>NW_023425427.1:1200000-1800000 GCF_014108245.1 Pipistrellus kuhlii | reverse complement strand
GAAGGAGGTGATCCAATATAAAAGATGAAGGGAACTAGGGAAGTAGAGAAGGGCAGGCAGGCATTGTCCATGGGCATGGGGGTCTGAAATAAGCAGGCTCTCAGGGCAGATAGGCCTGAGTCCTGAATCTGCTTCCTACCACCTGCATGAACCTGGTAACAACCTCCAGAAACTCTCGTTTATTCATCTGTAAAGTCGGGGTAGTCGTTCTAGACCTCACTATCCATGATGTCACCCATGTCCTTAAAAATGTGGTTGCCACAATAAACAAATCATAAACCCATCCTGCCCACATGGGAGCATCACACATTGTAGTTGAGGGTGAAACAAGGCTATATATGGTCAAGAGCCTAACACAATGCTTAAAACACAGTGAAGCATGTTCGAAGGCAAGAAGATGACATGAGCATGAATGAAGAGGTTTTGCAAGACACAGGTGGAATGTTGACCCAGGATCTTCTAGGAGATCCTGAAAGTTGGTTGCTCCGTTCTTCCCTTTCTTCTTCTTCTTTCATTTATGTTCTCTTCTTTAAATGTGTTCCTTGTTAATATTGTCACGTACAGGAGCTAAAGAACAACTCTTCGTCTTTCATGCCATTAAAATTAGAGTTTCCTTGTAGAACAAAGACAGCTGGGCAGCTGCTTTGAGCTTGACAGTTCGACTGGGGCGGGGTGAGGAGGGGCTGCCTTGGAGAGAGAGACATATATTCAGGAAGAAGTCCTCCTTCACCCACAAAACTGCTGCTGTCCTGGGAGGAGATTTAGAACTTAAAGACTCCATAGAGAGCATCGGAGCCAGCCGCCAGCTCTATGTATGGCATTGGGAAGAATAGGAGGCAGTATTTGAAACTTATCACTTCTAACAACTGAATTACAAGGAGTAAGGAGGGGTGTTCATGCCAGCCATGAACTGGGGACCGCCACACCTAATGCCTAACATATCAAAATGGCTATAAAATAAACACAATTGACACAATAAACTCCAAGAATTGTTCTGTGGTCAGCAGGAGAGGAGGGGCCCCTTAGCGCTTAGGAAGTAAGAATGAGACCTCCTGACAAAGATGGACCACTACTGACAGGTCAGAGGATAGGAAACATTAAAGCACTCACAGGGTGAGTTCCAGAGTTGAGACATGGTCGTTTGGACATGTGGCAGAAAGTTCTGTTGGTCAGGGAGGCTGTGGGGAACCAAAAGCCCAGGGATGCGACAGAACTTACCAAGGTCATATAACCAAATAGGACCACAATTAATTCCAATGTTCAGGACTTTTAAACAGTGATCTCCCATCTCCAGCCTCCATCCTTACCACATCAAACATGCCCTGTTCTTCCATCCAAACCTGCCCTAAACAGGTTAGCTGGACACTGAGCTCAATGGCAATAACTTTTATGGCACTCACCTTCCCTCCGGTACCAGGCTCTATGCCAAACACTCTAGGACACAATCTCTTGGCCTTATTGTAGAGCTGAGAAAACCAAGGCTCTGGAAAGTTAACTAACTTGCAAAAAAAAAACATAGCGCCGGGCCGGTGAAGCTCAGTGGTTGACCATCAGTGAACTAGGAGTCCACAGTTTGATTCCAGGTCAGAGCCCATGCCCGGTTTACAGGCTCTATCCATAGTAGGAGGCATGCAGGAGAGAGCTAATCAATGATTCTCTCCCATCTTTGATGTTTCTATCTCTCCCTCTTCCTTCCTCTTTGAAATCAATAAAAATATATTTTGAATGATATAGTAAATAAATAGCAGCTGTTTATTAATTTTCCCATGTATAAAAGAAATCCCAAGTCATAAACAAAAAAGGAAAATGGAGAAACTATAAATATTGGTTGATAACATTCTGCAGTTTTGCTTTGTTGTTTTTTTGGGGTTTTTTTTATTTGCCTACACATTGTGTTCTTATTTTTATAAGACTGTAATTATATGTCCATACATCTTTGCATCTTGCTTCCTGTTATAACCTGTGTGTTCCATGTTATGGCACCATATTTGAAAACATCAATTCTTCATAATAGTCCATGTAGTAATGGGGGTGCCAGAGGGATGCCAGGAAGGGACATGGTGGAAGGGGAAAGAAGACCTAAAGGGAGACAGACGAAGTGGGGAGACTGGCATTTGGAGGCAGAATGTAGATAAGAAAAGAGCAAGGGAGACTGAGAGAAGCCTGTGGGATTTGGCTGTTGTTTGATTCACAGGTTATTTTAGGCAGGTTTGTAGGAAGGCATCAGCACGCCGAAAGAGCTGGAGAGAGGCTCTCCAGGGACTAAAAAATTGCTCGCATTTCTAGCCTGGATGATGGCAATAATCTCCTGACCCATTCCCCAGCCTTTAGCCTGATGACATGTGACAGGAAGTTCTGCTGACTATGAGGCTTGCCCCTCTCCACCTCCCACTCCCAGTCAACACCTGCAGGAAGTCCTCCCTGCTCCAGTCAGTGAGCATCCTCTCCCTCCTCCCCTGTCGCTCTGGATACCTGGTCTGTCTACGCAGGCATGGGCAAGCTCCGCTCCTCTGTGTTCACACCAGTCTCAGGGCCCAGCACAGCCAGGCACACAGTTGATGCTCAGATGATTTTACCGAATTAATTGGCTGACCCATTAACTAATTCATTATCATGAGATACCTCCTTCTTTCTTTCCACCTTACTTTCCCCTTTGCAGTGCTGGTCACCCATTAATGTGCATAGGAGTCATCTGGGAATCAGGCTACATTTCTCACAAGTACAAGGAGAAAGCTGTGCCTCTTCAAAGCACAAGTTAGGAAATTCTGTTGTCACCAGACTGGGCACCTTAGCATCTGTATGTCAACATCATTCATTCATTCATTCATTCATTCATTCAATAAATACAGACTGAACATAAATTCTGTTCTGAGCACAGTGCTTGGAAGTGAGAATTCAGTCATGATCCATGTAGATGTAATCCCTGCTGTCCTAGAGCTTACGGACTAAGGTGAGAGGTTGGCAGTAATCCAACAATGTGCAATTAATCAGTACTTGTACACTCAGCTATGTGCCAGAGAGGAAATTAATGCAGTGCTAGGAGAGCTCATTGGTATTGGTGGGCATGACCTCAACAGGGGATGTCAGGATAGCCCCCCTGAGAAAGTCACAGTTGATCTGAGATCTAAAGGATGAAGAGTAGCCCAGCCAGTATGGCTCAGTGGTTGAGCGTCGACCTATGAACCAGGATTTCCCAGTTCGAGTCCCAGTCAGGGCATATGACCGGGTTGCAGGCTCGATATCCAGCATGGGGTATGCAAGAGTAAACGGATCAATGATTCTCATCATTGATGTTTTTATTTTTCTCTCTCCCTTCCTCTCTGAAATCAATAAAAAATATGTTAAAAAATAAATAAAAGGTGAAGAGAAAATGATGAAAAATCAACTTCTAAAGTTTGAGCTGTGTGCTGGTCCTCTGGTCAAAAGCCTTTTCCAAGGAAAAGGCTAGTCACAGCCATGGGAATTGCTGGCCCTCCAGCCAATGGAAAGCTGCCACTGCCAGCCAGGTAGCAGCCCAGGTATTTATAAGGTTAACAGTGGCATTGGTGTGTCTGCAGGTAGAACGCTCCCCAGGCCAGGAGAGGGCATTCTGGAAGTCTGACAAAATGGGCATCCTTGAGAGAAAAAGTTTGCAAAGAACATCCCATACTTTGAAAGAAGGAGTTGTGGAGTGGCCCCTGAAACCTGGGCTCCTTTGTGTAGATCTGGGCACAGAGCTCTGAAACCAGGCTGATCTGAGGCCCACACCAGCTATGTCATATGCTGGTTTTATGACTGTGGGCTGCTGAGTTCTCAAAGACCCTTAGGTGACTGGTCTATAAAGTGGGGACCCCAGTATCTACCTGGAAGGCTAGTGGACTTTAATATCTGCACAGTACGCTCTGCCTCAGGAGGTGCCACTGTTGAAGTGGTCACGGGACTAGAGAGGAGAAGGCAGCTGCCAATGAAAGAAACTATGACCCTTAAACCCTTCCACTTAGCACTGAGGCTGCATCTGAGCCTCAGATGTCAAGGGGGGACCTCTCTGTATGATGGGCTTCTGATGACAATGAGCAAGATTGAAATATGTTAATAAAGCACTGTAGAATGCCTGAAACAAAGTCAGCCTTCAGTAAAAAGGAGTTGCATTACTTTACTATTATTATTATTATTAATTAAACAACAGGAATGGCATAAGCTTAGTTTATTTATTTGTTGTTTAAATATATTTTTATTGATTTCAGAGAGGAAGGAAGAGAGAGAGATAAGAATATTAATGTTGAGTGAGGATCATTGATTGGCTGCCTGTTGCATGCCCCCTACTGGAGACTGAGCCTGCAACCTGGGCATGTGCCCTGACCAGGAATTGAACCTGGACCTCCTGGTTCATAGGTTAGCCACATTGGCTGGGAAGGCATACGTTTAGTTTAGACTTTACCTGCATGGCCAGAAAGAAAAAAAGATTCAGAAATGAGATGTGTTCTTCTGAAGTCAGAGCTATTGTCCTACAAGTTCCTGAGGATGTTCTTGGATCATCTATTGTATTCCCGTTACAGATGGAGAACAGAGGCCCATGAAAGACAGGTGCCTTCCCCATGTTCAATAGCTGGCTAGTAACAGCCTGAACTGAGGCTGCCTGACAGTCCAGTGTGCTCTCTACCACACCATAACAACTCTCATTTAATGGCTTTCTTGTCAATAAAGAGTTTCCTCTCCGAAGCCCCGATTCTCCCATTCATCTCCCCTGCTTTTCCCTAACAAGACTCTCTGCCCCAGCCAGGCTGTCCTGCTTAACTATGTTTTCCAGCCCCCGCACCTTTGCCCATGCTGTTCACTATACCCAGTAGGCCCACCTTTCCCTTTGCCTAACAAACATTCCCACTGCTCTGTTCCTTCCCTTTTCTCGGGGCCCTGGAGCCCGAGATACACCCACAGAGCTGCGCTATGAGAGGATGTGAATCTTTGCATCTTACAAGGTACCAGCCCCCCCATCTTTTCCATGAGGAACGCTGTGAGGCAGCTCGGTCCACGTGGCTCCACTCACCTCCTCGCACATGCCCGAGAGTTACGAGCGGTGTAGATTATTTTAATGATAGTATTACTTCCAACCGCGCCTCTCCCATCTGTTCTCCCCCAATTACGGGTGCGGAAACCCAGCATGCGTCTCCATTGTGGCAGTAGAGAATAAAATATAAGCGCTATAAAAATAGAGTGTGTTCTTTGAACAATACAGTTGGCACCTGCGAGGCTCTCCTTGAGTTTCCAGCTCCCCTGCATCTTTGAGAGAAAGCCTCCTTCCAGAAAAGGCCCAGCGTGCCCAGCTCCTTCCCCTGCTACCAAGAAAGGACAAGCCAGCAGGGTTTTGTCCAAGAAACAGCTGGGGGCTCTTGTGGAAATGGCCCAAACCCAGGTGAGAAGAGTCCAGTTGGTGAGAAGTCTGTTTGCCACACCAGATGCATGAAGTAGGGGTTGAGGCTGGGAGAGGTTAGACCACGCAGGTTCCATGAATATGTGCAAAATTTAAAGAAGCAGAAGCATGGCAGGCAAAGTAAACCGAAAGTGTTAACCTGCCTGTTTTTGTCCATGAGGGGAAAAAAAGGGCTCAGAAAGATTAGGTTACCTGGTTGAGCTCACAGAGTAAGCAAATAGCAGGCCCTTATAAAGTGACCCCGCCTCCCCCACCCTCCTCACAGGTGGGTTGAGGTCCCTGTTTGCACCCCCATATCCACTGAGTCAAACCCCAGCTGGCATCTCTCACCACAGCCCGCAGGCAAGAGTCAGGATTAGATGCAGAAAGGAAAATCAAGAAAGGGCAGCCAAGCCCCAGATTTCAGAAAACAAATCATTCTTCAGGCAAAATACACTTTGGGGAGGGAGGAAAGAAATCCCTTCAATGTTTTATTAGAGGAATTCAGCAGCTACAAATATTAACAGCACGGCTATGAATTACTGAAAATGCATCTACCTAAGCCAGCCTATAAATTAAACATGAAAAGTTTTTGTCAGAAAGAAAGAGGCGGGGTGTTCTCTTGCTCCTTTCTCTGCTCTCCAGAAGAAAGCAAGCTGACCTCAGGTTTACAGAGCACCTACTAGGTGCCAAGTGCTATGGTGTGCTCTGACTGTGTGTGGAGTTTCCAGGAAGCCTAGGAGAAGGGGGATTATAGGGTGCTTTTTTACAGATGCAAGCAACCAAAGGTTTGAGCTGGAAAGTGATTTCTCTGCGGACACATCGTTGGCTAATAGGGGAACTGACTCTGACTCATCATTCGCCTGAATAAAAATTATAAAGAATAAAAATTACAAAGACGAGACAGAGTTCCCGTGGGCAGCTCGTCTGTTTTCTTCTACTGTAAACTTCTTACCTTTTCACAATACATTTGTCAGAATTAAGAATTTTTGGTGCACTCCTATGAACTAACTCTGGACTTGATTTGAATTCCACTAGTTTTTTCCCATTCATACCCTCTTTCCCATCCAGAATCAAAGACACAGCATTGCATTTAGTAACCTTGTCTCCTCCGGCCTGAGACTGGTCTCTCAGTCTTATTTTTTTGTGTGACCTTGACAGTAATAAGGAATACTGGCCAGGCATTTTGCAGAACGTTCCTCAGTGTGGGTCATGCCTTTTCTCCCAGCTGTGGGACAGCGGGTAAGAGACTTAAACTCTCTTACCTTGTGGGTATTCAATAAGCTGAAGCATGGAAACTCCCCACCCCAGGCCAATGCTCTCAACCATCAGGCCCAATGTTTTATGGGCTTGGTCTTACTCTCTTGTGAGTGAAGGTGCTATGGATGGTATATAGGGCATCAGGCTGCTTTGCAGTAAAATCCCAGAATCAAGAAGGACTCGTAGGCTCATTTGTTCTGACCTGCCATTGCAGCTTGACCTATGATGGGCATGACAGGGCAGAGAGCTCTGGCAATGAGTGGTGCACTGCTTTGTAAGGCACTGATGTCACCCTTGAGTCACGAGGCCTGGGCCTCTTCCTCTACCCCACTTCTAAGCCCTTGCAAGTATCTACTCCCTCTCTTCCTAGAGATTAATTCCTTTATTCCTTCCTTTTCTACACAACTCTAATGCTCCCTTCTGCCATCACCCTCCCTATGGGTACCCTTGCTGTCTGCTGCACAGAGAAGCATACGGAATGAAAAGATTCAAGCCCACTGGCTCGCTGGGGTCTGTGCCGTATCTGCTACCTTCCCTCATGGGAACACTCGACTCCAGTTGTGAAGTATTTATCAGACACAAAGGGAACCTGAGCTTCAGAACCTTCCCTTGCTGGCTCCTGTCAGGGAGAAGGCCACTGGGGTTTTCAGAATATTCAGGATGAAGATGCTAATCAGGAACATTTGCATGCAAGCATCTCAAGCAAATTACCCAGTGCATGGTTCTCAAGGCGATGGTGGGCAATGACTCAAGACATTTTTATTTGTCACTCTTGTCGGGAAGGGGTACTCATAGCATCTAGTGGGGGGAATGGCAGGGATTCTGCTGGAAGACATCCTGCAATGCACCGACAGCTCCCCACAGTACAGAACGATCTGGCCCCAAATGTCAGTCTTGCAGAGACTGGGAAATCCTGGCCTAAAGAGACCCAGAAGCAGGGTAGGTGCATTTTTAAAAAGCTTGTGATTTGTTTTGATTTCTTTTCTCATACTAAGTATTCACTTCCATCCCTAATTTGGAATTCATGGGTTGGGATTCTTTTCCTCAAAGAAGCTTCTCCGAATTGCATTGTCTCAGACTCACAGCCCTTGCACTGGGACTGTCCTTGCACTGGGTCACTGGGCTCCCTCCTTCCCATTCCAGGCTTCACTCTGGCAATTTCTCTTCTCTGCTGTCTTATGCCTATCCATATAGACATGCTTTAAGACCTCTCATCTGATAGAACAAAGCAAAATGCTTTCTTTGACCCCCTCCTAATGAATTGGCCTCCACTCCATTCACTTCCCACCTTTTATAGCATCACCCCTCTAGAGAGTTATGTGTATACTCCACCCCCTATCCCTCCCCTTTCTTCTCTCTTGAATCTGCTCTCACCAGGCTTTTGACCCCCTCCCTCCCAGGAACACACTGAAATGTTCTTGTCAATGCCCCCCATGACCTCCATCTTGCCAATTCCAATGACCAATTCCGAGTCTCTGTTTGCTGGACCTCTTGTCTTATGGAACATAGCTGGGCACTCCTTCCTGCGAGAAACATTTTATTTAGCTTCCAAGACAACCCTGGCTCCTGGGTCTCTGCCTACCTCCTAGGCAGCCATTGCTCACTCCCTGCTGGAACCTCCCCGCTTCCTGACATCTAAATGTCAGAGGGCACCAAGGCGCGGTCCTCTGGCTTCTCAATCCCGCAGGGATTTCACTGTGCGGCAGCTTTAAATGCCAAATAGCTCCAGTCCGAACCTCATAAATGCCTCAATTTGAATGGCTAATGGGCATCTGTAACGGTCTGTGTCTGAAACTGAGCTCATTATTCCCTCAACCCTCTTAGCCCTGCGTCTGTCTCATCCTGGAAAAGACACCATCGCACCCTGTTACTCAGGCCAAAGCACGTGGAGTCACCCTTGACTAGTTCTGCCTCTCATATTCGCCTCCAAACTGTGAGCAAAACCTATCTGCTCCCTCTTGAAAATGTCTCCATTATTTGAATGGCGAATGCCTCAACCCCCTCCTCCATCTGCCTCCTAGTTCAAGCCAGATGAACTAGGCTTCCTCAAGGCTTCTCCACTTATGCATCCTCACCAAGTCCATTCTCCACAAAACATCCGGAATTATCATTTGAAATAAAAAATCAGATCTTGTCACCACCACTCCCCCCCCCCACCCCCCCGCGCCCAAATGCAAACCCTACTCAATTTCCCAGAATACTTAGAATGAATCCAATATTCTCTCCACTACCTAGACTCTTTCTGATCTGGCCCCTGCATCTCTCTCCCATTTCCTACCACCTCTCATGCACTGAGCAAGACCCTGTCTGTTGTCCTCCTGGCACTCCATGCCCAGTTCAGTTCCAGGGCCTTTGCCCTCACTGTTCCCTGTTCAGGGAATGCACTTCTCCCAGATGGTTAAGTAGTTAGTCCTGTGGCTTCACCAAGATCTCCTGATTCTACTTTATATGTGCCCATGCTACTACTGAGAAATGCATATATTATTATAATGTTACGCATTATATACTTATGTTGTAGGCAGTTCTATAAACGCAGCCTCTAAAATAGTGGTTGTATTGAGCACACAAAATGGATGTGCCCAAATGCATGCCAGTTCTCACCCTGACTTTTTCTACCTCCTCTCTGTCGTTTATGCCTATTGATCCCAGCTTCCCTCTGGGGGCACCCAACCGAGCTCTCCTCCTCTGTGAGAGCCTTTAAAACAGGGGTGGGGGACCTTTTTCTGCCAATGGCAATTTGGATATTAATAACATCATTCACAGCACATACAAAATTATCAACTTAAAAATTAGCCTGCTATATCTGGTCATTTAATCAACTCACCACTAATGCCTTGGCAAGGCCAGACCAAATGATTTCTTCGGCCTTAGATGGTTTTGAGTTTCCACAGCCAGAGATCTACAGCCTTTTCAAAATGTGGGAGGGCCAATGCCATCAGCACTTGATTAAATGGTTCTAGGCATTCTTGGGGGCTAACCTAGTCTTATTGTCTCGGTGCCTCCGACAGCCTTCGGTACCTGAGCAAGACAAGATCTCTGAGGCTGACAGCATCTTACGGTGGACTGAGGCCCAGGGAGGAGGCCACCTGTCCCGCTTCCTCAGTTAGAGGCACAGCTGGCCTGAGGACCCAGTGGTTCCAGGGGGCGAGCTCCCCTGCAGCACCCCCTTTTCCTTGCTTCCGCACTTCTCTGTCACCCTTCTTCCTCCCACTCCCCTCCCACTCTGCACTGCCTCCATCACATTTTTTTTTGTTGTTTTCTAGTTCGAATGGTAATAATCTTGCTCTTACATATGAGCAAATGGATCCCTGCGCACGGTACAGGTGTTGGGAATGGATATTACCTGCCATTTGTCTTTCTTAATCACACTCTGTTCTGAAATGCAGCCACTTCCAGGGTGAAATATGGCCCCCATTTCGCCATGCATAATGCCAGGGGGAGCCCACGAAGGCAGGCCACCTTCTGTATGAAGGCACAGCACGCTCGGAACAAAGGTTGGGAGACTTTCCTGGGCCTGTGGCTTGGGCCGGCTATTGCTCCGTGGAGCCTTCTCAGAGACCTTTCTGTGGGGCTGCAGCTTACTCTCCAGGAACCCTGGGGACCCAGACTGAGGACTGAAGTGCCTTGGCCCCAGGAGAGCCTGGAGTGTAGGTAACCCCAACCTCCAGGCTTTTAAGCTGCAGTGAGGGGCATGCATTCCCCAGCCCTGTGACCACTGGTCAAGGGAAAGGGCACTGGCCCTCCAAAGTACTGAACCCATTACCTCCTATTGGCGCACAGCCAGTGATACATGCTCTGGGTTCTCAAGCACATTTCAGCACTCCGTGGCTGGGTGATCCGGGTTTAGTGTCTTACCCTCTTTAAGTTCTCCATTTTCTCATTTGTGTAAAAGGAATCGTGGTCGTAACTGAAAGGGTTGTTTGGAGAGTTAGATGAGGAAACCCATGCAACACTCTTAATAGACTACAGCAGTGGTCGGCAAACTCATTAGTCAACAGAGCCAAAAATCAACAGTATGATTGATATTTCTTTAGAAAGCCAAATGTTTTCAACTTAAACTTCTTTTAACACCACTTCTTCAAAATAAACTTGCCCAGGCCATGGCCATGGTGTTTTGTGGAAGAGCCATACTCAAGGGGCCAAAGAGCTGCATGTGGCTCATGAGCTGCAGTTTGCCGACCAGGGGACTACAGTAATAGTTGCTCAATAACTATTAGCAGTTGTTACTGTAAGTCAATGCGAGAATTAATGGAGAAATGCTAAATAGCGAAACAAAATAGGAAAAAACATAAATTTTAGAAACTCATGGATATATATTGTATTTATTGCAATAATAACACCAAGTTCTCACTTTAGGTGTTTTTAGCTTCTTACCTCATCCTTTTTCCTCTCTGGTCTCTGTATTCCCAGTTCTCCCTTGCTTTTGTAAAAAAAGCATTTCAAGCATCGTACTAACTTGCTGCATCCATCCCTCCGTATTTTATTCTGGGCTTACATCTCTCCTTTTTTTTTTTATAATATATTTTTATTGATTTAAGAGAGGAAGGGAGAGAGAGACAGAAGCATTAATGAAAAGAGAGAGTCATTGATCGCTGCCTCCTGTATACCCCCTGCATGCCCCATGGGGATCGAGCCTGCAACCTGGGCATGTGCCCCAACCAGAAATTGAACCGTGACTTCACAGGTGGATGCTCAACCATTGAGCCACCCCGGCCAGGCTTTCATCTCTCTTTGATCTCTTTCAACTCACACTCCCTGAGCAGCCACCGTCTGCTGGACTCCGGAGTGCAAAAGGCAACAAGGCCCAGGTTACACCTTCTACAAGTTGGTTGTCGAGAGGGTGTGATGGTCACATAAGCAAATCATTCACCCTCCAAATGAACACTGAAAGTGTTATTAAAAAATAAATAAATAAAAAATAGGGCTGTCCAGCCCTGGCTGGTGTGGCTCACTTGGTTGGAGAGCTGTCCGGTACACAGAAAGGTCAAGGGTTCAGTCCCTCCTTGGGGCATACACGAGAGGCAACTGATCCTGGGGTGAGGATGGAATAAAACATTGGGCTGCCCAGACACCTGGCATTCCCTGGTGGAGGTCCCCTGCCCACTGGAGGCAGGAAGGAGGGAGGGAGGAGGGGAAAGTCCGAGGGCTGGAGCTCCACACCCTCCCCTACCTGCTTCAACCCGAGTGAGCAGCAGCACTTCCTCAGTCACCTGTGTCCAGGTCCCACGTAAAGTAATGCTTGAATAGTTGGTTCTGCTGCTAATTTTGTCTAACTTGGAACAACATGCTTCCACTGGTCTCTGACTGGGCTGAGGGCCCAGGTGTATCTGCTTAACCTGTCATCACTCAGATCCTCTCTGCACTTGGTATTTAATGAGCTCACCTGGGCCTGGCTTCCTGCCCCGCCCAGCCTGCCCTTTGCTCAGCGTCCACGCAGCCTTCTCTGGGCACTTAGCCTCCAGGACCCACAGGCGGCCTCTCCCTAGATTTTGGCAGAAGTCACAGGCTTGGCAGGTCAGTGGAGACCAGGGGCCTTCTGTCTCTGTGTGGCCATGAAGGGCAGGCACAAAAAGGTAAAAAGGGTGAAAGAACATTCTGGAGAGACCAGTTTGGGGGTTATGGGCAGAAAACGTTTCCTGCATGTCTTCTCATTTGGACCTGTGATTCCGAGGCTCTTAAAGCTAAGATACTGGGGACTGGGTCCCAGGCACCATGCCTGTGGGGGCCGCCCAAGGAAACCCAAGGAAGCTCAGTTTGAGCCTCACCTTCCAGGCTGTTCTGAAGGGATGCTTGTTGGAGGGGGAGGACAAACACATTTATCGAGTGTCTTGCTTTGTTGTGGAATTTGTTAATATTCAGTGTTGTTATTCCTGGGTTTCTACTTGCGTTCTTGCCCTGGGCACCGCGAACATTCGGGTGGGCCTGTCTGCTCAGGGAGAAACGGCCAGGGCAGCCCGAAGGCAGGCAGACCCGGCCTTGCCCACCTGCGTTCACTGGAGCTCCCTGCGTGCTGGCAGCGCCTGTGGCGTCTTTAGAGGAAGGAGGCCTTGTTGGGCTGGAGCGAATGCCATCCTGCATTCAGGGCACGTTGCCCTCCGGGCGGATTCCTCCAGCCTCTCCTCTGCTTTTATATCCTGTGCCTGTCTTGCTGAAGTGCTAAGTGGTTTGTGTCTTTACAAATGCCCCTTTTGTATCTCACCAGCTCCTGCGGTCAGCCCACAATAGACTGTACATTTGTTTCCGCTAGGACTTCTCAAAGGGAACACACGTTCTTCTGTAGGAGAAAATCTGCCTCCTCCTCCTCACCCCTCTTCTCCCCTCCCCCCAGAAGTGAAGTCCAAGGTGAACTCCCTGGGTGGTTTCTTTAGTTTCTGAAAATAGCCAGGACTCCCAGGAGGGAAGCAGCAGCGGCAGGAGGCTTTTAAGGTGGGGAGCGTTTCGGAGGCTGGGCTTGCCCCTCACTCTCTGCAGAATTCAGGACCGCAGAGGAGCCTTCAGGGAGCTTAGGGGAGCGTAAGGGGTTGGGGGTTCCGAAAGCATGTGGCCAGGGCCTCACAGTCACACTTACAAACACAGAGCCTGGACACTACCCCCCAACAACGCCCTGGGGCACAGTCACAGAACTGCATGGAGGATGGAAGGATGCGCCTTACACAGCCTGTCAGGTTATTTTTGTCACCCTGTTTGTCATGTGAATTTTAAAAATCCTCACCGGAGGATATTTTTCCATTGACTTTTGGGGACAGAAGAAGGGAGATGGAGATAGAACATTGATGAGATAGAAACTTCAGCTATCAGCTGCCTCCCACACGCCCCCTACTGGGTAGGGATCAAGCCTGAAACCCAGGCATGTGCCCTGACCTGGAATGGAACAGGTGACCTCTTGGTTCCAGGGTTGACGCTCAACCACTGAGTGACACCGGCCAGGCAATGTGAATTTCTTTTAAAGAAATATAAGTGGACCTGGCCTTTCTGCTGCCGAGTACAGATATAGATTCCCCTCACCAGGTGGACTGATAATTGACATTTCCCTGGCACATGCGCTAAACCAAAGCAAGCATTGTTCTAAGTGCTGTATACACATATGAACTCATTTGATCCCACAGTTTCCAAACTCTGGGCTAGGTGATGTCATTATTCTCATTTTACAGATACGGAGACTGAGGCCTCGGGGCTTAAGTAACTTATTGGAGGTTGGACAGCTCTTAGTGATGTATCCAAGCCTGGAGGGCAGGCAGCCTGGCTCCCAGGACAATGTTTTAACCACAACATGGAAAGGTATCTCAGTTATGAACCACCGGACGGGACTCTGAGTGGATCCTGCAGTCTTGCCTGTTACCTCATGGTTGTGCCAGAGACTCCCCGTGTCCTAGGAAAAGCCTCATGTGGCTTGATGAGAGAGTCTGCCCTACAATGTAGGAGCCTCGTGTAACCTTCCCCCTGCTGCTTCTTTCCCCTGTGAGAAACTCGGAGTTCTGCACATGGACATTATGCCAGGTCCTGTGGAAGGTGCTGGAGCTACACCAGATGTGAGGGCATCCCTGCCCCTGTCCTTGCCATGTGCAGGCAAACGAGAGGGCAGGCAACCCACGCTCTGGTGTGATGCTGGCCGGGATGGTAGGGCACAGGTGACTGGGACACGTGGCAGAAATCCTAAATGAGAGAGGCTAGACAAAGCTTCCAGGTGCAAGCAATAACGAGTCTGAGATGCAGACATTAGTGGGGCTCAGTGAAGCCACAAGTGGAGGGAGGGAGGCACAGTGTTCCCCACAGAGACCCAGAAGCAAGCTCCTGGGCATCGTGTCTGTCCCCTGTGAATGCATTCCCAGGTGCCTGCCTGGTCTTGGAGTGAAAGGGACCTTTCCAGATGCATTTCCTTTGCGCTCGACCTTCCCAGGGAAAGAAGGGAGCATCAAACTAGACTCTCATGACTGAGTCCCTGGTACCCACCCTGCTCAGAGCCCCTAACTGTGTCATTTTATTTTCTCCTTCTCTCAAGGAATCTGAGACTCAGAGAGGGCCTTTGTCGCATGTCCAGAAAGCAGGAGGTGGTCTTGGCACTGGGGTTTGGATGTGTCCAAGCCTGGCCTCTCATACCAGCCCCCTGACCTCAGACTTGCTTATGGGGAGTGATTAGATGCTGTCAGCAAAGCCCTGATGGTAGAGTTTCAGCCTGGTGATCTGGCTGACCATTTATTTTGTTCATGAGTCTCCAGTGGGGCGAAGTTCTGCAGGAGTGGTTCATCTCGGTTCTACACGGGTCAGTTGGGTTGGTTTCAAGATGGCACTCCAAATGGCTGGGGCCAGCTGCCAACTGGGCGGGAGCTCAGGCAGGGCTGTGGCTGAGGGCCCAGGACTTTCCAGTGGGTCTCTGCATGCACCGCTTGGGCTTCTGCACAGTATGAAGGCCGAGTTTCCAAGAGAATGAGATGGGTGTGCGTGGCATTTTGATGACCTGGCCTTGGAGTCACAGAGCATCACTTTCCCAGTACTACTCACTTGTACTTACTATGCTCCGGAATCAAATCTTGCCTGTCTCTGTTCTTCATTGGGTGGGGTGGAAGTGGAAGGGGCCAGGAGGGGAAGTCTGTGAGGGCTAGACCCTGAGAGGCTTTGTGGAGTCAGTACTGTTCTCTTGAGGCCTTAGCAACTTGGGCACAGTTTCCACAGAGCCCAATTCTCCCGAATTAAACAGGATGGCAAATGAAGCCTGGATTGATTTTCTGCTCAGGTCAATAAATAAGAGAAATTCACCAGGGAGCGAAATAGTGATGGGCTGAAGCAAACATCAACATTTACTAAGAGCAGGGGGAGGAGAAACACATATATCAGAAAAATGGAGATGCCAATAGAACGCCAAGGCAGCCGCTGGGTTTCCAGAGAAAGTCTGTGTCTAAGGACGGCTATGTTAGTCAGGTCTTTACACACAAAAAGGGCCGTGAAATTAAGCTATTATAATAAAATTGCATTTTGTCATATTTATTGCTGGGAAGATCGATTGATTTTTTTTTTTTAAGAATGTCATTGAATTAAAATGCACAGATATAATATGCCCGAAAGAACGAGGCATTGGGCCTCAGAAGACCTGGGTCTTGCTATGTGCTTGAAAAGAGCACAGAATCAAATATTACGTACTCATTTTTTAATCCCCTCTGCCTGGCATAGACCCTGGCACACACAGGGAAGAGACTTTGAGTTCTGTGAAGTGGTAGTTGATTTGAGAGTGGATCCCAGGGAGAAGGAGGGAGATTAAAACAAGGAAGGGAGGAAATCCAAAAAGGTGTGTTAACGAGTGGATCACCACATGGGAAACAGACTCAGTCTCATTGCGGTGATGGGATAGGATGAGCCCAGGAGCTTTCTACCAAGGTCAACGAACCTGGGCTGTTTGTCCACCAGCTCCCTGTCCATCATTTGTTGGTGGTTGGATAGACTCTGACTCTAAAAAGGGAGGTTTGCACCTTTGCATTGCCTCCAAGCCCAAGTATCAGTAACTTAGCAAACCAGATGGTCCAATCCAGAGCCTGAGGATTAGAGGCCCTTCAGGAAACAGCTTCTCACCCAGCTGAGCATGATCTACAAGGAGCGTTCCACTTGTTAGCTTTTAAGTGCCAGCTTTTCAAGCCCTCGAATACATACACAGATGTATATATGTATCAGGTGATCAGCGAGGCGTCGTCTGTAATAGCAAAACACTGCAAATAACCTAAATATACTCCAATCGGGGCCTAACGGAATAAAACTGGCATATCCCCATGCCGGAGCCTTCCCCTGCAGTTAAAGGGAATGAGCTGAATCTGTATGTGTCAACCCGGGTAGAGCTCAAAAACATGTTTCCGAGGGGAAAAAAGCAAGATGCAGAGCGTTATATTTATAGAGCAGCACCGTTTAAGAACAGCCACCACACATAGCTGTTCCGTGGATAAGGGCACGTATATGGAAAAGTCTTTTTAAAGGACTACAAAGTGGCAACACAAACTTAACGTTATTTGGGGAAGACTTGGAAAGATTTAAACCACATTTACATCGGTGGCTACTTTTGGGGAGAGAGAAAGCAGAGAGCAGGAGGCTAGGACAAGCGATGAGTGTGGTCTTCAAAGAGATCTTTGCTTTAGTGCACATGTGTCAAACACAAGGCCCGCGGGCCAAATCCGTCCCGCCAGGCCTTGCAATGTGGCCCGCACCGCGCTGTCATCACTGCACTCCGCTGTGTTTCCATCACAGTGACAGTTTATGACTGTTCAGTAAACCATTCGGCCCGCGATTTAGGCTGGATTTTAGATTTTGGCCCCTTCTCTGATTGAGTTCGACACCCCTACTTTAGTGGCATCATCCTCAGTTATAAAAGAGTTGATTTTTAAGTAAACACACAAAACATAAGAAATGGCCAGTACACAGCCTGGTATGGAAAAAGGTTGCATGGTAATGCCATGAGGATTCAGAAGCTGGACTCATGCCTAGCAATTCTGCCAACTCGCCAGTTGTAGACAGACAGGAGATACTGATGTCGCAAAGCCGAGCCCCAGAAAGTGACTCGCCCTGTCATCACTCTGGGCTGCACTTTCCATTCCCCTGCGGTGTTCCCTGCTCTTGAGAACAGGACATGCCTCCTCATGATGAGCTTCTTATACTTAAAAAACAAAACAAAACAAAAAAAACCACCATCCCTTTATTGAGCTGAAAGGTGATGTTGCTGCCTAATCTCCGTGGAATCAGAAATCTGATTTCATAGACTCAGAAATAATGAGGTTTTCAATGTTTTCTTAATTGTCACTGTGTCAGCGCCGGAACTGAGCAAGGTTTTGGCTGAACATGAACATGCCCTTTTGCCTTGCTTCCTGGGAGTCAGTGAGGGGTCAGGAGCAGCCACTCTGCAGGGAGAGCACCCAGGGGTGGTATTGAAGTCAGGAAGGCACCCGATGGCCCTGGATTAGACCTGCTGGTTCAGTGGAACCAGAAGCTGTCCTAGCACTCGAAGCTTTCAGGAGCTCATGTTCACTAGGCTAGTTACCCTCCGCCTGGAAGTTTGTCTACTCCATATCCTGTTTTTCTTCATGTCAATGTCCTCATTACCCTTTGTGGATAACCACCCCCCAGCTGATCCCTCCCCCCCCCCCATAAGAATGTCCATGATGATGCCATCAGCTACTGTTTATGGAAAGCGGCATTAGTTACCAGGGTGCATGCTCGGTTCTCTCATCTGATCACCATGGCAACTCTTAGGACTAAGCATCCATATCCCCATTTTATGGATGAAGAAAGCAAGGCTCAGTGAATATGGAAAGACTTGAATGGGCAGGGTCACCCTTTCCCAAGAGGCTTTGCTTCTTGACACCGTCTTCCCCTTATCATGTTTGTGGCTTCCTGGGGTCTGTGCTTTCTGTGTTACATGGGTTTGTAGAGAGAAAAATCATTGCCAGAGATTGTCCTTGTTGAGGGCTGTACTCCTTAGGCATAACATTCAGAAAAAAAGATACGTTTTATAGTTAAAGCACAAGTCAGAAGAAAAGAGATCCCTGTGAAATGACCCAAATAAGATGCATGCCTCCAGGTGAGAACCACCTTCCATTCTAGCTAATCCCACATGATGGAATAGGGGGAGAGCCTGACATTGACCATCATTGCAACACAGGAAGGCTACACACAGCAGGGGAGGACAGGACCTCCAGCAGCTTCCAGAATAGTCTGCATGACAAAGTCCAGGCCTCTTCCTAGGTCTCTAGCAGGAAAGATCCCTCACCACCAGTCTAAGCAGGTCCTCCCTGCTTCTCCTCCCTCCTCCCTTCACTCTCCTGCCACCTCCACAGCTCCCATTGGCTCTCAGTCTCCACAGGAAATCAGGATGAGGGGAAAGTAAACTTACTTCAGGAGTGACCCAGAATCCTGGTTCTTTTCTTTAGAATTTCTTTCTCTTATGTTTGCTCCTGGCGTACTGGGGGGCAAAACTATTTATTACATCAAAAGAATTTTTTAACTGGATTTCTGAAAAACCAAGATAAAGAAATTTGTCCAAGGTCAAATATAGCGGCCATGGCCGCAATTTGAAGCAAGTTCTGAATCCCAGACCCTGTTCTGGCCCCTGAGTGTGTGTGTGTGTGTGTGTGTGTGTGTGTTTTAAAGTGGCATTATTCTTAGAGCAAGTTTTTCTTTATCTCTCATTCAATGACCATGATTTATGTGCATGAACCACATGGAGAGTAGGACCCAGCTTGGGTTTGTCTCTGCATCTTCTGCGTGCTCAGCATTGTGCCAGGTGTAGGCTATGGGCAGTGAGTAGTCAAGGAACTAACAGGAGAATCAGGGTCAGCCATGGCGTGCTGACCCCTGAGCTTCCCTCCACATGCCATCTCAGTGCAGACAGCCAGGTGGGTGGTGGCATATCCTGAAGGGCAGCAGCTGGAAGGCAAGTGGACTGTGCAGGCCACCAGAAAGGCCAGAGCAGCCTCGCGAACAGGTTGCCGTAGGAGGCTCCAAAATTGCCTGATAACTGAGATGTGGCCACTTTAACGACCCCTCCTGGGGAGAAGGTCACTGAGACAAGATTGGCCTTTCCTACGCTGCCCTGAGACAGTATGCAAGCTATAGAAGTTCCTGGTCCAGTGCCTTTGAGAAATGCAAGGCCTTTTACTCCAGGCCTCCCAGAGCAAGTGCGTCTTGTAAATATTCCACAGGGGAAAAAGGAAGGTAGCATTTTCCCCACCTGCACAGTCATAAAAGCCATCATCCCAGATGGCAGCGCAGGGCTACTGCTCCACAGAAAAGGACAAGACACTCATCCAGTTATATAAAGTGGACATCAGGAGGGAGCAAAAAGAGTCCAATGAAATGCTCTAAAAGAATAAGCAAGAACTGTTTCTCAAGGAAGAGGGACCCAGTGAGACAAGACAAGAATCTCACTTTTTCCCCCCATTGAGAAGAGTAGCCAATGCCACAGGACAGAAAGGGGGGTGTTGTAAAGTTATGCTTGACACCTCTTCTTCTTTCTTTACACTCGAAGGATATCTGAACTTCAAAATGCTTTCTGGGCCCAAACCCTTCTCCCCACCTCCAAGGCCAGCATCCTGGCACAAGCATCATCATCTCTCACCTGGAGCACTGCAGTATCTCCTACTGGTCCTCCTGCTCTCCTTGCTCCTCTACAGTTTGTCCTCAACAAAGCAGCCACAGTTGTGCCATTGAAGCTTAGGTTGCATTGTGTTTATTTATTTTTTTTTCTGAGTCCTCTCTTTTAGAGAAAAAGCTAGAGCTCTTCTAGGACATGAGCACCTATTCCTTTTTTAACATTCTACCTCTCACTAGTGTCCCCACTTCCCTCCTCTGAGGCACTGAGCATCCTTCTTCAAACACCTGGGCTTTCTGTGCCCCAGGGCCTTTGCACTGGTGGTTCCTTCTTCTTGGATTGCTCATTCGCTCTTCATCTTCTTAAAATTTTTGTTCAAATGCCATATTCTTGGGAAGACTTCCCCTGGTTATCTTATTTAAAACTAGAGGCCCAGTGCATGAAATTCATGCATGGATAGAGTCCCTAGGCCTGGCTGGTGATCAGGGCTGATCAGGGTCTTCCAGCTGCTGGGTGGGGCCTTCTTTCTGCCTGCCAGCCAGGGCCTCCCTTCCCAACCTGGTGGCTGCTGGCTGCTGGCCAGGGCGTTCTTTCATTGAACACCACATCCTGGTGGTCAGCATATGTCATGGTGAACGATCAAACTCCGGGTCTCCCAGTCAAACTCCCGAGGGGACAATTTGCATATTAGGCATACATACATACACACACACACACACACACACACACACACACACACACATATCTGCTCCCACCCTCAGAACTCTGTGCTCCCTATCCTGTTCTTTTTTCTTTAAGGCACTTATGACCTCTATCTTATTATGTAATTTACTTATTTATCATTTTATTGTCTGTTTTCTCCCCCTAGAATGTAAGCTCCATGGTGGCAGAGCACTTTATTTTATTTTCTGAAGTATATGTAGCTCCTAGGAAGGTACCTAGCACATAGGAGATAGTTGTGATATGCTGTATTTTTCAAAGACAACCACAGCAATATCCCCCATCCCACATGCACTTCGTCCAGTAGGACCTTTTGCCACTCCCCCATTCTGCCTCTTTTTCTTGAAAGTGGGTTAATGTGTATGACAGCTTTAACCAATAGAGTACCGATGCTACCCAACTTACAATGGGGTTATGTCCCAATATACCCATTGTAATTTGAAAATATTGTAAGTCAAAAATGCATTTAATACACCTAACCTACGGAACATCATGGCTTAGCCAATGGTCAGCAAACTGCAGCTCTCGAGCCACAGTTTGCCCCTCTGTTGATTAATGAGTTTGCCGACCACTGACCTAGACTCTTGATTGCAATAATTACAGGCTGCTGTTGTTCCTTGTGATTAACCCCCATCCCAGTGGTCAGCAAACTCATTAGTCAACAGAACGGCAAACCACAGCTCGAAAGCTGCAGTTTGCCAACCACTAGCTTAGGCTTACCCACCCCAAACATGCTTAGAAAACTTACAGTACGATAGCCCACATGTGAATACCTTGTGGAGTACCAGTCCTTTCCCCTGATGGTCACAGGGTTGGCTGGGACCCGTGGCTCTCTGAGATGCCAGCATCATAAGAGAGTATCATACTCCACTCACCGCTCTCCTGGGGGAAGATCAACATTCGAAGTACTGTTTCTACGGAATGTGTATTGCTTCCACACTGTTGTAAAGTTGAAAAATTGTAAGTCGGGCCATTGTAAATCGGTAACTGCCTGTATTAAATTTGCTTTCAGAATGCTCTGGGTTGCCAAGAGTTCTGCCCAAACTCTCCCTCTCTCAGGGCCACCCTCATCACTGCACAGAAAGGAAATGCCTTGCCATCAATAAATGTCATGGACACTTCTGAAAAGCCAGTTGCTTTCACATCCTAACAACTGCTGGGAGCCTCAGTCAGTGCTCGCCTAGGAGCTTCCCTATCAGACCTTGTATTCTAATCCCAGTTCTTCCCGGATTAAAGGAGAGGTGGGGCGAATTGCCTACTCTCTCTGAACTGCTTACCCATGGAATGAGGAGTCAGGATCTGGTTGGAATTCACTGAAGCCAATTAGTTCACAGCAGGGCACCAGCTCCTGCTATTCTGGGGTTGTTAACGTTTGGCTCCCCTCCACCTTATACAATAACCCCCCCCCCTATCCTCAGGGAATAATATCTGAGATCCCCATGGATGTATGTAATCACAGATAGTGCTGAACCCTATACATACATTCTTATGATAAAGTTTAAAAATTAGGCACAGTAAGCAACTAATGACAATAATAATAAAATAGAACAATTATAACAACATAGTCTAATAAAAGTTATGTAAATGGCTTTGAGCTTATTATTAAGTAAAATAAAGATGATTTGCACGCAAGCATTGCCATATCCCCCAACAGTTGATCTCATAAACCAGAGGCTACTGAGTGACGAACAAGTGGGGAGCTATGCAGTGTGGTTATGATTCACGTCCCAGGTAGAGCAGGGTGAGTTTTTCTCATGTTGTTCAGAATGGTGCACAATTTAAAACTTATGAATTGTTTAATTCTGCATATTTTCACACTGAGTTTAGCTGCATATTTCAGACAGTTTAGCTGCAAGTAAAAAAAAAAAACATGGATAAGGAGGGACTACTATAATTGTAATGGAATCCCTGAGTTATATATATATTCTATATAATAAAAGGCTAATATGCAAATCGACCAAACAGTGGAACAACTTGTCGCTATGATGTGCACTGACCACCAGGGGGCAGACCACAATGCAGAAGCTGCCCACAGCCCACAGACCCCAACCTTCCAATGGGGAACTGGGAACTGGAGGTGGGGCCGGCTGCCAGCAGCTGGGGAAAAAAAGCCCTGATTGCAGGCCAAGCCTAGGAACTGTTACCAGTGCAGAAATTTTGTGCACCAGGCCTCTAGTACATATGTAAATATATATGGTATATTTTAATCTTCACCTGAGGATATATTTTTTATTGATTTTTAAAATGAGAGGAAAGAATGAGAGAGATGGGGGTAGGGGGAGAAACATTCATGTGAGAGAGAAACATTGATTGATTGCCTCCTAAACATGCCCCAACCAGGGATCAAACTCAAAATCTAGGTATGTGTCCTGACTGGGAATCAAACCCACAACTTTTGGTGTATGGGAAGATGCTCCAACTGACTGAGCAACCTGTCCAGGCCTGGAGTCATTACATTTTTTAAAATATATTTTTTATTGATTTCAGAGAGGAAGGGAAAGAGAGAAACATCAATGATGAGAGAGGATCGTTGATTGGCTGCCTCCTGCATGTCCCCCCACTGGGGATTGAGCCCACAACCTGAGCATGTGCTCTTGACTGGAATCAAATCCAGAGCCCTTCAATCCATAAGCCAATGCTCTATCTACTGAGCCAAACCAGTCAGGGCATTACATTTTTTTTTTAAAGAGCTGTTTACAAGAGCCTTTATTCAACTTCAAACACCAACTGTCATTCACCCTGTGTTTCTACCCACCACTTCCTTTTGAAGATCTAGTCTAAAAGCCAAATTTAGCCCCAGGTCCAGGGCAGAAAGGGGGTCTATGTCCTTTCTAGTCTAGAAATGGCAGGCAAATGTCCACTAGGTATTGGGGGCCCAGCAGGAGGATATCTCCTGAGCGGCAGCTTCTGGGAGGGAAATAGGATGGCTGGCCAATACTGCCTAGAAGCTGGAGTGAGAGGTGTGGGTTCTCGGCAAACAAGGAATAATTGTGATTTATGGTTTATACGATCGTACTTGCTGTTTATCTGAACTTTACATTTAATGGGGTGCTCTGCATTTTTATTTGCTCAGTCTGGCAATCCTAACATTGGGCCATCCTTCAATGAGCAGGGCCATGGGGCTGTCTGAGGGAAGGACGTCCTTCCAGTTATCTAAACGCTATATGACTAACTGATGCATGACTTCTCTAATAAAGAAATATGATAGGTTAGAGGTCGGTGAGCAGGATGCAGTGGTCTGTCTAGGACTGACATTTAGCTTCACTTATCGTCTGATCTTATTTTATTTTATTATTAAATTTATTGGGGTGACATTGGTCAACATGATCATGAGGTTTCAGATGTGGGTGGGTATCAGGTTTCAGATGTGGGTGGGTATGGTCTATCTTTTGCTTTTATTCAGGGATTCCAGAAAACAAGACTTCAAGCCAGCCACCCACCTAGTTTAGTGAGGCCCCTCTCCTTTGTCTTATTAACGTGTCATCTACCCTCAGACCTCACACTGTAAATATTTGTAGGTAAAGACAGCTTTTACTCTGCAAAGTTACTCCCCAGAAAAGAGGCTGTCACATGGAATATGGTGTTCACACTCATCAAGGATATTTTCTCTACTAATTTATTTTAAACAACTGGGGAAGATGCATTAAGCTAGATCAGGAATTATCGGTAAAGAGTTGGAATAAAGTTGTTGTTTTTCCAAACAAAAATACAGCAACAGCAGTATTTCTAAATTTCTTTATTATGTACTAGTATAGTATGTGATTTTTTGCATGGGTATGGATATTACTAAAGTAATAAGTGAAATACTATAAGCAGATATATGACTGGTTAATTTCTCTATTTAAAGCACATAGAAGCTTTATAAAGTTTATATATTCTCTGGAAGATGGGGGTGGAGTGAGTAGCTTTATGTTCAGTAATGCATGGAGAAGGGCATGCTAGACCCTTCCAGCACTGCAGGATTTTCCATTATAGATGTTAAATATGTAATAGTTAGCATATCTTGAATACAGTACTCCTCTTATCCACAGGGTTTATGTTCCAAGTGAATGCCTGAAACCTTAGATATCGATAGTACCAAAACCTACATATACTATCTATTTCCTGTACATACATACCCATGATAAAGTTTAATTTATGAATTAGCACAGTAAGAGATTAATAAAAAGAAACAATTATAACAATACTAGAGGCCCAGTGTATAGATTCATGCACTTGTAGGGTCCCTCAGCCTAGCCTGCGCCCTCTCACAATCCAGGACTCTTTGGGAGATGGGACTGCCAGTTTTGGCCTGGTTCCCACAGACCAGGCTGAGGGACCCCACTGGTGCATAATTCCATGCACTGAGCCTCTATAAGATCTTTGGTTAATCTCTTCCTGCCCTCCCCCCCACTCCTTTTCCCTCTGAGATTCACCAGTCTGTTTCATGTTGCCATGCCTGGGCATTGAGTGTCTGCCCCCTGGTGGTCAGTGCTTGTCATAGCTACCAGTTGAACGGTCCCTTAGGCTTTTAGATATCTATAGAGTCCCCGTGCAGGAAATCCATGCACGTGGGGTGTCCCTCAGCCAAGCCTGCACCCTCTCCAATCTGGGACCCCTCAAGGGATGTCCCACTGCCTGTTTAGGCCTGATCTGGACAGTCAGACATCCCTCTCACAATCCAGGACTGCTGGCTCCCAACTGCATGCCTGCATGCCTGCCTTTCTGATTGCTGTTAACTTCTTCTGCCTGCGAATGGAACCTGCAGAATGGCTGTGGCGAGGAATGCCATTGAACAGTGGGTATTCGGTGAAGTAAATGGAAGCGAAATGTCCTGTATCTCAGCCTAAAAGCTCCACCACATAGGGCCCATTGTCTTTTAGCAGAGAGATTTTCCTGCCCAAGTTCAAATGTAGAACTACTCAAAACCTTTGCAGAACATCCAGTCTTTAAGAGGAAATGTGCTCTCATGCGGATGCCAGGCTACCTCCTGCTCCTGTGAGCAGAATAAACTGCACAGTGAATACATGCGCCGCCTCCACTCAGGGCATCGGCATTCTAAGGACGTCGCTTTGATGACCAGGAGCCTGCGGAACTATATCTAGATGGGCTGGAATGGTTTTGTTTATGGGAAGACTGGCAGAGAGCTGCGTACTCTCCATGTTAACCTCCCGGCCATAAGCACAGGAGTAAAATCGCTCAGAAAAGTTGTGATAAATTGTCTCTCTGTGAGCTGCTGCCTCAGGCAGGGCGGGATTCATAGCACACTCTGCCACTTACCAGCCTGGAGTAGGTCACCTCCCTCCTTGGAGACGCTTTGCTTGTCTGTAATGCGGAGACACAGTAACCGGGAGGCTCATCTTCAGACTTAATGAGATAATCTTACCCATTTCCCTTCTGTTACCTCTCGCCTTCCTTATCCAAAGTGCCATTCACAATTTAGCCACCTTTTACAGGCAAGACGACGGAAGCTCAGAGAGGTTAAGTGACTTACTCCGAGTCACACAGCTTTTGCAGCATACTTAATTTTAAGTTCTGCATGCCAACAGACTGTATTCTCGCTAAATGCATGTCTGTTGTTTATTTATTGGCGGTGGGAAAGTAAATGAAACCCTCTCTGGTTCTGTGCCCGGGAACTGGGTTCTTTGATTATATCGCACAGTCACTGGAAGATTTCCTTTAACCACCCTGGTGAGCTACTGCTGGCAATTGGAGATGTTTATGTGAGTCCTGAGCGGCCCATCGTCTGTGTGGCAGGTGCTGTTGAAAACACGGAACAAGAAGGGAGTTTATTTCTAATGGGCCTGATGAATCCCCAAAATGAACTTGTCAGTCTGACCAAGAAATGTAACGGTGAAGGAACAGGAAATTAATGATTGTTCCCTTGGCATAGACAGGTACTCCACCACCAGGCGTATGATTTGCTGGCTGTCAGCAACTTCTCTCTGCCCCAGCCTGGTTGGTAGTTATTGCTGTCAATAGCATTTGGTTCAATACCTCAGAAATGTGGATCAATAAACTCAGCACGTGCAGGATGAAATGAGCTTTAGCTTTACCTGGGAAAGGGGGAGGAAAGATGTGGATTCCCCTCCCTCTCTTCTTCCTTCTGTCCCTCCCTCCCTCCCTCCCTCCCTCCCTCCCTCCCTCCCTCCCTCCCTCCCTCCTTCCCTCCTTCCTTCCCTCCTTCCTTCCCTCCGCTCTTTTCCTCTTTCCTTCCTTCTCCTGCTCATTGTCCTCATCTTTCTCTAAGAGCCAGTGTTTTTGCTGCCTCTTCCAGGGAGCCTTTTGCAGTCAGTCCTTGAAGAATTCATTGCTTCCTCTTAGGACTCTCCATCACTCTGCTTCATCTTCTACAGCCTTTATTTGTTGTCTGGTGCGCTGCTTCAGGGAAGGGGCGTTTACCTCTGAGAGCTGGATATCCAGCAGAGACCAGGCACCCAGGAATGGAGACAGGCATCCCCACCAGGGCCCATCGGCAGCTCTCCGTGTGGGTGGCTGCAGTAAACGTGTCTAGCTCTAGAAGGAAGAGAAGGGGGACAGAGAGGGCCTAGCAGTTGTATCTTAGCACAAGGTGCCTAGCTTTGTTTATTGCCCCCAGACTCCCAGGTACCCTGCAAGGAAGCATTGCAATGATGCTCCTGTAGATGAGGAAACGAAAACAAGAGAGAAGAAAGTCACTCTTGTAAGCATATACCTTTGAGAACTTAAAAAAAAAAAAAAAAAAAATTCTGCCTCCAAACCCTGTCCTCTCACTGCAGTACATGTGTCCCTCCAGGAAGGTATGATTTGGGTGTGATCATAGTCAGATTTTAATTTCCTGTCTTTCCTTATCTGGACCCTTGTTTCCGGTTATATTCTCAGACCAGCAGAGGTTCAGGGAAAGCTGCTCCAGGCAGGGGCTGTCCACCTGGGCCCATGCTGCAGGTCCGGGAAATGACGGGGAGATATTACATTTTTATTTTTCCAGTCTCTCATTGTAATTTGGCATTTCCTTCTATTCCTTGTTTCCTTTGTTACGGATGTCTTAAAATATAGTTTATGCTCATCTCTACTTCCAATTGATGGTTGTCATTGCCTGTGTTACTGGAGCTCTTTATTTAAGACGTCAATAAAGAACAGGCATGTTATGATAGTAGAGCTGGCTTTTTAAAAATGTTTTGATAAGTGGCTCCTTTGGGAACACCTTTTGCATTGGATTTTATGCATTTAAAACCATTATTTTAAGATGTGGCCCTTTTGCTTCTCCAGGCTGACGCAGGGGTCCTGGGCACCAAGCTAGGAACTCTGTTCTCTAGGTCCGATAATTATTTGGATTGAGGTAAAGCAGGCTATTTGATAGTAATGGCCACCACCACACGAAAGCAAAGGTATTGTGGAGTGGTTCACGTAAGTGTGCATTCATCCATTCATTCATTCATTCATCCAGTCAACATCTGGGTGCCTGCAATGTCCCAGACACGTTTCCAGGTACTAGGCTGTAGTGAGCAGGACAGAGGCCCTGCCTTCAAGGAGCTTTTGTCATCTCATGTAGTTGCCATGGTAACCCAAGCGTTAGGTGCTATTATCCATGATCCCATGCATGAGGAAACAGAGGTTCAGAGTTTGCAGAACTTGTTCAAGTTTTCTCAGCTTGTAAGTATTGTTATTCGAAATCTAAGCTGGAAGGACCCTTAGAGATCACCTCATCGTTGTATAAATGTGGGGCCTGAGGACCAGAGAGGGAAGGGGGTCACCTGGAGACCCACAGCAGAGTGAGGCAGAGCCGGACTCCTCCAGCCAGTGATCCTCCTGCCAGAGGGCACAGCCCCATTTGCTCTCCAGTGCTGGGCTCTTCTGGCTCAGGGAAGGCCCCTCTGCCATCACAGATCACCAGGTTCTCCCCCTCCCTGGGCGTCAGGCACACTCCCTGCTGTGCGTTCTGAGCAGCTGCTCCTGAGAAGCCAGTGGCTCCCCCTCTGCAGCCCATGGAAATGAGCTTCTCTCAGTGATGAGAGCCATGCAGGCTCTCAATGGCTCCATGTGGGCTTTTCATGAATACATAATCCTCAAGCCTTAGCATCAGTCACTGAACCTCTTTTTTCTTCTTTATATGATGATAGGATTTGCAAGGGACAGGAAAAGGGGTGAGGAGGAGAATTTCTGTGACTGAACAGTTGGAGCAAATACAGGGAGGAGGGGAGGCTTTTTGCCAAGGAATGATGTCCTCAGAGATCAGATGGACTCACTGTCACTGTGCATGCGATGGGGTGGGAGTGAGGGTCATGCTTTATCTGATCTTCGTGGGGAAAGCCCTGGTGTGACAAAACTTCATCAGGCCACTAGCACTCTGCAGGGAAATCTGCCTCCCCCCCACCTCCCCCCGCCCCCATGTCCAACTCCCCTCCACCAATTCCCTAGATTAAGATCGGCCCCTCTGCAGTCTGCTCTCCTGGGTGCCCTGTCACTGCTAACTGCCCTCCCCTTCCAGCCTGGTCACTCCTAACTGCCCTTCCCTGCTGGCCTGGTCATCCCCAACAGCCCTTCCCGACAGGCCTGGTTGCCCCTAACTGTCCTCCCCTGCAGGCCTGGTTGCACCCAACTGCCATCCCTGCAGGCCTGGTCCTCCCCAACTGCCTTCTCCTGCTGGCCCAGTCACACCTAGCTGCCCTCCTCTGCTGGCCTGTTCCCTCCCAACTGCCTTCCCTTCTAGCCTGATCACCCACAACTGCCCTCCCCTGCCAGCCATCTTGTGGAGGCCATTTTGTGTCCACATGGGGGCAGCCATCTTTGACCACATGGGAGTGGCCATCTTGTGTGTTAGAGTGACAGTCAATTTGCATATTACTCTTTTATTAGACAGGCTAGTCCCATTTTTCAGATGAGAAAATGGAGGCTCAGTGTTTCAGAGACTTCCCATGGTCTCACAGTGAGTGGATCTGGAAGCAAACCTATCTCCTAGCCATAAGTCTCCACTGCTGCTCATGCTGCTGAGGCTCAGGCGGCTCTCTAAAACCCAAGGCAGTGGGCTGGGAGGGAAGCTTGGTTATTATCAAGCCCTGTCCTGGTTCCTCCCTCCCTGGGAGCCCAGGAAACAAGGCTGCCTGTTGTCAGCAAAGAATGATTAGTCTGAACCCCTGGGGGCCTCATCCCTGTGTCCCTGCCTGGGCCCGTGTCATCCATTCACACCTCTCTGCGAATGGCACAGACCTTCCCAGGTGTTGATTAAGAGCAGAGGATGTCAGCATCTGTTCCCAGCCATGCTTAATGCTCACCCTGCATGGGGCTCAGCCAACTTGGCCAAATGGAGCCCAGGTGCTGCATTCACACAGGAGCCATCAGGCAGGGAGGGATGGCAGCCTCTCAGCCGGGCGAAGTCTGGCTAACTCTGTTTTGAAAGCAGTATTATCGGAAAAAAATAATTAGGGTGTCAGAGCTGCTGGGAAGTATCTTTGGACAGTGTCTACACTTAATAGGTACAGAAATGGAGACAGAGAGGGGCCACAGAAGAGCCATCATCTTAACCAGCTCAGTCCCTGGCATGTAGTAGTAGGTGCTCAAATGCAGAAATAGAGACAGAGAGAGGCCACAGGAGAAAGATAACCTTTTTTTATTTATTTTAATTTTTAAAATATATTTTATTGATTTTTTACAGAGAGGAAGGGAGAAGGATAGAGAGCTAGAAATATTGATGAGAGAGAAACATCGATCAGCTGCCTCCTGCACACCTCCTAAGACGTGCCCGCAACCAAGGTACATGCCCTTGACCGCAATTGAACCCAGGACCTTTCAGTCCGCAGGTCGACGCTCTATCCACTGAGCCAAACCGGTTAAGGCAAGAGAGATAATCTTAATCAGCTCTGAACCTGGCATGCAGTAGGTGTTCAAATATTTGAATATTTGAGTAGATTTGTATTGGGTTTTAGAGTCTGGAAAACAAGTTTTTATGTGCCATCATTGCTCTCTCAAAAATAATTCTACACGTTTGGGAGCTAGAAAGATGTTACCACTTCACAGATGAGAAGACTCAGACTAAGAAGAAACTTCATTGGGGAGGAAGAATGTAGGTTCTGGAGTTGGACATACCTGGGTTTAAGTCCTAACTCCATCAATGAATTACCTGCTGCTAATCCCTCCTGCTGTGTCTTTGTATCTAAATATAGTTTTACTGAGCACAGCCATGTTCCTTCATTGCATTTTGATTATTGTTGTTGCATGTTTTCTATAGCTGCTTCTGCTCCATAAAAGCAGGATTGAGTAGTTGGAGCAGACTGTGTGGCTGGCAGAGCCTAAGATATTTACTGTGGATCCCTGTACAGAAAGTTTGCTGACCCCCACTCTGCCTGGGGTGTGCGAGGTACTTCATTCATGTTGGTCTTCTTTCAAATGAAGGAGACGTGGCTTCCTTGTTGCTCTTTCTCTGAGGCTTTACAAGCTTTGTAATTCTTACACCATGGCCTCAGAATCTGCACTAAGAAGGGCTGGGGTTAGGTGGGAACATTTTCTTCTGTCTTTCCTTTCTCTTTAGCTTTCCCAGTCTCTTTTCCCAGTGTCTCTGCTCTTTCCCACTCATGCAGTGTTTTATCTGCATTTCATTCTCTGTCTCTCTGTCTCCTTCCCCCACCCCCATCTCCTCTCCCTCTCTTCCTCCTCCACATGCACACAGTTGTTCTGTTTTCCCTCACCGTTTCTCCTTATAGAATCTGCTTCCCCCTCTCTTTCTCCTAATTTTTATTTTTGTCTCGTTACACTTCTGCCTCCATCTTCTTCTCTTTATGATACTCTTCTGGATCTATCTCTTATCTATGTGTATATCTTTCCATCCATATCTGTCTGTCGGTCCATCCATTTATCCACTTGATTATCCATTTATCTACTCATTTATCCACCCATCTATTATCCATTCATCCATCAGTCTATCAATCCATTTATTTATTCATTCACCCATTCATTTATCCATCTAAATACACATACATACATACATACATACATATGTACGTACATCTTCTTCTGGATTATTGTTTCTGCCTCTTTGTTTCTCTTCTTTCTTTCTAGCAGTTTCTGTACATGCTGATCTCTTTTTCTTGTTCTCACACTTTCTCAGACAATCTCTCCCTCTGTCTTTATCTCCTCCTCTCATTTCCCACTTGAACTTCTCCCTCTCAGGAAGTTAATATTTTAGTAGCCTTAATGTGGCCTCAGGATCCTCAACTCTTTCCATGATTCAAAAGTGACACGTCCACCAAGGGCTTCAGATCAGGAGCTACTCATTTTCCCCACCCCTGTCACCTGTAGGCACTCTGTGCAAAGTTAAGGAGGGAGGGGAGGATCTGGCAGCTCCCTCAGCATCTCCTTCGCTATGCACTTCAGGCTGAGCAGGGAGGATTTGGACCAGGAACCCAGAGGTGGGGGTGGGCAGGGCAGTCCTATGGGAGAGGCTCTCTGGAAGATGCTGATGGGTGGAGACTGCATCCATGCCTTCTGGTGTCTTTTTTGTTTCATTTGAAAAACACTTACTTAGAACAAGTTCTTACCAGGCCTTGTGCTGGGGGCTAAGGAGGGATGACTGAATCTTAACTCTTCACTTCAAAAGCCTACAATCTCTCTAGGAAACCATAGAGCTGATTGATATCAATAAGATAAAAGGATAAACTGTTCTCAAAGGAAAAAAGGAATGATTCTGGTTGGGGGGAGGGGGGAGGGGTCACAAAGGAGGTCAGGCATAGTAAGCTCAGGGGAGCTGAGCTTTGCCCAATGTCACTGCTGCATCCCCACTACCTAGAATAGTGTCTGATACACAGCAAGCACTCAGAACGCAATGCGATATATGGGTGAATGAACGAATGAATTTGAACACTTTTGAAGGATTTTTTAGGGATGTGACGGGGGCAAAAAGACAAAGATGAGCATTCTCGACCAGTGGTTCCAACCGTGGGCAATTTGATTTTTAATGGGGGACAATTTGAGAATGAGTTATTAACAGTGAATTTTTTACATTTCTTATGGTTCTTGGGGCCTCATATACAGTACATAAATATGTATTGCGACATAGGCATTTTCGTTTTCTATTATATGTTTTAAAACTTTATTTGCTGTTTTTCATACCACTTTATATTATTATTAACAATTTCTTAGTGATTTCTTCCTCAGTACTTCGACTGTCCTTTTCTTTTTCTCTTTCATGAATGCTATGTTCTTTGGAAGCTTGTTTAGACCAAGTTAATGACCATTTAGGCTTCCTCCATGTGAATAGGAGTTCACTTTTTGAATAATAAGAATTACATGTCACAGGGGGGCATCAGGATTTGAGAGATACTTAGGTGAGGCGTGGCCAGCAAAAGGTTGGGAATCATACAGAACGGCATGATTAAGGATTCCGAGAGATGAAGACACATAGTAGGGGTGTCGAACTCAATCAGAGAAGGGGCCAAAATCTAAAATCCAGCCTAAATCGCAGGCAGAATGGTTTACTGAACAGTCATAAACTGTCATTGTGATGGAAACGCAGCGGAGTGCAGTGATGACAGCGTGGTGCGGGCCACATTGCAAGGCCTGGCGGGACGGATTTGGCCCACGGGCCTTGTGTTTGACACATGTGACATAGGGTATTCAGGTTCCCTCTTCAGGACTGGCCCTCCCATCTCAAGGTCATGGCTAGCGGCCTGCAGCTGTGCCCCTTACCGGGCATTTCTTTCAGCCACAGTAAACTGCCTCACCCAACGGTACCCCTTCCAGGTGGCAACGCTTGGCCCATGACGGCTGGATCCCTGCCTCCGTCAGAGACATCTGTAAAGACCATCACAGCTGCTCCGAGCTCCCTTTAGGACCAGCTGAGGCTGACGATCTACATGGCATCAACCATATTGCAGGCCAATCTCTTCCTTTGCCCAATCCTGCCTTAGACTTCCTCCAACTGTATCCCATGTGGACTCCTTGGTAACGCCCAATGTGCACTCCTCTGTTCCAGAGTCAGTTTCCAGGGAATCTGACCTGAAACTGTATATTTAGGGAATGGGAAGAAGCCCAGGGACCAGATTTATAAAGGACCTTGAAAGCCAAGGATGTGAATTTAGGTTTTCCTCTATAAGTAATGGAGAGCTGTTGATCAGTGGGTAGCTAATTAGAGCTGGAATTGAACAGTTCACTGGCAGTTGGTACAAAAGATCAGACAGAGGCAGTAAGACTGTAAACAGGAAAGAAGTTAGCAGACCAAACCCTGGAGCTCCAGGCCTGATGAGGGAAAGGATGGGAGAAGGGATAGAGGGTGACCCAGGACATCACCAATAGTCTTAGGATCTCTGATTGCTAAGAGCACATTCACAGGCATCTCCTCTCACAGTTCCGGGTTCTACAAGTCACATGTCATGGAGCAGCACAGTGCCTCTCTAATGCCCATATTATCTCCTGCCATGGTGGGCATCTTAGATATTCCAGTGCTAGACTATTCCTTGCCTGGACCTTTCTCAGGAATACAGACTCCGGAAACTTCTATCTGTGTCTCTCACCTAATAGAATTCTGGAAGAGCCATAAATCATGGTAACTCATCCAGTTGTATCTCTTGGGAATCTCATTCGGGAGCAATCATGCTTTTGCCTAAAATCCCATGACCTTTCTTCCCACATCCATTGTTACCAGTCTTGATGGTGTGACTTGCACACAATATTTGTGGCTTGGCTTTTACAGGCTGTGTAATTGGGGCTAAGTCCCACCCCTTACATGTTTTTGGTGTATATATTATACACAGAGTCAGAATAGTAGGAGGGTGCCCATTTTGAAGAGTTGCCTCGGGGAGGTCGGGAATCTGTAGAAACATAAATGATGCATGTTAAAGAGTTGGGCAGTGGGAGGAGCTTGGTACAAACTCCATTTTTTGTGATTGTGAGCTGGTGGTCATCAGTAAGACACTTCTTCACCTTCCTCAGCCACCGTTCCCTATTGGTTGAATGAAATTTGGATGCCTTCTTTCTACAATTATAAGATTCATGAAATAAAGGGTATAAAGTTCCAATACAACCTTATTTTTCACAGGTAGACACACATCATGTCATATGATAATAAACCTATTGGATTATTTTGTTTTTCTTGTTTTCTTTTTAGTAAGGTCATTGTATCATTTTCTTGATTATATGCAGTGGTCGGCAAACTCATTAGTCAACAGAGCCAAATATCAACAGTAAAATGATTGAAATTTCTTTGGAGAGCAAACCTTTTTAAAATTAAACTTCTTCTAACGCCACTTCTTCAAAATAGACTTGCCCAGGTCATGATATTTTGTGGCAGAGCCACACTCAAGGGGCCAAAGAGCTTCATGTGGCTCGAGAGCTGCAGTTTGCCTATCACTATGTATAGTAAATTATATTAAAGGTAATGAATGCACAGATTTTTAAAAATCTATTGTCCTAGATGTCTCTGGGGTTTAACCATCCCCTCTCTCTCCAAGGGAAGAAGCGATGCTGTCCACCTACTTTGAAACCATCAATGACCTGCTGTCCTCCTTTGGGCCAGTCCGCGACTGCTCTCGGAACAATGGAGGCTGCACTCGCAACTTCAAGTGTGTGTCTGACCGCCGGGTGGACTCCTCGGGCTGTGTGGTAAGTGCCCATCGGCTCATGAACCTGGTATGGTAGCCCAAGATGCCAAGGCTGCTTGCGGGAGACCCCTCCCTGTGAGGGAGCCAGTCAAGGAGGATCACTCTACTCACCACTCCTACCTCTGTGGCCTCAGCACACCAGCTGCCTCGGTTTCCTGATCTGTAAAGTGGGACAATCAAACCTGCCTTGTAGAATTGTTGAAAGAATGAAGTAGAATATTAGAACTTGAGTCCTCAATATACAATAGGCCCTTGAAAGCTCTTGACTTCGGGAAGCTTGCAGCTCATTTGGGAATGGGGTGGAGAGATAGGGCATGGCAGACTTATTTCTAATAGCACCATTAGGGGCAAGTCAATGCAATGTCCAAAAAAGAAAGTCTTAGTTGAGACTCACATTTGTAGAAGGCTTCCTGGGGAAGCTGGAGTTGGAACTGGTTTCAAAAGAGGGGACCCTGCCTTGGCCAGTGTGGCTCAGATGGTTGGACATCATCCTGTGCACCAAAAAGTTGCTGGTTCGATTCCCGGCTAGGGCACACTCCCCAGTTGGGGGCTTGATCCCAGTAGGGGGTATGCAGAAGGCAGTTGATCAATGTTATGCTCTCACATCGATGTTTCTCTCTTCTCCCTTCCTCTCTCTCTCTGTCTAAAAATCAATAAACTATTATTTTTTTTAAAATAGGGGGTTCATTTATATTAGTAAAAGAGCATTGCTAGCTAATGTATGACAAAAGGATGGTGAATATGTAGTATGGAGCTTTGTTTAGTGTCTAATGTGGGATAAGGGCACAGAAGAAGACAGGTGTGGCCTATAGAAGAGGATGTCACTGGATGATATTCCTCCATAGGAATGACCTAGGCCAGTGGTCGGCAAACTCATTAGCCAACAGCACCAAATATCAACAGTACAACAATTAAAATTTCTTTTGAGAACCAAATTTTTTAAACTTAAACTTCTGCTAATGCCACTTCTTCAAAATAGACTTGCCCAAGCCATGGTATTTTGTGAAAGAGCCACACTCAAGGGGCCAAAGAACCGCACGTGGCTCCCAAGCTGCAGATGGCCAACCATGGCCCTAGGCTGCTTATTTAAAATGCAGGCGTGAGAAATGTGGATGCTACAGAGGGGCTTAGGTCCCAGTATTTGTAACAATTTAATGAGTGTGTGTGCATGTCACAGAGGCAAGTGCTGCCTTGGAAGCATTGCCCTGCAATCTGAACTCCTACCCTGGCATTCAGGCCCTTTCTAGATTCGGTCCCCTTTCCGTTCTTTTATACTAGAGCCAAATGGAGCTAATTAGAGGTTGTTCTCTGAACAGATACGTGTTTGTTTACTGCCTTACTGCCTCAGAGCCTTTGCTCAGGCTGTATTTTTGTTGTTTTGTTTTGTTTTGTTTTGTTTTGTTTTGTTGAGGAGGTTAGTATCTAAAGTGCGTAGCTCCCCAGCCCATTTTATTTAGCAAACAAGTAGACTTCTTTCTGGACTCATCTCCTTTGTCAAGCCTTTCCCATCCTGGCTTGGAGAAGGGGCTATGCTCTTCTAATGATCATCACTGTTCTCTGTGCCTACATCTGTCCTCTCATGTGTGGTGATTTATTGCACAGCCTGGCTCTTCACAAGTTTATCTCACAACAAGTTGAGGGAAACCCATGGAATCTGTAGGTTCAGCTAAGCGCCCCAATAGTTGCCATCTCTGTAAGTGAGCAGGAAGGAAGGGTTGGGCTCAGGAATGGGAGTTCCTGCTCTGGTCTAGACTCTTGGTAAGTGGGTTCCTAAAGTGCCAACACAACAGCCAGCAACTAGACTGGCCAGGAGACCAATACAGAGAAGCTTCTAGAGAATGAGATAATGCAGTGCAACTGTGTTTGAGACTCAAAGATCCAAAGTGCCTTCGGAGGAGGATGGGCAATTGGGGATTACATTGATTAGAATTCTTAGGTTTGTAAAAGACAAACTCAATGCAAACTACTTTAGACAAAAAAAAAGAGAGGAAATATATTGGCTCAAATGAAAGAGGAGGCACAATAGGCTTAAGAGGATTAACCAATGTCATTGGGATTCCTCTCGTACTCTTAGCTCTGCTTTCCTCGTCACCCTATCCTTCTCGGGCCACTCAGTGCATCCTGCAGGACAAGAACATCTCCTCCAAGTTCCTCCTAAAGTCATGGGATTCCTCGTAAGGTCATGGACGAACTTGGTCCTCAGCCCTTCCCTGTACCAATCACTGTGGTCAGTGACCACAGAACCAGTCATTCCTGGGGCTTGAGCCAAATGGCCACTGCACCTAAAATGTGTGGTAGTGCCGAAACCGGTTTTGCTCAGTGGTAGAGCGTCGGTCTGCAGACTGAAAGGTCCCAGGTTCGATTCCAGTCAAGGGCATGTACCTTGGTTGCGGGCCCATCCCCAGTAGGGGGTGTGCAAGAGGCAGCTGGTCAATGTTTCTCTCTCATCAACATTTCTAGCTCTCTATCTCTCTCCCTTCCTCTCTGTAAAAAATCAATAAAATATATTAAATAAAAAATATTTAGTGAGTCGAGGGAAGGCATAGACTCTCCAGGAAAAGCAGGGTACAAGTGGCAGAAAGAGGGGCTGTGGCTGTGTCCTGCAGACTATTGCAACCCAACCCTTCACTTTGCATGTTGGAAAAGTGAGGCCCAGTGAGAGAGAGGAGGGTTTGGCTGAGTCTTAGAGCTAGTCAGTAGACAAACACAAGGATGGTGTTGTTTCCCTTTTTCCATTAGTTCTCTTTTCCTGAACTAATTAAGCTCTACTTTAGGTTAGATGTCCCAGAAAAATGAAGCCTCAGAACACGGAGATGTGTGTGTGTGTGTGTGTGTGTGTGTGTGTGTGTGTGTACCTGCGCACACATGAGTGTGTCTAGGCAAGAATTGTCTTTTTTTCCTCTGGTTAATGTAAACTGGAAAGATGAAGAGACAGAGAGGGGGAAAGCCAAGAACATTCGGTCCCTGGAGGTGAAGAGAAAATTCCACAGTCTGATGAGGTTGTCAGAGACCTTCCTCACTAGATTAAGGATCTAATGTTGAAGCTGCGCCTTCAGGGCTCGATGGCTGTAAGGCAGGCTTTCTCTCCACACCTTCAGAGGAGACGGATGAATACCAGCTTTCACACTGGAATGTAACATCTCTCTCATTTCTCCGCAGGCTCTTCCTCATGCTTGCAAAGAGAAACTTTTTCTGACAGCCCCTCTTTTAACAACATCCACGTGGCAAAACAATGCTTTATATTTTTAGAGCACTTTTAGAGTTCTGAAAGCATGTCCACACCCAATACCTAACTCATCTTTAGGACAAACCTGGACAGTAGCTTCCCGCACCCATGTGGGAAGCAAACAGAGTTTTCAAGGTTTCACCACAAGGTGGCGGAACGGAGGCACAATGACATGTCTTCAATTTTATTCTTAGTGCCAGAAGAAAAATAATTGGGAGCTGAGAGGAGGTGGCAGCAAAGAACATTAGAAAGAAGGCTGGTCTGAGTGAATTTGTCTTAAGCGCTGACGTGGTCATTAGAGAGCTTTATAATCCATGGTGACCTCATTAACCTCTGTTTATTAATCTATTAAAAAGGGAGCAATTGCTCTTGAACTCATAGGTTTTCTGAAAATTTAAAGAGTATAACTATAAATGATTTGGGAGTTTCAAAGTGCCATTTATGTGTGAGATGCTAGGACTTCAGATGCTGATGTTTTTATGTTCTATTTGGAATGTTGAAAACTCAGGAACAGCCGAGGCCGGTTTGGCTCAGTGGTAGAGCATCGGTCTGCGGACTGAAAGGTCCCAGGTTTGATTCCGGTCAGGGGCATGTACCTTGGTTGCGGGCACATCCCTCGTAGGGGGTGTGCAAGAGGCAGCTGGTCGATGTTTCTCTCTCATCGACATTTGTAGCTCTCTATCTCTCTCCCTTTCTCTCTGTTAAAAATCAATAAAATATATTTAAAAAAAAAAGAAAGAAAGAAAAGAAAACTCAGGAACAGCTGAAACCGGTTTGGCTCAATGGATAGAGCGTCGGCTTGGGGACTGAAGGGTCCCGGGTTTGATTCTGGTCAAGGGCATGTACCTTGGTTGCGGGCATATCCCCAGTAGGGGGTGTGCAAGAGGCAGCTGATCGATGACTCTCTCTCACTGATGCTTCTAACTCTCTATCTCTCTCCCTTCCTCTCTGTACAAAATCAATAAAATATATTTAAAAAAAAAACAAACTCAGGAACACACCACATTTAATTTTTTAATGTTTCTGTAACTGAATTTCATTTTTGTTTTGCTCCATTCATTAGTAGTGGAAGCTTAATTCCAGTCAATTTAGGTTTCCTGCCTCCTTCTTCTTCCTAAACATCCCAGTTCATGGGGCACCTGGTGTATGCCTAAGGCACGGAGGTCAGGGGGTGCTTTGTGTTGGACCATCACCTCTCAGTTCTGGTACCTGCTGTCCCCTCTGGCCCTGGGCCACCACTCTTTTCTCTGGCATATGTCAAGACCCCTCCTTTCCCAGGTGACATGTAGGTATGTGTTCCATTCCAGCGTCTGCTGGCATGTTCTGTGCATCCCTACCATAGGTCATTTGAGTCCAGCAGGCTGAACTCATCAGATGGCTTCTCCACCCTATGGGAGCCTGAGGCAAGGCCAGCACCTCTTGCACACCACTCTGAGGCCAGGATCTGAGGGGAGCTGGCTGGAGCCCTTCTGACCCAGACAGACTATTTATAGGTGGCCGTTTTATGACAGGGACAGCACAGGACCATGCTTGCCATCCACCAAATCCAGCTGGCAAGAGAGGCACAGATCCCCTTTGCCTTAAGATCCCTTAAACCCACATGATTTTCTTCTTTAAAAATTCTCTTCTTTCCTCATTCTCTAGGGGGTAGGGGGTAGAGACCGGTGAGGCGGGGCCTTGCCTGGCACCGTTCATGTTCCCCGCCACCCATCCCTGGTTCCCCATTTGCCATTGGGTGATGGGAGCCTGCCAGCCAGGGGAAGGGACTAAGGTGGTCAGTGCACCTCAAAGTGACTGATCGAGTGGTCCTTCTGGTTGTTCCACCATTAGGGTCAATTTGCACATCATCTTTATATTAGGTAAAATATATAGGATTATTTTACCTTCTTATTAGACCTCAATTTCTGAAACCCAATTTTTTTTAAATGACTTCTTTGCTTGGTTTCCTGGTTCGGCTATGGTCCTCTTGTATGCAGTTGTCCAAATTTGAGAAGGTCATAAGGTGTGTGGTAGGCAGAATAATGGCTTCCCCAGGCATGTCCACATCCTAATGCCTGGAACCTATGAATACATACATCAAAGGGAGGGATTAAATTCACATGTAGAATTAAAGTTGCTGATAAACCGATTTTAAAGAGAGATAGTCCACAATTAGGAGGTGGGCCCAGTGGAATCACAGGGTCCGGAGAGGTAGAGGAGGGAGGCAGCAGGAGTTCAGAGCGGTGCCCTGTTGCTGGCTTTGAGGGTGGAGGAAGTGGGTACAAGCTCAGGAAAGTCTCTCGATACTGGAAAAGGCAAGAATGGAACCCCCACAAAATCTCCAGAAAAGGAATGCAGCCCTGCGGACACCTTGCTTTTAGCCCACGGAGACTGTTAAGCTATGAAACTGTAGGAGAATGAATTTGTGTTGTTTTAAACTGAAAATTCATGGCAATTTGTTACAACAGCAAAAAAAAAACCAATGCAGGGCGGGTGAGACGATGGGAAGGGAGGGTGATGCAGGAGACACTACATAAAGAATTATCCTGTTATTTCAGTTTTCACTTGTTTCCAGGGAGACACTCACCTCCTGACCAGGGTGGAGGAAGTGACAATGAGCAAAGTGTCAGAAGAGGGAGGGAGACTTGCGTTCCTCTACAAGGTGCTGAGGAGTAGAAAATTGTTATCTATTAGAAATGGTATCCACCTGACAAACGTAATTACATCAGCGAGGCGGTTTGAAAAGCCAGCTCTGTTTCCGCTTATTGTGTGTGGCAGAATAAACATTGCAAAACTTTAATCAAGATAGAGGACGAAACCAAAGAAAACTGTAAGCCCTTAATCATGGCAGGATGCTGAGGACAGTTCTGCCTTCTGAGTCGCTGCTGCCCTGGAAGCATGTCACTCAAGCTGTTCCTCTGAGTTATCCTGGTTTCCCGCTCAGGAAGGGGCCCCTTGATGGACTCAACCCCAGTCATTTAAGTAAAATAAATGCCAATTCACAGACCCCACCCCCTCCTTCCAGTGATCTGTGGTTGCATAGCAAACTGTCCCCCCAAGTTCAGTGGCTTAAAACAACTAGCTGCTTTTGCTCACAGTTGTGTGGATCAGAAATATGGGAAGGGCTTAGCTGGGTGATTGGCCTCTGGTCCAGGACAGGTGGGGCATCTGAGGCTGGGGGGCTCGAGTCCACAGGAGCCCCTTCACCTATCTGTCTGGGGTTGGGGCTGGAGCTGGCAGCCAGCCGGTGGATTCAGGCTGTGTGGGACCTCATCTGGTTCTGTGGACTCCAGTGCCTGCCCATGGCCTCTGCATTTGGCTTGGGCATCTCACACCAGGGAGGCTGGGTGTGCAAAGGAAGCATCCCAAGATCGAGTGTCCCAAGAGCCTAGGGAGGGCCTTCAGGGCTTCTTAGCACGGGTTTCAGATGTCCCAGAACCTCATTCCTACCACATTCCATTGGTCAAATGGGCCATTAGGTCAGCTCAGATCCAAGGGCGGGAACAGCACTCAGCCTGTCTATAGGAATCATGTGGCCGTCTTTCATCTACCCACTTACCTATGACCTGAACTCTCAGACCAAAGCTGTCACCTCAGGAAGGGATCCTGAAGAAGCCCTAACCAGGCCAGCACCTCTACCCATACAGACAGGGAGACAAAGGCCTGGGAAGATGCGGGAATCACTCAAGTTCCTGTAGGAAGCAGTGATCCAGTCAAGATTTGATTCCAAAGTCCTTTCCTCCTTTCAGTTGCACCTTCCTAGGGTTTGGCCGCAGAGCATCAGCCACTGCAGCATCCCAAAGATTTATTTAGTGTGCAGGACCGGGAATTGATCAAAAGAGGCAAAACCCAGAGCCCCGCCTTGTTTTATTGGCTAGTTCACAAGACGAGATGCACTTCAGCGGGGCTGTGCCAGGTTGTAACCTGGCACAAGTCACTTTGTATTTGCACAAGAGCATGGAATAGGACTGGCAGGTGTGGTGTGGAGAGGGAGGTGGCGATAGGAAAGACCAGGCACTCACTAAGCACCCACTGTATGCCCGCTCCCTTATGTTCACGGCAGCAAATGCTTGTAACTCTACTCCTAGATGGGTGTCATTATATCCCTTTCACAAGACAGAAAAGCTAGTCACAGAAGAGCAATCATCCACACAGCGCCGGTGCCAGGCATGATTCTAAGTGCATTGCTCATTTCAGCCAATTTAATTCTCACAGTCCTCCTCTGAGCTCGGTTTTATGACTGTCTCCACTTTGTACATGAGAAAAACGAAACTGTCTGGCAGAAAAAGAGGGACTGGGAAGATGCAGAGAGGAAGGAGGGGCCCAGTGAGCCAGTCCAGGTGTTCATGGAAAGTTAGGACAGCAGGAGGTGCGGGGGTTGGCATCCTGGCCGGATCCTAGGGAGTGGTGGTACCGTTGGGGGCAGAGGTGTGTTTAGGGGAAATTCTAGTGCAACCTCTGGGTTCCAGACCATTCCCACTCCGATCTACCCCCTCGTCACCCAGCCGCATTCTCACCTGCCCTTCTTCCTCTTTCTCTCTTTCCATTTGACCTAAAATGCTACCTGGCTTCCTATGGAAAAACCTGGGACCTTTGATTTCCCAGAGATGCTGACAGGCAACAACAACAACAAAAATGCTGCCTTCTAAAAAGTCAAGATGCTTAAAGATATGAATTTCCATTTGTTATAGGTCAGGCGTCTCTTGGCACTGCTCAGCAAAAGGCAAAACCTGGAATCTGGCTCATTTTAGGAGAGAGGCTGCTTCTCTCCATCCCTCCTTCTCCCCCCTTTAATGACTCAACTGGACTATAATTAAAGGAAACAGAACTCAAGGGGGGCGGGGAGGGTGGGCGAGGAGGGTCTGTAACGTGAGAAGTCCCTTTGTAGCACAGCCCAGGTGCTGCTGACCAGGGAAACCCAACCCCATCCGCCTGATGTCCTGCCCCAGGGCCGGTGAAGCAACACTGAGCCTCGGTGAACCTGGCCCCTGGGAACTGGTTCTTCCTCCCCAGAGACAGACTCAGAGCTCAGCCCATCCCTGCCGATCAGCCACTGGGGTGTGATGGATTCACAGTGCAACCAGGACAGGCTGTGCCGGAGTCCAGAACCAGGAGGAATGGTGCTGGCCACATTTTTCTCCCCTCCAGAAAAAAACAAAACAAAAAACCTAAACTCAGAGACGCCTGGATTGGGAAAGATTATTTAAAAAGTAGTCCATCTCCCATATGGTATCTTCATCCCGAGTGCCCTCAAGTCCTGAGACAGAGAATTCTCCATATACACCAGTGCTGATATTGGTATTGATAGCATTGGGGAGCTGATGCCATTGATGAACAACTCAATGCTCCACTGATATCAGCACTAGTAGTACTGATGGAGATAGATAATAGAGCTTCCGAAGGCCTGTGATGTGCCCGGCCCTGGGATAAATGCTGTAAACACATCCCCTTGAACCCTCACAGCTACCTTAGGAGACAGGCACTGTTATCACCCCTCTTGTCCACGGGGAAATGGATTCAGAAAGCGCAAGAAACTTGCCCACGTCCAACCAGCTGGGTAAAAGCAGAGCAGGTATTCAAAGCCCTGGAATCCCAAAGCCCGTTCTCCTAACTCAGTGGACGGCAAACTGCTGCTCGCAAACCACATGAGGCTCTCAAGCTGTGGTTTGCTGCTCTGTTGACTAATGAGTTTGCCGACCACTGGCCTACCTCATCAGATGTCAGCTTCCACCGGCTGAGGGTGGTTCGCCAGGATAAAGTGAACGTCCCCAGTGTCGGGGACATCAGAGGAGGGGGCACTTCTCTCTCTCCATCCTCCTCCAGTGTCCAGGATTCCTTCTCCCTCCCCTGCATCCACGAACCTGGAGAAAGATTAAAAAATAAAGAAAGAAAGAAGGAGGCTTGTGAACCCTAGGCAGTTTGGCTCAGTGGATAGGGTCCCGGGTTAGATTCCTGGCAAGGGCGCTTAGTTTGGTTGCGGGTTTAATCCCTGGCATGTCACTGTGTGATGTTTCTCTGTGTGTGTTCCTCCTCCCTTCCACTCTGTGGAAACCAGTGGGAAAATATCCTCAGGTAAGGACTAATAAAAAATAAATAAAAGAGGAGGAGTATGGGAAAAGGGGATGGGGGTGGTCAGAAAAGAGGAAATTGGAACTGTGCTCATTGGCTCAGTGCTTGCACACAGGCTCTGGGGGTGAGAAGGAAGGAGTTGTCCCTCCGCGGGGAGCTCTGTGCTTGCACCTTTCCTTTGTAAACTTCCAGGTGCTCCGTGGCCCAGGAGGATAGGTTTGTAAGATGAGGTGTGGCATTCTCATCAAGCCTATGCACCCTTTTGTGATGTGCCATGTTTTTTTGATTCTTTGTGTGACATTTGAAGCCTTCTTTATTACAGCTCGCCCCACCCCCTCCTTTTATTTCTTTGGGATCTGGATTTGCTGGGTCTGATGGCATTTCTGGTCAGCTGGTCTTATTGTGTGGAAGTCATTCACAGTTAAAGTCAGGGAGCAGCCCCCACCCTTCCAAAGCGATAGGTTTCACCCATGGATTCCTGGAAGAAGGGCTGGAAGGAAAGGAACGCCCAGGAGGCAGGGATGGGAGCTGAGGCCGGTCCTGCGGCCTGTGGGCTTCAAGCCTGGGATAAAGGTCTTGGGGCAGGCGCCAGCCATTTCCTAGACAGTACTTCCTAGTACCAGACAAGCAGTTTGGGACTGGCTGTGGGAGGGGCCAAAGGCCCTTTCAGTTCCTAAAATCTATGACCTCGTCACTATATCTCAAGGGGAAGCAGTTCTAACATTGGAAGGGCCTGAGGGCCCAAAACGCAGCTGGGGCTTAACTTGTGATTGTTGGGAAAGTGACTATCCAGGGGAGATCAGTATCGTGTTTAAGAGAAATTCTTGGCATTAGAGAAGCCTGGGCCAACACTCCGTCATTCACTAGCCATGTGGCTTTGGGACAAATTATTCAAGGCCTCTGGTCTCGGGTTCCTGCTGAGTGACATGGGATAGTAAACTCTGACAAACTGCTATTTGGACTCACTGAGATGATGCAAACCAAAGGGGCCAGCATCTGGCCCGAAGCAGGCAGGGAACCGGGGAGCTGTTAGTACCCTTCTCTGCTGTTTCATGCTGGGGTCTTGACGGTGGTGGTGCTGGAGGTGGCGATGAGAGCTGAAATGATCTGAGTGCACGTTAGGGTCCAGCGCCTCTGATATGGGTCTCACTATTATATCCCTGTTCTTCCAGATGGGGAAACTGAGGCAGAGAGAACTTAAGTAGCTCACTGAGGCCCGAATAGCTCCTACATTCTAGAGCGGGACTGAAAGCCAAGCAGCTGGGGCCAGAACCCTCTACCAGGGCACATTCTTCATAATGTCATTTGAAGTGGATCCTATATTCTGTGGGCCAGAATATACCATTATTTACTTTGTCTCAGTGATGGACATGTTGAGTGTTTCTAACTTTATCCATTATAAACAAGGTGGCTCTGAGCAGAAGGCTTTGAGTTATTTGTATATTTAGAGTAGACCTCTATAAGGACAGTTTTCCCATTGTGTTATGTTCCACGATGTGGGATGGAATTTTTGAAAAACATATATTTTTTTAATTTATTTCAGAGAGGAAGGAGAGAGAGGGGAACATCAATGATGAGAGAGAATCATTGATTGGCTACCTCCTCCTGCCTGTCCCCAACTGTGGACCGAGCCTAGAACCAGGGCATGTGCCCTGACCCGGAATCCAATCATGACCTCTGGGTTCATAAGGTGACACTCAACCACTGAGCCACACTGACAGGACATTAAAAAAAAAACAAAAAAAAAACAAAAAAACAGGCTAAAGGGTTTGGCCAAACAAGTCCTTGGAAAGAGGAATGGTATAATAAAAGTGGTACTTTAGGGGGTAGAGAAATGTGCATGATGCGATACGAAAGGGGGAGAGTCCAAATGCAGAGGGTCAGCGCAGAGAAGAGCAAAGCAGGAGGCAGGCGATGGGGGGAGGGGGGAGGGGGGGAGTGGGGTTTAGACCCAGCATCAGCAAGATTCTCAGGGGATGTGCCAAGTGTGCTGTGAGCATAACCCATAGCTGCTGGAATGCCGATAATGAAACACTTTTCTGCTTTGCTTTCTTTTGTTGTTGTTCAGTAACCCGTGCTCATTGTAAAATAAAATAAAACGAATTCAAACACTGCTGAAATGTATAAACCAAGGTCCTCTTTCTCTACTACTCACTCACGTTAGAAATAACTTTGTCACACTTTGGTTTATATATTTCTTGCTGTACATTTTACCCCTCTGCATTTGCAAAAATAAATGAGGATTTGAGCATGTAAGTTTAGAAATGAAAGCATAAAGTTGTGTTTTTTGCAGGCACCTTTCTATATCAGAGCTGCGTGTCTTTGTACATGGTTTTCAAAGAGCATTTCCTTTTTCTTATTTTTTTAAAGAGAACTGGCTCCCTATCTTGATCTCAACAATATGTAAACCTCATTCCTTATGTAAAGAATAAAGATGAGCAGATGGAACCCAAAAGCACAAGCGCTAAGTTTGACTTGCGCCCTGGTATCCCAAATTATAGTCTCAGATTTACTTTTTTTTATACAGTGTAGCTTCCTTTTATCTTTCATCATCATTCTTTGATCTGTTACCAGGGGCCTTGGAATACATGGGTGAGAAATAATCGTCATTACCATTAATTGAAAATATATCCTCTCCCTTTATTCTCCAACTTCTCATGTGCTGGGCCTTAGTAAGTCTTCCCCTGTAGAAGTAGCCACAGCCCAGACTTTTATACTAATCATGTCCCCAATCTTTTCTTTAGAGTTTCCTCACCTATGTAGACACAGAACACACATTTTTTTATTTTTTATTTTTATTGCTGTTGGTGGGAGTTCCAGCATTGGGCACATCTCGCTGAGCTAGGAAAACTGATCTCTGCTGGTTGAAGCAAAAATTGGTGATCTGCAGTTTTATTTAAATTGTAGCTGCACTCACAATGCAACCCTAAGTACCTACTATGTGTGGGACACTTTGCAGGGCCCCAACGTTATAGCCCTGGCTATCAGGAAGCTCCCAGTCCATTTACCTAGCCAAACACTGCGGCTTCGGATCCTGCCCCTGGGCACACACACAGGACAGACTCGCTCCTCCCTGCTGCCTCCCTCTGGTGTAGCTTCCAGTCCTCCAAAGCCCCAGCACCCACACGCATGTTATTTTATTTATTTATTTGTTTGTTTGTTTGTTTATTTATTTATTTTTCCAGCTGGTCCCAAACCTCACAGGCTTTTTCGAAGACATCTTTTAAAATGTTACAGCTAGGGAGTTCGTTCTGGGGGAGAGGAAAGCCTGAGGCAAGGGGTGGGGGTAGAGAGAGAAAGAGAATGAATGTCGCTTGAGCGACTGCTCAGTATCACTTTGGACCTTGGATCCACCCCAGCCCAATGGTACTGCTGCCCCCATTCTGCAACTATGATGGGCCGCACCAGATCAGAACCCAAAGTGGAGGCCACGGGTTATCTTGGTGGGAGCGTTAAGAGTACTGGTCTGGGGGCAGGCTTCCCAGAGCACAAGACCCAGTTGCAATCATGAAGACGATGATATGTCAGTGATGTGTCAGTGTTCTCACCTGTGTGGCAGCACCTGCACATGGGGCTGGGGAGTTCGGAGGGATGGTGTCCCTGTGTCTGGCCGCTCTGTAGTACTCAGTAAATAGTAGCTAGGGGACAGTGTCAGACAGGCTAGCTATTAAAATAGCCTTGTAGCCAGCTGGCATGGCTCAGTGGTTGAACATTGCCTAAGAACCAGGAGGTCACGGTTCTATTCCAGGTCAGGGCTCCATACCCAGTGGGGGCGTGTAGGAGGCAGCCCATCTATGATTCTCTCTCAACACTGATGTTTCTAACTCACTCTCTCCCTCTCCCGTCCTCTCTGAAGTCAATAACAAGAAGGTATATGAAAAAAAAAAAAAGAAGGAAGACTTGCAGCACCCGCCCTGGGTGCTTTGCTCTGGGTTGCAGGGAGGTGAGTGTCAGAGCTGCTGCTTAATGTCCGCCCTCTTCTATTCACATTGAACTTGGGAAACCTCAGCATCCAACCTATTTGGCGTCTGTCTCCATTCAGGGAGAGGCCTTTTTCCTACTTGTTCTTTCACTTACATTGCTGCCTGCGACAAAAAAAAAAGAATAAAATATGTGAAACGCCCAACATTACACTCAACACACGCGGGCTAAATATATTCCTGCAGAAGCATGTGCTCCACAGCTGCTGCTCCATGCTTCCCAAGGCTGGCCAGCTTGTGAAATCACATCTCACGCCGAGTCTGGGCGACCCCTAAGAAGGCATGGTGTTAGGACACAGCCTGGAGCTGCCAGTTGACTTTGTAGATCCAAAGGATGGGGAAGAGGAACCAGCCAGTGTGAGCCAGCCAGTAGTGAAAGGTCCCCACCAGAGGAGCTCAGTGGTACCTACACCATTGGGCCGCGGTTGATATTCCGAGAGGATAGTCACAACACATTAGAACAGTGCCTGGCACACGCTCAGCACTGTTGAGTGCGATCTATTATTGTTATTAATGAGCTACACAAAGGCTAGTCATTATCGTCCCCAGACAGTTATTGAATAGCCATTCTTTAGGTCTCCTGGCAGATGTGCTTGGGAAAGTGTGCCCTGGCCTCCCTTCTCTCAGCCCTGCGTGCTCACCTGTGCCACACAGACAGCCTCAAGGACTGTAAGAATGGGCACATGCTCCCGGGCCTACCCGCTTCGGAACCGAGGCCCCTTGGGCTGGGCCCAAGGCTTCCTCAACCACGGTGACCCGGAGGACAGGAGGCGTTGATGAGGCAGTTATTGAACTGAGTGCCCTCTCCATGCAGGTCCTGGGGAGCTCCAGAGAGAGCTGCAAAGGCCTGGTGCCTCCCACCACCAGCTCCAGGGGGAGCTGCAGAGGATTGGAGCCTCCCGCCACCAGCTCTAGATTGAGCTGCAGAGGGTCGGTGCTTCTCACCAGGAGAATAGCCAGTGGTCTGAAGAGGCTGAGGGGATGACCAGCAAACAATGCGCTCAGGTCGCTCCCCCTACAGTAGTCCTTCTGCAGGGCTCCCCAGCTCGGGGTCCACCTCTGACCTGAACCTCCCACCTGACCACCCTTGGGATGCCTGCCAGCCTCTTGCAGAGAACCAAGGGGCATACAGGTACCTTTCTCATTGAACAGATGAGAAGATGGAGGGCCAGAGAAGGGAAGGGAAGCACCCGAAGCAGGGATTGCAGCGGTTTCTCCTAATGCCCTGGGTCCTCTAGAGGGAAAGACAGGTGATCATATTCCTGCTAGCTAGCTGTGATCATGCGTGTGGCAAATCTGGTATGATCATGTGTGAGGCAAAAGCAGTGACCATTTCTGGACTATTCGTAAGCATAAGCCATCTTGAACCATGACTTGAACCATGAGCCAAACCGCTCAGGGTTGCCCTCCTGACTTTTTTAGTTGGTCTAGATTCTCCTGGAGGTCAGAGACCTGCGCACCCCTTCTCCTCTACATCTCCAGAGGATGGGGCCGTGCGGTGCGGTGGGGAGAGCATGGGTTGGGAGTCAGACCCGCCATGCTTGCACCCGGCTCTAGTCTGGGGAGGTGAGCAACACAGGAAAGGCACTTCCGGCCTCGAAGCTGCTCCCTCCTCTGAAACACTGGGGTACCAAGAGCAAACTCACAGAATGGCGGGCCTTCCGCAGTAGAAAGAGGAAGACACCTAGTGTGGCTACCAGGCCACCGTAGGTGCTCAGAACCTTTGAGTTTCCCTTTCTCGTGGCTTCAGTGTGTGATGCAGCCCAGGTGGCTGGCGGGAGGGGAGAAGAGCTTGTTGGTATTTCACTGGAACTCCGGCCAGAGCTAAGCCATGAGACCAGACACCTTATTACATTCCAAAAATACTCACTGTGCCGCCAGTACTGAGTAATCACAAGAGCTAAATTTTTATACCAGTGGACAGCTCCCATGCACCAGGCGCTATGCCAGGGACATCATCAGATGTCTGATTCTCTCCCCCATAGCAAGTCTGAGGAGGTATAATTAGGCTCATTTTGTATTGAGAGAATTGAGGCTCTGAGGTTAATGAAGTGACTGGCTAACATTGCACAGCTAGTAAGGGGCAAAGCCAGGTCAGACTCAAGCCGGGCCTGCCTGACCCCAAGGGCCACCCCAGGTGACTCCCTGCCCTGTGCTGAGCTCTGGGTGGTGCTGAGGGGAGGACCCTGTGTGTGTGACACTCCCCTCAAATGGCCCAGAGACTCACAGGAAGACACACTGTGAACCAGAGCCCTGGCCGCCTGCTGGAAGCGTCATTAACAAGGGAGATAAGGGAAATGGATGCCTGCCGATTCTGGGCATGGAAAGGAAATAAGGGCTTCCACAGGAAGGTCCTTTGTCCTGTCCCCTGCTGCACTGTGTTCCCAGCCTCCCCAAGAGGCAGCTCTTCATTATCAAGGTCGTTTTTAAATGGGGAGACCAAGGTCAGAAAGGTGTGGTAATTTGCCCCGAGTCACACAGCGAGGCAGTAGCAGTGTTTCAACGTCATTTCTTTCTGTCTCCTCAGCATCCTTCTGGGATGAGGGGTCAGGAAGGACCTGCATGGGGGCCTCTCTGAGCTGTTAATGATAGATACATAGGAATCTTCCAGAAGAGCAGGGACTAAAGACCTTGCATGCAGCAGGCACTGCTGGGTGTGTGCGGGGCGATTTCCAGAGCCAGGTGGAGAACCAGGCGAGGGATGGAGGCTTGGGCTGTGTGTCCAGGAGCTCTCCTTGGGGCTGGGGACAGGCGCTGCCTTCTCTAGGAGGCCCCAGGGCTTCAGCCCTCCATTACCAGGGCTATTGATCCCTTAATCCTTTCTTGCATGCCCACCCCTTCCTCCCTGTCAGCAGCACAGCCCAGCACACATTGAGTGGATTGAGTGGCAGCTGAATTGGCATGAGTTGATTAAAACTCCTAGTAATAAGGGGCTCTCGATGCTCCAGCCGTCCAAATCAATGTCGCTGTGACAGCCGGATGATGGTGGCCTTGGTGACAGATTGAGACTGAGGAGTGAGAGGGCGGGGGCCTGGGCCTGGCAGAGCCTCTTCCGCTCACCCGCACTCCAGCAAGTACACCCGATGTCTCCTGGGACAGGGAGAGCCAGGCCATCCCAGCCTCCAGTCCAAGGAATAATGTGGACTGAAGGGCTCAGCAGCCCTTACTTAGCTTGCGTGCTCCTCAGTAAATTTGCTTATGAAACGGGTATAGCTTAGAGGTACCCCTGAGTTTTGTTGTAGGGATTAAAGAAACAGCACATGGAAAAATGTTTAGCCATAGTAGGTACTCAAGAAATACCCATTGCTCTTCCTCCTCTTCATTTTCTTCCCAGGCTGCTGTGTATCTGTCTCGGGTCTGTGTATGCAAGATCAATCAATCCCAGCAGCCAAGCTAAGTCTCCTCTTACCCACTAGTGACCTTCCCCAGAAGTTTGTAGGGTCCTTGCACCAGTCTGAACTACGGTGACATCCCATTCAGCTACCTCCCTGTGCATCCAAGGAGAGAGCACCTGGTGGCAGCCGGGGAACCTTTAAGGTGGACACACAGGAGACCCCCCTTTCCTGTGTGGCCTCGGGCAATTCGCTTGGCCTCTTTGGGCTTTGGTTTCCTCATCTGCAGGGCGAACAGGATGGTGTTGGTCCTATAACATTGCTGGGAAGAGCAAAAGCTGCCTGTGGCAGTCTTCCTGCCTGTCTGCAGGTGTGGGGTCCCCCCGCCCACCCATGGCTCCTGGATGCATTTCCCGCTTGGAGGAAGGTAACAGGGCATCCACCACAGCGTCCTCATGTTTTGAGGCCCTGCCATTGTGGGCAGGGCTTGGGTTTGATTTGGTTCTTCACCGCCCAGGGAGGCCAGACTTCTTTGCTCCAGGATAGAGATGTGGAGACTGAGGCTCGGAAAAGCAAAGCACACAGGAAGGAAGTGGCTGACTTCCCGCACAGCTGCAGGATCCCATGTGGCTCATGGTGTGCCGAGCCTTTCGTTCACGTCTAACCTCACCTTTGCCGCCTTGTCTCATTTCATCGTTGTCATGAAAGGCTTGATGGGAGTTGGCTTCTTGTCTCCAGCATCCATTGGTCTGCCACACCCACTCTGGGGATGGTATGGATGGTCATGATCAAGTCTTCCAGATGGAGACACGGAGGCTCAGAGACACCAAGTGACTAGCTCATTGTGAGCCTGGAAGAGGCTGGGTTCAAGACTGAAGTTCTTACCCTACCCTACTCCTCAGGCCCAAGGTGCCAGAGAATGTCCATACTGGGTCCCCCAGACCCAGAGAGAGGGGCAGGGCCCTCCTCCAGCACCTCAGGAGGTCTCCCAAGCTCACATACTGTGAGAGCCTTGGGGCCCAGGGAAACTTCTGCTTTGTAAGTTGGTTGTTTTTCTTTCTGCTCACAACAGCTGGCCCTCCTTCTAGACCTGGGGGCGGGCTGGGAGAGCAGCTCATTACAAAGTTTGCACTCGGAGCAATTTGCATTCCATAATTAATGAACATTAAAATGCATAATTATAAACAGAAACAAATGGCTTGGTTCTGATGCAAAGTTGGGCTGGGGAAGAGGGAGAGCAGGCTCAGGGGATGGAGGAGGAGGCTGGGGGAGGGCCAGCCTGTGATGGAAACAGCTGGGGATCCCCTGATGCCCCTTCCCTCTCAATTTTCAAGGTCTCCCTGGGGGTCCTTGTCTGGGCTGGAGCCCAGTGGAGATTGTGGTGTCCTGGAGCCCAGCTGAGGGGGTTAGAGCCCAGCTCTCACATCTACTTACTGCCAAACCTCCAGGCAAAGGAGCAGCCTCCACCTCCACGGAGGGGGTCATTATCAGATAGACCCACCCCTTTCTTTAGCCCACTCCTGGTCCCACAGGGCCTGGCTCCCCACACTCCTTTTATGATTCTAATAAAGTGCTCACAGATAATTGAATTCACTAACCAGTAATCTCTGTAAAGTAGCAAATCAAATCACCTCATTCCCCTGCCAACAGCCCTCCAATGCCTTCCAGCCATACTTGGAATAAACTTAAGATGCATTCCCTAGGCTGACCTCTGGGAGGGCGGGGGATGGGGACGGGCATCAGCAACTGTTTTGTGTAAGGACCATGCAGTAAATTATTTTAGACACTGAAAGCCACCTGCGATCTTAATTTCTTTATTTCATGTTCTTCCTTAAAGAAATGGAAAAAAAAAGAAAGAAAAAAAAATTAAGTAAGAATACATTCTGAGCTCTAGGGCTTTGGACTATATGTCTTTTCTCGATTCTTCTCATGAAATACAACTAAAAAGCCTGTAGGTTATATATGAAACAAACATAGGACAGTGGAACGTGGAGCAAAGAAGGCAGGTCAAAAAAATAAAAGGAGGAGGAGGAGGGGGAGGGGGAGGGGGAAGGAGGAGAAGGAGGAGGGGAAAAGCATCTTTCTTCCCCTCATGTCCCAGATTTGGGATTGAAGGAACCAGCCACTGAAACACAGCTGGCGAAGACCAGAACGAACAGAACAGAAAAGAAAGGCCATTCCAAAGGCCTGCTCTCTTTAAACCAAAGTGCCAGGAAAGGCAGCCTCACCAGACAGACCCTTCTTAGACATAACCATTCTAGCAGAGATCTCCACTTCCTCCGCACTGACATGGAGGTTCAATGTAGTCTCTATCAGAACCTCAGCATGATGCTTTAAATAGATACGGACAAGATTTTTCTGAAACATATGTTAAGGCTAAGGAACTGCAACGGGTGAAACTTATTTTGAAAAAGAATAAAATGGAAGGAGTCAGTCGACTCTGTTTCCAGACTGAAATAGCTCCAGGAACCCAGACTGTGTGGGATTAGTGGAAGAACGGAGACAAAGATCCATGGAACGGCACACAACCCAGGCAGATGAGGTGCAAAAGCGGTTTAATGGAGGCGGGTGCGCTTTTTCAGAAAAGGGTGCTGGCAGGTACACTTTCTTTTCTTTTCTTTTTTTTTATTGATAAATCCTCACTCAATGATTTTTTTTTTTTCCATTGATTTTCAGACAAAGTGGAAGGGAGAGAAGAGAGCGGGGAGAGAGAGTCCAGGTGAGAGAGACACATTGTTTGGTTTCCTTCCTCAGATGCCCTGACTGGGGCTGGGGCTGGAACCCACAGCTGAGGTATGTGCCCTTGACCTGGAATCGAACCCACGACCCTTCCATCTGAGGGGGGCGGGGGTGTTCTAACCACTGAGTGCCCAGCCAGGCTCAAGTATGCTTTCATAGGAAAAAAGTCAAACCTCAATGTAATCCTCATGACTCATGCAAAAAATGAACTCGAAATGCATCACAGAATCAACCATAAAACAAAATGCTATTAATATTTCTAAAACATACATACATGTACACACAGGCATGCACACACACACACACACACACACACACACCTGCACATGAGAAAATCTTTGGGATTTGGGCTTGGCCAAAAGTTCTTAGATTCCAAGATATGATCCATAAAAGAGAAAATGATAACTTGGATTTTATCAAAATTAAAAACATTTGCTCTGTGGATGTTCATTTGAAGATAAGACAAGTCACAGAGTGGGAGAGAGAATATTTGCAAACCACATGTCTGACAAAAGTCTAGTGTCTGGAAAATATAAAGAACTTTTAAAACTTGGGAGTAAAATACCTCAAACAATCTAATTAGAAAATGAGCAAGAAACATCGCACCACAGAGATAGAGGCTGAAAATAAACACAAAGGATGTTCAGCATCATTAACCATCGGGGAAATGCAAATTAAAACCACAGTGAGATATTGCTAGACACCTGTCGGGGTGACTAAGATAAAAAATATTGACAGCATCAGGTACTGATGAGGATGTGGGGAAACCGGATTGCTTATGCATTGCTGTTGGGGACTAACATAGTACAACCGTGCCTGGGCAGTTTGGCTCAGTGGTTGGGCATTCACCCATGAACCAGGATGTCACAGTTCAATTCCTGGTCAAGACACATTTGGGCTCAATCCCCTGTAGAGAGCAGGCAGGAGGCAGCTGATCAATAATTCCATATCATCATCTATGTTTCTATCTCTCCCTCTCCCTTCCTCTCTGAAATCAATAAAAATATATTTTAAAAAAATAGTACAACCACCCAGAAAGAGTTTGGCAGCTTTCTAAGAATTAAACATGCACCTACCGTATTCAATTCTTGAGTGCCTGTTAGGTTGTTTTGTTTTGTTTTTCCTAGTCTCCATAAATGCCTCCAAGAGAGGCAGTGGTGTTCCCATGCTGAGGGAGCTGAGGCCTGAGTGCTCAGGGTTCTAAAGTCTTTATGAAATTCAGACCTGCTTTCAGTCCACATAGTCTTATCTGCAAGCTGTCTCCCCCGTGTAAAGAGGGAAACTGAGACTCCAAAGTCACAAGGCAAGTGCATCCTGGTGCCTGGGCAAGAGCTCTGAGCTTTCTCTTTCTAGCATCCTAGGACATCATCTCTCTTCTGCCTCATTGGCATCTCTGCCCTCCAAGACTTCCTGGCCAAGGCCTCCCTACCCTAATAGTCCCTGGTCATTCATTTTAGCAGAGTTTTCACTTTTTTTCTTTCAAAATATACTTCTTTGTGCTTCTTCTGTAACTAGGTCTTTGTCTGACAGATAACGTGTATTATCTCAAACTAGATTTATAAAATTCTTTCAAAACAGCAGCTACCACTTGCTGAGCACTTGGCTAAGCACGTGACACATGTAGCTCACTGTATAGGTTATCTCCTGCTGCATAACAAATGACCCCCAAAATCAAGCAGCTTAAAACAAAAAGTGTTGCATTTGGCGAGGACTGCTGTACCAAAGTACCACGAACTGGGTGGTGTAAGACAACAGAAATGTGTTCTCACACAGGTCTGGGGGTCTGGAAGTCTGAGATGAAGCTGTCAGCTAAGGGCTCCAGGAGAGAATACTTCCTTGCTTCTTCCGGCTTCTGGTGGCTGCAGCATTTGCTGGCTTGTGGCCACATCAGTCTGGTCTCTGCTCTGCCTCCACGTGGTCTCTCCTCTGTGTGATCTCTCTGTGTCTCTCATGAGGACATTTGTGATGGCCTTCAGACTCACCTGGCTAATCCAGGGTGACCTCCTCATCTCAAGGGCCTTAATTATATCACACCTGCAAAACCTGTACCATAGAAATAACATTCACGGTTCCCAGAGGGCAGACAGGGACATACCTCCGGGGAGCATTATCAGCCCGTTGCACTACCTCACAGGTTTGCTAGAAAGATTAAGTATAAATGGGTAGTGTTTAAAATAGACCTGGCATTTAGAACATTCCTTTTGAAAGGACAGCAGTGGTAGGGGATAAGTGGGAAATGAGAACTATACTATCCTGCCCCAGGTATCTCTCCTCACCTGGTGAGAAGGTCAGTCATTCTGTCCAAATGACATCCCTGAGTGTCTGCAGACAGACAGACAGACCAGCCCCAGGACCAGCCAATGTTCTAAATGACCCCTTGGCCAGGTGCCCTCCTGGCTATCAGTGAGTGTTCCCAGACAAGCAGAAGCTTCCCCTGAGCTCGTATTAATATGTACAGCACTTTGCTCACCTGGGAAATTGATTTTTCTTCTTAAGCACAAAATGTGGCCAGTCTCATAACCTTTCTGCAGTGTGACACAGGCCATTTATAACCTACTTTCTCCGTCGTCCTTCCTGGCGCCAGTCGCAAATGTCTCGAAGAACTCCGTCCTGCATCTGTAATTATGAATTCTTCTTAAGCAAAATTTAATTTCCAGGAGGGCTGACCTTTTGTTTGCTGCTGTGGTTTTTGTAAATTTGTGTGTGTGTGTGGTGGTGTTGATGCTGTTCAGAGTAAAGGCATCGGGGAGCTGGTTGGGAGGGGGGAGTACACCGGGGAGGGGAGGCGTTTTAATCATCTGTGTTCAGTGATGGATGAGGAGGGCTGGGCCCTGTATGTTCATCTTTGAAGACAGGGGATGCCAGCAGGGTGACTGAAATTAAAACTTAGTGCCTCACGTGCACACAGGAGGGTGGGAACAGCTTCTCCGGCTGCTGGAGTGGAGATGAGCTCAGCCTCCTCAGGGGGTGGAGAACTAGGTAAAATAGCCAGCTGTCCCTACAGTACAAAATCTCCCGTTCACAGAGCACTTTGCAGGCGCCAGGCCCACCAACAAGAGCATTTGTCTGAGCCACTCAGGTTTCGGGTTGTTGAGGTTTGTTGGGGTCCAGAGGGCACCCCTTTTGCTATGTGGAGGAACGTGCACGTGGCGGGGTGGAGGACCTGGGCTCTCTGCTTCAGGAAGATCCAGGTTACTGTGGTCACTTAAAAACCATTTGTTTTCTTAAGCCAGAAGTGATGGTATTTAGAAATACCACTCCAATGGCCATTAAGAGGATGGCATGAGGAGGGCCGGCTGGAGACCAGCCAATGGCTCAGAAGGTCTCCAAAGGTCCTGATGTGAGTATGCGGGCAACTCCTGTACGGCTCTGAGCACGACGGTTGAGAAGTGGCAGGTTTAAGGCAGGAAGGACGAGAACTTGCTTTTGATGGGTACCAAATTGGTGCTTAATTTTGAAGTAAAGTATACGCCTTCATGATCCAACTTCAGCCCACGTAACAGATAAGGAAATTAAGGCTCAAAGAGGGAGAGAATCTTGTCGTGGATCACACAGGGAGAAGGGGAAGAGCTTGATTGGAAGGAAACTCATCCTGGGTAGAAGCTCTTTACATTGCATCCGGCTGCCTCTCTAAATGACCTTCATAGCAGCAGACCTAAGCCCACAGTTACAGTAAGCATGATAATGGTGGTGATCCCAGCAATGTCAATATTCATTGCTGCTCACATATGCCATGTGGTTACCCCATGAGTCACCCCATGCTAAGCACTTTGGGGACATTCTCTCTCTTCATTCTCACAATTCTACGAGGCAGATACTGGCAAAAGTCCCCTTGTACAGGCGGGCACACCGAGGTTCAGAGAGGTGAAGGGACTTGACCAAGGCCACACAGCTCTCTGTTGGCCATAAGGAACTTCCTGTACCTTTTCAGAAGGTGGGAGGAAAGGGTGTGATGGGACCGCTGCCTCGGCCATAACTCCCTGTCGCTCTCTCTCTCTCTCTGGGAAGTGTCCCGAGGAGCTGCGGCCCATGAAGGACGGCTCCGGCTGCTACGACCACTCCAAAGGCATCGACTGCTCCGACGGCTTCAACGGTGGCTGCGAGCAGCTGTGCCTGCAGCAGGCCCTGCCCCTGCCCTACGATGCCACCTCCAGCACCATCTTCATGTTCTGCGGGTGAGTGTTGCCCAGGCCCAACCACTTGCTGCCCAGGGGCAGGGGATATGGAGCCAAAGCCTGACCTTCTGCCTCTGCTCTTGCAGCCCAAGAGGTAGAAGGCAAGGGTGTACATCACCACCCGTTGGGTATTGGGAGGAAGCATATATAATTAATAATTACAATAAGTGTAACCCCTGGCCAGCCTGCATCCCCCTGCAGGCCTGGTAGTGCTGTTGGGAGAAAGTGCAGGCACCATGGAGGTGGCACTGAGAGACCAGCACCTGTGGTGATAAGAGTGTGGGCTTGGCCCAGGTTCCAAGGATTGTGTCTGCAGGAAGGTAGCGGTGTCAGATGCAGGGCTGGCCTCTCTCTGCCCTAGCGCCCTTGTCTATAGGGATGGTGAACGGGGGGCAGGGAGATGGATAGGAAACCACGTAGACAAAAGCTAAGAGCTCAGGGAGTTTTTAATTTAGTCTGAGATGGAAAGAAGAGGCACATGCCAAGGGACTGGCTGAGTGGCCAGAGACAAGGCACATTCCCTCTCTGGGCCACAGTTTGACTCCCCATGAAATGAGACATTTGAACAACGATGCCTACATTGAGGACTCGGTGGTTGTTACCCCGTCATCAGTAGCATCTAGCATGCTGGTTGGTCCTCAGCAATCACTCAGGAACACGGCAGCCTTTTTCCCTCCCTTCGCTCCCTTTCTGATGAGGTCTTCACATTGGAAAACCTCCTCACCTTTTGACATTCTGTGACTCAGAAAGATAACCCCGTGGTCGGGGAGAATGTTAGTAGTCACTGAAGCGCGTCCGTGCATCACAAGACAGCAAAGCAGGCTAAAGGCGCAGAACAACCTTTCCAGCCTCACATGTGATGGAAAAAGAGGTGGAGGAGTGGGAATGAGTTTCATCTGGGTTTCAGAGTAAATTAATTTTCCTGCCTGGCTCTAATCTGTGGGGTCCAGTTTGCCTTGTGAGGCTTATTTTCAGGGCCGCCCTCTCGGCCCCCGTGACACCTGAGCTGCAGGTGCCTTCCAGCAGGGGCTGGGGGAGCTCACCTGAGGCCGGGATACGTGTCAGTAAACAAAATAAGAAATAACTTACTGTACGCAGACCTGAATTTATAGCAGGCTCTCCCGCGCTTAAGTGACTGCGGAGCTAGTGGAGTAAATTATGCATGGGCTTTGATCTGAGGCTGAATACAGAATCAGCCGTGGTCTGTCATTGTTATTTCCCTCCTGTGCCCTTCGGGGGCGGTGTCCTTCTGTTGCAAATAACAACAGTGACAGCACAGTGGCAGCACCTGTGGATGCTGACATAGCAGCTACCCACAGCACAGGGCCGTGGCCAAGGGGAGCCCACAGGTTGGCTTCTGGTTCTAGCTCTCCACCTCCGAATCTCTCAGACCCCTGACTTCTACTTTCCTCAGCTCTACCGTTTTCATAATATCAACCTCTCTCTAAGGATGGTGCTCAAGAGTGTGGGGTCCTTTACACTGAACGAAACTCCATTAAGGTTTGGGAATGTGCCCGGGGTCATGTGGCTAGTAATGTGGTGCCCCACATCTTTGTTTGGTGACCTGACACATAGGAGGTGGGTGCTCTCTGATGAAGGCCTGGGGTGAGATGGGGTGGAGTGGAGTTGGGCAAAGGGGGGCGATGGTAAGAGGTGGAAATGGAGATATCTGTGGTACTGTCAGCATTAAAAAAAAAAAATATTCTAAGCAGAGTTCCTTAGTTAACAGGGCTAGGGAGGTGGTTCCAAGTCCGGCCTTCCTGGCCGCATTTCTAGCCATTCTTCCTCCTGAGTGAGGCCTCCCCGCCTCAGCTTCTGGCATTTTGATAAAACGTTGCTCCTTGGCCTCACCCCTCCTCTCTGTGCCCTCACCGTGTGTGTGTCTCTTTACCTTGGACAGCTGTGTCATCTTCCAGTCTTGGTTCAGAGGTCACCTTCCCCAGCAAGACTTCTCTGAGCCCTACAGGGCTGAGGGGTGCAGGGGTGGAAGGTGCAGGGGTAAGAGGTGCAAGGTGGAAGGTACAGGGCTGAGGGATGCAGGGCTGAGGGGTGTAGGGGTGGGAGCTGCAGGGGTAGGAGGTGCAGGGATGAGAGGTGCAGGGGTGGGAGGTACAGGGCTGAGGGATGCAGGGCTGAAGGGTGTAGAGGTGGGAGCTGCAGGAGTAGGAGGTGCAGGGATGAGAGGTGCAGGGGTGGGAGGTACAGGGCTGAGGGATGCAGGGCTGAAGGGTGTAGGGGTGGGAGCTGCAGGGGTAGGAGGTGCAGGGGTGAGAGGTGTAGTTGTCCTGGGCTGGGTAATATAATACCTCCTCCTTTCAAGGAGGTACTATTTAAATATTGACTCAGTAATTACTGAACAGGGCTAGGGTAGGCAAAGCAGGACTTTTTATTGTCTTATGCTTTGCATTTTTTATTTCTACCCACAAGACCTTCTTGCAAGGGAGAGATCCATTTATATTTGGCCTTAAATCCCAAGTCATTCTCGTGAAGTTTTGGCACCTCTTGCAGATGGGACCTCTGGCTCGCTGCCTGGGTTCTTAGCCCCTAGTCAGGCCGGGTTCCTCCAAAGTGAGCCAAGAATCCCTTATCTGGGGTCACTTAGCGCCTCCCCCCCTCCCCCTTAGCGCCTCCCCCCCTCCCCCCAACCTTGTGCTTCTCCCTGTGGGAGCCCCACTGTTCTGTTGACTGACCTGCTTTCCTATCTGGTCCCAGTCACACTGGTGAGCAGAGACTGGGCCTTAGTCGCCTTGTGTTCCCATTGTCATTTCCATTGCTTGGCCAAAAGACTTCTTCCAAACCGTAATCGGTGAACTAGGAATTCATCTACCTAAGATTTGTTGCACCTACTCTGTGCTCAGTCTTTCCTGGGGTGCTGAGAATGCAAAGAAGTATTGAGCACAAGCCTGTGCCTACCAGGGACAAAGGAGACCCTTAGGACAGGTGGCTGAGCCTTGGTCCTGATTGATGTTGATGGACCACAGGTACCGGATGGTAGAGAGCAACCCGTAATTTTAAGATAGGTTGATAGGGTCATTGGATGCTAAGCGGAGGAATTTACAATGAAATCTTACAGGTAAGGGAACGTTATTTTCTTCTAAGAACTTGACAAGTTAATCTAGCAACCATGTTTGCTGTGTGTGTGTGTGTGTGTGTGTGTGTGTGTGTGTGTACAGTATATACTGTGCATTCTTTCAAGAGAGTTTAATATTATCCACATAAATCTAACCTGTACAATATAAATATAGGACCTATCAGAGGCATCTGTAAGGAGAGAAATGGTGAGGGAGAATAAGATTTCAGGAGCCTGAAATGGGAGAGTCTCTTAAGAGAGATACATTCAGCTCCGTGCTTCTTGGCAACCCAAGGGAACAAGGGAAAAAACAACCCACACCTAGTTGGTTATATAGTTGTTCTTGCTTGAGAGTAGAAAGGTTGTGTGTTTTTTGCTTTTTCCTCCTCAGAGGGCAATACATCTTTTCCTGACTTAATGCGATAAAAAAAATAAAAAAGCTGTTTCCTATATGCCTATAGAAGGAATGTCACCAACATTTTTGAATGTCCATGTCCCTTCGATCATTTAGAGGCCATAACTGAAGGGTCTCACTGGCAGTGGAGAGGTGAAGAGAGACGGTACCTCAAGCTTCTGTCTTCTACTTAATGTTTAATGTATTTAACTGTAATGTAATGAAACATCTAATGAGAATGTATTTTAAAAACACGGGCTCCCAGAGCATGTCCAGCTTCAAATAGTCCTTACTAGCCTATCTCTTTGTTTAATGTCATTTTTAAGTGATTTTAGGAGGGAGAGGAGATAAGTACATGTGTTTTATACCCGTCATTAACTGGGAGCTGTTTGTTTTTATCGTTGAAGCTAAGCCTGCGCTAGTAGCAGAAAGCTGAGAATGGAGACAGCGATTTGACATAACTCTTAGTAACTACTAGTAGATGCGGGGGTGTGGGGCTTGTTTTACGGTGGTCTCCAACTTTTGGGTTAGACCTGAGCTCTCACCCCTCTGACTTCTGATTGAAGGATGTGGGATTTACCTCTCATAGTTAACATAGGACAGTTAACCTCTCACAATTAACGTAGTTAACATAGGACAATTAACCTCACATAATTAATATAGGACAGTTAACCTCTCATAGTGAACATAGAACATCCATGTGCCAGTTTCTCCTAAACTTTACAGGCTTGTGTTCTCCGCTGTTTGAAATGTTTTGAAAAGCTCAGGTATGGGACGTATTCACAGACACCTGGTAAACGTGTACTGAGTCCATCCATTTGTTCAGAGAGGGCTTTTCCAATGTGGGTTGCGTGTGTCATTAGTTCCATGAGCTGCATAAAGACAGAAAAGGGAAGCTTGGTGACCAAGCCCATGCGGGGAAGACTGCACTCTATCACTGCCTCTTGGAAGTTCATAGTGTACCTGGGGGTGGTAAAAGCTCTGACAAGTCCTGCAGTGATGGAACATACATTTCTTTGGTTCTAAAGTTCCCATGTTTTCCACATTTTAATATCTTTGAAATTATGGTATATTTTACGTTATTATTTTGACAAATTTTAATTAGTGATGTTTCTCTCTTTTTTAGTGTTTGTTGAAATACTAGAGTTTCTTAAAGTTTTGGGGCAGGAGGGGGCGTGTCTTAGAGTAAATACAATATGTTATATAATTTAGCCCAAAGTTCTCCATGAAAATTATGTTTCTTTTATTCTATTTCCTTTCCTTTTCTTCCATTTCCTTCCTTCCTTCTTTTCTAAAGAATACCCTTGAGCACATTACTTCCAAAATGGCTATTTTAGAACTCTTAAGTTTTTGCCATGAGTGAAGTCTTCAGATAGCGCCCTCCCTGAGAAGAGTTTCACTAAACTTAATGTTGGGTAACATTGGGGTGATACCAAGGCTTTCCGTGAGAAAGACTCCTGCGACTTTGGTGAGTGGGGTGCATGTGGTAGGTGCCCCTACCCCGTAGGTCACAGAAGGCCCTGTCCTGATGACCCAGTTGTGATTTCTCACAGGTGTCAGACCAGGAGAGCTCAGAAGTCTTGGCAGTAAGTAGAGTGCTCACCTCCATCCCGAACACTGGCCCACATCTGTATGATGTTCAGTTCCTTGAGCTCTTCTTGCCCTTCACTTTTCTCTATACTTATTTTTTTCTAGGATTTGATTCCCTGTTTAAAAATCAGTAGTTTTTAATCTGGGCATTTCAACAAATAATTCATTGCTTCCAAAAACCATTGAGGAATGGATGAGAGAGCAAATACATGAATCGTGAAATAAATATATACATGAAGTAAATAAATACTCTGCTTTTAGAGAATTTGTATGAATGCCACTCTCTGTAGGTCCCAGTTTTCTCTTTGAAAAACAAGCAGATCGGCAGAAGTTATTTGTGCTGAAGTGGAACAGGCACTAGATCTGGAGTAAGAAGATCCATGGCAAGGCCCTGGCATTTCTAAATTGTTCCCGGGGTCTTGGTCAAGGAATCTGCCATGCCAGGTCTCAGGGTCCTTGGAGGCAAGGTTGCAATGAGAGTATCCGTGTTGTGATGTTGCTACAAGGATTAAGGAAAGAGTGCTCTTGCCTAAACACAAGTAAAGTTTTGTTAACATAAAAAAAAAAAAACCAAAAAAAAAAAAACTTCCAAACCTGTAAAAGATTTTTGTGAGTTTATTTGAGCTAAACTGTCAACAATTGCCAGAAAGCAGAATCTCAACATATTGAGATAGTACTCTGAAAATGGCAAATTTTCACTTAGTTTTATAAATTCCATCCAAAGAGGAGATGTAAGTGGGTTACATGAAATCCATTGGTGATAGATTAGAGAGGCGGAGAAAGCAAAGCAAGGGGTGGGGGAAGGAGGGCAATAAACCTCTGGGATTGGATAACAAGTAAAATGATGGGCACATGCTTCTTTTACATAGGTGGGTGCAGAATAGTTAGCAGTAGACAGCTAACACTAGCACTCATAGTAACAATGAGAAATTTGTGGTTTCTGCCCTGGTGCCATTAGTTGTGCCCCGGGTGTGTCGGGGGAGGGGAGGGGAGGAGAAAGGGAGAAGTTATAAGTTACACTGACATTCCTCAGATATGTTCTCTTAGATGCAAAAACACAATAGGCTCAGTAAAGATCAAAGTTTATTTTTGTCAAGGAAGAATCTGGCCTAGAACATGACATTACAAACTGCTTTTTATTTAAAGGTTTTAATTTCAGACCATCCTTTGTGGTTACTTTATGTCTCTTGAGTTTGCGAGGCCGCCATGCAGGCCTTCCCTGAGTTAGTCAGGTTAGCATGTGGCTCCTTTTCTTCCACTTTTATGGTGCAGCCTCAGGAGTCCCATCTAATTCTATTCTCTGTAATGTGGTGGGTATGTTAAGGGTAACGCATTTGTCGCCTTTGGCTCAAATGCCCAGTTTGTATCTTTGTACTTATTTTATGTTCTTCATTTTGGGATGTGTATAAATAGTTTCATGCAGATATTGGCAGGGTTCCTGTGAGCCAACAAACACTCTTGAGCACTTCTGTAAGAAAATCTCCCAGACGACAGAGCTCTAAAGCAGCTCTATATTTATGGCATTTTGGTACAAAAATAAAATTAACAAAAAAAGAAACCAGCGACTAAACAGACCTTTGCATAAATCCTCTTGTGCCCTAGCAGGGCTTGAGGGAGAGTTGGCCCACATTTCAAAACTGAGAGAAAGTTGGTGTTGGTGAGTCCCTATTTTGTTTTTATCCTGCATCTCTTAGGGGCTTATTAACTACCCCAGGCTTTTCACCTTCCTCTCTCCTCTCCTACTGGGCCACAGCCCTTTCCCACCCCAGGCAAAAGAAAACCACCATGAACCTACAGTTGTAATTGGCTAAATCCCTCTCTCTCTCTCTCTCTCTCTCTCTCTCTCTCTCTCTCTCTCTCACACACACACACACACACACACACACACACACACAGAGTTATATGCCCACACCCTATTAACTCCAAGATTCACTTCCTTCCACCACTACTGACAAGGCATAGATAGCTCCAGGGATAGCAAATCCCTTAAAAGTCTCTAGCTAGTTTCCTTATCTGAAATTGGGAGTTGCACTGCCCTGTGAAGGTTATGCATTAGTTTCCTAATGACTCTGCAAAAAATTTTCACAAACTTACTGGCTTGAAACTACACAAATTTATTATTGTACAGTTTTGGCAGACAGAATGACTAAAATCTAGATATTGGCAAGACTTCCAAGGCCAGAGACTCTCTCCCCTCTCTCTGTATCTCATTCTCTGTCTGGGACACTCTTGTCTACCTTGTAAGCTCTCATAAGGCTCCCTAGGATTACATGGAGCTCACCAAGATAATTCATGGTAATCTTCCCAACTCAAAATTCTTAACATATCTGCAAAATTTCTTTTGCCATAAAAGTTAACATATTCACAGGTTCTAGGGATTAGAACATGGAACATTATTTGGACTATTATTCTCTCTACTACGGGTTATAATAAGGAGCAAAGCAGGTCACATATAGAAAAAAATTATACTAGGCGGTGGAATCCAGAATCTAGGGCTAAGCTGTGCATATGTGATGTGTATGTGTGTCTGTATCCATATATATGTATAAAGTATACATGTAACATGTAATTATTTGTATACAGATGTATATATTCACATATAAATTACAGGCCATTCACATTTTCAATGAATGGCCCATAAAAGTTTCCAATTATGTAATTTGAATATTTTAAAAAATATATATTTTATTAATTTTTTACAGAGAAGAAGAGAGAGGGATAGAGAGTTAGAAACATCGATGAGAGAGAATCATCAATCAGCTGCCTCTTGCACATCCCCCACTGGGGATGTGCCCGCAACCAAGGTACATGCCCTTGACCGGAATCAAACCTGGAACCTTTCAGTCCTCAGGCCGACGGTCTATCCACTGAGCCAAACCGGCTTTGGCATGAATAATTTTTTTTTTTTTTAAAGAGTCAAAGAAGAAAGCAACAAGCAGATTGTCAAATTTCAGCGGGGAGGGGAGGAGGATCTGGGGGAGATAATAGATCAACTGAAGGACTTGTATCCATGCATATAAGTACAACCAATGGACATAAAACTCTGGGGAGGGAGGGGATGTGTGGGAGGGAGGGAGGGGGGAAAAATGAATAAAATATGTAAAAATAAATAAATAAATGTTTAAAAAATAAATAAAAAATAAATAAATAAAGAGTCAAAGAAGGGCGGCTCTGCAGACTTTAAAAAATCTAGATCTTAGAGTTAGGGGGTGCAGGCTAGAAGGGGTCAGTGGGGAAAGAGGGGGCATCTATAATACTTTCAACAATAAAGATATGTTTTATAAAAAGAAATCTAGATCTAGAGATACGTCAGAAACCAGGACCTGAGAACTATTGGAGATAAGTTTAGATTCCCTGAGAAGTATCAGTGGGCTAACAGATAAATAATAGCATAGTCCCAGTACACTCATGATGGCAGTCACAATGCCTGATGCATTCCCTGGTTCCTACAGGATGGATGCTACTCTATCCTTTATGTAAGTTACCTCTGATCCTCACATCAGCTCTGTGATAAGGATTAGTGTTACCCCATTTAATAAATTCTGACACTGAGGCCTAAGGAAGCTCACTGAGTTCCTCAGGGTCCTATTGCTGCTCGGTGGTTCAGCCTCTATTCAAGTCAAATTTAATTAGGTCCCACATACTTGGGGAGTTGACACCTGTGTCTTAGGAGGCATGAAATCTCAAATTCAAAGTTGAAATTGTACATGGTACATTCCCAGACTAGAAAGCAATGCTGTTCTCTATCAATAATACTCTAGCTAGCAAGTGAATCTATCTACTTGAGAATTACAGAAAGACAACCTTCAGCATAACACCTGGGTAAGGCAAAACACAAACTCGAATCCCCTTCTCTTGAGAAAGGAGTTGGAGCTGGAAGGCTGCATTTCGAACTCAAGCAGGACGTGGGCAAAGTCATACTCAGGAGCCTATGGTATTTTTCAAGAAGCGAGAAAGATTGAAACCAAGCAAGGGAAGCCTTCAGTTCAAGAGACCATAAAAAAAAGAATTCTGAAGCAAAGTCAAAAACAGCAGTAGGAAGGAATTAATACAAATAAAAGCCAAAATAAATAAAATAGGAAAAGAAATAAAAGGAGCCCCATCAATAAATTGAAAAAAGCCCGTTCAAAGGAGAGTGAGACAGAAATACAAATAAGCACATTAGGAAAGAGCTAGGGACATAACCATGGAAGCACAGAAGATAAAACACATATAATGAGAATACTGTGTATGACTATAGACCAATAAATTTGAGTCTTGATAAAATGTAATATTTTCTTAGAAAATATAAATTACCAAGTTAGAATCACGATGCTGTGGAAAATCTAAATTGACAGATAACATAAAGTAAACTGATAAGAGAGCTAAAGAGCTACAGTGGAAAAGAAGACATCAAGCCCAGGGGATTATAGGCAAGTCCAACCACATATCTTATACAAAGTGATGCAGAGAGAGGAAAGAAAAGGACAGTGCTCTGATGTACTCCGCCTGCTCACATTATCCTCATCCCCAAACTGGGCACATATAAAGTCCTCCATCCCGAAAAATCTGTCCACATATTAGAACTGTTGAGTTCCTTATGTGGTAGGATGAAAAATCAATGTACAAAAATCAGTAATAGCTCTCCTCAATATCAGCAATAACTCACTGGAAAATATAAGGGGAAACATAAGAGGAAAACCAATCCTACTCCTGAGGTGGAGAAGACTGTAATAACAGGAGCTGTGTGTTTTTCACACTATATTCCGAACACAGCTCATTTAATCCTTACAGTGGCACGATGAGGTGGGGGCTTCTTTATAGGTAAACAGAGGAGGTCCAGAGAGGTTAAGCATTTTTCCCAAGGTCACACAGTGAGGAAGGAAGGGAATCAGGATTCCTACTCAGGTGGTCCGGATCTAAAACACATATTTGTTACCTTCTGGAACATAGTGCATCACACAAATACCTATGAAGGATTTCCCACTACGCACACACACAAGATATGTGCAAGACTGTTGTGATCAAATGTTGGTAAGTTCAGTGAAGGGTTTAAAAGGACATTTGATAAATGGAGATGCAAGCTAGAATTAGAAGACTCATAACTGTGAAGATGCTGTATTAGTCAGCTAGAATAAGAGAAGCTATATTGCTCTCCTGATGGTCCTCCAAACAGGAAGATCACACACAAAATTTAATACTTTGTTCAAGCGAGGTCCATTGTGAATGGGCAGCATTCCATCCAGCACTGTGCATCTGGATCTAGGCTTGCCGAGGCGAGAGAGGAGAGGGCTGAGAAGCAGAGCAGGTCTGGCCGTGGCATGTGTCCTTTCAGCACAAGATGCCATCCTTCTTGGTCCTGTCACAGGGTCCCTCCAGCCCAGCTGCAAGGGTGGCTCAGAACCTCTGTCTACAGCACGGGTCCAGGAAGAGGACCCAGCATGTGACACCATCCCTGCCTCAGTGGTCAGCAGTGCCCAGCACACGGTTCTTAATATATACTTTTTAATGAGAAAAATATATTTAAACCTCCCCTAATGTAGTCTGCAAATTCAATGCAATACCACCCCAAATTCCACTTAGGTTTTATATGGAACTTGACATGACAACTCCAGAATTCAGTTCATCTGAAGGGGGAATGAGCGAAAACAATGGGAACATTTTGAATAGAAAATTTGTGTCCGTGATGGGGAGGGGGCTGACTTTACTATATTCAGACCACAGTATAAAGCCATAGTGATGAAACTGGAGTAGCATTATTGCAGGAGTACCCACATCATTCAGTAGGGAACGCTCCAACCATGTAGATATGGGCATGTAGTGCACGTCAAAACAACATTTCAAAGTCATGAAAGCAAGGACCCTCAGGTCATTAGTACTCATTATAAAAATGAGTCAAAATAACCACTTCTATCATACACAAAATTTAATTCCACATCGATTAAATAACTGAAGATGTAAAAACTATATATATTAGAAGAATATACAGGAAAATGTTTTGTCATTGTGTGGCTTCCTGAGCATTGCACAAACTTCAGAAGCAATAAAGGACTAGCCAGGATAGAGGGGTATAATATCTCAAAAGCAAAATTAAAATGCAAATCTAGACTGGAAGAAAATGTCAACATATATGGAAGGAGAAGGGTCACTATTCACAAAATAGGCAAAACCTCTACAAGTCAGTAAGGAAAAGGGTAAGTATTCCAATAGAAAAATGGTCAAAGCATATGGTCAGACAATCTGCAGATGGAGAAGTACACAGACCATGGCATGAAGGGATAGTGAACCTCACCAGTCATTAGGAAATGCACATCCCAACAAAAGCGTGCTATTTTCCCCCATCCCAGATCAGCAGTCATTAACATGAAAAATGTGGGCAGTAGGCTCTCTCATTCATCAGTGATATTGTAAGCTCGTAGAGTTTCTGCAGACAGTCATTTAGAAGATCTATCAAAATTTTTAAATTCTTAAAACATTGACCCAGCAATCCCTCTTCTAAGGATCTCTTTTACAGAAATGCACACACATGCAATGATATATGCACAAAGATCTTTATTATGGCACCGTTTATAATAGCAAACAGTTATAAACAACCAAAATGCCCATCAATAAAGATTCGTTAAAAGCATTATGGTACATTTATAATGTGCAATGCCAAATAACCATTAAAAAGATCTCTATGAATACAGATTTGAAAATATCTTCAAAAAATAGTATTAGGCTGAAACCGGTTTGGTTCAATGGATAGAGCGTCGGCTTGGGGACTGAAGGGTCCCGGGTTCAATTCCGGTCAAGGGCATGTACCTTGGTGCGGGCATATCCCCAGTAGGGGGTGTGCAAGAGGCAGCTGATTGATGACTCTCTCTCATCGACATTTCTAACTCTTTTTCTCTTCCTTCCTCTCTGTACAAAAATCAATAAAATGTATTAGGTACAAATGCTTATCTCACAACACACACACACACACACACACACACACACACACACAACACACATGTGTGTGTCCCAAAAAATGTATACACACTTTGAATAATTATAAAGGTGTTGTTTATTAAAATATATTTCATTTTCAAAATGTAATAGGTTATCTGCCAAAGTATGTTTATACTTTTGAGGGGATACTTTATATATAAATTATATTTAATGTGTATCTTTAAATGCACTGATAAAACTTTGGAAGAATGCATAATAGTTAACAATGATTACCACTAACAGGAAGTAAAAATATATATGTGGCATGGGAAGTGAGTAATTTTCTACATTGTACTCTGTAGGCTTTGGTGATATTAAATCATTTACAACAAAAGTGTACTTATTCATGAGTGGGTAAATCATTTCTCATATTTGCTGGGAAGCTCCTGGCATACATGGATGGATTTACACTTTTTCAAGTCCTTATTATATACTCTGCATGTTTATATAACTCACTTTAGCTGTACTGCAACTTTTTTGAAGGTTAATAGCTTACATTTAACATAGGCTTGCAGAAAAGGAAATAGACATGACTGGGGCACCAGGACATGCCTTCTTGCTATAGTTTTTCCCACTGCACATTGTTTGTAAAAAAAAAAACAAAAACAAAAAACCTGCATTGAGTGCCCACTTTGCCACTTTTGGTGGGACATGCTTTATTTCTTGGCTCCTCATTTTGCTTCTTTGTAAAGCAGGAATGACACTGCTTTTTTTCCCCCCCCATGATCAAATATAGATATGCAAAGTACCAGTTGGATCTTATGTGCTCAATAAATAGAAATGCCACCCTTCCTACAATAATCTTGTTAACTGCTTGCAATTCCTGTGTGGTTTTTTTTCTCTTCTTCATTCAGTGTATCATGGGACCTCATAGCATCCTGGTAAATTAAGGTCAGAGTTTTACAGATGAGGAAACGGGAGATTGAAGAGTAAATGACTTGCCAAGGTTTAGAGAGGTCCAAAGGAGCAGAGATGGTGTTGATACAGTTTCTCCAGTTGTCCAGCTCTTGTTTATTTTATTATGTGCACCCTACCCCTTGTGTGCAGCAGGCGGACACTCAAAGAAGTCCCGTTTCTGGGTTGATCTTTGTCAGGGGCTGATTTTTATGCTTCCTACCTTCTCCCTATTCCTCTCTTAAGAGATTCCTTTCCCACTGCAAACCCAAACATCATAATTATTACTTCCACGTCCCATTCAGCTGCCTCTTTGGTCCACTGAGGAACCTGCCCTGCTTCAGAGGTCTGTCCAGGGCCCTGGTGCTGTCAGGACCGGTACTTACAGGCCAGCAGAGTCTGTGAACATTGCTAATTTAACAGAAACAGCAGCTGCTACCTGCGCTGTCCGTGGTCCTGGAAAAATCCCCTCTGAGCTACCAGGGCAATAAAGCCTTGTTTTGGCGCTAGTCTTTCACCTGGGTCAACAGATACACTGGGAATAGATTCCAGTTTGAGGAGCTAGTTGACAATTCCCAATGAAATGGTCAGTCATGCTTCTGGAAGTCTGTGTGCTCATGGAAAGCCGTTTTTAAATTTCCTTTGTGCATGAATGTGCACTCCGGGTTTCCCCTCGGCTCCTCTGAAATGTTACAAATGACTTCCCTTGGATTTACCAATTTGCAGGATTAATGTGCTTCTCTCAAGACACCTGTGCCCTAGATAGACTCCCGCCAGAAGAGCTGTCTCTGTTCCTAAACTCTGACCTGTTTTGCAGGCAAAGGAGGCCTCCGTGTCAGATCACCTCGGGGCGCGGGGGGGGGAGGGGCATCCCCACATGCTACTAACTCTCTGCTCTGCTCTGTCACACAGCTGTGTGGAGGAGTACAAGCTGGCGCCTGATGGGAAATCCTGCCTCATGCTCTCGGATGTCTGCGAGGGCCCCAAGTGCCTCAAGCCCGACTCCAAATTCAACGACACCCTCTTTGGAGAGATGCTACATGGCTACAACAACCGGACCCAGCATGTGAACCAAGGCCAAGTCTTCCAGATGACCTTTAGGTATGGGGGCCGTCCTTGGCATTTCACTGGTTGAATCACTGACCCAAAATATGGGCGGGAGGAGCCATGGGCACCATTGAATTGAGTCCTCTGACACTGGCAAGCATCTCCCTAAGCTCACTGACGCCACCCATGAGTGTTAGAAGTCAGAAAACTCATACCATGAGTTCCCTTCTCTGACCTAGCTAGCCCTTATTCCTCCCAACCTCCCATTTTTCTAACTCTGTTCACTTATTTTCAATTCAATATAAATTCTTCCTGTAAGTGTAGTTAATGGAGTTTTTTAAAAAATTTAATTAATCTTTCAGTGTATTACAAAGTAAGTGTCCTGTGTAATCTAGTCAAGCAGTTCAAAAATAAAGATATTTAATGAAGTAGAAAATAAAATTACCATCACCCAGAAATATGCAGAATTAACATTTTCTTGAACATTCTGAAAACAACTCTCTTTTCTTCTTCCTCCATCTGCATACACACACATATACACACACACACACATACGTACACACATACACTAAATCTCAGTAAAGCTATTTAGAAACCCCTGTATTTTTTTGTTATCAATATGTCAAAGACCAATTTCTCTGTTAACCAATACGGAGGCAGATGAGAAACTAATATATGAGACTACTCTCTTACAAGAGCAAACAGCACTGGGACCGGGTTTGCCAAATGATATGAGGATTGTATGTGCAGCTCGTTGAGAAAGGCGTCCTGGGAAGGGTGAGGTAACAGGTTGTTCTCTTGGGAGAAGAAAGACCTTGGGTGGGAAGTCTTCATGCCTCAGAATCTGAAGATGGTAAAGGGAGAAGAACTGTTCCGTGTGTAAGAAATTCTCTTTCTTAAAGAGAACAACTGTACTGTTAGGCAGTTTTGCATGAATATGAGACAGGATATTACAAAGCAGGTTCTCCCCACTACTTGAGGTTTTACCACCAAAAGTCGGAGCTAGTAAGAAACATCACATTATAAAAATTGTCATCCTTATCCCATCATCAAATTAATAATAGTTATTGTAGTTGGGGTGGTAATAGTGGCTGCTATTTAATAAGAATTATTATATGTCAAGTATAATAATAATGGTAGTAATAATAATAATAATAATAATAATAAAGAAGAAGAAGAAGAAGAAGAAGAAGAAGAAGAAGAAGAAGAAGAAGAGGAGGAGGAGGAGGAGGAGGAGGAGCAGGAGCCACTAACATTAGTCCAGCACATGCAGAAGGCATTCTTAGCATCATTGACCCATTATGCTATGTCATCCTCACCATGGTTGTAGGGAGCAAGGACTGTGATCACCTCCTTTTCTCTGCTAAGAAATGGAAGTGTCTAGTGGCTTTCCCACATCCCCCTTCCAGGGAGAGGGAGGGCCAGGAGAATGCCAGTGTAGCTTCTTCAGTAAAACCCTTGGAGGTCCCGTGGCCTTCATTTCACACCTGAGCAGTTAACATCAGAGAGGGAAAGGTCACCATCGAGTGAGAGAGAGAGGACTCGCGTGTCAGCCTCGCTGGCTCCAAAGCCCTGCTCCTGCTTTCTAGCTCAGCACACCTCATCACTTCCCATTTCATAGAACTAGAATGGAAATGTAATGTGAATTACCTAAAAGCGTTCACTTCAGTAGTGATTGTACACACTCTGAGCACCTAATATGTCCTAGCTCCCATACTAGTTACTTGGGATACAGTGGAAAATGAGATGAAAATGGCCCTATACCCTATGGTACTTAGGTATTTTGTGTGTGTGTGTGTGTGTGTGTGTGTGTGTGTGTGTGTGTGTGAATGTGTGAGTGAGTGTGTGAGTGTGAATTTTTGAGTTTGTGAGTGTGAATGTGAGTGTGTGCGTGTGAATGTGTGAGTGTGTGTGTGTGATCGTAATCTTCTGCATTTACTTGATTTGTGGTAGGTATTATAAAGTTAACATTTAGGGTCCCAGGAAAGCAGTCGGCAGTGGGATCTAATGCAGTTGGATGTAGTTTAGAGAGGGACGGAGCACATCTGTTGGACTAGAACACAGTAATAAGGCTTTGGGGTCTACTTTGTAGATGACATGTTATTAAACTAATACCTGTAACATGAGGGAGAGTTAGCCTTAGAAAAAGGTCTCAATCAGAGACACATATTCTGAGAAGGAAAAACTCTAGAATTTTAGGCAATGAAGGCTGCTGAGGTTGAAGCTGAGCACATGAGTGGGGGGGGATGGTAGACAGTGAAGCCAGCACAGTAATCAATGGCAGGTCACGGAGCCTTGCAGGCCTGGTCTTTATTCTAATAGCAGATGGGAGGGCTCTTACATGGTTGAGGGAGGGGAGCATATCTTGACTGCATTGGAGATTTCACCCTCACAATGTCTGCCTCTGAAGTAGATTGTGCTGAGGAGGACAAGAGGAGTGAAATGGGGGGTCAATAAGGTGTCTGTTGTTGAAGTCACCTTGAAGCAGGGTGATGGGAATACTGCTGAAGATAAAAAGGAATGTTGGGAGATAGTTGTGAGGTATAATGGACAAGGCCCAGTGAGCAATTGCAGGCAAAAGGGTAAGGTTGAAGGATCAGCCAAGGGTGATAGAGTGACTGGCAGCCACATAGCAATTTAGTGGCCGAGCCAAGCCCTCCAGTTCCCAGCAAATTGCTTTCTGCTGCTCAGAGGCTCAAGCAGAAGCTGAATGCTGCATGATTGGAAAAACTCGGAGAAATTTAAGGACAATCTGGATGAATTACTTGACACAGATTTTACAATACTGGTTTTCTGTTGTTTTAATAAAATCTATGAAACTCTACCTTGAGAATCATGATGGATAGAATAATGCTGCTTGGAAAAAAGTAAATTACCCCTTGTCGTTGAGAAAGGAATTTATAAGCTTGTAGATTTCATGCTATTGAAAGACATATATGAAAATTCCATTTGCAAAGTGGAGTTCCAAGGAATGCCAGTGATTTCCAAGGACTTCCCATGGGAAGCATTTTGAGAGGAATTGCAAGGAATGATTTGTGGTTCCATATGCATTTTTGGATTCTTTGCTCTAGTTCTGTAAAAAAACAAACAAATAAACAAACAAAACATCATGGGTATTTTGATAGGAATTATGTTGAATCAATAGATTGCTCTGAGTGGTATGGACATGTTAATGATGTTAATTCTTCTTTTCCATGATCTTGGTATATGCCTCCATATGTATCTATTTCGGTTTCTTTCTCGAGTGTCTTATAATTTTTGTGTATGGATTTTTAACTTGTTGGTTAAATTTATTTCTAGGTATTGTGTGTTTTGATGCAATTGTAAATGGGATTGGGTACTTATTTTTTAGCCTCCCTTCCTGATAGTTCATTATTAGTGTGTAGAAATGCAACCGATGTCTTGATAAATGACTTCTCAGAGGATGAGGATTTTGAAAGAAGGAAAGGGGCATTTCCCTGTCCAGGAAGAAGCTCAGACATATGGATAGGCAGGAGGGAGAGTCAGGAAAACAGACCTTTAGAAAGACCTACTCCAAACCCTGGTCCCACATGTGGCAAGCATAGTCCTCCTGCCTCCTCTTTAAAACGGGATGTTGCATCATATGCCAGCCACTGTGATAGGCACATTGTATGTTTTATGTGGTTTTATTTTTCACAGTTAACATCAGAGTGGCTGCATGTGTTAAGTGATCAAATGCACTAGCTCTCATTCTCTTGTATGGAAATTAACTTGGTCCATTGTGTATTATGATGCTAGATCTTTTTTTTAGTCCTTACCCGAGGAATGAGGACATTTTTCCCATTGACTTTTAGAGAGAGTGAAAGGGAGAGGGAGGGGGATATTGGGAGAGAAGGTAAAAGAGAGAGAAGAGAGAAGGGGGGTTATGAGAGAGATGAGAGAGACACATTGGACACATTGATTGGTTGCATGTTCCCCAACCAGGGCTGGATGGAGATTGAACCTGCAATGCCATTGACCAGGAATTCTACCCATAACCCTCTGGTGTGCAGATTGATGCTCTAACCCCTGAGAAACACTGGCCAGGACAAGATGTTAGATCTTGAAGGGGCTTCATGGGATCCCTGGATCTCATTTTGTGTATGGAGAAGGGACTTGGCTAAGGTCACAAAGCAAGTCACTGTGGAGCTGGCCCATGATCGCAGATCTCCTGATGGCCCAGAGGGATGCCATTCTCCTACCAACAGACTGGGAGGAAGAGAGAGAATGGCTCCTTAAAGCCTGTTTGGGAGTCTCCAGGCTCAGACAGTTTTATCCCCATGAGGCAGTTTTATTCAGCCTCAGATGCTGTGCGTTGTTCCCAACCATTCAGTTTGAGGTCGTCTCTGAATAGCCAGGGTCTGCGTGTGCCCTGATTTGCTCCTGGAAGGCAGTATAGTGAACAGCCCACTCTTTCTCTTTTAACAACAGCCTCCAGGTTTAGAGAACTTCCCAGACTATTATTAAATCAGAGTAGCCCAGTTCACTAAGCTCCCTCATCATTGGCTTCACTTAAACTTTCTTTGTAATTATTTCTGTCTCCAGACCATGTCACCTCTTGGAGCCACTTGCTAAGGCAGTTCTGATGAGTCTAAATTTATCTCTTTCACGTCTCCCTCCCTGAGCCCCGGATAGGTTGTGGGGGTTTGGGAGAGCACTGCAGCACCCTTGTTCCCCAAGTTCCAGAAGGCAGGCCTGCAGATTTTTCAGCATCAAAGGCAGTCATCATTTCTCACCTCCTTTTCCTCCCTCCTGCAAGTAGTCTCCAGTCCAGCCCTCTTGAGTAGCCAGCAGGCACCCCACCAACTGCCCTGCCTTCTGCCTCCTTTCCTGACAACTGCCTGGCCTGGGCTTTCCAACTCTCTCCCCGCCGAGTCTGAGTCACCGGTGTGGACGCTACAGCTCTGCTTCGTTCTCCGTGCCCCTGCCCAGATCCCTGCTCCTAGCAACTGCTGAGAGGAGACAGGTCTGCATTCTCACATCCTCTACGGAATCTCCGAAAGAGCTACCCAGATTTCTGTCTTACAGAAAGTCTCATGTTCCAAGTTTGCAAATTGGACAAGCACTTAAAGATTTACCCGTTATCTCAGAACTAACTTCTTGTGGTGCAAATGGATACACTGAGGCCCAGGAATGACTATAACTTGCCCAGTGCTCACCTTGATGTGGGCCCCTCGGACATTGAAAGTTAGTTTCCCGGTTTCTGATTCTGTTCTAAGGGATGCATATAAGTTGGAAATAGCCCTTGTTAGCATGTGGTGAGACTCGGCAGGGAGGGAGGACCCAAGGGCACTAGGGAGAAGTCAGATTCATAGCCAAGGAGGGGTCTGAGACAAACCCCCTTCTCCCCCCATGTGCCTGATTCTGCAGGAATGGCCCCATTCCTGGCCACATCCTCAGGTAGCCACGTGTTGGGTGTCGCCTGTCTCTGGGAGATGAGCGTGTAGAGATGGTTAGGACCTGGACAAGTCCAGGAGTTATCAGCCAGCCACCTAGTGCGAAGGTTAAGTGTGGCACATGCTAGGAGACACACACAGAGAGATGGAGACAGGAAAGATTGATAAAGGGAACATTCAGAGCAGAGACATGGAGAGAGACCAAGGTAGAGGAGCTGTTTAATGGGAGTCTGGGCTGCAGCAGGGACAGGCAAGCACAGAGGGAATGAACATGATGTTAATGGGGGACAGGGTTAAAGAGATGGGGAGGGAGAAGCGGAAAGATTTGTGGCAGCATGAAAGGTGAAAGGGTTAAAGGAGAGGCCTCCAGTGATAGGGAACAGCATGTGTCTTACTCTCTACAGTAAAATAAAATAAAAAGACACAGAGCTCATACTACGTCACAAGGGAATTTATCTCCAGGAGGCAATAAGGGTTATTTTAAGAGACTGGCTGCCGCCAGGACAGTTCTGGACGAGGAGTCCAGTTCAGACGGAGATGCATGAACATAAAGTCTTTAGTGAACTGTCAAGTTCTGTGGGAACATGAAGAGTCACAGATGGCACTCGAATTGTCCCTGAACCCAGTAAGTGAGGTCAAGCTCTGGTGGCATTAATCCCTTGCGCTGATCTGTGTTTGTCCTGATGAGCATTGGGGGGGAAGAGGGCGGTCATTCTCAGGATCCCCTCCCCTCAGCTCTTAAAATATATACATACATACATCTACATATTATTTTTTAATTGATTTCAGAAAAAAAGGGAGAGAGAAACATCAGTGATGAGAGAGAATCAATGGTCGGCTGCCTCCTACACTCTCCACACTGGGTATTGAGCCCGCAATCTGGGCATGTGCCCTGGCCAGAAATCGAACCATGACCTCCAGGTTCGTAGGTCGACACTCAACCACTCAACCACACCAGCTGGGCTTCTTCAGCTCTTGATCAGTGAGGGAATTTGCAGGCTACTAGAGTGAGATAAATCATCAAAGGTTGGTGGTATTTGGTGGTTTGATTTTTACTTCCTTCCCTCCCCCATTCCCTTTATCCCACCTCATTCCTGTAAGAAAGGTCAGCTCTGGTTACAGATTGCCTGGATTTAGATAAGCGTCAGCCAAGACCTGTTACTGAGCCTGGAGTCTCAGCAATAGCAGGGCGGAGAAGCTGCTAGGGAATGGGGGCCGCACAAATTGCAAGGACAGATTTTGCAAAAGCCAGTCCAAAGTCCCGGGGTTCTGCCAGCAGTAGCTATTTGCTTGTGAGTCTTCAAGAGTGGCCTGCAAAGAGCCCGAAGAGCTCCTGAAAGATTTGCCCGGGCGGTGCTTTTCAATCCATCTGCTTACCATGAGTGCATACTGAGCCGAGGAAGAGGACAGTGTGGAGTGAGATGTGGGATTTCCAGCTGAGGCACCAGCGGCCCACGCCCGGCCAGACAGAAGGGCCCTCTGTGAGGACTGGAGGAAGGCTGCCTCTCCCTAGTGGCAGCCACCCGTTCCCTAGCTGAAGGCCCTGAGTCACCTTATTAAGTGGCCCCAAAAGCTTTGTTTTTCTGATGTCTTCCTGGGAGCAGGAAGTCGCAATTCATGTTTCAACAAGACCCCTCTAATCTTTCTTGCTGATTATAGTAAGCGAAGAAAGAAACATAGCCACTTCAAAATTTGTAAATGTTATCCTCAGTGTCCACATCTCGGAATATACCAAACACGGTCATTTTACAAAGAAAACACATTAGACCTATTTTCTGAATGTCCTCCAAGTAACCTGAGCATGTGTGTCTAGTCTGCAGAAGTTGTTTAAAACGGCCAAAGCAACTAGATCCGTCTCACATCTCTTTCCCCCCCTCTTTTTTCTTTTTTTTTTCTTTTCGGTTTTGTTTCTAATTTTCTGGCTTCAAAATCCCTGACGGTGTCCTTTTTCCAGGAGAGGGAAGCCCGTCTGAATCACTGGGGCATCTGAAGCAGAGACCATTTTTAAGGAACCGCAGCAATTTCATTCCACACCAGCGCAGGCAGGAACTCGGGCTGGTCTAAGTACTGGGAAGGGGAAGTTCCACTGGGGAACCTGCCCTGCAGATAAGGATGGATGCCAATTAGCCCAGCCACTGTAATTAGCGGAGCAGTTGTCATTAGCACAGCGATTGTTTGGTCATAATGGGTGCTTCCAGAGTGACTCCAGGCAGTTTGTTCTTCTAAGTATCTCCTGCCTTTCCTGGTGATCTTGTTTGCACTGCTAATGCACTAATGTGCTTAGCAATCTCTTTTATAAATAAAAACTCCAAAGGTACAAGGCCGCCCATCCCCTGGCCAAGGATTAGGCATCCTGAATGGATGGAGTCCACAGCACTGAAATTGGACTCGATTTGCATTTTGCTAAGGCAGCCCTGGTAGGTCACTCTCTGCAGAAATCATAGCCCCTCAGACGTCATTGGTTGTTGTTATCGCCATTTTGTTCATTACAGGAGGTGTGGGACGGGGCTGGAGAACTGCCCTTGGGGTCAGAGATTCCCCTCTTGGCTTTTACCACTTGTTCTCATTTACCAAGTTTCTGTCCAGTGCCTAAGAGTTACTCAGCACTGGGGATGGAGAGGTGAAGGAGATAGTCAAGGTTCTTATTCTTAAGCAGCCCAGCTGCTGGTCCAGCGTCGGTGTGGGTGAGAGGCAGGGAAGAATTCCTGTAAGAGATGCTGGCAGACACCTAACCTAGGGGCCATGGTTCACAGTTAGCCAGGTGGGAGAGGGCTCCAAGCAAGTAAGGGCACAGAGCATCTGCAGACATGAGCATGCAGGTAGATCATGGATTGCAGAGATAAGTGATGAAGGATGGGCATTCAAACACAAAAGGTTACTTAAGAATTACAGGAACAGGACCATTTATGGCCATAAGACTTCGCTTCGTCCTACAACCTTTCTAAGCCCAGTTTGCTCACCACTAAATCCGGGGACAACATAATACCAGCTGTAGAGGGTAATTACCGTGGGGCTGGAGAGGTGATGAGAAAAATCAGGTTAAAATGCTCTGTAAAGTGCAGGGACATACACAAATGTCAGTGACGTTTTCTTAGCACGAATATGAGGATCTGTGGGTTACCACTTACTTCGAAACCTTTTGCTGGAGTGTCTCTGCTGGCACGCTCGAGATCATGCGGATGCTAACTCATCAGCATTTGCTTTCTTTGTATTCCTTCCAGAGAAATGAAAAAGCATGTCTGTTCTAAGATCACATTAATCGGCCTACGCGTGTGTATCAAGATAATTAATTTTTAGGGAAATATTTCCATTTCAGGGAGGTGCCCTGAATAGAAATATACTTAGTAACAATTCTGATGAAAGCCGTGATCACGGTTTATTGGATATGAATTAATACTGAAAGCTCTGAGGGCAGTGGCTGTGGTTTGATGAAGCATCGCCACTGAATAATTACTGTTAATGATAATCTAGTGGAACACCTCAAAGGTGGCTCTTAACAGTCTAACATAAGCATGTACTTTTATGTCTCCTATGATCCTCTGAGGAGCCCACTAAATGTGCATTTACTTAGCAGTCAAAGGCTTGGAGCTGAAGCAGCTGGCGTTCAGATAACCCAGTCCTATTTAGTTCAGTCTGTCCCTGACCATTTAAAAAGAACCGTAGCCCTCAAATCAGCCAGCCGCCTCCCTCTTTATTCTCTATGAGTGCCTGGCACTGGCTGTGACCTTGAAGCGGCTACAACTTGCTTTGGGTGTTTTCTAGAGTGGAAGGAAAAAAAGAGGATGAAGAGCTTTGTCTTCCTTGCCATCTCTTAGTCCAGAGAATGTTACACCAAAGAATATCTCTTTAAGTGTCTGTTCCTCCCAAACTGCTCCTAAGGAGGCCATGTGGACCTAGCTGCTGGGAATGCACAAGCCTGAGGCCATACAGGTGTGCCACAGCTGCATTTGCAAAGGAGCTGCCAACCTTGCTTGACATTAAACTGCATTGCAATTAAATTTTCTTCCACCTTCTGGTCCAGCCAATAACTGTACATCATGTATTTATGATGTGCCAGGTTTTGGACATGCAAGACTCACAGAGTCAAGCATGATAGAAAGTAGGAAATAATATACTTCTTTTTTGGTATTATCTAACTCTGTTAGATTGCAATAGCCTTGAATAAAGTCAGTTGTTTAGATTACCTTGGTTTTTACCTATTGTCCTTTTTCTTCTGATCCAGGATCTTACCCAGTGTTACGACTATCAAAGCAAAAATTACACCAGGCAGGCATGGAAGACTATATTCAATGCCATTGCAAGGGGAGTGAGGTCTGAGCTCCATCTCATTGAAACAAGGGAAGGGGTGTTTTCAGGGCTGTGGGGAGCATGAAAAGGTGATGTGGGGCTACTTCCTGTTGCATCTATTCTGGACTTTGCAAATGTGTTTGTCCGCATCCTCCTTGATGATTACATTTCAAAGAGGGGGCTCTCTGGTTCTTGAGGAAGACATTGCTGGGCTATAAAAACTGGCAAGAGGCTTTTAAAAAGATTTACGGGCAGAAAATAACCAAAGTACTTATATGCAATATGCATAATCCGTGGACACAGACAACAGTGGGGTGGGGTGGGAACCAAGTGAAGGGAGAAATGGGGTGGAAATGAGGGACATCTGTAATATCCTCAACATAGAAGATAAATAAATTTTAAAAATAAATAAAATAAATTATATGTTAAAGGGGCAGAGACAAAATTTATGGTGACACATTGCCAGAGAAAATGCTCTAAGAGAAGGGAGGTCAAGGATCCGGAGCCAGGGCAAAGCTTGTCTGGAGTTTGCTAGGGTGGAGGAAACCTTAAGGTCCCTTTGCCACTCCTTTACCCTTATTGTCCATCTCCTTGGGTTCCTCTTGGCTGTGGCAATGTGGTTGGCTTATTTTTCTTTGTAGACACTGAATTCACAAAGTTCAAAAACAAAGAGTATTAAAGACACCCAATGAGGAGTGTCACTCCTTCCCTGTTTCCTCCCATCCCTTTCTCCCGACCTCCACCCATTTTTATTAGTCTCTTGGGTGTCTTTCCAGTGTGACATGTGTGGGTTTTTGTTTTGTTTTGTATGTAAATCTGAGCAAATAAGATTATCCCACCCCTGATATTTCATAAAAGATTCATAAAGTACATTGTTATTCACTTTCTCCCACTTAGTGATGTCTCTTAAAGTTCTTCCCATAGACAGACTTTGGACACTGACAAGAGAACATTCTAGTATAGGCATCCCATTGGTGCCCTCCCTGGAGAAAGTAGGGGTCCCAGGAAGGTGGAGAGAACGGCATTTTGGAGAAGGGTGGTTCTGCCTCTTGGGCTGTTCGGCCTCATTCAGGTGATGTCACCTTTCTCAGCCTAGTCTCCTCAGAGGTAAATAAGTGTCCTTATGTCTCATTGTGTTGCTGTGAGACAGCTAAGATAGTAAATGTAAGGGATCTAGAACCAGTAAAAGTGATAGGAGTGGTAGTAGTAACCACGGTAATGGTGCTAGCAATGACAGGCAGGAGTTAACCTGCACTAGGCACCATTGTAGCCCTATGCTATCACAAACATTCATGGAATACCCATGATGTGGGGTTGGCTGAAGAAGGTTTACAGTTATGAGTAATGGGAAACACAGAGTTTATTCTCATGTTATTATTTATTCTTGTCTTGTATTATTTTTTTCCATACGAACAACTATGAAACCTACTTTGTCCAACCTCTGTATGCCACACTCATGAGGAAGCCAGAACACTACAGTGAACTTAACTCATAAAAATCCTGCCTTTGTGAATTACATTCTAGTGTAGGAGACAATGGACAGATAAATATGTACTCTGTCAAGTGTATCCAGCGTGGGAGAGGGTGGAGTCCAGGCAGGGGATTTCTCTTTCATGGAGGCTGGCCAGGGAAGAGCTTTTGCTAAGGTAACAGGTGTGCAGGGGCCTTAAGGGGTGAGACAATGAGCTTTGCAGTTGTCCAGAAGAGAGCTTCCGGCCTGAGGGCACAGCAGGTTCCTGGCCCTCAGCTTGTTCCATGAGCAAAATGCAGCCCTGTTGGATGGAGCGTAGGCATAGAGGGGAGGCAAGTGGTAGGAAAACAGGTTGTAAATGAGAAGGTAATGGACATTGAGGAGGCAGTGTGGCAATTAGTGTCAAGTCCTGGGAGTCATGTGACTACAATACTTTGGAAGAAGCCAGTGTGTGGATTGAGTGGAAAAGGGCTATGACCTCGCTCAGATATTTAAAGGGGTGAGAATCGATGCTGGCGGGCAGGGTGGGAGCAGAGAAAGACATCCCCAGCTTTGGCAGGGTCCGTGCGAATGACAGTGAAGCGTGGTTGTAGGATTCAACACAGAGAAAAGTGGGCAGATTCTGAGTGTTCTCTCAGGGCAGAGCCAGGGAATGTACTGATGAGGAAGAGGAGGGGGAGGCAGGGTTGGCTCCTTGCTTTTAACCTGAGCAACTGGACAGATAGAAGTACTACCGACAGAGACAAAAATGACCGTACGAGGAGCCAGCCTAGGGAGGGGAGCATAAACAGACATTCGATTTCGAGCATCTTAAAAAAATGAACTTTCCTGTGGAAAATTCCAGTCGTTTATAAAAGCCAACGACAGTGTAATAAAACTTCAGGTACTCATCACCATCATCTTGTCATGTCTAATGTATACCCTCATGGAGATGTCAGGAAGCCAGCTGGATGTACCAGTCCCCAAGAGAGGCCAGGCTTGAAATGCAAATTTCAGATTGTTTAGCATATAGATGATATAAAAAGAAATGAGAGGAGACAAAGGCAGCAGGGACTAGAGAGAAAAGTGGAGAGCCAGCCCCAGCCCTGAGCCTGGGGGCTCTGGATCTCATAGGCCCGAGAGAGGAAGAGCCAGTGGCCAAGGAGGAGGCCGCCAGCTGCCAGGGACAGAGAGGCGGAGCCAGGGGGCCACTGCACTCCATGAAACCCATTGAGGTCTCACAGCAGTGTCATGGAGAGGGTCTGACACTCATCTTCTCAGCAGCATTCAGCTTGCTGGTGGTGGAGCCAGGATGGGAATGGAGGCAGTCTGACCCAAAACCCATCTTCAGGTGGCCATTCCTGCCCCCTCATCCACCACCCAGGCACACACTCCACTCCCTGGCATCGCTGTGCTATGCTGGGGGACTCGAGGGTGGGGAACAGAGTGGGAAAATGTTCTAAAAATACACCCACATTCAAAGTTAGCTAATAATGCAGGACCTGTATGTGTGGTGGACCACCAAATTAGTGCGGTAGGTAAGTCCACCCCAATGGAGAATAGTGTGGTGATAAGGATCGTTGTTTCCAGAGCACATCGCCATGGGTCACGTGCTTTGCAAAGCACATCACAGGCTTTAATCCTGACAGCAGGTTTATGGAGATGAATCCATGCTATATCCACTCTGTATACCTGTGTACGGAGACCCCGAGGTCACAGAGCTGAGACGGTGGTGTGGCCCACAATGTGACCACATTGTTCAGAAAGAAAGGGGGGAAAATGAAGAGCTATATGGGCTTTGGGGTCAAGTGGACTGGGGTTCATATCTCATGTCTCTGCAATGTCAACTTGGTCATTTATCCACCCAGCCGCAGTTTCCCTTTCTGTGAAAATAATGATGAAAAAAATCCTGTGTCTGGACCTCGTGCTGTTTTTCCTAGGAGATATTTGTAAAAATGTAACATTTGTGAGGTTCTTTAATGTCTACCTTCCCTGCTGAAAAGAGACCTGGGACCTTCTTTGACCATTCATTGCTATAAATCCCCTAGACCTAGCAGTTTCTCACAACTTGTGTACAAAGTATGTGAGATGGTGGGTCAGAGAAGCTTTCACACTATCTCCGGACCTGGACCCACCCTCCCTCACAGCACTTTACACCCCGCACTGCTCATAGTTCACCTTCCCTCTACGAAGCTAAGGCCATTGGCACAGCTGGATGATGAGACCACAGCTTGGACTCAGGCAGACTTGGAATTAAATTCCATCTCTGCTGCTATTCACTGTGTGACCTTGGTCAAGTCACCTGCCTTCTCTCAACTTCACTGTTCTTATCTTTTTTTACAAGGTGGATACATTAACTACCTTATTGGTCAGGTAGCTAAATAACACACAGTGTTTCAATCCACTAGCCCATGGTAGATGCTCAGGACATTCTGTTTATTGTCCCTTCCCATCCTCCAGGCTAAAGCATGTTTATTTGTTTGCCCAGCAATAAAAAGAAATAGGGCTCGATGCATAGAAGTTGACTAACTATTTGGAAGGCAGGGGAAAATAAGGAAGGAAGGAAGACAGGAAGGTCCTGTGAGCTTATATTTAGGATAAAGAAACTATTACATTCATTCACTGAATTTTTAATCACTGCGCAAAGTGATGGAGACACAAATAGAAGCAGGTGGTTGCAGCATATGCCGGCATTTGTAGGGTGACTTTACATTCCGGTTTGACTAGGACAGTTCTGTAGTTTATGTGTGTTGTCCCAGAGCCCTGTCTGGCTTAGCATTTATCCCAGATAAAAGTCACCTGGATTACATGATAAATTATTTACTCACTCTACCTACTAAGCTCATAGATGACAAAAGACAGATGTTTGTTCAAGTGAAATTTCATCAAGTAAGCTGTGCCAAGTGACATGTGGAAGTCAGGGTGTCCCGGGGACAAACATCAGGGACCCACGTGGATTTCAGAGTCCAGATGCTGTTCAGGAAGTAATGTCGAAGCTGGTTGTAAGAGGTTATTGGGTGAGGGGCAGAAAGGGGACTGACTGGTGAGCTGGTAAGAGTTGGTGCAGAGAGCACATTGCTCCAGGCGTAAAACCTGAAGGGAACTCAAGTCAGTGTCCAGGAAGTGTCAGTGTAGGGGTCCCTTCCCTGGTCTTTGTTCGCTCAGTAGGTCCATAAAGGGGAGAAGCCTCTCTGAGTCACTTCGCCACCCTGCTATGGGTGATGGTCCCCGGGGAGAGAAGAAGAATGGAAGTGTATGAAACCTGCACTCCTGGCTTGGCCCAAAAAGACCCGCCACAGAAGTGCCAGAAAGACAGAGATAAGAATACCTGCCACCCCCAAAATTAGCTCCTCTTGAAAAGGCAGAGGGGAAGGTTTTGTTCCAACAAAGTTATGTTAATGTTGTCAAGTTGCCGCACTGGGTCGCTGAACTGGTGCTTGGGGACTGTCACAATATTGATGGGGAGTTTGGCAAGTTAATTTTAAATCTGTCACTTCCCTCATCTCCGACTCTTGCTCCTTAATAAAACTCCACGGTGATTGTGGGCTCAGCTGACAGCTGGAGAGTAATCTTTTTTGAGTCTGAAACGAGCACAAAATCATTCTTTCTCCTCCTGCCCCTCCTTCCTCCCTTTTCCAAATCCTAGGTTGCCAACGTGAAGGAGAAATCTCCCTTTTACAAAACTGATCCCATTGTTGGGGGCAGCGTGGGGCCCTGGAAAGGGATGTGGGCTTTGCCCTTAGACCAACTGGGGTTTGAATGATGATTCTGTCCCCAGTAAGCTGCGTGGCCTTGTGAGATCTTGAGGTGGCTGATGCTCTGGTGCCTCCTGTTGTTGTGATACCTGTATCAAAGTGCCCGCTACAAATCGCCGCCTGCTCTTTGGTCTTCACCTTTGGACCAATGTGCTCCTTTTCTTTCTTTCGACAACGTGAGGGATGTGAACTGCAGGCATCTGGCCCTGGGCTCACGTGACAAGTGAGCCAGAAGCTATTTCTCCCCGCACACCTTTAATAGGCGCAGTGTTCAGGCAGCGTCGAGAAACCCATGGAGGAATCAGAAGGAATGCAATTACGAAAATGGGTAATGCTTCTGAGAGCCCCAGCGACTTCGTAACGAGCTTTTTGTTCAATGGACTAATCACAGTTCTAATAAAACCCACCCCTCTGAAGCGAAAGCCTTCATTTTCTTGGCGCCCCTTAGACTGTTTTCTCTGCCGTCGCTCCCGAACCAGTGCACATTTCCAGGAAATTGTGCAAACAATGCAGGATCGTGACATTGGCTGATTGGGTTTGTTTTCTGTGACCAGTGTCCTTTCTACAAGGTAATCCTGCACACCCACTCCAGTGCCCTGCTTTAACCCTGTGGTGGAGCCAGAGTTCAGTTTTTCCCTGAGTTAACGTTACACTTTCTCAGCACCTTTGACTTCGCCTACCTTTCTGGCTTTCCCAGGCCACCCTCTCCGCATCCCCAGCTTTGCAGGACCCCGTTGGCTATACTGGCTGCTTGGTGGGCAGCCCACTCAGCCAACCTGCACCTCCCTCTGGGTGGTGTGTGTGTGAATCCATTGTATAACCTGCAACCTTCCTTCTATACGTATTAACTTAGCAACTACATACGACAGGCTGTGTGTGAAGTCCAAGCATTTACAGAAGAACATAAAATAGCTCACGGTCATGGTGGGGGCAGCAGAAATGAAGACAATTAAGGGAGGAGCATGGAAGAAAGCTGCAGAGATACACATGCTTGTCCTTACGCATGGGATTCTTTTAATTTTTTTTCAATTACTGTTCTCAGTATTACAGCATAGTAGTTGGGCAAATATATAATTTGTGAAGTGATCCCCCTGGTAATTCTAGTACCACCTGGCACACACATAGCTTCACAGTATTAGACTACATTCTCTGTGCTGTACTTTATATCCCCATGGCCAATTTGTTACTGCCAGTCTGTACTTCTCAGCCCTTCACCTTCTCACCCAATCCTCCAGCCTCTCGCCTCTCTGGCAACCATCAGGCTAGGCTGTTCTCTGTATCTACAAGTCTATTTCAATTTTGTCTATTCATTTATTTTGTTCTTTAAATTCCATGTATAAGTGAAATCATATGTATTTATCTTTCATTATTTTACCTAGCATAATCCCCTCTAGGTCCATCTATGCTGTCGCAAATGTAAGATTTGATTCTTTTTTATGGTCGAGTAATATTCCATTATATTTATATACCACAGCCTTTCTATCTGCTTATCTATTGATGGGCACTTAGATCACTGCTATATCTAGGCTATTGTAAACAACTCTGCAGAGAACATGAGGGTGCCTGTGTTCTTTTGAATTGATTTTTTTTTTGGGGGGGGGGTTTCTTCAGATGTACACCCAGAAATGAATCACTGGGTCATAAGGCAGTTTCATTTATACTTTTTTGAGGACTGCCCCCCTTTGTACCAGTTTCCACAGTGGCTGCATCAAATGAGATTCTTTTGAGTCCTGTCCAGGATTCGATCCTAAGCCCCAGTTCAATTACAATCTTCTCTTTCCTCTCTTTGAAGGACATACTCTTTAATAGAAACTTGTAGTTTCTACTTCCTCTCTTTCCAATTGCTTCTCATGCCTTTCTGACTTTATTTCACCCACATCACTCCCCCGAAACACTAGTCTGCCCTATAGGTACTGATGATAGACCATGAACACACAGAGTGGTTAGGAGCTTGAGTGGTGGGAAGAGAATGCCTGGGCTCAGGTCTCAACTGAGTTTACTTACCAAGTAAAATTGGTTTCATCATCCGTTGCCAGGAGGGGAGCCTTTAGAGTAGGGGTGTCGAACTCAATCAGAGAAGGGGCCAAAATCTAAAATCCAGCCTAAATCGTGGGCCGAATGGTTTACTGAACAGTCATAAACTGTCATTGTGATGGAAACGCAGCGGAGTGCAGTGATGACAGCGTGGTGCGGGCCACATTGCAAGGCCTGGCGGGACGGATTTGGCCCGCGGGCCTTGTGTTTGACACATGTGCTTTAGAGCCTACAGTGGGGCTGGGGATGGATGGATTCCTTTTCTTTTCAACTTCCTGCCCTCCTGTGCTCCACCCCGACCACACAGCATTTGCAATTATGTTTTTGTTTCTTTGTCTTTTTGGTTGGCTTGAGAATTTCTTTTTAATTTTTTAAGTATAGTGGACATTCAGTATTATTTCATATTAGTTTTAGGTGTATTGTACAGTGGTTAGACAATCATATACTTTACAAAGTGTTCTCCCCGATAGTTCAAGTACCCACGTGGCACCGTATTTAGTTATTACAATATAATTGATCATCTTCCCAAGGCTGTATTTTATATCTCCATGACTATTTTGTACCTACCAATTTCTACTTTTTAACCCCTTCACCTTTTTTACCCAGCTTATGAATTTCTTAAAAGTAGATGCCACACCTATAATACATTAGTGTCTAAATCAGATCCAGTGAGCATGGTTGTGTTCAACACATGAATGAGTGAATGAATGAGTGAGTGGATGAGGGGACTGGTGAGAATGAAAAATAAATGGCCAAGGCAGTGGATGAGTATATATTGATATTTTAATGTAATTAATATGGAAAAGAATATATATGAGAATACACGTGTAAATGAGTGAACCTATGAATGGATTCATGAAGTGATAAATGAGTGAATCGTAAGATAGATAAGGGAATGGCCAATGCAGGAATGTTATTGACATAATGAAAAAAAGTTACTGAAAAGGTAAATGAATGAATAAGTTCGTTATTGCCTCCAGGTGGACATGGGAGGACCCTGGACCTGACATTGGCCCAGGAGTGCCATAAAAGGCACATGGCTTTGGGGGAAATTTGTGTCATTCTGGGAAAGTGGGGAAAAAAGAACCCAGGAGGTGAACTAAACTAGTGGTATCTTTCCTGGTGTTTGAAGATCATTAAGAAATAAGTCAATATTTAGAAATTGCTGTTATGCTAGGCACCGGGATCAGGGAATGCTAAAGAAACGCTTCAAGTGGGAAGGGCACACGAATTATGAGGAGGGTGGCAGGAAGGAACCGAGGCTGGGAAATTGAGGTGGCATTCTATTTGTTTTAGGGTCCTGCAATATCAAGCTTAATGTGTAACTGGCTTTTTTTGTGTGTGGCAATTATCGCAACAATTAGCTATTTCATTCCTGCTGTACCTGACAGCATAGAACAGTCTCTCTTTGATTTCTGTCTTGCGATTCCCAAATTCTTCAAGAGAAGCCTGGCAAGAGCCCTCCCTCTTTCCATGTGCATTTGCTTAATCAATGGCTAGATGTAGACCCTTTCTGCTGGAATCAGAGGCAATGGGAATGAGTTTTGCAAGTTGAACATCACATGTGGCCCTATTCAATATTTCACTGGAGCTCAGACACGTACAACCTTCGCTACATCTCCTTCAAACACTAATTTCATAATTTCGTAAGGAAAAGCTGTCAAGTTGTCCAGAATGATTTGTTCTTCATGCACCTTGCGCTCCTTTTCGCTCACTGTTCCATTATCTCTCGAGTGCTTACAGATTTTCGCTGGGTACATCGGTCCAATTATTTTACTTGATATTGACACCCAGCTTACTTGACAATGATTTGCAGGATTACCTCTCATTCACCTCCTTGGACAGCCAGTTCTGTGTTTGGTCAATGACCTCTGCTTCGTTCTGTGCACACTCACTTGCCACTGCTGGATGATGTTGCCGGCTGTTTACTGATTGTGTAGGTATTCCTCAGCCTTCACATCTAGACGCCCCAAAGACTAAGGCCAGTGTGCATGACAGGAAGCTGGAAGTGAAAACAGCCTTCAAGAGAAGGCATCTTGTGGGGAAAGAGCCCAGAGGTACTTGGATTGCAAGCCTGGCTTCTCCCCCCAAGTGTTTTGTGACTTGGCGCAGGTGAACACCTCTCCCTCAATCTCACTTTTTTTTAAAATAAAGATTTTTTTATTGAGTTTTAGAGAGGAGGAGAGAGAGAGAGAGAGAGAGAGAGAGAGAGAGAGAGAGAGAGAGAGAGAGAGAGAGAATGAGAGTGAATAATTGATCAGCTGACTCTGATAGAGCCTGCAGCCTGGGCATGTGCCCTGATCTGGAATCGAGCCATGACCTCTGGTTCATTGATCGACACTAACCACTGAGCAATGCCAACCGGGTTCACCTTTCTTTGTCCATCTGGAAAATAGGACTTAGTTAACCTCCAAGGGGTTCTGGAGGGTAAAACAGGACAGATGGCTTATATTCTCAGCCCTGGGCTTGCTGGGAGCTAGGTGGTTAACTTGTTAGCTGTGGCCCACTATCCTACACCGTACCCAGTGCTCTCTCTTTATAAAGGAGGGAGCAGACCTAGGAAGGAGACACAGGGAAGATCTCGTAGAACATCTCTGAGTTTGCTCAGTGAAACTCCCTAGGCCTAGTTTGGCCCCCAACCCCTCCCTATAAATGACCTAGAGTTGGAGGTTACCCCCTGCAAAGATCAGTCTGCACTGACCCTCCTCTGGCTCCCTCGCATGGTGCTCACCCTGCACACCTGCATGCAGAAGCCCTGTGTCTTCCCCGGAGCCATGAACAATGAGATTTGAAAGCCTCTTCTAGCCCTGGAATGCTCGGATCTGGCTCCCTTCTTTGAGATATCATGAACAAATACACCTGAAGTCTTAGCTTTTTTCTTTCTTTTGTAAGTGAAGACAGTGGGGGAGGAAAGATGAGCTGGTCTATAAGGGAATCTCATACAACGGCTAGAGCAAAACAAAAAGAATGGTCCAAGTAAATTAATTTCATTGATTCTTTTTTTTTCCTTCCTCTCCTTTGAAACCTCCGAGTGCAGAGGTTATAATTAGGCCATTCATTGTCCTCTGCTGCTGAGGGACTTGGCAGAAATGCCATCTGCAGGGACTGGGAGCTCCTTGTTTACATATCACCCTTCAGGACCAGAGCACACCCAGTCCTTCTTTCTGGCCCAAGTCCTATTCCAGTCCCTTTTATGATGTGCCCCTGCAGTTCTATTACCTGCTCACAGTCTCAGTGACTCAGCCCCAGTGGCTGCAGTAATGATGGCTCTCGGGGCTCAGCTAATGACACAGGCATTGAGGTGACTCCAGACCCAGCAGCTGCTAAGTCTCAGTTCAGCAGGAATCCAGGCCACAGCATCACTCATAAAACATGAGTGCACACTGCCCATGTGTACCCCTATCTGTGGGTCTGTGGGAGGAGGGAGAGTAAGGGATTCAAGTCTGTACCCCAGATCCTGAATGTTGGTGGTCACAGGGAGGGAAGTGAGCTGTCTGGTTGTGCAGTATTGGTTGGGAGATTGGCAAGAGGAGCGGGAAGGATAAGTTGGTGAATATGAACGAGTCTAGGCTTCACTAGGATGACCACATGGCTGACTGGTTAAGAGCTGGGCTCTAGAGAAAGATAACCAGGGCTCACATCCTCCTGCAGCTGTTGACTAGCTGGGTAGCCTAGTGCTAAGGAACTAAGACTCGACTTCCTCATCTCTAGGATGGAATAATAATCTGCTGAGGGCATTGAGTGGAATAACACAAGCAAAGCTCTTTGCCCTGAACCTTGGTGTTGGTCATTATTAGTAATGCTAACCCTTCTGCCTGAAGAAAATCTCTATCTATTCCACACAAGCAGCCTGCATATAGACCTGGGATACATTCTTCACCCTGATGGCTATGATTCAGCCACTCTAGAGTAACCTTGGGCAAGCAAGCTCCTTCCTGCCCTTGGTCCCCAGCCTCCTCATCCACAATTGAGAGGACAGAATAGATAAGGCTGTTTCTTGAGGGGAGGGGGGCATAGAGTCTTCAGAAGAGCCTCAGGAGTCCCTGGCAAAGAGGCACAGATAGAGTGGGGGCTGGAGAGTACTCCATCTAATATCTGTTCCACATGTGGGAGTTCCACACTCAAATTCTACAAATAAAAGAAATGTGAAAACCACAGATCTAGCAGATCACTGATGTGTATATAGTTACAATGGCACATGATTCCACAGTTTTCTGGTGGTAGAAGCCAGACAAGCAGAGGGGACAGTGGTCTCTTCTCTTAAACTAAAAAATAGTTATGCTGGGGCTGTAGGGCTGGGTTGGAGACAAGGCGTATCTTAGAAGTGTGAGGACATCCTGAGTCTGACTCTCTAGGGTAGAGATCTGATTCTGTATGAGAGAGAGGCAGAGCTGATTCCATTCATGGCTGTGTACTTCACCTGCTTGGTGCTTCATCTGCTTGGTGAATATTTTTCATCTCTCTGAGCCTCACCTTCTCATCTGTGAAATGGGGGGTAGTGCTCCTACTGTGTTGTATGTCTATCTTCCCCTCCTCTCCACCCGTATCTCGACTCTGTGTTTAGTCTTACTCTTCAAGGCCTGTCCTTAAGTGAAGTGCCCCCTTATGAAGGAGACAGTCCACAACTACCTTCCCTGCCCTTAGCTGTCTTCTCTGTGATCCCTGGTCCTCATGACCTCCTCATTCACCTACAGCATATCCGTCCTTGATCCACAGGTCTCTGGGGCAAAGCTTTGGCAGGAGACTTCCAGGAAGGTAGGAACTACTGCTTTAAGCTAGAAAGTCCCCTATGGGGCCTCTTGGGCAGCAGAAGTTCTCATTGGTTCGGAGTTATGGTCCAAGACTTCACAGTGGGAAGTAGGTATATTCCAAAGACTAGGGACCTCAGGCCAGATAGGGAGCAGAAATTTAGAGATGCAGTTCTAGCTCCTGGAAGGACAGCATCAAGGATCAAAAGAAGATAGCTGGTGCCCTAGCTGGTTTGGTTCAGTGGATAGAGCATCAGCCTGTGGACTGAAGGGTCCTGAGTTTGATTCTGGTCAAGGGCACATGTCTGGATTGTAGGCTCAATCCTCAGTAGGGGGCATGCAGGAGGCAACCAATTAATGATTCTCTCTCATCATTGATGTTTTCTCTCTCTCTCTCTCTCTCTCTCTCTCTCTCTCTCTCTCTCTCTTCCCCTCCTTCCCTCCCTCTCCCTCTCCCTCTCCCTCTCCCTCTCCTTCTCCCTCTTCCTCTCTCCCTCTCCCTTTCCCTCTCCCTCCCCTCTCCCTCCCTTCCCCCTCCCTCTCCCCCTTCTTCTCCCTCTCCCTCTCCCTCTCCCTCTTCCTCTTCTTTCTGAAATCAATAAAAATATTTAAAAAATAATAAAAAACATAGCTGGTTATCTGGACAGGTTATCAAGATAGTTATCAAGAAAATAGGATGAAGTCCCAGTGTCTAAACTGGTACCAGAAGTAAGAGTAAACTTAGAGGCCAGCCTAATTTCCCTATTTTCTATTCCTGTCTTTATTTGTTTAATTAAAAATTGTTTTGCTTCTATGAAAGCCTCAGGCAAGCAGGAGAGACATGTTTGGAAAGAAATAATGACTATACCACTTGGTGGGTGCTTAACAGACATGAGTACCACGTGCTAACCTGATGCTAAGTCCCTGAGCTCTGACCCAGAGGTTCATAAATTTCCTCTGGCTGAGATCAGGTACTGGTGGCTGCAGCCAAGATGAGGCTGCTGTCTGGAGTCATGTGGCTCTGGTGTGGGGAGAAGAGAGCTGGGGCCTGGTGTTGGTGGTGATGAAGGGGGGGGAGTGATCAAGGGGAACACACTCCTAAGAATGAGGCTGATTTTTTAAATCTGTGGTAAACTCTGGATGACAGTCTTCTAAGGGGCAGCTTACATGGTGGGACTCAGGTTGCTAATGCACTGTCTCAACTAGATGGCTGGCTGGCCTTTGCTGGACCTGATCTCTGCTTCTTTGCCCGTAAATTGTGGCCACCTGGAATCCAATTTGGGGGTTTGCAATTCTTTAATAGTGCTCTTCATCACTTTGCCTAGATCTACTGAGAAACTAGGGTAATGTTTAATCTATTTCATAAATATAATAGCCTGGACGCCAAATAATCAGAATGGAACCTGGGGCCATCAGATTGACTATCAGCAATTAACAAGAAGGGTCATATTTATGAGTACCAGTGGGACACTGCCCTGATGCTGCTCCCCAGCCATTCCATGTGACCTAGATCTTCCCTGGCCTGCCTACACTCTTGGCTATCTGGCCTCTAATCTTGACCATTTCTACAATAAATGAATATGTCTGTACCTTGGTTGGGTATGCCCATGACCACTGTCCATGGTTCTCAATGTAGTCTTGCACGTGACCTATAAATCTCTCCATCATCCAGTCATTCCTTTGGGAGGCCTCCTGCCTTTGAAAGGAAGATGATATATCTTACCCTCATACTAGAGACCCAGTGCATGAAGTTTGTGCACTGGCCAGCGATGAAGGACAATCAGGTTTCCCCACCTCCTCCTTCCCTTGCTACCTCAGCGCCACCACGCCACCACCCCCCTGCTGCTGCTGGTCGCCTGCCATGTTCCACACCTGGTGGTCAGCGTGCATCATAGAGAGGGATCAAACTCCTGGTCTCCGGATTGAACTCCCGAGGGGACACTTAGCGTATTAGCCTTTTATACTAGTATATATAGATTCTCTCAATTGCATATGTAATAGGTAATTTCAGATAATATGATTACACGATATACACTGAGGTGACTTAGATTCATTTATTCTTTTATTCATGAGCCCCTACTTTGTGCTAGAATCTGAGCTAGGCGCCACAGATGGAAACATGAGCCAGATGCTATCCCTGTCCTCCGGGTTACTGGGGGGCTGGTAGGGGAGATCGCAGCATGAAGTAAATATAAAGTACTCTTTGACAAGCGTTGTAGGAATAACTATCATTTATCATGTGCTGAGCACTATGCCAAGAGCTTTAAGTGGATTCACTTATTTCTTCCTCACAGCAACCCCTTGAGATGAGTTATACACGTCCCCATTCTGTAGATGAGGAAATAGCAGCACTGATAGGTTGAGTGACCCAAGGAGTCAGTGCCTTGAACCAGGTTTTGTCTAGTCTGATTGACAAGCTCAATAGCCCACTTGTTTAATCACTGTTCTCTGCTTGTTCTGTGTTATAGAAGATGCAGGAAAAACAGGGGGCACAGGATGTAGCCGGTCACTTGAGAAGATTTCTAAATAGTAATACCTGAGTTGAATCTTGAAGGGCGAGTAGTTATAGGAAAGGACAAAGAAATGGCAGAGAAATCAATAGAGGAAGAAGCACTAAACTTATGAAGAAAGCACTTAAGACTCCAAATGGTTTGGTCTTTTGGGAACATGAGGCCAGTCTTTGGAGGGAGAGATGGAGAGGTGATCAAAGTCATGTAAGGCGGAGCACTGCACCCTTGGCTCCTGGAAGAGCATCTTAGGTGGAAATTAGCATAGTGTAGGAAGGCAACAAGACTGAAGTGTGGAGGTGTCTGGGGAAAACCCTCCGGGGGGGCCTTCTTAAGAACTTTCGACTGAGGCATAGGGAACTTTCCACTTTCCCGTAGGGATCTCATTACCACCTTGAAAAAGGTGCATGCAAGTACGCACGTGTTTGTGAATGTGAAACTGGCAAACTAGAGGGAAAGATGAGAGAGTGAGGGGCCCAGAAACAAGGTCCCACAGGCAGTGTTCAAAACCTGGAGTTGTTTATCCTAGAGAAGGAAACTCTCAGGGGAGAAATGAGCAGTAAGGTCTCAAAGATAGTGACAAGGTATAGAGAAAGGGAAAGAGCCTGGCTTGGGAGTCAGCATGGCTTGTGAAACCTTGGGAAAATGACATCACCTCCGTGGAACTTGAATTTTTTAGGGTAAAGGGGGAGCTAGAGACACTGTATGTAAGGCACTTGGCACATAACCAACACTAAACAAGATGGTAGCCACTGTCGCTGTAATTGTTGTCCGGTAGAGGGTATAGGTGAGGGAATGACTAGTCTTGCAAAATTCCCAATCGGCTATATTCCTGGCAACCAAGGGACAGCTTCATGTAATATGCATAATCACCACAGAGCGGACTGGTGCCAATGCCCATCCATGGTCTCCAGTGTCAGCCATCTCCCCAGCTCTGTATGGCTTTCTGAAACCTTAATAGTGCTTGTTTAAGCCTCTAACAACCTCTGCCTTCCTTTCCCTTCTTCTTATTAAAGAAAAAGCATGAGACCATCAGGAAAGGAAGGACATAGCTTCCAATCTCCTTCACACGTGTCTGCACACACACCCACTCCCATCTTAAAGGAAGAGATGTTTCTTCAGCTGCCTACTGCTGAGTTCATCCCCTCTATCTTTTCAGAAACCTAATGGTGCCAATAGCCCTCCCTTTTTTTCTTAAATGTCTCCATCCCTCCTATCATTCCCCTCAGTCTATAAATGTGTTCTTTTCTCCCATCCCGTCCCCTCTCCACACTTTGATTGCCTTCAGCTACCGCCGTATGTTTCCCATTCGCAGCCAGCCTCCTTGGAAGGGAAGTCTGTGCAAATGGTCTCCAGTCCCTCACTTCCCACTTGTTTCCCACCCACCACAGCCTGGCTCCTGCACGTGCCGCCCAGGAAGTGCTTTCCCCGAGGCCAGGAGTGCACCCCTTCATGGTTATCCCGCGTCTCACTTTTCTCTTTGCACCAACTCTTCTCTTAGCACCGTGCTTCTCTCTCTCTCTCCCTCCCGCCCTCTCTCTCTCTCTCTCTCTCTCTTTCTCTCTCTCTCTCTCTCCTTCCCTGATTTCTACCCCCCATTTTTCTGGTGTTCTCACCTCCATGGATGCACCCCAGCCTTGGTGAGCATGATCCTCCTCACGTTGGCCTTCTTTCCATCTTCCCTCTCCACGGATGCTCTGTCCCCAGCCTGCATCCCCAGCCCAGGTCCTTCTTCAGAGCTAGTCCAGTGTTTCCAGCCTCCCAAGGACACTCCACAGGATGAGTCTTCTCCACTTAGTTCAGAGTTGAGTTCTAAATGAAACCATTTGGTAGTCAACAGCATGTAGATAATTTTTAAAAAATATTTTTATTGATTTCAGAGAGGGAGGGAGAGGGAGATAGAAACATCAATGATGAGAGAGAATCATCCATGAGCTACCTCCTGCACACCCCACACTGGGGATCCAGCCGGCAACCTGGCATGTGCCCTGACCGGGGAATCAAACTGTGACCTCTTGGTTCATAGATTGAAGCTCTACTACTGAGCCATGCCGGCTAGGTTACATAATTTTTTAAAAATACATTTTATTGATTTTTTACAGAGAGGAAGGGAGAGAGAGAGAGAGAACTAGAAACATCGATGAGAGAGAAACATCAACCAGCTGCTTCCTGCACACCCCCTACTGGGGATGTGCCCACAACCGATGTACATGCCCTTGACTGGAATCGAACCTGGGACCTTTCAGTCCGCAGACTGATGCTCTATACTAAGGGTGTCGAACTCAATCAGAGAAGGGGCCAAAATCTAAAATCCAGCCTAAATCGCGGGCCGAATGGTTTACTGAACAGTCATAAACTGTCATTGTGATGGAAACGCAGCGGAGTGCAGTGATGACAGCGCGGTGCGGGCCACATTGCAAGGCCTGGCGGGACGGATTTGGCCCGCGGGCCTTGTGTTTGACACATGTGCTCTATACACTGAGCCAAACCAGTTTCAGCTACATAATTTTTTTTAAATGAAAATTTTAGTTGAGATCAAAGAGAGGACATATTGTGGGAAGAGCCAGGGCAGATTACTTAGGGGTGCGGACAAGAGAAGCTCCCAGCCAAGGTGACAGAGAAGGAGTGGCTGGGGAGGCAGGAGGAGGAGGAAACCCCAGAGAGGGGATGCCGCCATCCCCAGAACAGACTTCAGAGAGAGCGTGGTCATCTGTGCCCTATGCTGCTCAGAGGTCACCTGGCAAGAAGATGGGCACCAGGGAGCTCGACAAATTGGAAGTCACAGTGGCCGTGGGGGATGTGGAATGAGTCTGACAAAGCCGGTTGGAATGGGTTAGGAGAGGATGAGCGTGGGAAATGGGAGTCAGTGGATAAACCGTTTCGAAGAGGAATTTTGCCAGGAAGAGGAGGCAGCACATTGGACTGGGGGAGTTTACAATTTATTATGATTGCCTTTTTACCTGTACGACTCCCCTTCCAGGCTGCTAAGCGCTTGAAGACAAGCTCATCATTTTTCTGCCGAGTTGTATTTTGCTTTCATATTCAATGCATCGGGTTTGACACAATGTAGCTCTTGCATAACGTTTTGCCTTAAAAGAGAACAAGAGCCATCCTGGAGGACAAGAGTTGTTAACAGAGGGGAGGAGGGAGAGTAAAGATCTCTCCCTTGCTGCAGATGTGCAGTCCAGGAGTGGAGAGCTTTCTCCTTCTCTCCCTCCAGCCCTTCTTCCCTTCTCTCCCTCCTCCAGAGATATTTACTGCACTGTGCTCTCCACTTTTTAACCTTCAAGGGCGCTCAAGGTCATGTTCCCAGGTACCCACTGCAAGGACTTGTGATCGCAGAAGGTGTCTGAGCACAGTTCACCAGGAGTGTCTGCCCCTCCTGCTGTGGTGGGTGGGGGACAGGAGACCAGAAGGAAGGCCTGGCATTGCCCACGTGCCTTTGAAAAAGCCTGGCCATGTCTCATCTGCAGAGCTGCTCCATTCACAGACACACTCGTCATTAGCATCTCCTTGTTGCTGTGCTGTTAGCTGCTGTCGGCTCCTCTGTGCAGATGCTCTCCTCAGCTTTGAAATATTGTGTCAGACCCACGCACGCCTGGAGAACAAGGGTCCAAGTTCAGCGAAATGTCTCTTTCAGTGCAACCTCCAAGGCTGCCTCCGGGCATCATGCGAAATTAAACCCCAGAAATCACCCTCTCCTTGCCTCTCACAAGCCTCCCCTCCCTCTCCTGGCAGGAGGCAGGCTCTAGGAGTCTGCACAGAGCAGCCAGTCCATGCAGTCGGGCCAGGGCCTGAGCGGGCTGGAGGGCAAGGAGAGGGAAGCATGCCAGCTCAGTGAGTGCTGCAGGCTCAGTCCTCTCCATCTCCTGGCCGTGCTCACTGCTGTGTGCCTGTCTGTCTTTAAATGTGTGTGAGTCTATTTGTGTGTATCTGAGTGCAAGTCTGCCTGTACCCTATGTAAATGAATCTTTGTGGGTATGTCTATGTATGCCTAAGTATACATGGGTGTGAGTGTGTGTGGCTCTGTGTTTATGTATGTGTGTGTGTATATATATATATGAGTGTTTATATATGGTGTGTGTGCACATGGGCCTGGGCCTATGGGAGTGGCAGGGGTGAAGTTTGGCGCAGTGGGTTGACATCTGTTGGTCACAGCTCCGGGCCATTTGTCCAAGATACCTGCCCTACCCTGGCTTCTGTATGGTAACTATTATCAGTGACCATGGATGGAGACTCACCATGCCTTGGACTCTGTTTGAGCCACTTAGAAATCTTTTTATTTACAATTTAATAGCCTTATTGATATGTAATATTAGTCCCCTCTTCACAAAGGAAAAAAAAAAGGGAAAATTACTTGCACAAGGCCACATGTTCTCCATCTGCCCCCGACCCCATAAAGAACATATGTTTCTGCAGAAAATCCAAGCAATATTTTTTAAAATAAAAGCCACCAAAAGTCTCATCTGTGTTTGGCCACCTTCACATCTCTGTGTGAACCTCCTTCCAAATACCCTCTGTAGGGTACCCTCTGTGGCCATGTTTTATGTATAGATCATTTTGTATAACTAGGACGATGCCATAAATGCTTTTTTTTTTTTTTTTTTACTTAATCTTCCCTACATATTTCTCTTCTCATTTACAAAGATCAGCTATATGTTTTTTAATGTCTGCCCAGGACTCCATTCCCCAGACGTATAATTCGCCCAATCAATCCCTTATTGACAGACATTTAGATCCTCTCCAGCTTTTCACTGTCATAAACTGTGTGGTGATGAGCATTTTTGTAAACACAGCTGTGAGCATTTGATCGATTGTCTCCTTAGGATAAATCCAGGATTAAAACCTCTTGGGCAAGAGTATGCACATGTAACGATTGATGCCCAGAGCCACACAGCCTCCAGAAAGGTCAGCTCAGTTTACACTGCAAGTCCCTGAGGCCCTGGCTGGGCGAGGCACTAAGCCAGCCAGAGGAGAGGCAGCTGGCGTTGTCGGGGATCTTGATTCAGCTCCCAGAAGTGTTGCAGGGAAGACTTGGTGTCGCCCAAACCTGGTTGGTCCAGGACGCAGGGGCTTGGAGCTGTCCAGAGATTCTGCTGCAGGGTGCCCGGGAGACAATGCAAGGGCCACAGGACGCCGGGCCTGTCTCTGCGAGGAAACGTTCATTGGGCTGCTCAATGGCATCAGTCAGTGCTCTCCTGTAGAACTTGGCCTCCACTCCGAAGGAACCCCCTTGGGCTGAATTGCCCTAATTCAGCCCCATGCTGTCTTGGTCCTCAGATTTGTCATTAGCAGGCAGCCTGTAGAGGCATTGCACTTCACACAGCATCTCTGAAAGAGAGGGAGGACCGTCACAGGACTCAGTGAGGGGAAAGGCAGCTAGTGACAGATGTGGGCTGAGTGTGCAGGCACAAAGGCACAGAGGGGCCTTCCAGAAGGACCGAGAGGCAGATAGATGCCTGCATTCGACTGTGATTATTTTTTAAAATGCATGCTGCCCTTGACTTTCCATTAAAGTAACAAGAGGCAATTCCGATGCTTAGACACCTGCACTCACATAAAGGCGGGGAGATAACGATATCAGAAACAATAAAGGTACATTTCTTATATTCCAAGCTTTTTGAAGGCAGGCAGGTATGAGGAAGAGGATGTAATTCCAGGGAGATTCAGTGAATAGTTGAAGAAATGAATGAAAGGAAGACTGAATGAGTGGATGGCTTGAGTGGTCAAGTTCTCAGAAAGAGGTCATTAGAAGTGAGGACTAAATAAGAGTGGCTTGACTGGTAGCTCCCTCACTTACTAGTTGTCGTTGCCAAGGCTGGAGAAACTTGAGTCCAACAGCAGAATGCTTCTGGGGCGTGGCTGTGGGGTCCACAGGCAGTGTGTCCTCTCAGCGATCCTCTTTCAGTGGGATTTCTCTTGCCTCTTTTCAGAAAGTCTGGGTAGCAGTGAGAAGTAGAAATTCAGGATGTTTGAAGGTGGCCTTTAGGACCCTGAGCTGTCATGCAGCAGGAGGAAGAGGCGGGTGGGTATTGCTCTTGGGAGTTGTGTGCAATGACATGTAGCACACAGTGAGCTCCTATGGGGAACTATGAGCGGAGGGTATGCAGACACCTCCAAATTGCTGCACTTGGGTGCAAATTTACACCCCTTTCCAGAGCAGAAAGGGTGGGGTGTTTTATTTAATTGTGACTGATACCTATGAATGCTGAGGCAGCGGGGAGGTGGGAATGTGCTGGAACACACTGTGGAATGGGGAACCAGGTAGCCCGTCTTCCCTCTCACAGCGTGTGCAGTCCGGTGGTGTAGACAGGCACTGAGCCCACGATTGTGAGGTGTCTTCCGAGAAGGGGGAATCGGCCCCTTATGGAGCACCAGTACGAGTAAAAAAGAGAAGGAGCTTTCAGACCCAGCATCCACAGAATGGAAGCGGTTTTCATCTGTGTTGCTCTGGGCACGTGACTTGGTGTCTCTGAGCCTCGGTTTCCTCATCTGTAACTGGAGAGGGTGGCAGTCCTCTGCTAAGGCACTGAGCCCGAGCAGGGTCAGCTGCAGGTGTGGTCTGATAACGCTTTACCTGTGAGCTCTTAAGTGTTGAATTTCATATAATTTTATGTCACACAAATATCATTTTCTTTGTGATTTTTTTCTCTCTAGTCATTGAAGAACAACCCAGTGTTAGCCTGTGGTCAGTGCAAACACGGGGCAGTGGTTAGATTGGGCCCATAGATGGTATGTGTCAAAGGCTAGCCTGAAATTTCAGTTCACAGCAGTTTCTCTTCAAGTTAAAGATCTTGAAAAAATAGACAAAGAGAAGAGTATTCTGCCTGAGTTAAGAGATGCAGCAGTGGAAGGAAGCACGGCGATTCGGGAATTTTCCAAGCTCCTAGAGGAAGTGCCAGCGCCAGAGCCTTGTGGCTCCGATGTTGTGCGGTGCCTGTCTCTGGACGCTGGCAGCGGGAATGGAGGACCGCGGAGCGAAGCCGTGATTAGACCCAGGAGCGCTGGTGTAATTAAATAACTGATAACTAATGTTTCTATGGCGCCGCGGACCTTGTAGGTCACTTTGACACACATTATCTCATTTGTTCTTCACTAAAACTCCATGAAGGGGCATTATTAGTAGCTCCTGGGTGCTCTGCAAAGTCACAGAGCCGGCAAAATGGCAAAGCCACATGATTGCACACGCAAGTGTCTGCCAGGCCCTGGAGAAATGGGGCTGCTGCATATTGCATGAGAGCCAGGCTGCCTCACCCAGGAATTCCCGACAGCCCACCTGTCCACCTCCCCGTCTTCCTTCCAAATCCTCTCTCCGTTCCGCAGTCAGGTGGAGCTTCCTCAAGTGCAGGTCTGATAGGTCACGCCTCTGCCCATAACTCGCCTGTAGTACCCCATTATGCCCAGGATGAAGTCCAGCCTCCTTAGCTGGATGGACAAGGCTCCACTTAACGGAGCTCAAACACACCTCTCGGGCTCCCTCCATCCCTGCTCCTGGCCCACACTTTGCCGGGTGTCAGCCTTTTCCATAGAGCGACTTGTGGGGTTCCTCTTGCATCCTGATCTTGCACGTGCTGTTCCCTCTACTTGAAATGCTCTTCCGGTTTCTTGGCCTAAAAGACTCTTGATTTACATCAGGGGTCTGACACCTCCTTCAGGCGTCTCTCTAGGACACCTCCTCCCCAGAAGGGTTAGTCCCCCTCTCCCCTCTTCTCTATCAGAACTCCCTTCAGTAGGGGCCAGTCCATGTGTCTGTCTGCAGGTAGATGTGAGTGCCCAGCATACATACAGCATATGCTCCGTGTGTGGGCATTTCATAAGTGCATCGGTGAATGAGGGAGCTTCGTGAGGGCAGGAGTGTCTTATTTACCTCCATCCAGGCCCATGCCTGACCCACAATAGGGCTCCGCAATAGGACTGGATGCAGGAGCAGAGATCTAGGTGGAGGGGGAATGACCGAAGCCCAGTCATGACCATGTGTGAGCAGCAGGCATAGGTTGCACTCGAGCATTGTCTGTTCCCACTGTGCCCTGTACCTTAGGCACCAGCCCGAGCTCCCGGCTCCCAGCTCCCCCTCCAGCATCTCAGCAGCCTCCTCTTGCCTAAAATTTCTGAGAAGCTGCCTTCCCCCACCTCTACATCCTCCCGCCTCCCTGCCCCCCACCCCTGAGAGTAGGTTTGGTGTTCCTACAGATGTTTGTATTCTCTGCAGCTGATGAAAATATTCATTATCTTGTTAGCTGCTGCAGGGAAGGAAGTGCCGATTTGCATTTTCCCAGCTAATCAGGGTGGCTCAAGCCTTGCCAGTCACCCAAGCCTGGTCCCCGCCCCCCATTCCTTCTGCACGCATGGAAGGGGCGGTTGCACATATAGATCCTGCCTCTCTCCCTCCCCCCTTCTCAGGCACAATCTTGAGGGGGGAGAGGAAGCTTGGGGGCCTGTGGGTGCACACTCCCAGGTTCCCTCCCCCAAAATGACGTCTTTGTGCACCTCTTCTGGCTCCAAATCCTCCAGGCTCCCAGCCCTTAGTCTGGTCTGAACTGCCCAGGCAAAACGAGCTGCCCCTGCTTCCCTGTTCAAAGAAAAGCTTCCCTCTACCTGACACCAATGTGTCCCAGGAGGCCCCGGTCCTGGGCGTGGCAAAAATGGGGGCTCCTAGGTCAGTGTGTGTGTGTCAGATCTTGGCAGTGAGCTGGGCACTTTCCACTTGGACTGGAGAAAAGATCCTGCTCACCCACATGTTTTAAAACCTGGCTACACTTGGGGGAGCTGGGGAACTTGTCCTGATGGTCCTTACAAGTTCGGGGGGGGGGGGGGTGCAGGGGAAAGAGATCAGGTATGATATCTCTCTCTTGTCTGATCCACAAAGCAACCAGAGGAAGAGAATGAGAACAGAAAGAGAAAGTCAGACGTTAGACAGACTGAAATAACAGACCTACGGTGACCCAGTCATTTCGTGAATACAAGCCAAGCACCTTTATGTCAGGGGCTATTTGGAATGTTGGCAACAGCAGTTAACAAGACAGGTAAGATCCTTGCCCTCATAAAGCCAATTTCCTGGAAAGGGTCCGGGATGTGGAAGCTGCCAGGAGAATATCAACATCTATCTTTAGCGGCAGAAAGGGATATGAAGAAAAATTAAGCAGGACAAGGACTTAGAAAGTTTTGCTTTCTACGAGGTGGTCACGGCAGGCTTCTCGGAGGAGGTGACAGTACAGCAGAGGCCTGCATGAAGTGATGGGAGGGAGAGCACTAGGTGAGTGCAGGCAAATAGTGTAGCAGACAGAGGGAATGAAAAGTCTCCTGATATCTCACTAGCCCGTAGGGGTGTCGAACTCAATCAGAGAAGGGGCCAAAATCTAAAATCCAGCCTAAATCGCGGGCCGAATGGTTTACTGAACAGTCATAAACTGTCATTGTGATGGAAAGGCAGCGGAGTGCAGTGATGACAGCGCGGTGCGGGCCACATTGCAAGGCCTGGCGGGACGGATTTGGCCCACGGGCCTTGTGTTTGACACATGTGCCTAGCAGTTCAGCTGCCCCAGTGAGAAGGGCATGCTGGGTAAAACTGACCCCAAGGAGGAAAGGAGCACCAGCTCAAATGTCAGCATTGCTTCTTTGGAGCCAAGTGGCCTCAGGCACATCCCTGAGCTTCACCGAGCCTCTGCACACTCATTTCTGCAGCACAAACAGTCTTAATACCTTCCTCATAGGCTCATGTGAGATTTTCTGGGATAATGCACAGGCAGCCCTTTATGCTAACCCTGCATGGAATTGCCGCTCGCTAAATTAGCTCCTAATACTGCACAGGACTAAAGGTTCAGGAAATCATTGTGTTCCTCACACACGCTTTGGCTGCTTCCGTCAGACACTTTATTCGGCACGTGCTGAGCCCATCCCACACAGCAGATCTGTGATGGCTAGTGAGAATACGATGGCTCCTTTATTAAACAAGGCCCTGGGGCTGAAGAGATGAGTACAGCCGGCATTGGTCCTGCTCTTACAAGCCTCTACCCAGTGTCCTGAGGCTTCAGGTTCTGCCCCCGAGCTGTCCACTGGCCCCAGAGAAGGCAGCAGGGCCAGGGCTGCCAGTATCACCCTGTGTGTGACTGGGAGAAAGGAGACTGCTCTGGGCAGACACACACACCTGTGCAGGCATCGAGCTTGGCTTGCAGGGCAGGGCTGGGTTTCACCCTCAGCAGTAGCAAAATCTGCAAAACCATATGTGGGCAGGACTCTTCTGTTGACATTGGACAAAGTACTCTTGATCCTGACTTACTTCTTAGTCCATTGTTCCCCAAAGTAGGGGCTCTTTCTCCATCATTTTACCAATGACCCCTGAGGGCTGACACTCACGCATCTGATGAGCTCTGGAGCTCTGAGTGTGGCGCCAGCCCATGATGCTTGGGAAACAGCAGTGTGGGCAGAGAGGAGTCCAGGATGTACTAGAGACTGATGGTGCTGGGTCAAGGCCCTTCCCTCTCCAGCAGCAAGTCTCCCATCTTCAGCTTCTCAGACCCTCCCCATTCAACTCCCTGAGCCCTGGGTATGCCCTGCGACCCCCATGCCCACCCCATGCCCTCCGTGGGCCAAGAGCTTCCCAGGGCTTCCGTAATTAAGTTTGCACGTGCCAAAAAGAAAAATAGCATCACAGATGCGGTGGCAAATTTTAGCTAATTAACCATATGGTCTGGATTGCTGACAGAGTGAGAAGATGCTCTGGGTAATGCCGGTTTCCTGGTTTCCTGGGGGGAGGATGGATATTAGGTGAGTCACCACCTCCTCCACCACAAGGGCGCAGAGACTGGGGGCTCCCCACCGCCTGCCTGGAGTTGTCCCATCTGCCTCCTCACTAGGAGCGGCCCTGGAGAAGGAAGTCCCCACAGGGTAGGAGGAAGAGTCTGGACTATGGACAGGAAACCCGTGCACCCCGTTCAGGAGGTGCTGGGAGGGGGAGCGCTCTGTTTAAGGTACAGAATGTGGAGAGCCAGGTCTAGCAGGCGTAACACTCTAGTGGCATAGTGGGTGGCACATTGGAAACCTGGGTTGTCAATGAGTAGCTGTGTGACCTTGGGCAAGTGGCTTAGCCTCTCTGAGGCTAAGTTCAGCCACTCATTCTCCCTTAAGTGCCTAATTGCAGAGTTGGAGTTCATAGTGACCATGCTTTTGTTTTTGTTTTGTTTCTATTCTAAGCATCTCACAGATAGAGGTACCAGTGAATGAGAGAAGGAAGTAGCTGATATAATATTAACTAAAGTCCATTGCTCACACTTTAGGCTGTACATTTCTATGGGTTTTGACAAATGCATCACGCCATGGATCCACCGTTACAGTAGACAGTAGCGTACAGAATAGCATCACTGCCCTAAACGTCTCCCCTGCCACCTATTCATCCCTGAACTCCCTGAAACCGCTGATCTTTCATGTCTCACAGCTTTGTGTCTTCCAGAACGTCATGTAGTTGGAGTCAGGCAGCGTGAAGCCTTTCAGCTCTGTGCACTTAGCAACACGCATTTATGCTTCACCCGTGTCTTTCTGGGTCTTGATGGCTCATTTCCTATCGTTGCTGAAAAACATCCTGTTGTATGGGTCTCTCTGTTTGTTTTCCCAGTCACTCATTCATTGGAGCATCACTCGGCTGCCTCCACTGTTTGGAATAAGGTCGCCACAAGCATTCATGTGCAAGGATTTGTGAAGGAGTTAAGTTTCCCATGTTTGTGGGTAAATATCAATTACTGAAATATCAATGTAAGAATCTGCCACTCTTCCCAAGTGGCTGCTCTCCCACCAGCCATGAACTCTTCCAGTTGCTCCACATCCTGCCCGGCATTGGGCGTTGTCAGGGCTTTGAATTGTAGCCTTGCTCATAGTTATGCAGTGGTAGTTCATGGACTAGCAGTTTCAGAATGACAAGTGTTATACATTCTTATGCTTATCTGTTGGGTATCTTCTCTCAGAAGGTGTCTGCTCCGCTCTTTTGCTCCTGTTCTTAATCTGCTTGTTGGTTTTCTTATTGCGGAATTGTTAAGTGTTTTCTGTATAATTTGGATACACATCTTTTATCAGATAATGTTTTTTTGCAAATATTTTCTTCCATTCGGTGACTTGTCTTTCAGTCTGTTAACCAGGTCTTTCATTTTAACAGAGCAGAAGGGTTTTTTTGTTGTTGTTTTTCTTTGTTTTACCAAAACCCAACTTATCTTGTATTTCCTTTAATGCATTTTGCTTTTGGTATTATATCTGAAAATGCATCACCAAATCCATTATCACCAATGTTTTCTTCTATGTTATCTTCTAGAAGTTTTTTATAACTGTGCTCTTTACATTTAAATCTATGATCATTTGGGGTTAGTTTTTGTGAAAAGTATAGGGCCTGCTTTAGATTTTTACACCTCCTCCCCCCGCCAATATGTGCTATCTCATTGTTTTAGTACCATTTCTTGGAAAGACTCTTCTCTTCACTGAGTTGTCTTTGCTCTTTTATCAAAAAGTAGTTGATAGCCCAGCTGGTTGGCTCAGTGGTGGAGCATCGACCTATGAACCAGGAGGTCACGGTTCAATTCTTGGTCAGGGCACATGCCTGGGTTGCGGGCTTGATCCCCAGTAGGGGGCGTGCAAGAGGCAGCCAATAAATGATTCCCTCTCATCATTGATGTGTTTCTCTCTCTCTCTCTCTCTCTCTCTCTCTCTATATATATATATATATATATATATATATATATATCCTGCTCCCTTTCTCTCTGAAATCAATTTTTTTTAAAAACACAAACATTTTTTTAAATTAGTTGACTGGTTTAACTAGTATGTGGGACTGTTTCTGGGCTCTGTGTCTATTCTATCAAACCTTGTGTTTATTGTTTAACTAATATACACAGTTTTGACTACTCTAATGATATAGTTAGTCTTAAGGTTGGGTAATGTCAGTTCTGTGCTTCTGTGTTTCTCTTTCAATGTTGTGCCAGTTAATTCTGGGTCTTTTGCTTTTCCATAGCAAACTTTAGAATGAGTTTCTCAATCTCAACAAAATAAATTACTGGGATTTAATGAGTCTATAGACCAAAATGGGAAGAACTGACATTTTAATAATATTGAACATGGAATGAGCATGGAATATCTTTCTCTTAGTTCAATCTTTGATTTATTTTATCAAAGTCTTAGCTTTTCTTATAGATCTTGTGCCTATTTTGCTAGATGTATATACCTAAGTGTATCATATTATTTGGTGCCCATGTGGATGGTGTTGCAGTTTTACTTTCAAGTTCCCCTTGTTCATTGCTAGTGAATAGGAAAGAAATTGACTTTCATATATTAACCTTATATCCCAAAACCTTGCCATACCACTTAGTAGCTCCAGGAAGTTGTTGCTGTTGTTAATTCTTTGGGAGTTCTAAATTTCATATTCTGTTTTTTAAAACCAATATCATATATCTAATAACAACAACAACAACAACAATAATAATAATAATAATAATTTGTAGAGCACATAGTATGATGTGCCAGGTGTCAATTCAGCAGACATCATCTCATTTCTCTCCACAGCACCTACAGTCACCAGTATTGTTGGTGTTATGTCGTTCCTATTACTAATGAGAAAACTGAAGCTTAGCAAGGTATGGCAATTTACTCAAGCTTGCAAAAGGCAGAGGCAAGACCTGAGCCTGTTCTTTTGACTAAGAAATGAATTATAGCCGTAATAATAGTAACCACCACAGACTTAAGTATATGCCAGACTGTTAAATGCTTGCCCCCTTCCATCCTACTAATTGTGTCGGTAAAAGTGGGTATTCTTAAGATGCTCATTATACAAATGAAACGGAGGCTCCTGAAATGAAATACTAGTAATTTGCTCAGGATCATATGGCCAGTAAGAGGTGGAGTTTCAGATCCGTTCTCCATGCTTGTGGGCAGAGTTATTACAGACACAGTAGAGACTCATTGTGACCACGTGACTGTGCATAACAGCATGACCAATAACTAACGAGGCTGGATGGAAGCTGGGATTTTGGAACCTGGGTTAACTTACACGTTGGTGTCACATTTTGAAAGGACCAAAAATGGTGCTCCTTAATTGGGTTTCTCTTTTCCCAGATACTTTTAAAGTCTTGATAGGCATTGGTTTGAAAGAACCCCTAAATACCATTTCCAAGGTCCCTACTTCACCTTGGTTATGATGTAAACCGGCTAATGGCCACAGTAGCTGGGTTCTGGATTTCATTGCAACAGAGGGCAGGTCTGTGGGAATTGAAAAAAGGAGGGACATGAGAGGTAGTCAGGTCTTCTCATTAGCACGGTGTTGCAGAAGGCAGGTGCAAACATTGTAGCCTTTCTTCTCCCTTTGGGGGTTTTCTTTCTCCATTGCTAATGAGTAGTAGAGAGAAAGAGAGAGAGAGCGCGCGAGCGAGAAGAGAGAGCAAACAAGAAAAAGCAGCTGCTATTAGATTTCTCTGACTTCGGCAGGTTTCTCATTTTGCAAAGCTCATTAGAGGAGGCTATACGGAAAGACTTCCAAGGTGCCCTGGGGAGGATGGGAAAGACGAAAGGCAAGCGGGAACGTTCAGCGATGTGATCCCAGCCACACGTCTAGCCCAGAGCCAGCTGTCCCCGGGCCACGTGCTCTGATGCTAAAACGCCCCTCATGGCTTAGATTTAAATGTTAACATTTTTAAAAAATGTCCTTCCTCTCTAACTACTACAAGGAATGAAGTTATTATCAGTGCACAGATGCCATGTGGTCTGTGAAAATGGGGCTTTGGTTTTTCCTATCTGTTGCTTTCAGTTAGGAGTTTTGAAACATCGTTTTCCTTTCATTGAGAGTCTGACCTACTTCGGGTTCAGTCTCACAAGCACTGTTGAGCATCTTCTCTGTACCTGATGCTGTGCTTGGGACTGGAGAGGAGAGAGAAGGCAGCGGGGGAGAGGAGAGGCACAGGGAGGAGACAGGCACAGCAGCACGGGTTCTCAGCGTTTGCTCTGGTGGGAAGAGTGCTCCCCGGCGTGCTGTCCTTGCCTCTGACAGTAATAACTCTCCTAGAGCCAGGAGTAGGGCATGAGGTTAGGCAAGAATCAAATCAGTCAGTAAGAGAAGGAAAAAAAAAAAAAAGAGTTCCATGTTATAAAGAGGAGACTTCCACATTAGCAACCACCTGTCCTGGGTCTTTACTATAGCTCTATCATGAGACTCGGACAAGCTGTGTATAATTTCTGGGAAGGAGTAGAAGAAAATAATTTGAGCCTAGCTGGTGTGGCTCAGTGGTTGAGCATGAACCTAGGAACCAGTAGGACACCATTCAATTCCAGATCAGGGCACATGCCCTGGTTGTGGGCTCTATCCCCAATAGGGGGCATGCAGGAGGCAGCCGATCAATGATTCTCTCTCATCATTGGTGTGTCTATCTCCCTTTTCCTTCGTCTTTGAAATCAATAAAAATAAATAGTGTTTTTTAAAAAGAAAACAATTCAAGGTCCATTCCAGCTCAAAAGTTTGGCTAATCAAGACAGACAGTTTGAGAATGTTAACTAGAGCGGCTAGTACTGTGCCTGCTCCCGCAGCAATAGCTGCCATTTATTGAGAATCTGCTGTTCTCGGTGCTCCATTAAGCAGCTCACATTATGGACTCTTTTCATCCTTATAGCCAGGATGTGAGGCAAGGAGGGTTCCCGTTTCCATTTTTGAAGTGAGCAAACAGAGACTCAGAAAAGGTTCAACCAGGGCCCCTTGGGGAATGGGAGATAGAACCAGGGTGCAAGTGCCAGTCTCTCTGGCTGCAAAGGCCGCTTCCAAAGAGGTAAGAAAGCAGACACAAAGTGCCCACGGCAACGGGGTCTCATCTCAGGGGCTTTCTCTTAGCCCCTTGGGATGGAGACATTTGGGAACCCCTAGGTGTGTCAAAGAAATGACCCCGCACAGAAAAGACCCCAGACCTGGGATCTGACTTGCTCATGGCCATATGACTGGTTGGTGGCACAGCTTCACAGAACTGGCTCCCGTCTAGGGCAGCCTGAGGGTGCAAGGGGACTGGTGAGAACATCTAGGACTCAAGGAGTCAGTAGCCTCAGGCCTGGTACCCATCTGGCAAGAACATCTGTCCTTGCTGGGGGTCTGTTGGCATGCGGGACCCAGATGTAGGGGCCTGAGAGCAGGATGTGCTGAGCATGACAATATGAAGGTCCTAATTGGGCCTGAGATATTTTGAAAGGTCCTGGGATGTTGGCTTCTGCTCTTGACTGTGAGGAAATAAGCAGCGAGACCCCTCGGGGCCTGGGGAGGTGGAGTGGAGCCTGCAGCGGGGGGCTGAGCCGGTAAGAAAGCTTTGGGCTGCACAATGGCCTTCACCAGAGTCTCAGGGCACCTGGGGCCAGGGAAGCCTTCACTCAGACCCTGCGGACCTGTGCATGAAGCTTAAGCTTCCAGCTGCGTCTGGGCTGTGTGACCCTGGGCAAGGCCAGTTTTCCTCTTCAGATCTCATGGATAGCATCTGAGAAAAGGAGGTAATGATAGTTCTTACAGAATGCAGAGGTTGGAGCTAGTGATGTCGAACTTTCCCCACCCCCTAGCTCTAAAGTGTTATGTCCAGGTGTCAGTTGGGACCTTTGAATCCTTCCCTTAGAATTGGCAGAAAAAGTTGAGAGGGTGCCCTGGCTGGGCGGCTCAGTTGGTTGGAGCATTGTCCCATACACCAAAAGGTTGCAGGTTTGATCCCCAGTAGAGCATGTACGGGAGGCATCTTCTAGATGTTTCAATCTTCCCTTCCCTCTCCCTCCCTCCCTTCCCCCTTCATCTCTCTCTCTCAAATCAATAAATATATCCTCAGGTGAGGATTAAAGAAAAAAGAAAAGTTGAGCCAGCGGCTGCTGAGCTCAGTGACAGCAGCTCGGTTCATTCCAATGTTATGACAGGACAGGAACCCTGGAGCTGACACACTCATGCGAGGGGTTTGGAGGGCGAGGGGGCTGATGAGAAGATAATGTTTCTCTAGCCTGCAATTTCTTTCAATTTCAGGGATCGCAATTACCCAGGCAAGAGTTAGTAACGGCCATGCCTAGAATGCTTAAGTGAGTTTGGGTGCCACTGGTGAAAGCTGTTTTGCATTGAGAGAGAAAGAGCATGTGCCATGGGTAAGCTAGGCATCACATATTGTGTGTGTGTGTGTGTGTGTGTGTGTGTGTGTGCGCACGCACGCACGCGCGCTCATAGCACCATGTGAATAAAGGAGGGCAGGAGAGAGAGAGGCAGGTGTGGGCATGGTCGGACAGACGCATGACTGACAGCCCTGATTTCCTTGAACATGACCCTAGGAAAGTCATCTTGTCTCTCTGTGCCCATTTCCTCCCCTTCATCATGGAGATAATACCTAACTTGCAAGATTGTTGAGGCATGTCTTTGTTTGTTTGGGCTACTGTAGCCAAATACCATAGGCTTAAACCGCAAATATTTATTCCTCCCAGTTCTGGAGGCTGGGAAGTCCAAGGTCAAGGTCAAGCAGATTCAGTGTCTGGTGACAGGCGCTTCCTGGTTCATGGATGGCATCTTCTTGCTGTGTCCTCCATGGCAGAAGGGGCAAGGAGTTCATGGGAATCTTCTGTGAGCACCTCCCAAAGGCCCCACCCCCACAAAACTCATTGAGGATTAGGTTTTCACATATAAGTCCTGGGGGAACACATTTAGTCTATAGATAGGAAGATGGTTGGAAAGAGAAAGCCTGTGCCACCTAAAATGGCATTTGTTTAGCAAAGAGCCATTACTGTCATGAGTGAGGGCATCCACCTGCAGCATTCAACCAACACCGGCATGTTCAACAAGTCAACCTTTACTTTTCAGCATTTCATTCAAGGGGCAAAATGAAACATGACCAGCCTATCTGTGCATAGCTTTTAAGAACATGGAGTTAGACTTTTCAGCGTCCAGCTTGCTTGTTCTGTGCACTTGACCTCTTTTTACTTCTGTTCCCTCACTTTAAAAAAAATTAGAATAAGAATACTTACTGCGAAGAGTCATTGTGAGTGTGAAACCAGATATGTGCGAAGTCCTCAGAGTCATGCCTAGCCTATTGTCCACAATCAATAGACATTAGCTTTATAAATGATGCTTGTGATAACAACTCAATGTGTGCTGTACGTCTAGGGAAGAAAGGGAGGGTTGGGAAAGGAGGCCAACATGTATAAGGCAACAACCCAGAATCCACAGGAGGGAACCAGCAGGACCACGGCCAAACATATGGTCTCCCCTACACTCCATGTGGCAAAGAGGTATGCATGCATGCATTCACGGACCAAGCATTCACTGAGGCCCTCAGGCGTGCCTCAGGACTGGATGCACGTTGTTGAGTAAAACATACATGGTCATTGCTCTCTGTGCCTTTGACCCAGTGAGGGAGACAGTGAGCAAGAGCAAGCCCAGTGTGAAAACGCTGGGGCAGGGGAGGATGGGTGCTGCAGGAACCAGCGAAGGGACATTAAACACTCATGTGGAGGGAGAGGCATTGACAAAACCCTCCTGGAAGACAAAACAAAACAACAAAAATTGGAGCATTGCAAGCAAAACAACAGCTCCTGAAATGTCCCTATCGCCTGCAGCAAGCATGCAGCCCCACTGACATGTTGATTTTAGCCCAGGAACCCAAGGCAGATGCCTGACCTCCAGAACGATGAGGTAACCAGGTTACGCTGCTGTGAGCCACTGCGGTTTAAGTGATTTGTTACGGCAGCCACAGGACACTAACGCAAGCAGCCAATGCCATGTGTGAGTAAGCATCCTCATTTTAGAAAACCATTGTGGCGGTGGCTTGGTAAATGAATTGGAAGGGCAAGACTGAATGCAGGGAGTCCCTACCAGGCTGCTGTGGTGGTCCCTGGGAGAGGGGGTGTGGTCTAAATCAGAACAGGGAATGTCTGTTCACATGCTGTGTCTATCCCAGACCCCGGAGTCGGGATCTGTAGATTGGGGAGATGGGGGGATGTGCAGAGAGGAATCAGACAGACAGGTCCCTGCATCTGAGAGCTCTAGAATCGGGCCAGGAGACACCTGCAAAGAGCAACCATACCTGACAGACTCTGGTCATCTTGAGATCAGAGCCAAAATCAAGTGCTATGGAAGCAAAGTGCCATTTCTCCCAAAGCCAAGCCTCAAGGACAGCTTCTGGAGAAGATGACACCATGAGGTCCTTCTGCAAGGCCCCCAGAGGGCTCAGAGGAAGTTGCCAAGGAGAGTCCAACACAGCCCCTCATTTGAAGGAGTCGCCAATTCAGATGGGTCATTCTTGATAGCCTTAGAGAGCATGCAGTGGGGACAGCTCTGGGTTGGGACTTGAGAATGTGGATGGGCAGCCAATCCTGATCCTGCAAACCCAGGAGCCTTTGAGTAAGTCCTTTCTCTGCCTTGCCTCTGCCTCTCTCCCATCGTTTACGTGAGCATTGGCTGAGATGAGAACAGCCCCATGCATGTGGGCCACTGTTTAGCCGGTGAAGCAAGCTTGTACCCTGAACTTTGAAATAGTCACGAGGATAGGAATCGTGAGCTGCCCTCTGCACCCGGAAAGCCTCTGGAGGTGGCCGAGCGTCCATGCAATGCTGGGGGCTTTATTCAGTATCTGGCTGTCTTTCTGCAGCTCTCACACAGAGCAGCGGGACTGGGGTAGGTGGAAGCAGAAAGGAGGCAAGGATTTCCATGATGGACCAAGACACACTGGTCTGCTCTCAGGTCATGGTCAGTGAGAACAGGTGCCCAGAGGGCTCTAGCGCTCAATGAAAGGGAATCTGAGGGAGATGGGCTCCTGGAGTCACCATTGCCCAATGTATCCCACAACTCCTTGTCCTATCCCTCACCACGTGCAGTTGATGATATTGCCCTACAGGTTCTACTTCCTGTCTCTCCAATCCGTGCCTCTCCTCAGTGTTCTGTCACACAGCTGCCCCCTCCTGTCTTCTCCGGGCTACTCAAAGCCTCAGAACTAGCCCCCCTTCCTCCAGACTTGCTCCTTTTCCAGCCCAGCCTCCGCCCTGTATCCAGGCAGCTTTCTAACACTCCAGTCAGGCTGTATCGCACTCCTGCTTAGAGCCATACAACAGGTCACCTTGCCCTCCGATAAAACCCACAGTCCTCTGCATCACTCAGAACGCCATGAGATCTGATCTCTGCCTGCTCCTCCCTAGCTCACTTTCACTTTTTAATCAAAGCTTGTCCATCCTAAATCTTAGCTGCTTTCGGCTTCTAAAATGTGCTCTGTGAGTGTACTCTCTTCCCTTCCCTTCTCTTCCCTCCCCTCCCCTCCCTTCCTTTACCTTTCCCTTCCCTCCTCTCCTTTGCCCTCCCTTCACTTCCTTTCCCTTCTCTCTTACTCATGCGTAACTCAAAGACGCCTCCCTTCTTTGGTCTTTCCCTTGATAGACCCTTCCAATCTGCCAAGAATCATCTCTTCCAGGGAGCCTTCTGGATCTCCCCAGTCTATGTTTAATGCCCCTCTCCCACACTCCCTTGATTTTTTAATCTCCCTAAGAATCTTCCAATTTGTCACTCTGACCTATGATCATCTGTTTAGTAAGTAAGAAGCTCAAACACTTTCCTGCTCTAACTCAGGCAAAACAATGTCAGTTTTCTATAGCTGACAAGATCTTTCCCTCCATCCATCCCATTGATAGCAAAATAAAGTATTTCAACTTGTCCTCAGGATGGATGCTGATGGGAGAATGGTCTACCAGACCCTTGCTAGCAGTCACTATGTGATTTCTTGTTGAGTGTGTGGCTGCATTGTAGTATTTTCAAAACCATATTCACCTTACACACATGTGCACGCCTACATAGGAGGCATTTGTATACTTGCCTACTTCCAGGCTACGGGCATCTTGAGGACAGGGAATGCTTGCTTTAGCATTACATCCGCAGTGCCTGTCACATAATAGTAACTGTGTCTGTGGAATGACTGAGTTGGGGAAAGGCTGATGAAAGAAGGACCAGGTCTGGAGTGCTTGACCAAGAACCTGAAGGAAGCCTCATAATGAAGAAGCAGGTCACCTGAGAAAGGACTTTCTCCCTGACCCCCAAGGAGGGCGGAGCTGGAGGGTGGGCTTGGTTTAAATATTACCAGACCCTAGAGACGCATGCGCCTACAGAATGGATAAAATCTGGGCTTCAGAGAGATCCGTATTGTATTCCCGCCTTCCCTCTCCCAGTTCCAGGGAGTAGCTTCCCCAGAGCACCAGGCCAGGCAGATTCAGAGCCTCCCAACTGCTGGGTCACAGAGGAAATGGCACCTCAGCCAGTCAGTCTCCTTCCTCCCTCATGTGGCAGAAAGGCTCATGTTTAGTTGGGGGCGAGAGATGGGACACAGTTTAAACCAAGGGAGGTGTCAGCATTGGCATTTGAGAGTTTGGTGCCACCCTTTCAGGTGGCTTTGGGCAGCCCAGGGGGAGCTGGCCCCTCCCTGCAAGCTCAGCAGCTCCAGGCCAAAGCTCCAAGCTCGCTTCCACAGGGAAAGGCTGCAGACAGCGCTGGCTTCTCCAGGATGATTTACTTCCCTAAAATACCTCAATTTAAATGCTAATTTCTCCAGAACTGAGGGGTGATGGGCTCCTGCAAGCTGGTCGCTGTGCATTAATGTATCCAAAACACTCACACATATTCTTAAAAGGGGGCCAGGGAAGACCTGGGGAAGGGTGGCATATGAGCCTGGCTTCCCTGGTTTGTTATTGCTGTTTCCAGGGCTGATCTGAGGGAAGAGGGCAAGGTGCATCTGCCTGTTGTGCCCCTTGCTCTGCAGGTTTGTGGCACTTAGAGATCACACACAGCAGGTGGCGGGAGAGTGGAGAGGCCTGGCTATCCAACAGAGGTGCTCAGGGGCCTTCTGTCCTGAGCAGGCACTGTGGTGGGCACTCCCAGGTTCTCAGGAGATTCAGAATCTCCTGTGGGATGCAGGAAAAGGAATGAGCATTAAAGATAACTGCATGAATCCTCCTCCCAACCCCTTGAAGTTAGCCTCACTATGCCCATTTTACAGATGAAAGCACAAAGGCTCATAAAAGTCACTAAGACTTCCCAGCTCAGCCAGAATTTGGATTCATGTCTGTAAGACTTGTGAGCCCATGACCTTTCCACTACCAGATCCCAAGGCCACTCCTGGAATTCATTCACAAGCAAGATGCATGCAAGAGAAGTAACAGGGAAAGTTGACTCCAGCTGGTAAAGGGGCCTGGTTTCATGGCAGAGGTGGTTTTTGAACGAGCTCTTCCTGCTAGCACTGCTCACCCCACCCAAGCTCTGTACCTCCACCCCGATGTGATGCAAACCCACACATATGTGCACTCCAATAGCAGGAGGTCTGACCGGCCCCAGCTTGGAGAGAGCACCTTTCCTCCCTGGTCCTTCTAGCTCAGGGGGGTTCCTGGACCCTAGCTGAGCCCCACAGGAGCCTATGCACATAAGAAGTTAGAGGAAGAAAGCAGGTTTTTTAGCTTCTGTGGAAGAGCTAGAAATATAGGCACCAGTCCCCGATGAGCCTTTGATCCTGAAGCACGCTGCAACCCTGTGATAAAACATTAGAACGGACTATCAAGACGTAGGTCATACACGTTAGCACTTGAGTCTCAGGGTTCCTTTCTTTGTCTTCCTTGAGCATCCATTCTGTATGCAATTCGCACAGTGCTAGGCCTGAGGGATAGGGGCGAAGGGGACGAGGTGGCTGGATGTGGGACAGGTGGAGCCTTGCTCCCCTGGAGTCAGATTCCAGTGGGAGTGCTAAGTATCAAATAAGTTCCTCTTGAGCCCCCTCTGCTGAGGAACCCTGGTGCTCTTTGCAGAAGAAGGCAATAGGGTGCTCTGAGAGAATGAGATGGGAGAACTGGTACCCGAAGGTTCCTCAAAGGCAGAGACATAGTGTGTGGGATGAAGGATCAGGAGGAGCGGAAGGATCAGGAGGAGTTGGCCAGGTGCAGGGGGGCGGGGGCAGGATCTCTCCAGATAGAGGGCAAGACCTGAGGAGGCTCTTTTTGTAGGCAGCTAGCATGGCCCGGTGAGAGGAATGCAGGGGCAGTGGGTGCGGCTGAAGAGGGTGGGCCGGGCAGTGCTCAGGGCAGGAGGCAGGAGGGGACCCAGGGCTGGTGGGAGGCCTTGCAGACCTCCTGCAGTGCTTGCGTTCTCACTGGTCCTCTCTGGTGGAGGCACCTCCCCGGACTGCCCAAGACATGTGGGATGAGTGAGGCCTGTCACTCCCAGAGTTGTCTAGTCCACGGGGCCGAGGGTCTATTTTTAAAATTTGATCTATTGTTTCCATATAATGTAAATCAAGAAGGAACTGTTTTATAGATGTTGGGGGGGGGGCGTATTTATCAAAGGAACAGTGGCCCCATTGCTGTTTGAAACACATTGTCCACTTATGCACATTGTCCACTTATGCACATTGTCCACTTATGCACACACACACACAGTCATGGGCACAAAAGCACAGTCCACTCTAACTGTAAACGAGAATAGCTTGGTCTCTGGTTAACCCAGTAACCCAGAGCCCAGGCTCCGATCCATTCACTGTCTCCCGAGTGCCAGGCATTGAGCTAGCAGCCCGTTCGCTATAGTGTGGACCTCAGCTGGACAAGTCCCTTAACCTCCATGAACATCCATTTCTTCATCCACAGCACGGGAATAAAATACTTGTCTCATAGACATAGATATCTTGGCACACTACCTAAACAGAGCTGATGATTAACAAATTTGTTGGATCAATCAGTATTACTCATTCTCCTTCCTCTTTTCCCAGTATTAGGATTAGTTAGTTGCCTGGTAGTTTTTACCACACACAGTCTCATTTACACACACACACACATGCTCATTCACACACACTCTCATCTCTACCCCCAACCATAACCCCCCTCTCTCTCCCCCCAAATATACACACACACACACACTCACTCACCAGCTGAGAACCTGAGTTTGGTTTCTGCCTAGCCTGAGGGTCAGCCCCCACCCTGCCAGACTCTGACACCCGTCCCAGGTGTATGGATTCTAAAGCTCCGTCCTGCCGGGGTTCCCACTGTGGCTTCCAGTGTAGAGGAATACACTTGGCTGAGGCTCCTATCCCTGCTTTGCCTCCAGAGAGCTGATTGATGCAAAGGCCCAGCGCGCCCTCTGCTGGCAGAGGCCTCACAAGACCGCTGTCGCCCAGGTGGCACGGAGGGGCCCAGTCCTGAGGGACCCTTCTTGGTCTTTGCTGCTGCTGTCTTGTCACTTCTGCATTGTCCTTGCCTCCCTCCCAGCCTGGCCTGTGAACTCCCACCCTTCCATCTTCTCCATCTTTCTCAGGTGCTTCCTCAAGACACCCCCCCCCCCCCCCCGCCACCCCTGATTCCTGGAAGCTCAGGGGGCAACACCTTCCTCCAAGAAGGGCCATCCTGAGCAGGCCCCCAGCCATCCTGAGGGTGTCCACAGGCTGCCTCCCAGATTTCTGTTTTCCTCTTTCTGAACCTCATTTCAAGGCTGCAAATGATGTGCTAAGCATCCCCTTGTTTTTATTTTTCTCCTCCCCTCCTCTTCTTTCTTCTCTTCCTCCTCCAGATTATTATCAGTGTTTCTAATTATGAGGATCTCAAAAGTCAGATTTTTGTTTGTTGTTAATCCTAACCTGAGCATATATTTCTCCCTTCCCCCCATTGATTTTTAGAGAGAGTGAAAGGGAGGGGAGACAGAGAAATATCCGTGTGAGAGAGACACATCGATTTGGTTGCCTCCCACAAGTGACCAGAGCCGGGGATTGAGCCTACAACCGAGGTGCATGCCCTTGACTGGAATTGAGCCTGAGACGCTTCAGCCTGCAGGCCAACGTTCTAATCAATGACACTGAGTCAAACAGGCTAGGGCTCAAAAGTCTAATTTCAATATAGAAATGCCCTCGATGCTGTCCATGCCAAGTGGCTCTCAGGTTTCAGCTTGCATACTCCCAGAGGCAGGAAGCTCACCCCCTCTCTTGTTTTAAATCAGGCGGCTCTGGTTTTTGGCAGGCCTGTTGTCTAGAAGATTGAAGTCTGCCTCCCTGTGGTGCACTGTTACTGCCCGTGCCCCCTCTACCCCCCCCCCCCCCTCACAAGATCACCATTGTTTAGGGCTCAGTAACCTGAGGTCACCCAGAGGTCTGCCTCCTGTATCTCTTCTGGAGGTAAGCGGCAGAGGCACCTGGAGAAGTGAAGGCAGGAGGCTACTAATCGGGGCATCGGAAGACTGGGCTTGAGGCTAGCCCATTGGTTGCTGTTGAGCAACTCATTGCCCTTCTCCAGACCTTGGTTGCCCTCCTCATCTCTAAAAGGAGTAGATTGATCCCAAAGGTCTCGTGGGGTCCTTCTACTTTAACAAGCAAACACCCAGTCGGTCAAGCCGCTCTTTCTCCATCTTGCCCTCACCCCACCTTCTTCAAGCACAGTACGCTGTCCTCCGTTCCCTCCCAGCCTCCTTCACCATCAGCATGGCTTACGCAATGGACATTTAGCAGCCAAATTCACAGTTTCTAGAGCATCAGACTGTGTCCTCAGCAGTTGACAGTGTTAGCCCATGAAGTATTTATAACTGCTCTGAGGTCTCCCTCCATAGACAAGCAAACTGAGGTTCTAAGAGGACCCCCTAGCTTGCTCAAGATGGCACAGCTGGTAAGTGGTGGCAGAGTTTGAGCCCTGCCTGCTAGATGCCAGAGCCTGTCATCGCAGCCTGTTTTCAGGCGAGCCGTGGTAGCGCCGCAAAGGCTCCCGTCTGCCCGCCCGTGGGCCTCCTCTGTTCGGACCATGGCTCCCTGCCTCCCCACCCTGCAGCCCGCGGCCTCCCCGCCCACCATTGGCAGTCTCTCTGCTTCTCTCCACAGGGAGAACAACTTCATCAAGGACTTCCCGCAGCTGGCCGACGGGCTGCTGGTGATCCCGCTGCCGGTGGAGGAGCAGTGCCGGGGGGTCCTCTCCGAGCCCCTCCCGGACCTTCAGCTGCTCACTGGTAAGACACATGTGGACCCGTCCCCAGCCTCCCTGCCTGCACACCTGCTCTCAGGTGCCGTGGGTCCTCAGCGCCTCCACCCGGGCCTCCGCCTTCGTGAGGGACAGGATGTGAATGGGACCTGCCCTTCGGGGGGCTCCTACCATGTGCAGAGCTGGGGGCTTGCCTGAGACTCTGGACTCTGAGCCCAGGCCAGGTCCACTCTCTTAGCAAATTTCAAGCAAATGCTAGAATATCTTTAACTGGTCACTGTCCTGTGTGTTAGCTCTCCGGGACTACTTAACTCATCCTGCATAACCAGGCCTTCTACCCTGGGACTAACGTCTCCCCGTTTTTTCCACCCCACCCCCAAACCATTTTTGCTCCCTGCTTTTACAAGTTCAGCTTTTTTAGATTCTGTATATAAGTGAGATCAAGTAGTAGTTGTCTGTCTGGCTTATTTCATGAGGTTCATTTTTAAATCATTCTAAAGTAAAATCAATGGGGGACCCCACCCCCACCTCCCGCCCCAAGCCTCTCTCACTTGAAAGCACTTCAGTTACCCATTGACCATCGGTGCTGAGCCGTCTGTAGGGTGGGTATGATTTCCCCCATTTTAATAGAGGAGAAATCTAGACTAAAATGCTTGGCACATGAGTGGTATGAATTTGTAGGATTTTTTGTTTTGATCCGAGGGTCTTTGGAAGTGTTACATTTCAAGGAACTGTTACATTTCAAGAGTTTTTTGTTTTGTTTTGTTTTGTTTTGTTTTGTTTTGTTTTTGTTTTCATTACTAGGAAAAAATACCTTCCCGCATCCCTTCTACCTCTAATCCCTGGGTGGGGAACCAGGGGATTGTCGAGTGAGATGGACTCGGGAGTGGAGGCAGAACAGGGATGGGTTTGTGAATGTGAATGAGCCAGGACATCCTTATTTACTGAGAGCCTGCTGTGCATCAGGCGCTGTTCTAGGCTCTGCAGAAATGAGAAATGCAGGCCATGGGTCAACCTCCAGTTGCTGAGCTCCCACGGAGGACCTTTATTCCATGTTGGAATCCAGAAAAGCCCGGAGGTGGGGGGAGGTGAGGGGTGGCATGATGACCTCCTATGGGGGAGGCCCAGCAATGGGCTGAAAGGCGATAACCAGAAACAGCAGTTATTTTTTTCTTCTTTTGGACAGCACGCCACCCAGTGGACGAGCTGTGTCAGCAGCCTGCATTCACAAGTCTGGCCTCTCTCCTCGGGATGGGTCCCAGTCGCCAATACATCCTCCATGCTTGGTCTGAACTAGGATGGGCATGACTAGATGGGTAGAGACTGCTTTGCAGTGGTGTCTGGTTTTCCTGGGCAGACGGTAGCCTCTGCCCTGACTCCAAACACAGCCCCAGACTTCTCTACCCACTGCCCTCCTCTCCCCGGCCCTGCAGAGGAAGGAGAGGACAGAGAGGGCCTATTTGTAAGAAAACAGCCTTGCCCCCATGGACAGATCTTTGGGGACCATGAATATTTCACTTTAAAATGAAAGCCTCTTAAAAAAAAAAAAAAGTGCATTACTTTTGAAAAGGCTGTGGAGGAAAACAGGAAGCTGACAATAATGGACAACTTTAATACCGCTGTAATGTCCAGAAAGAAATGACTGGTTCCAATGAGATTCGCATTCTAATCTCAGCATCAAATATCTCTTTAAGCGCCTCCGCACCAGGGGGCAGAGGGAAAGGATGGCAGATGCGCCTGCCGTTTGCGGAGGAGACACAACAACAGCGATAATAACCGCCTATGTGACCGGCCTTATTCATGTGTCTCTTCTCTGATCGTACAAAAGAGAGTTTGAAACCCTCAGAGGAGGAGATTTAGGAAATGGAGACGAATATAAATGAGGGAGCAAGGATCTTTAGGCACCCACCACCAAAGTTAACTGCTTGCTCACATTTTGTTGTGTTTTTTGTTGTTGTTGTTGTTGCTGTTTATTTTTGTCTATACTTTTCTCTCCCCAAAATGTATTCCATGGAATATGAATTCCAGCGGGGTTCTCCGTAGAAAAGGGATTCCATAGTTAAAGAGGTTTGCAGAATGTTATATCTTACCTGCTGGGAGCTTTTACATGCATATTAATCTGTTCAAGTTCTGAGAAACCACAGTGTTTTAAAACAAAGCATTTGACTGCTTAGCCAAGAGTTTCTCAGTCCGTCTTGAAGTGGGAACCTTTTAGTCACATGCACATTTCACAGGACCCTTTCATGTATCCACAGTGGGAAGCAGTGGTCCTCATGGGCTCAGAGGGTCGGACAGGGCATGGGGGAGGTTTATCATGTGTCTCCGTCACAGCTGCTCACCTCTGGGGCCCTCCTGGGAAAGCAGCCCTTGGCGATGCGTGGTGAATGGGCTGTAATTTAGTGATGCTGGTCCTTACGTATAATGTGCATTTCTTGTTCCCTCACTTGAGTCTCACATTGTGCCTGAGGAGTTAGGTCAGCATAGGTAGCAGCAGTGTCAGATGGGGAAACTGAGGCATTGGGATGTCTGTTGCCCACAGGGCCCAATGAGCCCATAAAGCCAGACTTGTTTGTTGGGTAAAAGGGCCTCACACACTGCTGGGCAGAGCTGAAAGGCAGTTGAAGTCAAAGGCCAGGATGAGATCTGGAATTTGGGTCCAGATAAAGTTGTCAGCCCCAGCCAGAGCCCGCACCCGAGGCCCAGTGCCTGCCTGTTTAGAAAAGGCGCTATGCCCTGGAGCCAGGGATGCCGGGCGGGGTGTGATGCGAGGCCTCTCAATGCTAGGCTCACATGGCCCTCTTGTTCCCTCCCCAGGAGACATCAGGTACGACGAGGCCATGGGTTACCCCATGGTGCAGCAGTGGAGGGTCCGGAGCAACCTGTACCGCGTGAAGCTCAGCACCATCACCCTCTCGGCAGGTGAGGACCACGCCCGCCAGGGGACGTGGAGTCATTCAGCACTCGTTCCCGGGGACCGAGGTGTGCCAGGCCCCGTGCTGGCCCTAGGGAGCTGCCATCCGGGAGCTCACAGGGTGAGCAGACGGGCAAGCAGACAGACTGTGACATCTGCCCAATAACGGGACAGCTGAGGCACAGGAGAAGGAGCCACCAGAGAGGCTGCCGGGAGGAAGGAGTGTCTCAGCTGGGAGTATATGGAAGGATGAATGGAGGGAGAGGCTAAAGGACAACCTGTGTCCCACTTATGAACCTGAAAGGGTTCAAGTGTAAGTTCTCAGGCACTGATTCCTCCGGTCTCTCCTCCTGGCTGATTTCTTTCCCTGCTCATCTTCTATGCAACAGTAACACATACTCCCCAACACACACACACACACACACACACACACACACATTGCCCACATGAACCCAAATGGGACATGTTCTGTCATGCTTCTGTGACTTTGCACATGCTGTTCCCTCTGTCTGGATCTCCCTCTTGGGGAATCCTGCAGTGCTCAGCGACACCTCCCACATTCCCCATTCTGCTCCGAATAACTGGAGAAATTCCCTGTGGGCAGCTACCTATATCAAGTGCTTGATTCCTGTCACACCCACAAATCTGAGACAGGGCTAGGGCTGGGGTCCAAAGTTTGTGTATTCTCTGTTAACAGAGAATCAGCACATGGCCGGTGCTCATGTTTGATGGGGGAATAAAAAAATATAAAAGAAAACTGAAGAGCATGGAATGGGAGAAGGGGTTTGGAACTATGGACCTGAGCTCAGGTTTTGTACCCTGGCCCTTCCTCACACTGCCACTGGGTGACTGTCCTTCCCAGCATTGGCTAATTATTCACCAGCTCAATTCTCAGCTTGCCTTTTTCAGCGCCCCTTTCCAGTAACATCACTCCTTTAGCCTGAGAATCAGAGGACTTCACCTTCTGAGGAGCACCAATCGTAATTATTTCTGACATCAGCCAGACTTGATAAAATTTTCTATCTTTCAGTGTCTTGCAAGGAAGGCATTTTTTATTCCATTGTTTTTCAGAGAAAGAAACTGAGGGTCAGAGGGGTTAGGCGATTTTCCCAGGATCACACAGCTCATGCGTGGCAGCACAGGAGCAGATCAGGGAACCTACTGTAATTGTGTCTGCCGGGTAAAGAGCTGCAGGGCATCGCCATGGTGTTATTTATTACCTACAGGCACCATCTCATCATTAACACAGTGTATTAATTCCCCGGCCGCATGAGTTAACGGGCTGATGGAGAGAGGCTGTTCTAATCAGGCACCCGTTCCTGGAGCCCGGTTCTGTTTCCCCACCACCCGCACCCTCACGTGGCACTTTTGAGTAAGACCGAGACGTTCTTGTTGGAACTACAAAGGTGGATCGGCATTAATTAATCACTAACGATGCTCCAGAGAACCCCTTTGTAAATCAAATGTTTGGCAAATTGGGGCTCGTTTTTAATGTTGAAAAAAGAGCTTGTTTTTACTTGATGCGGCCTGGAGTTGGCGGTTCTTATAGTGATGGCATTGGTGTGGCTGGAAAGAGCCTGCTGCCTCTTAGAACTTGCCAGCCACCAGCCTCCAGACTCTGACCCCCTTCCCATGCTCCTCCTCGGTCCAGGCTTCACCAACGTGCTCAAGATCCTGAGCAAGGAGAGCAGCCGGGAGGAACTGCTGACCTTCATCCAGCACTACGGCTCCCATTACCTGGCGGAGGCCCTCTACGGCTCCGAGCTCACCTGCATCATCCACTTCCCCAGCAAGAAGGTCCAGCAGCAGCTGTGGCTCCAGTACCAGAAAGGTAAGCTTGGAGGGATTGGTGGTGGCGGCGGCCAGCTCGGGAGATACCTGAGCTCCCTGAACACAAAATCCTAGCTCTTCTGCATATAAGCTGTGTGGCCTCAGGCAAGCCCCTGTCCCTCTCTGGGCTTCAGTTTCACCCTGGACAGAATGAGGGGCCCTGTGATGATTTCACAGATGCTTCCAGTCAGCATTTTCTGAGCCCGAAGGAGGTGTTCTGGACTCCAGAATCCTGATCTAGGCATGCCTCTGTTTCCCACTCTCTCCTTGAAACAACTGTCTGGGGAGGGCTAAGGGGAGGGGACATCTTCTCTCCAGGCTGTTTGGAAGAACCCAGAAGAGCCCCAGATCCTCTGGGAGGGATGGTTGCATGGCTGAGGAGCAGTTTCAAATCCTTCCCACCTAGGGGCTTTTATCCGCAGGGACATCACCAGATCCTTTTCCCCTTGGACTTCCAGCTATTACCACCATTGGAATTTCCCACACCAGATGGAGACCCATCTCCACCACTCACCTTGCAAAAGGCACTCCCTTCCCACCTCAGTTTTCCCTTCCTGTGAGATGGGTACATAGGCAGCTATTTTTGTGTACCTCCCGCATTAAGGGAAAGTGGTGTATGTGATAGCATTTTGAGAAAGATAGAAATATTTCGGGCATGCATTACTTACTTTCTTAGGTCCATGTATTCATACTCTCGTTTCTCAGATGAGAAAAGGAGTCACAGTTGTACCTAATCAAGTGCCCATAGACAAACAGCTGATGAGGAACAGGGTGAGGATTGTTTCCTGTTATCTTTGTTACTGTTATTATCATTGAATTATTGTAAAAAGAAAAGCTCTGGGAGGATCGAAAGATGGGGACTGATGTAAAAGATGTGCTTGCACCTTCTTCATGTGGCTCAACCAGAACTCAAAACCACAGAATGCGGAGCCAGAGGAGATCTTGCAGGTCTCTCGGAGTGTCCCCTCAGTGTCCTAGCTGGGAAATCTAAGGCCCAGAGGGAGGAGGAAGCTTGCTCAGAATATCAGGGCTCCACCCCACCCGGCCCAGCCGAGACAGAGCTGGGTGCACGCTTTCTGTCCACCTCCTATGCTGCCCTCTTCCCCAACTAGATGAAGCCTGGTCCGCCTGCATTGGACATCCCCAGACCCTTCCCTCTGTCCTGGAGGGTTTGCACCCCACCTGCTGCGTGGTCTCACCACCACCCCATCTCCTGTGCGCAGCTCCGTGGGGCGCGGGTTGGTTTATAGGCGCAGGGGACATAATTGAGTTGTCTGGGAATGGCTGTTTTATGGCTGTGACAATGACGGTCTTTAAGGAAGTGCATTAAATCAATTGAAGTCTCGTCAGGGCCACCCCATAAATAATGTGACACATCATTAAGCAGGGCAATAAGCTTCCAGAGTTTGAGGTAATACAATTAGGTTGTGTTTATAAAAACCTTCGCTCAGTGTGGCCACTGGACTCATTTGCCTCGTCCTGCATTTGGGGCCCAGGGCACCACGCTCATGCTAACTCCCACCCCATCTCCACTCATGGCCGCAGTCTCGTTCACTCCAGAGAAATCGCGCTTCTTTGCATGGAAGATGCGTGTATCTGTTGCAAGATGGGGAGGCAGCAGAGAGAATGCCATGGAGAAGCTCGCCCCTTTCACGTTTCCCAAGAGTTTGCCGTGTGAATGTGGGTGGGGCTTCTCTCTCCATCACCCATGTCCCTCCCAGGAAGAGCAGGGGCTGCACTGAGGCCAGCGGAACCGCTGTGGGTGTTTCCTCCTTTCTCTGTCCCCAGCTCCTGTGGCCACTTAGACTGCACATTGGACACTATGCTTTGAGTTTAATCTAAACACTACCGTTTATTTTATTTTTAATTTGGGAGTGGTGCTGGGGAGTAGGAGGATGAGCAGTGAGTGAGAAGTTTTCCCCTGAAGAATTGAGAAACCTCTGGACTCAGAGGTAGTTGGTGATTCGTCCCTCCCCAGCCCCCAAGTATGTGTCACGGACACATGCTGAGCCAGGGCCCTAGAAGCCAGCTGGGAAGGAGCTGGGTGTGGAAGCTCATCACTCCTTTTAGGGGCGGAGCTTGTGAGAAGAGGCCAGGCGGAAGAGCAGGGCTGACATGGGACAGGCAGGATTTCCCATCCCGATGGCTCTTCTGCAAATCCTGCCAGCTGTCCGAAGTGGAAATAGCTTCCCAGGGCCCATTTCCTCCTGTGTTCAAGAAGGGATAGTGATTCCCTTGCATGGCTTTGGGGAGAATGGAATGAGGTAATGTAGGTTTGAGGCCTGGCATGGTGGGCACATGAACTACAGTGGCTTAAAACAAAACGTGTGGGCATCAGCTGAGGATTCTGGTCCTGGCCACACCTCTCACTCCTCCCTGTGCAGCTTCTACATCACGTGAAAGACACTCCACAAATGTCCCTTCAATCAGAGAGGGCAGGCTTCCAGGATGCTCTCTGACAGGAAGCCAAAGGTGGAAGAGGAGGTGGGGAGAAGGGACCAAGCAGGGCAGGAATGGTGCAGGACTTGACAGTTTACCATCACTTGTCCTCTACTTCACTGCTATGTCCTACCTGCTTTCCCTCTGCAGACCTTGTGCCACGCGCTAGGGCTCCGTAATGGACAAGACGTGAGCGCTGTCCCTGCTGTTCATTACGGGCCCGTCTTAGCCTCCCAGCACCTCCTCATTTTTGTCCTGGACTCTCTAATCCACTGATGAGCAGCTAGGAGGGGAGGGGCTGGCATGTGGGGGGGAATCCAGCCACTATCACCTGGTGGCTCCTAGCTTTCAGTTCGTGAGCCATTTCTAATTGGGTGGGGTGGTTTGCCTAGACCAGTGGTTGGCAAACTGTGGCTCATGAGCCACCTGTGGCTCTTTGGCTCCTCGAGTGTGGCTCTTCCACAAAATACCATGTGTGGGCACGCATGTATAGTGGGATTGAAATTTCATGGCCCATGCACAGAAGTTGGTTTTCGGCTCTCAAAAGGAATTTCCATTGTTGTACTGTTGATATTTGGCTCTGTTGACTAATGAGTTTGCCGATTACTGGCCTATACCACTGTACAGAGCTAATAGTTCAAGGAGAAAGCTGTGATTAGTTAGCAATGTCTGCTCTAGGTTCAGAAAACAGGAATGGTGGTCTGTTCCCAGTGTATTGTTTTCCCTGTAACAGGGCAAAAGGAAAGCTAGAACAATAGGCTCAGTGTCTGACACTGATTCCAGAGGGACTCTGGGCATGCAGAGGACTAGAAAGATCCAGGCGGGGGTGGAGCTTTCTGCCACCACCCAGTACCCTGGGCATCCTGGTGGGCTGGAGGGGCCGGGAGCACCGGGCAGGTCAGTTAGGTGGACCCTGCAGGCAACTGGACAAGCATGGGAGCTGCTCACCATTAGGGTCCTCTCCGCCCTGTTGCCCCCAGCTCCGTGCCAAGTGCAGAGTTTATTGTCCTAGCTCAGTACTTCTGCTGTGTGCCTCTGTGCTCTGCTTTTCCTCCAGTTACCTTTCTCCCACTCAGGCCTTCATTTCCTCTTTGGCCTGACAGTCATCTGCTCTCCCTATCTGTGATCTTGGTACATTAGTTCTAGATCACGATGAAGACTCGGTTTGAAGGTAGCCTTCCTCTGGCTAAATTGGATAGACTTCCTCATTTGGAGAGAAAGCCCAGGTTTGCCGTCAGTCAGATTTTGGTTGAAATCCCAGCTCAATCTTTTAGTAACCAAGTGATCTTCACTAAGATCAGGTTCCCATTTCCAAAATACAGGATCCAATGAGCGAATAGACAGATCAGTGATGGACTCGCCTGGCACTGAGCATGGCACCTAATTATTGCCTGGATTCAACCCATTTGTTTTACCTAAAGGTTCCACATCCACTCAGGTAACTGCGTGTCAGGTGTGTGTGTGTGTGGGGAGGAGAGGAGGGGAGGGTGAGGGAGGAGAAAGAGAGAGATTGACTAAGGAAGATAGGAAAGACAGAAAAACAGAGGTAAATGCAGAGAAATCCACAAAGAGAAATGGAGATACAAAGAATGTGCAGAAGAGAAAAGATATGCAATTAAGGTGTCCTTTTCAAGTTTGGAGCCTCGGTGACCCGGTGAAAGGGCATTTTCGGTGTGAAGGTCGCATTGCCCTTGAATCGGGATTGGGAGAGTCTATAGTACAGTTGCCGCCTCAGATGCATGCCAGTTGCCACCTTTAAAAGATGTTGTATCTGTTGTAATTTCCCGGGGCTGTCCAGGGAATGAGTTTCTGCCTTTCCATTTGAATTACAATGCCCTTTTGAAAGTCAGCCGGAACTTGTCTGACTACTATTTAAAGGAAGGTTGGCTGTCTGAAAGGCAGGAGCAGAGAAGGAAGGGAAAGATGTAGTAAATGTCACCTCTGTGAGGACAGGTGTGGCCAGGGGCTGATGTGAGCTGGAGAGCTGTCCCGGCATTCAGTATCCTAGGGCCATGTGGTCTACAAACTGCGGCTCATGAGCCACATGTGGCTCTTTGGTCCCTTGAGTGTGGCTCTTCCAAAAATACCACAGACTGGGCGAGTCTATTTTGAAGAAGCAGAGTTAGAAGAAGTTGAAGTTTAAAAAAATTGACTCTCAAAAGAAATTTCAATCTTTGTACTGTTGATATTTGGCTCTGTTTGCAGACCACTCTCCTAGGGGAATACACTTCAAAGGTGGCATGGAAGGGCTTAGTTTCAGAGCTGCACGGGTACTGGTTGGTTACCCTGGAGACTAAATTACCCAGGGGCAGTTCGCAAATCCCATTTGCATGATCTTTCATTCACCTTTGATGGTGTTGCCCGCTTCCAGCTTGAGAGGCTGTATGAGTTTGCTCCATGGCATCAGATCCTCCTGAGGGCCCACCTTGCTCCTGCCTGCTCCTTTTCTGTCTCCTGGGCAGCTTCATCCTCTGCCGAACCAGTCACTGCGCTTCACAGCCCCTTTTTGTGCCCCCTTTCTGGTCTGGACTGCATTCTCTCCATTGGGGAATCTCAACCATGCTTTCTGCTGCCACCCCTACTCTTATGACCCCACTCAACCTCCAAGCTTACCTCTGATATCTGCCATCACACTAGCCCTCCTTCCCGCCCCAGCTGTGCCCCACACTGCTGTTCCTTCCCTATTCTTCTGGGAAGGACATCATTGTCTGCTCAGAGCCAGACCAGACACTTAGGAAGCTAGGTGTCTTTTCCAACTTCTCCCTCTCCCTCATTCCTCCCATTTCCAAGCCATCCCATCTTTCCCAGTTTAATTCCCAAATAGCCCTGGAATTCGCCTACTTCTTTCCACCTAGAGAAGAACCACCCTGTCCTCAGCTGATTTTATGTCTTGCCTGGACTCCAGTGTTGGCCTCCTATGGTCTCCCTACATCCACTCTTGTCTACCATCAACCCAACACACACGAACCCTGAGGACATGGATCAGCCAGGATTCTCCAGCGAGATAGAACTAAAAGTAGGCAGGCAGATAGATAGATAGAAAGATAGAAAAGATAGATAAAAATTATTATACCTTTATTACTATACTATGAATATGCAGGATATATGTGGTATATTCATATATCATATGTGATTTATGTATGAAAGATAGGTATATTTCATTATATATATGTATATATAAATATATATCTATATCTATACATAGATATAGATATAGATATAGATATAGATATAGATATAGATAGATATGTATTATGAGGAACTGGCTCATGTGATTATGGAGGCCGTGATGTTCCAAGCCAAAATCCTCTCAAAACTGGAAATCCAAGAGAGCTAGTCCCATAGCTGGCCAGCTTGAGACCCAAGAACCCATGTTTTAGTTCAAGTCCAAAAAGAAATAGAAGATCAATGTCCCAGCCTCAAACAGTCAGGCAGAGGAGTTCCTTCTTTTTCACAGGAGGTCAGCCTTTGTGTTCTATTGTAGGCCTTCAACTGATTGGATGCTGCCCAACCACACTCGGGAGAGCAATCTCCTTTATTCAGCCTCCTGATTATCTAATACCTTCACAGATAGATCCAGCCTAATGCTTGACCCATATCTGACATCAGTGGTCCAATCAAGTTCACATATACACGTAACCATCACCGGATGTTTCTAAAACATGATGACATGTTTCATCACGACACTCCTGGGATGAAGACTCCTAAGTACCTTGTCATTGCCCTGAGGCTGATCCCCAAACTCCTCCCCATGGCCCTCCCCAATGGGATGTGTCCCCAGCCCACCTCTCCAGCCCCACCTGCCCCCATGCTGTCTGCCTTTCAGTCACACTGAGCCTCACACCTTAACTATGACATGCGTCAGAGATCTCAGCCTGGCTGAGTTTGTGGTCCCAGTGTGGTGGTGGGCAGAGGCTGAGTGCTATTCCCCTGCTCCCCCCAGTTTTCCTTGGAGAGGGCAGGGAGAGCAGAGGTTAAACAGGACTGGACATTCTCTAGCCAGCAAATGCCAGAGGAGGGAGCCAACTTATTTCTCCTCGGAACAATGTAAAAGGAAGATACAAGATGTGGTTCATTAAACACAAATAGGCCCATGAGACTGCCGTTTCTACCAGATGAAATTACCAAAAAAAAAGCATTTGTTCTCCAGTTTAGATCGAGCCCATCTGGAACGGAACACCCTTGTCTTTTTCCAAGTGGTACGTCCCAGAAATAATAACCCTTTCATGTACTCCACGCAGTGCACTCATGGAGCTCTTCCACATACTTTATTTCATCCAATTTCCTCGTAACAGGCCTGTAGAAAGGCACATCAATCTGCATTTCATGAGTGGGGAAACTGAGGCATGTTAGCAAGATGAATACTAAGCTTGTCATGGTCTAGAAGAATGTGTAGGGGTGTGTGTGAGTGTGTGTGGTTGATGGAGGGGTGACAGGTGCAGGCAAAAAGGACTGACTAGTATTGAGTTCCAGTAAATCACATGACCCCAGCTGTCTTCCTAGTAACCCCTTGAGGTGGAGAGAATTCTTCCCATTTTCCAAAGGAGAAACTCACCTGTGCAGGGTCACTAGAGGGTCACAGGCCAAGGCAGGAGTTTTCCAGGACTGTCTGACTCTGAAGTTCATGCTCTACTGTCTCCCTGTAACAACATGCCTGGGAAACAGAGGCTCTGGGTGGGGGAGGATACATCATTCAAAGGCATAGCTGGCAAAAGATATTCTCCCTGGCCTTCTCTTTCTTCCATCCCGGCTTTCTCTGGTCCTCTTGCCATCGGCATTTTGCTATCATGTCACCTTGGTGGGCACTCCAGAAGGAATTCTCTCTGAGCAGCATTTCTCTTTCCCCTGAAATGGTTAGAAGTACTTGGTCAGGAAGAGTGAGGAACAGGCAGATAGATCAGCATGAGTCCAGCCAGTCTGATGCCAGCCAGCTGGCGCCAGAGCCTTGTTTCCTAGCAACGCCTTGGCTGTAGGTCAGGGTGCAGGCTCTGGGCCAGGCGCTGGAGACGGACTTGACCATTGGTTGATTGAACAAGCCTGATTCTCTACATCTGACATGCCAGTCCCAGGCCCCAGGGGTTCCTCCTCAGGGCATGGGGTCTGCATTTCTGTTTTCTCCCATCCCACAGGCATCCAGGGACAGGGAAGGCTCCTTTTGGAGATCTTGGTCCAAGATCACCCTGAGGTCTGTGGCATCAGAATCATTGAAACTTACAGTGGAAAGACCTTTAATTTAATGAATCTATTACTATAGATGGTGAAATAGAGCCCCAGGGAGAATAAGCAAGTTGCTCAAAGGGAACTTTGTCATTGAAAGCATTAGGACTCGAATTAGATTCCTTTCTTCCCTCCTTCATCCGAGAAAGTGTGTTGAGAGGCAATTCAGGAGCCCATCTGTCCAAAGGTATCTATTTCTTGTGACAGTTCTATTGAGATATAGTTCACATACCACACAATCAGAGGGGTCTTTTGAGCCTCGTTTTCCAGTGGCGACTTTGCACCAAAACAAAGTTTAGATTGAGTTTCCAGAAGGGAAGGCGTTGTTTAATCATGTGATCGTTGAGAAGAGTCTCAGAGGAAAATGCAGTCAGGGGACACGCTCCCCCCCACCTTCCAGCCACAGTCCATTCTGTGTGGCAGCCATGGTCAGTGATTTAGGGAGGCAGCTGGCGGGAGGGGCAGGCGGTGGAGAAGGGCTGGGGCTGCATGCGACCAAAATGTTCATCCAAGTCCACACAAGAGCTGAGCTGGCTGCCCCCCCCCCCCCCCCCAGCCCTGGCTTTAACCAGCAACCATTTAGTGCCTGCTATGTGCTGGGGACCATGCTAGGTGCTGTAGATGCAACAGCAAAGTCATTGCCACGCGGCCTTTTCAGAGCTCAGTCTAGTCTTGGGGAGATGAGAACGAGGAAAGCACAGTGCAACATGCAGATGCTAGGGGGAGGAAATCCAAAGTGTGCCATGGCCACCTGACCCCAACTGGGTGTCAGGAAGGGCATCCCCCCAAAATTTGGAGGAGGTAAGATTTTAGTAGCATAAGTAGGCAGATAGAGGGAGAGTGATTCTGGTAGCAAGGCAAGCACATACAATACAGGTCCTAAGATAAGGGGCAGAGGTGAGTGGGGGGAGGCAGTGGATTGAGCAGATTGCCAGAGAGGGAGGAAGCAGCGCTGAGATAAACCTAGAAAGGTGGTTGTCCAGGAACCAGACCCACTAATGCGCAGGCCCTGGTGAGGAATGCGTCCTTTTCCTTGGAGCAATGTTAAGGCCATTTAAAGGCTTTATTTATTATTAGTAGCATTTGATCTCTGAGTTCGAATCTGGCTAGCATGTGATGAGGCTTGGTTTGGAAGGGAGGAAGTGTATGCAGGATGCTAGATTTGGGTGGGGAAGAGAGGTTAGGTAGCTACAGCAGTTGTTTCAGGAAAAAATAACAGCAGCTTATACTTAATAGTTGTGAGGCTGAAGAAATGAGTAAATGCATGTGAACAACAATATAATAAGTTGCTAGTTTGATGGGAACATTATCATTGAATGGTGGTGGGAGGTGGGACATGAGGGAAATGATTAGAGATGGGACAAGGTTTCTGGCTTAAGTGCCTGAGTCCATGCTGCTGTCTCTCAAGCAAAACAAAAGAACAGAAGGTATCGGAGAGCTGAGTTCCGCTTTGAGTATGCTCAATGTAAAGTGTCTAAGGGATATTGGCATGTAGTGCACTAGCTCACAATTGGCATATCACTTGGCAATATAAAAATGGATACAGACACACACACACACACACACACACACACACACACACACACACTAGCGATCAAAAGAAAGGTATGGCCTGAAAAATGCATGTTCAAGACCTAGTTGTGTAGGTTATTGAGGTCATAGCAGAAGGCAGTGCCCTCCGGCATGAAAGTAAAGTTCCCCTTCCGCAACGCCTTTCCCTGGGGAGCTGTTTCTCCTCCCACACCCAGGACTGTTCTGTTTTATTTAGAGGCATTAGGTCATAGAGTGGCCCTTGCTGTTCCTTTCAGGCTGGATTTCCCTGTGTGCAATGCTATGGACGGTGAAGAACAGTCCTTGTGCACAAGAAGGCTGGGATTATGCTCCTTATTTCCCTGAGGAGACACATGGGCATATCTGGCCACAGTCACCAGAGCAGAAGGGCACAGCCCAGACTTCCAGGGATCTGTCCCTCTCATGTAGCTATTAGCCAGTCCTCTTGGCAAGGACAGGGTACATGTGCCCATTTGTGGGTGTCACTCCTTCCAGGGTATCTTATCACGTGTTTTTCTCCCAGATACAACCCCTTGGATCAGGTGAGAAAATACTAGTAGGCATGCCTGCTCCCTCCATCCTCAGAGCCATGCTTTTTTTTTAATTTAACTTGATTCCTGATACTTCTACAAAATCACCAAAACTGTCACACACACATTTTGGATCCTTGGCCTAAGATAGTTATTATTGCTAAGTGTAAATATTGAATGCTGTTTCATAAACACACATGATTTCGTTCATGAGATTTCTCAGCAATTAAATTCACACAGCTTGCGTCTATCCCAGTATGAGGTTGTTCTCCACGTTTAACTTGACACAGTTGTCACGGAAGCAGTGAGGTGGGCTCCCACCTAATGTGAGGTCAGATGATGGAACTGGTGATGCCCCACAGACAGAGAGGGTGTAGAAAGATGTGTCACTCCAATAGCGAAGTTTTCTGGGGAGAGCGAGGTCCCAGAATGGCCTGTAAGCGGGGAGGAGACTAGCATGGCTCTTATGTAATGGCTAGGGGATAGAGTAGTGGCGGGGGGAGGGGAGGTCCCCATGTGTCTTTGAAGATGAGAACAAACTGTGGCTGAGAGGCTGTTGAATGCGAAACAAACATAACATCTGAGGCAAATCTATGGCTGCAGAGCATTTGCCAGTTGTTGATTGGATGGAATCGGTAACTTCAGTATTAGGCATGGGAGCCTTACGGGCGGGCCCTCAGCATGAACATCCTGATGGGTGAAGCACAGGCTCTGCGATGAGGATGTGGAGGGGATAATCACTCTGTTTCTAAATGGGTCTTTTACTAGGGTTTCAAACCTCAAAGGCCCTGTTTAAACGGGGCCACATTAACCATGTAAACTAATGGAGGAGGAGGTCCATGGGGTCCCATTTTGGCAAGCCAATGTGGCAGCAACTTAATTCAACTTGAATTTATCCCTCAGTGGGTCAGAGTGGCCATGCCCAGTATGGATATTTTAGGGTAGCAGGTGCTGTAGCTATGGGGAATTTCTGGCAAGGCAGTAGTTACAGTGATTAAGGAGAGGCATACCTCTTTGTCTTCCTTCGTGTCCTGAAATATCTTCGGTAACTCCCTTCCTATTATAGAGGGTACTTTGTCTAAATGTAGGGAAACACCCATGTGCATGTAACTGTAATTGGAGCCCCAGTATTGATTAAGACTAAACTGGTGCATTTCAGCAGATGTTAACACCTAGTTTAGGACCCATATTGTGGGGGTGCAAAAGCCAATTGGCACCCTTCTACCTATTTGTTGTTGTATGAAATCTTTTAGTAAACAGTAGGTGTCTGATAGTGTCCAATTGTGTACCTCTGTATTCCTTTCTTTTTTTCTTTTGGTGGTTACTGTGTATAGTTCTTTGGGTGGGTTGGGGGACTCTTCATACTAGTATTTATAAACTTCTTCCTCTCGAGAGGGGCAAATCCCTATCATTAGGATTAGGACTCGTGGCAATGGTTGTATTATAGGGTTTAAGGGCCATGGACTTACTAGTAAGTCAGACTTGAATGAAGCCTTTGGATATGTCATTGGGGGAGCGATGGGTGCTTCCCCCTGGAATCCTGGAGATCGGGACCTTTGGGGGGCAGAGCAGCAGTGCAGACAGCCGGTGAAACCCTAGGGAGCTGTCTGCTTTTAGAGTGTGGTCCACAGTGTTACACGCGGTGGCCGTGCTCCCTGCACATGAGCCGCCTCCAGGGAACCCACATTTTGCACGGGGCGTGCTTCCCAAGCCCTCTATAGACTGGGGGCAATGTGTGGTTGGAACAGATGGCCAGTAGTCCCAGGGCATTACTCCCAAGAGTAACTCCCCAGAGTGTGGTCACAGCCTACGCTGGACTCTAGGTACACACGCCAACCTGAGACACACATGCTTGGACCCAGAGTACCCAGGGCTACTTTATCCCTGTTCTTAAGTGCCAGTTATCAAGCTTCCCCCTTAGTTCAAGTACATCCATAACAGAGACTTGGCAGGGCTCAGCAAATGCAGCTCAGGCAGCCCAGCTCAAAGCCCACGCTTGCCAAGAAACAAACTAGCCAGCAACAGAGCCATTAGCTAATCAAAGCAAGAAGAATACCACCAAGTGATGGTGGTCATTGCCTAAAACACGGGTTAGTGTGCCATTTGTTGTGGTTATCCCATAGACAGGAGGGGGAACCCCCCACAACTGTTAAGACTGAACCAAGGCATGTACCAATTGGGCATGAAAAGTTTTATAACTCACATAACGAGGCTTTCTGGGGAGAGCAGTGTAGGCTCCTAAGTGGTTCAGAGATTACTTGAGAACAGGAAAAGGAGACCCGCTTGGTTTACTCCCGTTTCCCCGAAAATAAGACAATGTCTTATATTAATTTTTGCTCCCAAAGATGCACTAGGTCTTATTTTCAGGGGATGTCTTATTTTTCCATGAAGGAGAATACGGTACACATTTATTGTTAAATGAAATAAAGGAAATTTATTACCTGCATACGGTACAGTGGTACGGTAGTTGTCTACACAAACCAGACAATCTGTGAATCCTAAGTATCAAGAATTTACTCATTTATTCGATGACAATCATGTCATCATCTTCTGGAACATCATCATAACAATCCAATTCCTGCATTTCCTGGTGAATTTCTTGTGACTCCATTTCTTTCAGAATCAGTGGACCAAATCTCTCATGTTTAGCCTAAGGGGGCCTTATTTTTGGGGGGATGTCTTATATTTCACTCAGAAGGAAACCTGTAAGGTCTTATTTTCAGAGGATGTCTTATTTTTCGGGGAAACACGGTAGAATACGGTGGTGCGGAAATAGGGCTTGATGAGAGCTTCCATGCTGGGCTTGGTCTTGTGTGGCTTGACTTCCCACTGGCCCCAAAGGTGGAAGTATTCAAGCTTTCTTATCAGCATGTCCAGATGTGGGGCAGATGAAGGGGAGAGGGATGATGGGTTTTGAAAGCTGTCAGCATCAAACATCATTAAAAAAGAGACTTACAAGACTGTGTGGAAACTCATTTGGTTCAGGCTTTTGAGGGGAAGCAATTGGGTATTATTTCAGGATTTAAAAAAAGGCAGAACATGTATTCCTGAGACAGATGAGATGACATCAGGGATTCTCAGTAAGGAGAGAGAGTGAAATATGGGGAGGGGTGACTTTTCAAACTACCCAGTCTCCTTCCACCTCAGCCTCACTCCATTCTCCAAGGGGATTCTTATTCACACCCTCCCACCTCTATGAAAACGAAACCTCACTGAGCCATGATTACTGATAGGAATTAGTGATACAGCTTAGGGCAGGGGAAGGGAACACTGGCATCATTACCTAAAGGGGAGGTCATCAATAGATGGGTCACTTTAAACCCTGTAATGCCCCTTCACTCTTGTGTGGTTTGAACTTCCTGCTGGTACCAACGTCTCTCTTCCCTACAATACTGGACCTTGGTTCCTGATATTCCCTCTATTTGCAAGGCCCTTCAGCAACCAGATCCTACCAAGGAGAAGTAGCCTGTTCTCCACATCTGGCTTTCCACTTCCATCTTGTACCGCTCAGTCTTCAGCATGTTCGTATTGTTTCTTACGTATTCTCTTTCTCCAGCTAGACCGCAGCCTACCTGACTGCAAGATTCACGATTGAGTCATCTTTGCATTCTATACACATATAACGACTGCCAATAATAATAAACAGTAGATGTCTTATACATATTTAAGGAGTGAGTGAATGAATGAGTAGAATCTCAGATCTTAAATATTCTGTGAAGATATACAGTGGCATCATAACCAGGTAAACTGAGTAAATCACCAAAAGAAATTCTTGGTTCTATCTATGTAGGAAAGACATGTGTTTGACTCACGCCCACACTCATACAAACTCTTCATGTTTTTAATCAGGATTTCAGTGAGTTACTAAATGACTTTCCTTTGAGGGAAATAGTTTTCCCTCACTGGTTTCATATAACCCTCCTATCACAAAAGTGTGGGTAATCTTGAGGTTCATTTACCATGAAAATATTTACCAGTACTGAAAGTTTATAAATGTCTGGAAGTGCACTAAGTGTTATACATCCATCATTTCTTCAGAGTAATGCAGTAAGCAGTATTAGGTTATTAGCAATGAGTAAACTGAGGTTGTGAGACTAAAGACTTAGTGGCCATACTTACTGAGTGGTGGGGGAAGGGGAGGCAGAACCAAACTCAGGACTTTAACTTCTAATTGGGTCAAATTGTGGACCTCCATTCATGGTTTTATTTGTTTGTTTCCTTTTCCTGTATTCATTTTTCTTTTCATAGTTACTGTATATAGTTGGATGGGTGGGGGGAGAGCTCTTTCCCTGCTCACATTTATGTTGTTTTTTTCTCCAGAGAGTTGCAAGTTTTAAACTATCATATGTTATATTACTTTCAACCTAACAGTGATATTTATGGTTTATTTTAATTTTTTAAATTCTTTGTGTTAATGAATATTGACCTGGAGGAAAAAAAATCATTTTATGCTAGTCTTTAGCCATCTAGAGAAATAGCTAAACATGCATGGTTTTGTGTTTCTTAACTCCATTGAACCTTTCAAAAAGTTCCTACTGGGACACATTGCTGGGGGTTTTGCAACTGCCCTCCAGCAATTCCATTTTCCCTCCAATAGGTTTTAAATTAATAAGCCAGACAGTGCCCCTGCATCACCGATGCAAATCAGAAATCTCCCCCAGTGTCAACGTGAAAAATCTGCGTGATTCATGGTGAGGAGAAGGAAGCCTTTACTCCCTGCAATGGAAACCACATATTCTGAATTAGATCTGTTTGCATGTACTATCCTAGTATTTTTACATACTTACAACAACCCTTTAAAACATAAGCTATGGTTGCATTTTACCAGGTGAGGAAACTATAGCTCAACAGGGTGATGATAGCTAGTAATCAACCTAAGGTCGTATTTTGGGGGCAGAGTGAGCAACTGTACCAACCTGGAGCTGGTTACCAAAGGCAGTGTCTTTCTACTACTTTCATGTAAACACGAGAAAGTTATAGCAAGGATTATACAAAAACATTGGGGGAAAACTCAACCAAATTCTAGTTTATTAAGAAATCAATTAAAATCCTAGAGCCAGAAGGGATTTTAGTGATGATCTAGTCCATACTCCTTATTTTATAAGGAGACACAGGTGTAAGGTGATCATCTGAGGCCACATAGCTACGTAAGAGTCAGAGTTGAGACTCACCCCCAGACAAAGCCCAGTTATTTTTCCCACTAGAAAATCCATCCTGGCGCAGCCTCACTAACTTCACTTAGCCAGGGTACCATGAATATTAATGATATTGACAAAAGAGAGCCAGAGGGCTCTAGTCTAAGTGTGTATTTTGCTAAATAGCCTCCCGCCTCATCACTGCCATGCTTGTGAAATTCATCCAGGCATCTCCCTTTTCACATCTGTAATTTATCTGGAGATCCCTTGAGGGGCTGCATGTCCTGAGTGCAGATCGGCAGTCTGGTCAGGTGCGAGGTAGAGGCCCGAGTTTCACGTTAGGCTCTGCCCTTCCATTTCCCTCCTGCAGGCCTGGGTAACACTTCCCTCTTCAAAAGCCATTAATTAGTACTGGATTAATAGCACCGCTATGTAAGCATTACTCACCCTACCTGCAAGACTTCAGCCACGTTTATCCATCAATTGGAATGAGTGCCCCTTCATGGACTACCTCCTGCTAGAGTGTAGCACACACTGGTATGATCCTCACAGTCTTTCAGACACCGCCTGCCCCTGGCCTTTGAGGAAGTCCAGGGCAATGGAACACTAGATTTCAAATACTTCAGACAGGAAAGACCGTGAAATAATTTCTGAGAAAGTAGACACATCAATAATATAATTATCATTCAATATTTTTTTCTGAAACCTGGGACAGTACCTGACTCACAGTAGGTACTCAGTAAATATTGAATGGATCATGGCTCTGAGGCTTCACATTCTAAATAACTCAGAATGATAAAGGAAAGCTGGGCCGTAACCAACCTGTTCGTCATTTGTTTGCCTTTAGTGTTGTTTGTTTTGCTTTGCTTTTATATGCGTTATAAAAGGGCTTGCCTGAGAGTATTTACCCACCATAAGGGGCTGTGTTGGAAAGACACAGGTTCCTGAAGGACCCATCACCATTGAGCTAGTAACAGCCAGTTAAAAACGGAGGGTGTACTCCAAATTAGACACCATGCCAAGTGCCTGTAGCTAGCTATTAAAGTTAGCTCTCAATAAAGCTCAGCTCGATGGGCCAATAATTGCAACGTGGTTATTTATACAGCATTGAAAACATGAGCAGGTGGAGAGAGGGTAAGAAGGAATGGTGATCAGATAAGGAGACGTGTGGCTGGGGGAGATGCCTGAGGAGGGTTCTGGCTGCCCATTGGGAGTGTGTAAAATGGGAAAGCGGGCAGTCATTGTTTGGAGTGGTCAGGCAGCTTCACCCTTTTGAACAACTCAATGAAAGAAGAGAGTAATTGCTATCATTGAACGGGAAGGCCAAGAACTGTTCCCAAGAACTGGGACTTCTGTGATCTCACGTCTTACACACTTCCTTGGATGCAAGATCCATTTTCATCCTTTTCAAGAAAAGGAATGGTTAAATGGTTCAGCCACTGCTGTAAGGCTAATGAGGTTGACAGGAGATAAGCAATGCTATAGCTCAGTGCTTTTCAGCAAATGTTCTGTACATTCACAGTTTTGCAGGGGTGCACGGGTGAGGGTTGCTGAAGCCTGTCCTTCTGTCCACAGACCTGCTCAACCGGAGCGGCTGCTCTCTGATCTAGTCTGCATATAGACCTGCATGTAAGACTTTATTTGAATAAGGGTACTGCTGTTTAAAAAACAAATTACAGTAATTGAGCAAATTAGTTTCTTGGGGGTTATATTCTGCAATTTACTCAACATGGTAGATAACTAAAGCTAAGCACGGCCTAAAATACTCAGATCAAAGAAAGAAGCACACGCAGACCACACTTATTTCCATCCTGAGCCTCAGAACTCTGCTGTACTCGCAAGCAGTTCGGAGATGGGCAGATCTGAATGCAAATGCTAGCAGGGGTAGCATTTCCTTCCAAAGGCACCAGCAGTTCCACAACCCCAGGTCTAGTTTACTTACTGCAAGCCAGCCCGGGACAGTCACTTCCCTGCTGAAAACCACATTCTGCCGGCCTCTGACACGCCGGCCTCTGGCATTGTTACTGCCTCAGCAAGTCCCTCGCTGACAGCCAAGACGGACCTCCTGCTGTCAGCTGCAGTACAGGGAAAGCAGCTCTAATAACTAGCGGCCTCATTTGTGATGCACTTTTAATTGGATCGATTTCTTCTCAAGTATGCGATCTTTGCAAACCGGATGCAATTTCATAATCAGAATATGGGGCTTTTCTCCAGGTGAAAAGCGCAAGACAAATTAGTTCAACATCACTTTATCTCCTTTCCTACTGTCTGGCAGCGATTTCCACAGAAGCAAAATAAAAAAGAATCAAAGCAACAACACCCTTCACCACCAAAAAAACAATTTTGAGAAGCTCAGCTAAGCACATTGTTTCCATGAACGCGAGGTAACCGCTCTGTGACTTGCCATCAGCCCTGCACCCACAGCAAGATGTGCAGCTTAACACCAAAGCTCCGGGACTGTTGTCACAAATCCCCTCACCCACTTCTAGTCTGAAAAGCATAAGGCTTCTTCCTTTCTGAATTGTAACTGTAAGGTTAAAGCAGATAGTGGGAGGCTCAGTTTAGAACACAGTGTGGGTGACTCAAGACAGGGAGTAGGGAACCTTTTTTCTGTCAAGGTCCATGGATATTTATAACATAACTAGAGGCCTGGTGCAGGATATTCATGTACTGCAGGAAGCCCTCAGCCTGGCCTGTGTCCTCTTGGAGGGATGTCCACCTGCCAGCTTAGGCCCGCTCCCCCAAGGGGTCCTTAGCACTGCTGCGGGGGCAGGAGAGGCTCTTGCCACCACTGCTGCACTCGCCAGTCATGAGCCTGGCTTCTGGCTGAGTGGCACTCCCCCTGTGGGAGTGCACTGACCACCAGGGGACAGCTCCTACATTGAACATCTGCCCCCTGGTGGTCAGTGTGTGTCATAGCAACTGGTCGTTCTGCCATTTGGTCAATTTGTATGTTAGCCTTTTATTATATAGGATAGCATTCCTGGGCCATAGAAAATTGTCAACTTAAAAATTAGCCTACTATATTTGGTTAAACATTTAATTAATTCCTAATGCCTTGGCAGGGCCAGACCAAATGATTTATTGGGTCTTACACTGCCCATTGGCCGAGCATTCCCCACCCCAGCTCTAGACCTTGGAGGCTGCTTCTATACACACACACACACACACACACATATATATATATATGTATATATATGATTAGGAATAAGATTGAATTACCTTTACATATGGGTGATTTGGGCTGAATTTTGACCAGGTAGATCCTATGTCTCTCAAAGAATGCAGTGCCAGACATGGAAACCAAACAGCATGGAAACAAAACAACTTACCCATTTCCTCGCCTCACAAATCCCATATTAAATTAAAAGACAACACCAACCGACTAGCATGACTCAGTGGTTGAGCATCGACCTATGAACCAAGAGGTCACAATTCAATTCCTGCTCAGGGAACATGCTCGTGTTTCAGGCTTGATACCCGGTGGGGGACATCCAGGAGACAGCCAATCGATTATTATCATCATTGATGTTTCTATCTCTCTCGCCCTCTCCATCTTTGAAATCAATAAAAATACGTTAAGGTGGAAAAAAAAAAAAAAGGTGAAAACCAGTGACAAAGGAACAGTTATCAATTATTTAATGCTTGATAGAGGAATGGAAAGAACCCCCAAAAACAAGTATTATGACCTCACTTGAAGGAAATACAGAATAAGGACCCAACAATTTTATTTCACTAATGAAATGAGATGCATCCCCCTCCCCACGTGGTTTGGAGCTGGCCTGTGTTGTACAGTCCAAGTTCACAGACAGCTCTCAGCACAGTTCAGTGGACAGAGGTAGGATGAAAAATGATGAGCTCCAGAGACCATCCATCAGCATAATGTTTATTACCATCTTCCTGTGCTTTGGCATAATTCCAATCCATAGGCTCCTTTAAAAGGCAAGCCACATCCAGGCTCAAGTCTTCAACATCAACCAAGTAGGGTCAATCCATCTCTGTCTCATCCGCAAGTAGACACCAATCAGCGATGGCACGAAGCACCCAGAGCAGAGGTGCCGATTCCCAGAGGGACGGTGTATCTCCCTTGCTGGCACTGAATGATGAGCTCTCACGCTGGTCAAGGTGGGCAGACTTAAGATGCCACGCCACAGGATACGAGGTCCAGAATGTCACTGAAAGATGGGGCTGATCCCACTGGAGCATCCACACTGAGGGCAGTGGAGCTGAAGAGGAAGTGTCACAGAGGAAACACTACAACAGGAGGGAAATCACGGCCCCGGGTCTTCAAAGCCAGGAGACAGGAAAATGGACAAGGGCAGACTTCAAACACAGGGCAAAAGGCTCTACTGAAGCCTAGCAAGTACCTAAGTTCTCATCTAACTTCAGCTAAGTCCAGCATGGGTCTTCTGTGAAGTAATGCATCTGATAAAGCTCTAAGTGTAGGGGGGAGGGAGGAAATAATGCAATTACACACTAAAGCAGCAGCTTAAAATTCTAGGGCTAGCTAGCTGGAACGGGGACACAGGGCAGGTCTACTCTGCAGTACCACCAATAACCAAGGACTAAGGAAAGGGGAGGCTGGCCGGGGTACAGAGGAAATTTCTACCTCTCCCTAAGGGGTGGAATACCTTCTCAGGTGATAGCTGTAAATCTTGATGCAATGATCCCAACAGTCCAAGACCAGCAGCTGCCCCTTAGGAGTGAGGGCGATGCCCACTGGACAGGTGAGCCCCTCTCGAATGAGGACACTGTAGCCCCCGCCCTTGGGAAAGTGGAGAATTTCTTTGCGGCTGCTGTCGGCCACGATGAGGTCCCCGCGGGCATCCACGCACATGCCAGCGATGCAGCGGAAGTCCTCGTTCTCCGAGAAGAAGTGGCTGATCTGGCGGCCCAGCTGCCCGTCAGCGCCCACGGAGCCGATGGAGAAGCCGCCCTCCAGGTGGTGCTCGTTCTGCCGGTTCTCCAAATTGAGGCCCAGGCCCTGGGTGAAGTAGACGGTGCCCTCCGCGTCACAGGTGACAAATTTGGGGCGCACGGCACTGCAGAGGCAGCTGTACTTGACCACCCCCGCTTCCCGCTCCACAGTGAAGCACCAGAGCTTCCCGCCTTCCACGTCAGTCACCACGAACTGGCCGGACGGGAGGGCGGTGATGCCCCAGGGCTTGCTCAGCTGGCTCCTGTGACACGCCACGCAGTGGCCGTCCAGGGTGTACACCTTGAAGGAGTTGTCATAGCTGTCAGTCACGCCAATCAGCCCGTGGCAGTTCATGGCCACGGAGAGGGGAGTGAGGTTGGGCAGATCAGCCCCCAGGAAGCTCAGCACGAAGCTGTCGATGCCGCTGGGGCTGCGGCGGATCTCCTTCAGGAAGCCTTTGCGGGTGAAGACCTGGATTCGGTAGTTGCCGCGGTCAGCGACCAGCACCTCGCCTTGACTGGTCGCGTAGAGGCTGACGGGAAGGTTGAACATGCCCGGGGTGCTGCCCTTGGCACCCATCTTCTTGAGGAAGAGGCACTGCTGGATGCCGGCTCCTGCCTCGGAACCCCTCTGCTTGGCAGGCGAGGCCCTGGGGCTGGCCACCGCCTCCTCGGGGCTCATGTCCATCTCTCGAAATGTAACGGACGTGGAGGCTGCGGAGGCCGCCGCCTCCATGGCCCAGGAGTCCTCCATGTTGACTGTCCGGGGCTTCTTGACAGCCTGCCCGATTTGGAGGGGGCCCACGTGGCCGACCTTGAGGAGCTCCACGTCCTGCAGGGTGAGCTCGCGGGGCAGGCTGGCGGTGAGCTCTGGCTCCTCCTCGTCCGCCGTCTCCTCCAGCAGCACCACGTCGGCCTGCTTGATCTTGGCCAGGAAGTAGTCGCAGCGGGACACGGCCTGCACCTCGGCGATGTTGAGCAGGTAGCTCTGCTCCTCCAGCGCCTGGCTGTTGCATTTCTCGGCCTCGGCCAGCGAGCCTGTGAAGAACTTGCGGGAGCGGGCCAGCTCCTCCTGCACCCTGCGCTCCTCGTGCCCGTACTCCTGCAGGACGGCCTTGTACCTGACCTGCAGGTCCTTGGACACGCCCTCTAAGGCCGCCTTCCGCCGCTGCAGCTCCCCGACCAGCTCCCGCAGGTGGGCCAGCTTCTCGCCAAACTCCCGGCGCCGCTCCTCCGCGGCCTCTTTCACAGGGAGCGTGCAGTGGCCCGGGGGCTGGTGGTCAGCCTCCCGGCAGGGCTCACACAACACCACGCCGCAGGTCCGGCAGAACTGCCGGGGCAGCCGCCGCCCACAGCCCCGGCACAGCAGCAGCCCCACGGCCTCGCTGAGCCCGGCTGTGTCGATGATCTTCAGCACGGTCAGGTTGTCTGTGAGCTGCGTGAGGCTGGTGATGCGGGTGATCTTGCTGCAGAAGGGGCAGCGGACACCGTTGATACTGCTGGCCAGCAGCTTCTCCAGGCACTGGCGGCAGATGGTGTGGCCGCAGTGCAGGAGCTTGGGCCGCAGCTGCTCCTCCGTGAAGGACTCCATGCAGATGGGGCATTCCAGCACTTCCCGGAGGGCGTCCAGGTTCAGGTGAGAAGCTGCCGCTGCAGTGGCCATCGTGCTTCCTTTGAAGGGTCCTGTCAGCACAGCGCAGAACTGAACGGCTTACCAGTCATGCTCCACAAGACCAAACTCTGATAAGGAGAAAACGAAGCCGTTATTCCACTGCCTAGGTACAGTCACGCACTCAAGGAACGTTTCAAGAATAGCTACCATCACCCACCCATCCTTCATTTACTCCACAAGTGGTTACTGGTCTGCCTGTCGGGTGAAGGAGGTACAGAGGACATGAGTCCGACGGCATCGCACAGTGGCTCACGCTCAGGTTCTGGAGTCTCTGATGCTCGGTGGTGTGACCTGCAGGAAGGAAGCTACACTCCCCAAAGCTCAGTTTCCCCACCACCCATCTGCGAAATGGAAATAACAGCGATGCCTACTCTACATGGGGTTGTAAAGAGTTAAATATCGATACCGTGATGAATAGGACCCACTTAGGGGAGCACCTGACAAGTAGTATACTGATAAATGTGGGTGGCCATTTTTTACATTCTGGCTACAACTCATCATTTATACGAGGAGAAGAAGCATAGAAAAGTTACATCCAGAAAAGGATTACACAGTGGAGGAGTTAACAGATTCTGCCCAGAGGAGGTGGCGAAGGCTTCCCAGAAGCAGAGATGCTCTGGACATATGTCACAAAATCAACAAACAAGGCAACGAGGGATAACAGCATTAAGCAAAGAAAACGTGAGCAAAAGCATGGAGGCTTTCTTTATCATGTTACATAGAGCTCACTGTCACGTTTGGGGGCCTAGGAACCAACCACTCAGAGAAATAGAAAATTATTATTAGCAAAACATCAGATCAGAAAAATACATGCATTTTCCATTCATCTACCTTCATAACTACTCACCTTCCCACCCATCTAAGACTAGGTGTCAAGTACTACCCACTAAGTTTTCAGGGTATAAGTTCCGTCCTTCAGATGCTCAAACTTAGGAAAGGAGACAAGCTATGTAGTAGTAATCAAGGCAGAAAGGAGTATAATGAGATGTAAACTACGTTTGATGGAGCCTAATAGAGATTCACTCGTATGTGAAGGGAAAGGGGATCTTTCTGAGGGGAGATGGCCTTGGATAGGGACCTGGAAGGACACAGATGTGTGGGGATGGGGGAAAGGAGTTCCAGGCAAAGGGCACAGCCTTAGGAAAGGTTAGAAAGCAGGGGGAAGGATAGAACCTTAGTGGATTATAGGAGAACAGAGAACACTATCTTCTCTGGTCTGTTTCTTCCTCTGCCCTGCCTTCAGTGTAAGCATTAAATGAGATATGTGTGTTGTACAAAACCCTAAGACTTGACTTGGCACCAAAGCGGTCTTAAACTTGTTTTCTTTCCTCTCATTCTCGGGTTAAAATTGTGGGAGGATGCAGGGGGTTTATACTCACTGGCTTGGGAACTGGGGAACAACTAGAAGAAGTCTCCTCAGCCAGAACGAGCCACGTGACCTTTGTGTGGATGGGCATAGTGAAGCAATGTGTGTTCTGGAGCAGGGAACTGATATGAGCAAAGTTCAAACGGAGTGGGGGAAAGAGCAAAGGGACTGGTTTGGAAGCTATGCAGAGTGACGGCCGAAGTGTTAGGCAGCCTGAAGCAGCGAGCCGGTGGTGAAAATGGAAAGACACATTTGAGTAATATTCCAGAAATATAATCACTAAGATTTATAAACTGAGTGGATCGGGGAGGGGAAGTGGTGGAACCATGAGAGCCAAAGAGTCAAGCCCAGAAGATTTTAAACATGGCAGTGCTTTATCCAGACCATTTATTTCAGGCTTGGAACATCCCCTGCTTCACGCAGAACATGCCATGAATACTCCCAGCCTCCTCCACCCACAGATGCTCACCAAGTAGAACCACAGAATCTCGGGGCTCTGCAGCCTTATGTCGCTGTCAGTTTATACCCCTAATCAGAATGAATGGATTTAGCAAGGTGAGGCGCACAGATACAGTCATCTCCTCGGAAATGCAGATCCAACAGCTGCACCTGCACCGTCTCGTGATGTGCAGCTGCTCAACCATCGAGAAGGAGATGGAGGGGGCAGGCAAGTTAGCTTGGTTTTGAGGACAATGAGGCAAGCTGAGGAAAGCTTTGCAAGTGTCAGTTCTTTTCCCAGGCATACAGAACAGCAATCAATGAAGAGATACACATTACAGACTTTCCCACATTCGACTTTGGGCTGCAATCTGACAGATGGCAGAGGCATGCACAATTTTCCTAACATCACTCTCACCTCCCTGAAACCCATTTCTCTTTTATACATATAGTACCTACTATGTGTAGATTCCATGCAGCCTTATAGCATATAATTTTCTCCACAAGAAAGGAGGAACAATCAGTACCTTATCAGAGTTAGCCGCTATCGTGTGATTGATAAGCTCACAGCAGCCCTGTAACCTGTTACAACTCATATCCATGCCTCAACCAAATAACACTTTACCACCTGTCATGAACCTTTAAGGTCTCCTGTAGATATCTGTAACCATGAACTCCGAGTTCTGAAATGCCGTGGGTCTGAGGGTAATAGCAGAGAAACACTGATAGAAACCTGAACTCAGAAGCCACACAAACTCTCTCGGTTCTAACCCAATAAAATAGCTCCCGTCCTCCCATCACCGGGGACAACAGACTGAGGGCGACAGTTGGTGTTTGGGCCCAGAGCACGTTACCTTACAAAGCACAGGGACATCTGTGCTTCCCAGAGCTGGCACTGCAGATCAGCTAATTGAACAAGCCTGCCAACTTGTAAAAATACCAACACATTTCTTCCCCTACATTTCTGGAATACCATACCACTTTCTTTGATTAAAAAGCTTGCCTGCCTGCCTCCCCATCTAAGCTGTCCCCTTTAAAAGATGAACTTACTATGTGCACATCCGTACACAGAGTTAGCTCAGCTGTATGCACCTTCACTGGGCTCTGTGAGGCAGAAGACAGTGATTCTTTTCCCAAAGGGAGCATGAGTTCCCATCACTAAAGCAGCAGGCACAGAGACAGCCTCAGACCTGGGGAAAGCCTGAGCCATGTCTCCATTCCTATGACTTGGGAGTGCAGGTTCCCAGTCTTAACAGAGCTTCTTGATGGACAGATACAGGTCCTCTCCTCCAGAAGGGTAGATCCGGTCAGTCCCTTGCCTACTGAGAAGGATTCCTATTCAAACTCCATTATTACTTAGTTTCCCTGGGAAGACTAGATGGGTGAAAGGAATTGTCTTACCCTCCCAGTCTTTAAGTTAGCTGCCCACTATTGCCAGCTATAAAATCTAAAGCCAATCAGAATGAACCACCAGCATGTTATTTATAACCCTGGCTGCCTCATGAAATTTTGGACATGTGTCCTGTTCACTTTCTACCATTAGCTTCTGACCCCTTACCTCAGTGTACCCCACTCTTTTGATCTCACGACTAATACTGCACATCCCATAGGATGCCAGCCCAGCCTCCAGCTCCAGATAAAAATCTATCCCTTTAGCAGGAAAATTTTAGTCACTCCCTAGCCTGATCCAGTCCCTTCTGGCATCCCAGTCCATGACAGAGATAACCAGAGTAGCAGAAATAAAACAAAACAGAAAAACAGACAGACCTGGGATCAAATGAGCAGTCATTGAACCCCATGTTATTCAACCCCACTAACATGTGCTCTTATTTAAAAAAAAAAAAAAGCTACTGACAACTAGAGATAATGCATATGAAGTGCTTAGCCTGGAAATGGGTGGGCATGCCATGAAAGATTGATACTGAAATTATGACAAACAGCAGTCAGGAACAGGATTAACAATGATAAAGTAGTTCTAGCGTTAACAGACTATCCCGTTTACAGACTGTATTTCGAAAGGGTAAAGAATTTTCCCTTTTATGCACATAAAGATGAAGAAAAGGACTGGTCAGCTTCGGAGGAATCTGATTGAGGACACAAAACCATGCTAGAAACCTCTGGCCAGCTCATTCTTGCAGGGACTAAATATGGACTACTACAATTAGTAGTGATCTCACAGAGTAATAGAGATGAGTAAACTGAGACGGGGGAGAGAAATCAAGACCTCATTCGGTCACGTGGCGGAACTGGGGACAGTGGGCTCAGGAATCGGGCTTTCAATGCCTGAATCCCAGCTCTGTCACTTACGCTGGAGACCTGGGCAATGTTTCCCACCCCTCTAGTTCTCAGCTTACCTAAGGACTTCAAAATAGTGATTTCAGCACCAGGTTATTGTAAAGACGAAATGAGATGGTGTGGATAAAGGGCTTAGTGCAATACCACGTAAGGCATACAATTAACCGTGCAACAGATAACAGTTAATAGTAGCGGTGGCAGAGGCAGCAGCGGCCACCACCCAGCCAATCAGGAGAAATGACCAGACACTTTCAATAGGCAGACCATACCCAAGATATCAGACCCATATACTTCAGAAGTAAACATTCTGAGCCTTCCTTGGAGACTGGTTTACCTGATCTCAGAATCGAAGGCTAAGAGATGACCTAAGGTTTCAATCTCTATCCAATGCTTCAATTCCCACCATGGAGTAGTTTTCTAGCTGCCTTTATCTACTAGACTTCTATCAGTCCCTGTGACCATAACAGGAGAACTTAAATAAATCTTTACTGAGTACCTACTATGAGTCAAGCCCCCTGAAAATACTGGAGATATAATTTTGAGCAAAACCAGCTCTTCATCTAAAAAACAGAAAATGCGAGAAGTACCACATTTCTCTCCACCAGACACAGAGGTCTGTCACTGCCCTAGTTTGACTGGTTTCTTGCAAGGCTTATCACATTTCCTTTCGTGAGGGCTTTCTACACTGTGTCTATTCTTCCTGCATTTGAGCGGAATGCTAAGCCAGGGCATGGCCAACCCCAGGCCGCCATTGGTCACTCTCTGGGAGTGGCCAGCAGGACTGATGTTAAGGAAGTCAGTGAGGTCCCCACCTGACACCCTGTCCCGTGTGGGAGAAGATTCTGAAACTCCCTGACATTTAAGACACATAAGACACCTTGCAAACAGCTAGGATAAACTCAAGTAGAGGCTTAGAGGGAAACCTCAAAGCTGCACCAGCCTGCACTTAAAAGCCAAAAGGAAATACTTGTGGGAAAAGAAGCTTTGGCTATAAAATATGTCAGGACAGGTTAAATCAAAGGACGGGTTAAACCAATGGTAGTTTGCTGGAAGAATGCTTGCCTTTTCTCTGTCCTTCCTCTAAAATGGAAGGACCTAGAAAGGTACCCTTACATCTTCCACAAACATCTGGGGAACGCCAATATGACTCAAAGAATATAGGAAGGGGGGCAGGGGGGTGGAGATCAATGGTCTTTTCTCAAGGGACCCGACTCAACCTGACCCACACAACTTTCTCTCAGTTCCTTTCTCTGCATATTAATTTACACATTTGTTTACTCAGGAAGTTTTGGTTCAAGGTTCAGGAAGCAGATCCTGGGAAAGGTACAAGAGGGGACAGAAGTCTGGGGAGCCGAGTGGGGGCTACTTAGGGTTACTGAGATTTGGTGGCAAAGCATCTCAGTCCCCTCCTAGCATTCCCTTCCTGTCTTATTTATAATCTCTCATAATACTATCGTTTCTGAATGCCAGGCACCTTCTATACATAATCTCTTATTCCCATAATAACTATTTGTAGCATGTGCTAGTCCTCTTTATAAATAAGGAAACCAAGGCTGAGAGAAAGGCAATCTGTACAAGGTCTCAAAGATAATAAATAGTAGAAGTGAAGTTCAAATCCAAGTATGCCCACTTCTACAATAGCCATAAAACCACATTGACTGAAAGATGTCACAGCTCCCGAGCTGGCTGTGGTCTGGCTGAGAGGCTGATAAATGCAGCTGGGAATGATTTTTAAATCTGATTGTTCAACCACACGCACTCTGGGGTGGGAGTGTCACAGAGGCAGTGGGTCAGTGCGTATGGACAGTGATTCACTTCAAGGGCCTTATCAGCATCTGACTACCAACCACTCTCTAGAAGTTAAGTGTGTGTGTTGATTCTCTAGTGTTTGAAAGGCCTTCTAGTAAAACATGTATAATGTAATTTAGGAGTCAGAAAGGGCTTGCATCCGTTTTGGCTTTCGCTACTGTAAAATGGGGAAGTAACACCTAGATTATTGGCCGAATCAGTGACCAGATTAACAGAGTTAATGCACAAAATAAGCATGTGATAAATGGTAGCTATTCTTTTTTTAAAAAAAATAGATTGTGGATGATAAGGGCAAGCACTTGTCCAAGATCACTTAGTAAATTAGCAGCTGAAGTGGGACTTTGGACTTCAAGCCTCTGGTTCCCATGCTGATTCCACTTCCTTTACATATTGTCCTTAAGAGTGTGTGTGTGTCTGTGTATGTGTGTGTGTGTCTGTGTCTGACTATTCAAGCTAAGTCCCTTGGCTTCCGATCCAGTCCTACTATGCTTCTAAACTGGCTTCAGCAATGCTACAGCTAGTCCTGGGGCTGTGAGAACAAATACTGTTATTCTGTCCCAGGGGAGAGAAGCCCAAAAGATATCACTGGGAACAAGTTATGACTGTCCCCAGCCTCAGCCCCTGCGATGAGGTGGTTTTTTTTTTCTTCAAGCCAGTGATCTCCATACCTCACCTTCTAGTCTCTCACACCTCATCCTGTCTGCTAATCTAAAGCCCCTTCCCTATCTACCCACTGGTCCCAATCTAAGAGCAAAGGTCAAAGCTACTCCCTACCTAATTAGACAGATTTACCACCTTAGCGTTCAACTGGATCTTCAGGCATTCTCCCTGGACTGTCTGTCCATTAGAGGGAATCAGCAGGGATAAGACTATAAGCAAGGACAAAGCAAGGCACCTGGGAATATGCAGGTTTACCAAGATCTGAGTATTAGCCCAGCCCTGCCATTCCTAGCCATGTAACCTAAACAAGTCACTTCCTATGCTTTAGTTTCCTTACGGGTAAAACCGGGTCTAGTAGAGCCTACTGAGAAGGACCATTATGAAAACTCAGTCAGGATCAAGATCACCAAATCAGGATGTGACAGAGCCAGGATCTGATTCCAGGGTACCCCGCTATAGAGTAGGGTTCCTTAACTTTGGCACTATGGACATGGGGACAGATAATTCTTTATTGTGGGGGCTGTCCAGTGCACGAAAGGATGTTAAACCCCATCCGGTGTCTGATCACTAGAGGCCAGCGATGCCCCACACACCAACTGTGACAACCAAAAATGTCCTCAGACGTTCCCAAGCATCCCCTGGGGGACAACATGGCCCTGGTTAGGAAGCACTGCTGCAGGACCAAATGCTCAGTACATGTTCCCTTGTCTCTCTCCCAGCCCAAACACTTCACTCCCAGAGCCACTGCCTCTGTGAGCTGCCATGGACCTTAGGCAGGATTAATTCCACCTAACTTCTGTAGCTGATGGGGGAACATAAGGCCTGAGATCACGACGCTCCTCTCACTTTTCTGGAGGCCTCACATCCAGCCTGGAGGACCCTGGGTAGTTTCCCACTTCATGCCCCCTTGGTCCACTCTCTTCTCCCCCCAGGCCTACCACTTTCGGGCCTGGGTCCCCTGGCAAGTTAGTGGCCGTACCATGGCTGCCCCGTGCAAAGGGAGTTTTGATTAATGAGCGAGGGAGATTCGGCCATCTCACAGAGACAGCCAGGCTCCTGCAGGACTTGGGACTTTGCTGAACCCTGAAACGCTGTTAAACTTCATACACTCATGGTTTCGTGCATCACTTCTTGGTCCTCCAGTCACCAGAACACTCTCTGCTTCCCACGCAGACTTCAGGAAAATTCCTTCAGCAGCCAACAACTCACAAATCTAGTCAGAGCGCTTTAATTCTATAGTTATGACATCGCTACCCCACCATTCAATCCAGCCCAAACCCAGCGTCCCACCCCCTCATAGTACAGAATTCAAGTCTTTAGAGCTCCATATTGCAACCCTCACCAATTATTCACCCGCATGCCCAAATCTGAAACATTTGATTTAATCTGTTCTCATCTCTGCAGCCTTCCTCCCTGCACCCCAGTTTAACACCCCAGCCCCACACCTCAGATTGCTGCCCTCCCTCAATCTGATCCCCCAATTCCATCAAGCACTGTGCACCCTCAAACCCTCTTTACTCATCAAACCTTCACCTCCTTGCAAACAAGACACTGCTTCCCACTGATTCCCCCAAGAACCCGCCTCCTCAATTTTCCCAATGCCACCCAGAAAATGCTTCTTCTTTATCAATTAGGAGAGCTCCTCGCGCTGCTCCCTCTGATCTCAGATCTTGCAGCCCCAGAATCTTAGCGGCCCCAGATTCCCTCAAACCTCCTTAGATTCTGCACCCCCGAATGTCATCAGATCTCCAAAATTCTGCACCCTTCTCCCTCCACGGCCTACAGATCCCCTCCCTCTCCCAGATGCTGCACCCTGACCCATCTCGGGGGATCCCCACAGGTTACCGCATACCTCCCAGCATGCTGCAGCGGGTCTTCCAGCCCCTAGCTCACCACCCAGAGCTGCAGGTCCTCCGACTCCTCAGTCCCAGGGAATCCCACCCTGCGCCAGCCCTACCCCCACCCCCACCCCCACCTCGCTCCCGCCCCTCCGATCTGGTCCCCCTACCCTGCCATTCAAGCGTGGGACGGCCACTGAGCAGCCTCCACACCCCGCGGCTCACCAGCAGCCCGTGACTCCCCCAGGGGCCCTGGTCCCAGTTCCCTGACCCTCCTTCCCGCCCCCTACCTGACCGCCCGTGGCTCCGACGCGGCAACTGCCTCCAGCCCACCCGCCCACTGCCCTCTGCGCACGCGCCGCAGCGAATCCCTTAACCGGCTCCAATTCGCAGAGCCACCTGCCTGTCACTGGACCCCGCTTCCTGAGGCATGCTGGGGCTTGTAGTCCGCCACGCCGGAGTGCTCCGAGCCCAGTGAGCCAGAGAGAGGCCAGCTAACTGTGGACCTTGACAATAACATAGTTGAGCTTTCCTTGTAAGAGATAAGGAAACTGAGCCGTAAGGGGTTTGCCTACATTTGCTCAGAGATTTGGGAGCTAACCCCGACTCCAATCTGTGTCTTAACCCCTTTGCTAAACTGTGGCCTCCATGAGTGGTCCTCAGCAAAGCCAGGGCACCTCAAGGTCTGGAAGGCTCCTCTGAAACTCAGCTTTTCCTTCTGAGAATTGGGCTGAGGGAAGAATACAACATCCACCCTGGCGCAAGTACAGAACCTGGACTCACTTGGAAAGATAGTGCTTCTCTGGGCCCCTGTTCTCCATGGACACTTAGAAGCCTAGAGACAAGTTTATCTGATAAACACATTGCTCTTTGGAAGGCCTCTTTTGCCTACTCAGGAGGCACCTTTGTGTCAACATAAGAAACATTGAAATCTGTGGAGAGTTCTTTTGTGAGTTAATTTGAGCCAGACTGCTGACAGTTGCCAAGAAGCAAAATCTCAATGGACTGAGATAATGCTCCAGAGAATGGCAGTTTTGCACCTTATTTTATACATTACAATAAAAAGAGGAGATACAAGCGGGTTACATGGAATCCATTGGTGATAGATTAGGGAGGTGTGGAAAGCAAAACAAGGAAACCTCTGGGACTGGATGAAAAGTAAGATGATAAGACACTAGTATCTTTTACTGATATGGGTACCCATATGAGGCAGGTTTTGATCAGAATTAGCACAGAATTAGTTAACAGTCAACAATTTACATGATAACAACAATGAGATTTATGGTCTCCTCTTGGGTGGGTGCATTGGTTGTGCCCTGAGGGCTCTGGAGAAAGGGGTTATGGTAGATGCAAAAGACAATAGAAAGGCTTAGTTGAGATAAAGATTGACCCTTGTCAGGGAAGATTCTAGCCTTGGACATGACTACCTGCCATACACTGCTTTTAGTTTAAAAGTTTTAATTTCAGACTATCCTTTGTTACTCTCAGTCTCTCAGTCTGCAAGGCTGCCACACAGGCCTTCCCTGAGGTTGCCAGGTTAGCACTTGGCCCCTTTTCATCCACACTTGGCAGAGGAGCTACACTCTGTAGCACCTGTCCCTGCAGATTGAAGCTACCCAGGAACCCAAACCCAAGTCCAACTCGGGGGTAGCAGGGAAAGTAGAGTCTTCCCAGGTACGAGGTGGTCTGTCCTACTGGCTAGGGAGAATCCCTGACTCCTTAGTTTGAGGCCAGTTCTGCAGGTGACCTTTTAGTTTAGCTTAGGAGCATAGGAGCAGGAAAGGATTTACGGTAGAATGTGCTAGGACTTGAAATTCCGTGTAGGTGTGTGATGCTGCACAATGTTTTTGCCTTGAGTGCTCAGTATCAAGTGCAGCTAAACACTTCATCCTCATAAAGACCTCTGAGATAAGCACCTGATGCCCAGATAATTAAATGACAAAGCCACATGTTCATAAACATAAAGCCCAGACTGGAACCCAGTTCTACCTGAGAATACATTCTCTTAACCTTGTTTAATCTCTCTGCCCATTTCTTTATTTCCAAATGGAAATGATCTTTATCTCTAAATGCAAACAGGGACTAAGATTATTAATATGGAGTGGTTACATTTAATTAATTGTAAACACGTGTATTATAATTAGCTGTTATACTCTCCGGACTGTGGGTCCCAGGAGTGCCAGTTCCCAGCATTTCCGATATTGAAGGCAATGGGAGGCTGGATTGGCATACTTCGTGGCATCCTTTGAGTGGGCCTGGGGGCTCTGTACATCTGGGTTGGCATAGAGCTCTGGGCCTCTCTGAGACTTCAAGGTTATGCTTACAATCCAGGGCCAGCCAGGGTTTGTTCAGACAGGCCAGGCATAAGTGGGCTGAAGACCCTGCGGCAGGTTTTGATCAGAATTAGCACTGACAGTGGGTGCCAACAGAACCTTGTGGGGCCAGGAGAGTGGGGGTGCTTTCTTCTCCCACTTTCCTGGGCTCCAGGGAGCCCCCAGGTGCTCACTGCATGCTCAGCAAGTACCAGGACTTGTAATTTGGTGATTTGTCATAAAGCACAACCTGGGTTGGACTTGAATTCCCCACTTCCTTGCCATCCTCGCTAGTGGGCTGTGAACTCCCTGAAGGGCAGTGAGCATTGATTGTCAGATCTTATTAGCACAGTGCCCAGCACAGGAGAGCTGCTGAATAAGTGAGTCAGATGCAGAGATGTGACCTCAGGCAAATTGCATTCCCTGTCTGACCTAGAGTTATTCTAGCTACAAAATAGCTCCATGGGGCCGGGTGGGTGAGAACCAACCATTTTTGTACACACTAGCAATATACCAGGTACTTCATGGATATTATCACACATCAGAATTGCGCCCCTAACAAATTAAATTAAGTAGATAGCAGTAGCTCCATCTTTCAAGAGACAGCTGAGGTTCGGCAAGACTAACTCGCTCACTCACAGTTGCCTCCTAGGAAGTGGTAGGGCTGGGGTACAAACCCAGGCCAGTTGGGCCTAGGACATATTCTGAACCACCACCTTGACTACCCACATTTTTTGATACCAGCTCTCTTTTTACTGGGTACGCTTTGTTGGTAAGACTCAAAAGAGAGAGGAGATGGCAATGCTTGGGAAGTCAAGAAATACGGGTCAATCATAGCTGTCATAAACATAGAGCATGATGCTGCCAAGGAGAAGACACGCACATGAGCTGTTCTGAGCCCTATCACCAGAGAAGCGGCCTCACCCCCACCGCCTGGGGTTTCTGCTATGTTGGAGCTCAACGAGGCCAGTTTGACCAGAATGGCAAGGAGCTGCTGTAGACAGGGGCCTGGGTACTTTCACTAGCCCCCATCAGGAGAGGGAGATAGGAAAGTTACTGTCAGGTATTTTCTTCCGCCTTGAGACCTTCCTAGATCCTCTTCTCAGTCAGGTAGGGAGTTTGCTGAACACTAGTTACCAGTCCAATGTCTCAATTCAGGACTGGTATTTTTCTACTGATGTTCCCCCAATCGCAGAGTGCAGCCAATGGGGCTTCTGCGAGTCTGGGGATGTATTTCAAGCAAGGTTTTAAACAAGGATAACAGCAACAACAACAAAAAAGCATTTAAAAATATGTGTTTAACTATCTTGTTTTTAATGTTTAAATTAGCTACCAATTTAATTAATTATCACACCACTATATCTCAGAGTAAAATAAACACACTAGGAAAATGCACTCATTCTAATCCTGTGGCTGTGCATGCCCTGGTACTATCTTAGCATTCCTCCTATACAGAAACATTTTTTAAATACTCTCTGCGAAGCCTTTTGAATACAGCATCCCTCAGAGATATTGTGCTGATCCCTGCAATAAAGGGAATATGATACCAAAGCAAGGCTTAGGGATTTTTTTTGGTTTCCCAATTAGTCTATTAAGTGTACAATACCATTATGTATCAAAAAATCTATAGACCTTAATTTAAAAGTACTTAACTGCTAAAAATGCTAACCTTCATCTGAATCATTATTACAGTAGTGACATCAAAGATCACTGATCTCAGGTCATCCTAACAAATGTAATAATTTAAAACTTTGAAATACTGCAAGAATTACCAAAATGCGACACCAATATGCAGTAAGCAAATACTTTTGGGAACATGGCACCAATAGGCTTGCTTCAAACATGTTGGTGCCACAATAGTGCAAAAATGTGCAAACAAAAAAGGGTTGTGCCAAAACTTTAATTTGCAAAAGAGCCCAGTATCTGCAAAGTATAATAAAGCAAAATACAATAAAACCTCTAGGTTTTTTTATTATTATTATAAATGTTGTTTTAATATATTTTATTGATTTTTTACAGAGAGGAAAGGGAAGGGATAGATAAAGACATCAATGAGTGAGAAACATTGATCAGCTGCCTCCTGCACACCCCCAACTGGGGATGTAACCTTCAGTGGAGGCCTGGGCAGGTCAGGGTGTGCAGAAAGCTGTGGTTTCCTCCATCACCGGGGGCAACCCTAGCCTCCTGCTCATTCTGTGGCTGCAGCCATCTTGGTTGGGTCAATTTGCATACTCTTGATTGGCTAGTGGGCATGGCTTGTGGGTGTAGCAGAGTGATGGTTAATTTGCATATTGCTTTTTTATTGGATAGGTTACATATATAAATAACTTGAAGTCCACCATTACGCAGTAGAAAAAGTGAAGACTTGGATCAGCTTGGAACAGATCAGATCAGGATTGGAACCCTGGTTTCATCCACCTCCAAGATTTTTTTGGAGAATATGTTAGAAGATAATTTGAAATAATGCTTGGTGACTTGTTATAAGGCAAGTTACTTAACCTAAGCCAGTGGTCGTCAAACTCATTAGTCAACAAAGCCAAATATTAACAGTACAATGATTGAAATTTCTTTTGAGAGCCAAATTTTTAAAAACATAAACTTTTTCTAACACCACTTTTTCCAAATAGACTCACCCAGGCTGTGGCATTTTATGGAAGAGCCACACTCAAGGGGCCAAAGAGCTGCATGTCACTCACAAGCTGCAGTTTGCCAACCACAGACCTAGTCCAACTGACTTAGCCACTGCAAACTTTACTTTCTGCCTCTGCAAAAGAAGTATAATAAAAGCTATCTACCACATATAAATTTTGCAAATGTTAGATGACTTAATAGGTCTTAAGCTTTTAGAGTACGGCCTGATAAAGAATAAGTGGTCTATCTATGTTAGCTACTATTATGTAATTATTATTATTATTATTATTATCATCATCATTATTACTGTTCTTGACAAAATATCATCACCCTCTTCCCTTATTAACAATTGAATTCTGAGGAGGAAGAGGAATTTCTTGCTTATATATTATAGGGGAGAAAATTAAAACTCTAATTCATCCTAACCAAATTTGTCTGAGTCTAGAACTTCATAATTCATAGAATGGTTATGAAATAATATTAAATTATATCAGTCTATATTATTACTTACTTATCACTGTATTAACAAATTACCTCTAAACTTTGCAGTTTTGAACAGCATACATTCCTTATCTCACAGTTTCTGTGAGTCAGAAATCAGCTTAGCTAGATCCTCCTCTTCACAGGCTCTCAAAAGACAGTGGTCAAGTTATTGGCCAGGGCTGGGGTCTCATTCTAAGTTTCGACTGGGGAAGATTGGCTTCCAAGATCACTTATGTAGCTATTGGCAGGATTCAGTTCTTTACGAGTTGTCGGATTGAGTGCCTCAGTTTCCTGATGGCTTTGGTGGACACTGTCCTCAAATTGCCATCTGAGTCTCTCCAGTGTGTTTCATTCAAGTCAGCAAGAGAGTTTGTCAAGTTGACAAGTCTATCTTTGAAAATATAACCATCACAACAAGATTGCATAAATGCCCTTGTTTTTGGTTTGTTGTTTTCATTTTGTTTTGTTTTTTATTTCCTTGAGCTGATATGGAAGCAGTTGATTCAAAGTTTTGAAACTTTATTTTAATATCACATACCTTTGTGTGCATTGGCCAGACCTAGTTTGTAATAATTTGAAATAATGTAGATGGTCAAAGATTAACAGTCATCGAATACTGGCAGAGTTGGTTACTTGATATTGTAAATAGTAGTAGCAGTGAAGGCTTTCCCAGGGAATATTCACTGGGTAGAGTCATGAACTTCAACTCACCTCAAAGCTAAATGAGGACTATTGGGAGATATCCCATGGGCCTAATTTCTGCTAAGCCCCACCTCTCAACCCCAGTGCAGGCTTCCTGTCCTCCTGACTCTAAGGTTTCAGCCAGCTTTCTCTTGATGGCTACCATTACTCTCTCCATCAATTGGTGTCTGTAAGGCAGCCCAGAAAGTGATAGTCTTTTTGCTCTACTCCAACCCTCACCCCACTTCTACCACACATTCTCATGTCCCTGCTATTCATTATTCTAATTTATTTTTCTAAAAATAGGAAAATGTTAGTGTTATTTTAAAATATTTAAATATACTGCAAGGGAAAATGTGTTTAGAAGAAAGAATCAAAACAGTACATAATGTAGTTGTGGAAGATTCCTCTTCTTCCTACTCTCCGGCAGTAACTGTCTGAAGTGATTCTATGTAATTCTCCTGGCAACCCTCTTCGCTCGGTGTTTTATTGGGGAAAGTACACATACACGGAGAGAAAATGGTAGTGAGTCCCTGTGAGCTCATCACCTTGCAATACTTGTCAATATTTTGCCAATTTTCCTTCAACTATCTCTCACTTCCAATTTGCTTTTTGCCGCTGGAGCCTTTTAAAGCAAATCCCAAATATAATATCATCATTCCTCCTGTAAATACCTCAGTATTGCCTCTAACAGATAATCATTTTTTTAACATCATCATCACATCTAGCACTTCATATTCAAATTTTCTTTATTACTTCAAAATATCTTTCTGTAGTAGGTGTGTTTAAATAAGAATCAAATGTCTACATGTTTTACTAGGTCTTCCTTAATCAGTAATAATTATACCATAAAATTTTGCCATTATTTGTTGAAGACATTGGCTTCTAAAATTCTTCTTTTAGAATTAATTTTATTATTTTTTTTATTTTTATTTTTTTTTGCTTTGCAGATTAGCTTATTGCTTTTTCTTATTTTTTGTTTGTGGTTTTTGTGTGTGTGTGTGTGTGTGTGTGTGTGTGTGTGTGTGTGTGTTTAAGATGTCCCTCTCTCCTAGGGATTCATCAATTTGGTTTTTTGTTTGTTTATTTGTTTGTGGGCCCCTTTTATAAAATGATGCAGGTATTGACACCTTCTGTTCTCCTCTACCTTCTCAGAATAATGTTTTTAAATGCATAAATTGAGATACATGAAGACCATGTAAGAAAGAAATTACCCAAGACAGAGCTATCAAAATATTTTTAAAAAACAAACAAACAAATTTGTAATGGAACAATATATAGCCTTCTTTATTAATGACAATATCTAATGGATATTCTAATAGCTATCAACATAAATGATTCAAATATTTGTGACAACCTGTAATATGATAGAAATATATGTGAATCTGATTGTGTCCAAGTCATAGGAAGTGCTACACTAGTATAGTTCATTACTCCATAATTTAAAGAAATGTCCTATCCAGTGTGGCTCAATTGTTTGGAACATCATCATGTACACCAGAAAGTGGCTGGTTTGATTCCCAGTCAATGCACATACCAAGTTTGCAGGTTCAATCCCCAGTTGAGGCATCTATAGGAGGCAGCTGATCAGTGTTTCTTGTTCATAGCAGTGTTCTCTCTCTCTCTCTCTCTCTCTCTCTCTCTCTCTCTCTCTCTCTCCCATTAACAATAAATAAAAATATTAAATTATACTTAGAATATACTAAAAATAAGTTTATGTTTTCCTCTATGCAAGATCACAGACCCTTGAATTCTACACCTGGGCCCAAGGAGTGCCTGCTAAAGTAGGCAGACCATGCCATATACTTCCTATGGCAACTTATCAAAAACATTTACTGTTTGGCTTACTACTTTTAGTAATATTAAGATTAAACAACAGGTCAGCTGCTGTAAGTCTGATCCATTTATTAGGAATATTCCCATCAGCCTTTCTCTTACTGGTTTTAGGATTCATTGGTGATAGCTGTTTAGATCTCTTGTGTTAGATTACAAAATAGCAATTTTTTAAGTCTGTCATTCTTCCTGCCTTTATAACCTGCAATATTTCTGTGAAAAACAATATCATTATTCTGAAACCCAGTTTCCTCAGTTGTAAAGGAGGGTTATAAAAACAAACATTCCGAGTCCAAATTACGGTTATGAGCATTCAATGAGAAAGTCTTGGGCTTTGCAAAGAAGAATAGAAGCTCAGGAAATGAGGATTTCCTTTCTACTTGCTCCCCTTTTTTATGGACTTTTCCCCACCCTTTCTTAAAAATAAAACTAGGTTAACTAGGTTGTTCTGATAATGCTAGAGGCCCGTTGGATGAATTCGTTCACACGTGGGGTTCAGCCACCTCAATTGGGGCCAGTGGGGGGGGGGGGGTAGGGGGCTGCAGGCTGTTGGCTGGCCCCACCACTGATGGGGCCAGTTAGCCAGCCACAGTGGGCATTGTAGCACCTGGTTGCTGAACAATAAGAACTGGAATTCATCCATCGGTGTCATGAATATGTATTGTTTTAAATTCAAACAGCAACTTTGCCTTGTCCGTAATGTTATCTTTATTATATACATAGAAGAGCAGAGGCTGTGAGAGGAAGCCTCTTAACCTTGCCCATGGCCCCTGCAGAGCCTCCCCCAGGCCACAGTCACCTTTTGTTTGAATCAGGAGATGGTGCTTTTCCACTTGGCTTCAATCCTGTGGACACAGGCATGGCCTGCGAGGCTGCCTGAGGTGGGACCCAGTTTCCACTCCCCTGAAGAGCACAGCTTGCACACCTGTGCCCAGAGGCTCTGGTCACATGCATAGAAATCCAAACCCAGGTCTGCCTCACATTCAGACTGTCAATGTAAGAAACATCCAAGCCTACAAGAATTTTTATGAGTTTATTTGAGCCAAACTGATGTCAGGAAGCAAAATCTTAAAGGATTGAGATAATGCTCCCGAGAATGGCAGTTTTGCACCTTATTTTATACATTAGAATCAAAGGAGAAGACTTAAGGGAGTTACATGAACTCCAGTGTTGATAGGGAGGCAGGAGAAAGCAAAGCAAGGAAATCTCTGGGAATGGATAAAAGAAAAAAGAACAGACTCATACTTCTTAACAATTCACACGATAATAATAACCATGAGGGGATTTGTGGTCTTTGCTCTGGTGAGGTGGTTGGCTTTGAGGAGTGGAGAAGGAAATTACTTTGATATTCCAAAGAGAAGTTATCAGGTATGTTATTGTAGATGCAAAACAGGACAATAGGCAGACTCAGTTAAGGTGAAGATTGACCTTTGTTAGAGAAAAAATGCTGGCCTATGATATGACTACCAGCCATGTCCTAGCTTTTAGTTAGGAAGTTTTCATTTCTGACCATCCTAGGTGGTTACTTTAGGTCTCTTGAGTTTGTAAGACTGCCACTTAGGCCTTCTTGTCAGGTTAGTCTTTGGCTCATTTCTTGTCCTCAAGACCACATCCATTTCATAGTTGCCTCGGAGTTCATCCCTTCCTGGTACCTTCAGGATCCTGCTCTATCGATTGTCTCTTCTCTCTGCTTTATCTCCAACCCCATCCATCTCCTTCTCTCTGGCTTCTCCTTCCTAGCTCACATACTCAATCAAAGCTCTATTCTTAGGCATACCTTGGTCTGGAGCAAATCATCTATATATATAGAAGCCTAATATGCAAAGTGTCCCCTTGGGAGTTGGACCCACTGGGAGTTTGATCGTTCACTATGACATGCGCTGACCACCAAGGGGTGCGGCTGGCAGTCAGCAGCTGCTAGGAACCCTACCCATACTCAAATTTTGTGCACTGGGCCTCTAGTGACTCATAATTTCACTACCATCACCCCCACCCCTCCAATGCCTAGCTCCAAACCTGGCCCTGTACCCGCTTTCTAAGCAAATGCTGGTCCAGAACCTTGTACTTGACACCAGGCTTCCTTGAGTCAGAGCCAAGCCCTTAGGGTCTTCCCAGCTGCCCTCAGTGAGCAGCAAGTTGCTTTGCGCACAGGATTCATTCCTTGGCGTAGGAGGACCAAGTTTTTCCCAAGAGCAATCATCTTAAACGGACACTAGAGGGCAGCAGAAGACCACACATGGCTCTGTCAGTCTTCATTACTGGCTACAGCTCACCTTGTTTCAAGTGGCTGAAGGAAATGCTAAGCTTTAATTCTGACTGAACAGCAAGAGGGATTAAAAACAAAAACAAAAACAAAAACCTGTGTGGGCAGCGAAGGAAGCCTGAGCATCTCTTAGTATGTGGGAAAGTGCACCTTTGGATCCACTGAGCTGCCCTGGGATTCTTCACTCTGTGCCTTTATTATTATTTTTTTTTTTTTTTCTTTTACAGAGAGGAAGGGAGAGGAATAGAGTTAGAAACATCCATGAGAGAGAAACATCCATCAGTTGCCTCCTGCACAACCCCTACTGGGAATGTGCCTGTAACCAAGGTATATTCCCTTGACCAGAATCGAACCTGGGACACTTTAGTTCGCAGGCCGACGCTCTATCCACTGAGCCCAACCAGTTAGGGCGCCTTTCTTTGTTTAGGACAAACCACAGCAGAACCACAAGGGATTGTTTGTACTTAAAAAAATAAATAAATAAGGTAATTCTCACTTGCAAACAAAAGACATCAGCCACTGCTGTGCTACTGGTCAGTGTCCAGGACTCTCTCTCTCCAGAGGTGGACCTGAAGAAGATACCCTCCATGTTCTCATCAGGTACCCTCCATGTCACTCTGAGCCTCGGTTCCCTCCCTTGTGAGTGGGGGCAGCGGTCTCTACTCTGTAGGGTGACAGGGCAGCCATCTGGGGACATAGGTGTACATCAGTGAGGGCTGCAGCTAACCCGAATGCTCCGAGAAGGTCAGTGAGGAACTAACACCCCACTTTACAAATAAGAAAAGTGAGTAGAAGTGAAGTGACTTGCCAAGGATCTCAGATCAGATCTTGCAAACCCAACAACCTTAGATTTAAGCATCCAATTCTACCCTTGTCTACTGTGTTCCATTAGGGAGGGAGCAGGTGGTTGTTTTGTAGTGTGCTTTTTAAATATGCTTTTTATTAGTTTTTAGAGCTACAGGAAAGGGAAGGATAGAAAGAGACAAATATCAGTGAGCGAGAAACATCATTGAATGGCTGCCTTCTGCACGCCCCTCCTCTGGGGATCAAGCCTGCAACCTGGGCATGTGCCCCGAATGGGAATCAAACCAGTGACCTCCTGGTAATGGTTCAATACTCAACCACTGTGCCACCCCAGCCAGGCCAGAAGCAGGTAGTTTTAAGGAAAAATTCCTGACAGGGTGGTTAAAGTACCAGCAGGTCTCAAGGGAAAATGTACAGACTCAGATGCTCTCAAGCATGGAATAATGCTGGGGTGACAGCCCTTTTTTCTAGTGCTCCATATCTGGTCCAGGGACAATCCTCAAGCATGTCTCACTTTGGCAACCTCTGGGTTCAGAGTCAACCCTGTTCTGCTGCCTGATCCACCAAAGCTCCAGCAGGTAGAGTAGGACCCTCCCAGCTGCCCACGCACGGCGAATCCTCCGAGAGGCGCTCTGGAGGCCCCTTCTCACAAGACTTGGGATTAGGAGGCAGCATGTTCTTCCTGCCCCTCCTGGGTCACTGGAAACCTGCAATCTCAGGTCATACTAGCTCTCTGGTCAGCACACCTCCCTTCTACCCCTCCCTGTCTACCCTCTCACCTCGCTTTAGTTCCTTGCTCTGGCTGGGCTTGGCAGAGTTAGGGAACAAGTTTGGGTTCATCTCTTTCATAAATGCTGCCTACAGGGGCTTGGCTTTGGGATTTCACTTCTAGTCTGTCCCTGTGTCTCGAGAGAGAGTCCAGTGTGAACATCCTGTTCCAGCATCAGTAATAGGGAGTAATTGTGGCCATAATAATTGCACCACAGCAGCGACAGTAATAACAGCTAACGTGATTCAGCGCCTAACCTTTGCAGCACCTTATTTACTCCTCCCAGTAATGTTTTCACATCGGCACTGTTATCTGGGATCGGCACACACATGGTGCTGAACTCAGACTGCGGGATGGGAAGGGCAGATGGCACCACACACAAGCGCAGGCCTTGGCAGCGGCGGTGGAGCTGGCTCCTTCCCCTTCGTTAAGGACGTTTGTTCGGTTCCTGGAGCCAGGCCTCAGCTCCAACAGGAGACAGTAACTCCGCCTAAGAAATGATCCCGTTTTAGCAATTCCTGGGAGGCCATTGCTGCAATAAAGGCCATTCTTTACGATATAAAAGTCTCACCCTCTTCCTTCCACCCTTGACGTTGCTAATTTGAGCCCCTCTGGTCCCCGTGGAGCCATTAAATGCTCCAAGTGCAAGGCTACTGCCAAGCAAGCCCGTCTGACTGGGCGGCAGTGCCCCGAGCTGTTGCTGACTATTGGACAAACATTCCTACGACTTTGGCTCTCCCAGAAGCCCTTTGTCGGAAGCCTTTGTTTTGTTTGCTCGACGAGGCCAAGCAGTGCCATCACCTCCTGCCGAAAAGCCCTGGCCACCCTCCCAACACGGAGTTATCACTTCAACGGAGGCTTTTTTTTTTTTTTTTTTTTTTCAACAAAATAATGCCCAGCAGGAATTTGGGAGGAGAAAAAAGAGAGTTCAGTTGGCAGGTTCTCAGATGAATGGCTTGTAGTGTCATTGGGACTGAATTGGGCTTGAAACCAGACATGATCCTATTTTCAGAGCATTGTTCCGAGGGATGGGAAATGGGAACAGAGGATAAGACCCTTCAGAAATGCTCTTGATCTTTGCCTGTTAGAGACAGCCTGTTTCAACGGCACTCCCGCACCCTCAGTGGCCAGGCCCCATGTGAAAACCACAAGGAGGTCAGAGCAACCGGCACATCGATCAGCTCTTCATCTGTTAACTTTCCTGTTGAGAGAGCTAATTTTACGTTGGGAAGAGGTCACTTGTTTAGAAGCCGCCAATTCATTATCAATCCTTTTTAAAAAAATTTATATTCTTATTGATTTCAGAGAGGAAGGAAGAGAGGGAGGGAGATGAAAACATCCATGATGAGAGAGCATCATTGATTGGCTGCCTCTTGCACGCCCCACACTGGGGACCAAGATTGCAATCTGGGCATGTGCCCTGACCAGGAATCGAACCGTGGCCTCCTAGTTCATAGGTCAATGTTCAGCCACAGAACCACACCAGCCAGGTTAATTATCAAACTTAAAATTCACAACAGCTCTGAGACTCATCAGTGCTTTCATAAGAGCACAGTGATTGGGATATATAAATATATTATACTAAAGCCCCGGGGCACGAAATTTGTGCACTGTGTGTGTGTGGGGGGGGGGGGGGGGGGGGCAGGGTCCCTCAGCCCAGCATGCACCCTCTAACAGTCCAGGAATCCTTGGGGGATGTTCGACTGCAATGGAAGTGGGAGAGGCTGCCACCACCACTGCTGGCTTGCCAGCCATGAGCCCCACTCAGGGCTTCTGGCTGAGTGGTGCTCTCCCTGTGGGAGCACACTAACCACCAGGGAGCAGCTCCTGCATTTAGTGTCTGCCCCCTGGTGGTCAGTGCGCATCATAGTGACCAATTGTTCCGCTGTTTGATCTGCATAGTAGCTTTTATTATATAGGATATCCAATAAATGGTTATTAAAAGTATTATTGAAAGCCTACTGTGTTCCAGATACTGTGTAATGTGGATATATATGGGGATCAGCAAGACTAATACTGCTTTTGCCCTTATGGAACTTTCAGTCTGGAAAGTTCCATAGTGCTGGATGATCCATAGAACAGGATGCTAAGAGGGTTCTTAATGTGAAACCCTATTCTAGATTGGTGGCATGTGGGGTGGAGCTCAGGGAAGGCTTTGCTGAGGAATTGGCCCTTGACCTCTGACCTAAAGGATGAGTGAGAGTGAGCCAGGAGAAGCCTGGGGCTGGGGGTGGGATGGAAAAAGCATTCTGTTCAGAGAAGAGCATCTGCCGAGACTTAGGAAGGCACAACGCATATGCAAGCAAATTAAAGGCCATTGCAGCTGAAAGTAAAAGAACTAGGAGCATCAGCGTATGAATCTGATTGAGAGGCAGGTTTTCTGGAGCCCATACTACTTACGTGTCGTCTTAAATATGTTGGTCTTTATCCTAAAAGCAGCGACATGCCATGGAAGAGTGTTAAGTAGGAGGGGAATATAGGCTTCACCTTTTGAAAAGATGACTTTAGCCACAGCGTGAGGTGTCAGAAACAGTGTTAGCAGTTGTAAAATCTTCAGAGGGGTCTTTAAAAGGATAAAGGTCTTCCCTGTTGCCACTTTTAAGGCAGGACACAGTCTTTACCAAAAGGGCCATTGTTAATAAATGCACATGGGACTTAGAGATAAATGCTTTTCTCCATTTAGACATTGGGTTCCTTCCTTGTTTAGTGATGGAGCTGGACCAGATGATAACCAAGTGCATTCTTTTTGCAAAACCAGTCCTTAAGTTCGGCTGTGAATTCTGTCCTGGTATTTCAATGCCGTTTTCAGCCCGGACACGAGACTTTTAACTCCACTTGTTGACCTGATGGTTTGAAAAAGCTAAAGATTTATTAGACAAGGGCATACCAGCAAAGGTCTGTAGCCTGTTTTGTTGCTAAATGGGTATCTTTAACCCAATGGCTGTGAATGTATGATCAAAGGAATGTTGCATTTCTTCCCAATGACCTTATGTGCAAATGGCAAGGTGCTATGAGGGGCAGCCATCTGCATTTTTATGACAAGAGATAAGCCCTTGTTGGGTAGCTCAGTTGGTTAGAGCATCAACTTCATGTGCCAAGGTTGTGACTTGATCCCCAGTCAGGGCACATACTAGAATCAACCAGTGAATGCATAAATAAATGAAATAACAAATTGATGTTTCTCTTTCTTTCTCTAACATCAATAAATAAAATTTTAAAATACATAAAATAAGACATAAAAACGATGGTTGAAGTGGTGTATTGATTATCAGACAGACCGAGGCCAACTGCTGAAAGAATTACTAACTCACCGTGTCACTTGGCAAAGTCATTTTCCTTCCTTCGGACACCATCACCTCTTGTTTAAAATGGGAACGCTGTATTCAATTAGTGTTTCTCCAAAGGGGTGCTCTTCACTAGGTTTTGAAAGATGTCTTCTGGAGAAAATATGTCCTACTTTATTCTCCTTGGAAAGGTGCAATCCAAGTGCACTGATGGTCTAATTAATTCTGAAGGTTTTACTTTAATCCATCATTCTTCCACATTCCTGTTTTACTATCGGTGGAGCTCTCTCTGAGACTCAGTTTCCCCATTGGTAACCTAAGGCTACAGCAGAGGTTTCCAGACTTTTTCCACAAAGGATTGAGTAGTAAATATTTTAGGCTTTGTGGGCCGTGGAGTCCTTGTTGCGACTACTAACTTCTGTCATTGTGGCTATGCACAATAAAAAGCATGGAGGCTTCTGTGTTCTGATAAAACTTTATTTGCAATGACAGGCAGTGGGCTGGATTTGACCCATGGGCCATCGTTTACTGACCTCTGGGTCAGAGTATAAGCTAATGGCTCCCTAATGTCCTTGCAACTTTAATACCCCTTCCCCTTCTCTCCTGAACGGTTATTCTCTCCCAAGTTTGAAGTCATTTTTTCCCCCCTCCAAAACTGTCCCTATGACCTGCACTTCCAAAAGTCATCACCTTCATTGGATGTGTCTGTATGCAAGACTGTCTCCATCTCCCCAGCTGCCGAGATGCCTCCTTCACATCTTTGTTTTGTTTATTTCGGTAACTACCCATCTTTAATCCCTCTGAAGGACTGGTGAGCTGGAATACATCTTGTCTTCCTCCCTCAGAGCCTTTGATCTGAGGCTCATAAGCATTTACTGACAGCCAGACAGAAAAGGTGGAGCCCAGATCCCAGGCCCCAGGGCCCGGAGAGTAATGAATGAAGGCTGCATTTATTTGTATTTCTAACGGGTAAGCCCATTTCCAGTTCAGCTGCGTGTCAGTGCAGGCCCAGAGCAAGAGCAGGAGACAACCCTTCTTTCCCTGCCAGGCATTGCGGCCCAAGGCCTGTAGTTCCACTGAGGCAGGAGCTTGCCTTGACTTTACCAGGCTTGGGAGAAGCTGCCGCCTGTGGCAAGCTCTGCCCCTTAGTATAGCCTCCCTCCACTTCCTGTTTTGCCACTTGGACTGTGCATTGAAGATATCCTACACATAGTCTGCAATGTAAGTGGAACCCTCTGCATTGCACATATCATTTTGCTCCTTCAAGGTTTTTAATATAACCACTGACCCCTCTCCCCTATGAAATCTTATGTAGAAGGCCAGTCTGTAAAACAGATACCCTGTTTCCCCGAAAATAAGACAGTGTCTTATATTAATTTTTGCTCCCAAAGATGCACTAGGTCTTATTTTCAGGGGATGTCTTATTTTTCCATGAAGGAGAATAGGGTACACATTTATTGTTAAATGAAAATAAAGGAAATTTATTACTGTATACGGTACGGTAGTACGGTAGTTGTCAACACAAACCAGACAAACTGTGAATCCTACAGTATCAAGAATTTACTCATTTATTCAATGACAATCATGTCATCATCTTCTGGAACATCATCATAACAATCCAATTCCTGAATTTCCTGGTGAATTTCTTGTGACTCCATTTCTTTCAGAATCAGTGGACCAAATCTCTCATGTTTAGCAATAGCACTGTCTTTAAATGAGTACTTCTTGTCAAGGTAGCCTGCTTGCAGTGCATTTGCAATGCAACTGTCAGTGATTTTCTCCCATGAATTCTTCACCCAGGTCACAACTTCTTGCAGTTTAGTTTCCACAAAGTTTCTACACTGATTCTCTCCATTCTATTTTCAATGTAGTCATTAACTTCCAGGTGCAAATTGTCTTTGAATGGCTTGTTTATTACAATATCAAGAGTCTGGAGATAGGCCATCATTCCTGCGGGAATCATTATCTGATCTATTTTTCTTTCCTGATCTATTTTTCTTTCTTCATGTCTTTAGCATGGTGAGGTGCTGGCTGCATCGCAGACTAGCAGACCTCTTTGGCTCCCTCACATAACAAGTGGCAGCATTAAATCGACCCACTGCTTGTGTGGCCCAGGCTTTTTCAGTTTCAAGAATAAAAACGCCCAAAACACGTTCAATCTTTTCCTTCTTGCCCTTAGAAATGATTAAAGGTGGGATTTTAGTGCCATCCAGAGGAATTGCCAAAATACAGAAAACACATGCACTTTCGTAAGCAGTGGAGGGAATGTACACTAAGGAGGCACCCCGCTGTTCAATTGTTGTTTGAGATGATTGACCCATAAACACTGCAGTTTCATCCATAGCAATCATGTTGGAAAGATTGTATTTAGAGAAGTCAGCATCATCAATAAAGGACTTGAATGCAAGTGCTCGCTTAATAACTTGAGTATCTTCCAACCTAAACAATGTTGAAGTAGATCTTCTTAAAGACAGTTCACCTCCCTGAAGGAAATTATCCAGCCAGTGTTGTGATGCTTTGAAGTCTTTGGGGGCTATGTCAAACTGTGGTGCCATTGCAAGGGCAAATTCTTGAATCTGAGCCCTATTCACAACCAAAGCCTTTTCTTTCCTGTCAGCAACCCATTCACAGATCAGGTCTTCCAGCTCGAAAAATAATGGTTGCCGACCTGATCCACACTTGTGCTTTTTAACATTTCCCTTGTCCACTTGTTCAATGAGGTTACCATACTCTGCTCGCCATTTTAGGACCAATCGGATACTCAACATCTTCTCTTTGCAGAAAGCAGTAAGATTTTGGCCCCAAGAGCCATCTTTAAATATGTAGAAAGTGAGGTCCCAAGACAGAAGGGAAGATATTTAATGTAAATGGTAGAAGAAGGCTCCATTCTGAGCCATCTGGCCAGTGCTATTAGCAAAGCAACATGCACAAACCACTCTGTCATCTCTTCCTTTCCTGTTGACACCAGGTCCTTGCACGTCAGACTCATGGTGGGTTCAGAAGTCTGACCTTTTGAACAAATGCTGAATTTCTTTCTCCCTCTCCAGAGACCACAGAGCTGGGCAGCAAGAAAGAGCTCAAGTCCATGCCCTTCATCACCTACCTCTCAGGTCTGTTAACCGCCCAGATGCTGTCAGATGACCACCTCATCTCAGGTGTGGAGATCCGCTGTGAGGAGAAAGGCCGCTGTCCCTCTACCTGCCACCTCTGCCGCCGACCAGGCAAGGAGCAGCTGAGCCCCACACCAGTGCTGCTAGAAATCAACCGTGTGGTACCACTTTACACCCTCATCCAAGACAACGGCACCAAGGAGGTAAGCCAGCAACCCCCTGACACTGGCACTAAGTCAAGTCTAAGTTCCAACCCTTTCTACTCCTGCCCTGTGGGCCCTTGGTCTGTCGGGATTGTTGTTGTCACCGCCATCATCACCACCATCATCAGCATCAGCATCATCAGCATCATGACTAGCATTTATTGAGTACATATACAGCTGATAACACCAACTGATATCACCGACAACCTCTCAAATCTCACTGGTTTAATACAATATAGGTTATTTCTTGTTTGTTCAAAGTCAGTCCCAAATATATATATTCCATTTTTTGTTAATCCTTCCATTAATTTTTAGATAGAGTGGAAGGGACTGGAAGAGACCAAGAGAGAGAGAAACATTGATGTGAGAGAGACACATCGATTGGTTGCATCATGCACTCACCTGGAACAAGGCCAGGATCAAGCCTAAAACCTAGATACATGCCCTTGACTGAAATCGAACTCGGGACCCATCAGTCCGCAGACTACTCTCTATCCACTGCTAGAGCTCAATTATTTTTTTCAACACATAGCTTTATTTTGAGATGCACTTTGGGGATCCAGCCTGTTTTGTCCTGTGCTCCGTCCAGAGTTGAGGTAGAGAAGGAAAGAACATGGGGGGTGCCATGAGCAGCTGAAGTGGGTTAAGGCTGAACATGGCACCAGTCCTTTCAACTCCCATTCCAGTGGCTAGAACTCAGCCCTGGGCACACGTGTGTGCAGTGAGACAGAGACATGTTTTCGATCTGTGCTTCTCGGAGGAGATATGGGTCTGGTGAAAAACTCATGGTATCTGCCTCAGCACTATCCTTGGGTCACCTTCTTTAATTCACCCTTCAAAGCTCTGCTTTTCTTATAAATATTGGGTGGCTTCAAAAGAAAGTGCAGACATTGGACAATCTTTTGTTTTTGTAAGGCACAATTGCATATGATTCATTTTAATGTCATACCTGCTTTATAACTGAGGAAACCTCCATGATGTTCAGTGATTTGCTGAAAGTTAGTTTGCTCCAGAGACGATACGCTTTATTGTGAAATTACGTCTCCTCTTTTTCCTTTTTCTGCGTTTCTCACTTTCAGTTACGGCGTGCTAGGGCTGGAAGGGATCATATGCATGATTTGGTTCACTGGTGTGCAAACTCTTGTTCATGGCGCCCTGTTTTCACATGCAGTCTTCAGAAGCCCCATCCATAAAAGTAGGACTAGTGATGCCACTCTTTCAGTGAGGAGGAGGGAGGTGGATAAAGTGTCTCTACTTGGCCCCACTATTCTCTATACAGAAACTCCTTGACAGCTCTGGGTGTCCAGAGGAGATAATATGGTAGACTCCTGGCAAAGTCCAGTAGGATGTGATGGTTTACACGCCCCTCCCATAGCATCCCAATGAGCAAGTACCAGAGGTGATGGGGGCTTCTGAGGACTAAGAAGGGATGAGAACAAGAGTGAGGGAGAGTATCAGATACAAACCCAAGGCAGGAAAGACCATGCTCTGCACAGAGATGGAAAGAAATTCCCAACAACAGTCTAAAATATGCAAGGAGAGCAGAGATGAGACCAGAGGGGTAAGGAGGAGTCTGGTCATTTAGGACCTTGTAAACTGGATCATGCGCTTTGAACTCTAACTAGTGGGCATTGCGATGCTGAAGATGCATGGTCAGCAGGAGACTGATAGGGTCAGACTTGTGTGGCAGAAGGAGCCCTCTAGAGAGAATCCAGATGGCCATCCACGGGATGGAGTTAAGGTGTGGAGTATGCATGCAATAGAATACTGCACAACGGCCCAAATGAATGAAGTGTGGTGACAGTATGGCATGAGTGAACATAATATTAAATAAAGAAAGCAAGTTCCAAAGATATAGTTTAAATAGCATGATATCCTTTCTATTATTTTGTTTAAACACACACACACACACCACACACACACCCTTAATATGTTACCTTTTAGGAATAAATACTGGTGCAATAAACCATTTAGAAATGGAGTCGAGGAAATGGTGGGCATAGGGTTAAGGGTGATAGTCGCCTTGAGACGGGGAGGCAGGGGGATGGCATGAGGGAGCATTCATTACACTTACCTTGTCGGGTCCCCAGCTGGTGGTGGATTTGTGGGAGTTCATTAGAGAATTAACGCTAGCTAACTGACTAGCACCAACTGCATGTCACATGAAGCCTGACCAGGTGTCGTGCAACAGTGACCTTGAGTCATGAACCAAGCATCGCAAATGATCTAATTCTGTGCAGCAGAGGTCCCCAAAGTAACAACACCAGAACAGGCAGGTAGGCATCTGTCTCCACACCTCTGGCTTCTGGGCAGGAGTCCACTGTGGGCATGCTGTTGAAGCTTCCAGTGAAGACCAAGGTGGGTCTGATCAGTGTTATGTCCGCGAACAGTGGGTGGCTGATCTCCCTGTACATGGCTACCACAGTGTGTGAGGCTATTAACAGTCCCATGTACTATGTGAGCTTGCCCCCAGGACCACCATCCTGGGCCATCCCGCCCTCCGCATCTAGAAGTGGCACAATACCAGCTGGGTCCGGGGACTTTTAAAACTGGTTCTTGGCACATGCATGGTAGCAGAGGAGTGGTAGTTCCGTTCTTCTTTGCTTAGGAGGCAGATGACCTCATTTCTGAATCCTGCGCCAGCTTCCCTTGCAATAGTCAACTCTGGACCTTCAGGGAAGTCTCCCTGAGGCCCATTCAGAAGGGTGTGAAAGTGGCCACTAGATGTCACTGTTCTCCTTATAGAACTCGAGCCCTTGGCGCACTAGCCATGGAGTCCTCATTTTTGAGCACCTGCTGTATGCCAAGTACACTGTCATACCCTGAGAAGTGAGGAGTATGACGAGCAGACATGGTTTTTATCTGCATGGGATTTACAGACTTTTGGAGAAGACAGATATTAACAAGTAAAGACAGGCTGTGCTGAGAACCCAGAGAAGTCCAGGGTGGTGGAGGAAGGCTTCCCTGAGGAAGTGACACAGACTGGGGCCAGGTGCATAAAGTGTCTTGAACTGCATTTGGGGGAGGGGAGAAGGCTGAGCACATGCTCGGTTGAAGGCCCCGCTCCTGCGAAGGCCTAAAGAATGAGCAAAGGCGGCCCCTTTCCCTGGGGAACCAGGTGACCACTGATGTGGCAGAGACCGAAGCCGTAAGGCAGCCCCATGGGCAATGCCGAGGGGAGGCAGCAGGACCAGGCCAGGCAGAGCTGTGAAGGCTGGGGTGGCAAGGAGTGTGTTCCCTGGTGGTGGGGAGCCATGGGGAGGTTCGTCAGAGAGCGTGGATGCTGATTCTCAGCTCCCAGTGCTGCTCTTCTTTGTCCCGCACAGAAATGTTAGAGCTGGTTGATTAGAGCTGGCTTCTTCTGAGGCTCCAGTTTCTTCACCCCCCGTCCCCCCTTGAACCCCAAGACATGCTTGTTTATGTCTCTCGGAAGCCTGCGGGCTGTGGTGGTTGGGCATTTCCAGGGAGCCAGGCTGCGGTGGGAGCAGGCAGGACTGCCCCATCGCAGGTCTGGAAAGGATCCTGGAGGAGGGACTGCGGACTCGGAGGGAAGCCCGCCAGCATGATGAGAAAGCAGCCGTTCTCACTGTCTCCATCACTTGTTTTTTTCTTCCTCTTCCTAAGTTCCCAGTGCTCCTTCTCTCATGGTTTCTCCATCTTTCTGCCTTTCTGTTCAGTGGGTGGCAGAGGCCATATGCATAAAACATAAAGACCCAGACTCTGACACAGGCCTTGCCAGGCTGGGTACATCCTTGTTCATTTGTTCATTCTTTCTTTTAAAATATTTTATTGATTTTTTTTTTTTTTACAGAGAGGAAGGGAGACGGATAGAGAGTTAGAGACATCAATGAGAGAAACATCGATCAGCTGCCTCCTGCATACCCCTACTGGGGATGTGCCCGCAACCAAGGTGCATGCCCTTGACTGGAATCGAACCTGGTACCTTTTTGTCCACAGGCCGACACTTTATCCATTGAGCCAAATCGGTTAGGGTAGTGATCAGCAAACTCATTAGTTAACAGAGCCAAATATCACCAGTACAACGATTGTAATTTCTTTTTGGAACCAAATGTTTTTAAACTTAAACTATATAGGTAGGTACATTGTTATTAACTTAATGAGGGTACTCCTAAGCTGGCCTTTGCTAAAAACTCAAGGGGCCAAAGAGCCACATCTGGCTCTCGAGCCACAGTTTGCCGAACACTAGGTTAGGGCCATCCTTGTTCTTTCTGGGCCTTTCTTTCCCCACCTGAAAACAAAATACTGCCAGGAGGAGCAAACTTCTTTCTGGGCTTCCTGCAAGGGACTTCGTCTAAGTGGAATCAGACAGTAGAAGCTTCCCCTCCACCCAGGTTTGCTTGGAACCCTGCCTTAATTCCTCAGTCTTGGATGATACTGACTGACCTCTCCAAACCTCAGTCTCCACATCTGTAAAATGGGGTCTCACAATTTCTACGTCATGGGACTCACACGAGATAACAACCATGTAGTGCCTGCCTGGCTCATAGCACGTAACAGGCAGCCTTTTCTTACAATGATGAGAAACTGTGTGTGTCTAAACAAGCCCCTTTCTTTACCTTCGCTTCCTTTGGGACCTTCTCGCCTAGGTGGTACTTGATAATGTTGCAGGTGCCCAAAAGGCTAGGGTCAGGACAAGTAGGGTGGGACCTGTGTTTTGAATGGGAGAAGTCACCCGTGAGCCCGAAAGGGCAGCTCACACGTGTAGGGCGTTTTGGAGCATTTCTCGCTCTACAAACACATCTGGAACACATGCTCTGTGGGTAAGGAACACAACAGGTGGAGTTAAACTCGAGTAGAGCGACTTCCTCCTCCTGTAGCCCTTCCTAAGCAGGAGGGGACCGCTCTTCTACGGGAGAGCGCCCAATGCCTGGGGTTATTGGAGGTGCTGAGGCAGCCCCTTGTCCCATTCCAGGACGCACTCGGGAGCGCCAGGAAGGGGGTGTGACTGGCCTGAGGTCTCTGGGGCGGTCCTGGCTCTGCATCTGGACCAGGGCCTGGGTGTGCTCCCATAGCCTGGGGACCACTGGGCATAGAGCATGCCTTCTGCCCCAGCTGGACGAGAACCCATCATTCTGCTTCACGCTGTGGTTTAGAACAAGCCGAGCAGGGAAATGGCTTTGTGATGGAGAGTTTGATTAATATGTAAATCTCCTTCCTCACGTCTTCACTGACCCACACAGAGGCCAAAGCCGCGGAGCTTGGCCAAGCATAACTAGTACTTGATGTACAAGACTTCGTGTGCCTGGTAATTTAGCTTTTGGGTGAAGAAGAGGTGAGACTCCGAGGTGGGGACATAGAAAACAGTGTCCTGGGGAAGAGCCAGGCAGAGCTGGATTTGAATTCTATCTCTGCCATCGACTGCCTGGGTGACCCACGAGTAGGAAGCAGTCACTCTGAACCATCTGTCCCTACCCCTCTTGGGATTAAATGTTTTCTTTGGAAGAGCTAGAGCAGTGGTCGGCAAACTCATTAGTCAACAAAGCCAAATATCAACAGTACAACGATTGAAATTTCTTTTTTGAGAGCCAAATTTTTTAAACTTTTAAACTATATAGGTAGGTAGATTGTTATTAACTTAATTAGGGTACTCCTAAGCTGGTCTTTGCTAAAAACTCAAGGGCCAAAGAGCCGCAGTTTGGAGCATTTCTCGCTCTATAAACACATCTGGAACACATGCTCACTAGCCACAGTTTGCCGACCACTGAGCTAGAGAATTGGGACACCTGGCACCTGGAATCAGAGATACCTGGGACATCCAGGATCCATCCTTTTTTTTTTTCTTCTTAATATATTTTATTAATTTTTTACAGAGAGGAAGAGAGAGGGATAGAGAGTTAGAAACATCGATGAGAAAGAATCATCGATCAGCTGCCTCCTGCACAACCCCCGCTGGGGATGTGCCCACAACATGCCCTTGACCGGAATCGAACCTGGGACCTTTTAGTCCACAGGCCGACGCTCTATCCACTGAGCCAAACTGGTTTCAGCCCAGGCTTCATCCTTGAAAATTTTTTTAAAAATGGATTTTAGAGAGGAAGGGAGATGGGGAGGGAGAGAGAAACATCAAGATGAGAGAGAAACATTGATCAGCTACCTCTTGCATGCCCCCTACCAGGAATTGAGCCTGCAACCTGGGCATGTGCCTTGACCGGGAATTGAACCATGACCTCTTGATTCATAGGTCTATGCTCAACCATGGAGCCATACTGGCCAAGCTCTGTCCTTGGTTTTTATGTGACATTAGACATGGATGCTTCCACTGTTTAGGTCTCTGTGCCTTTATCTTTATGATAAGTACTGGTTAACTTTACCCACAGTCCCCTCTGGCCTTGTGATATTCAGATCTAACTTCTACCCTGAAAATAAGGAAAATATTTTGAGGTTGGAAGAGGCATCCTGGGACCTGCAACACATTTTTCATCCAGAGATAGTCCCAGTTTAACTCCTAAGTTAATATCGGGAAGGCAACGATATGCACATTTTGTCCTCTATCCCAAGCTCACAGCATTGATGAATGGAGAGGGATGTTAAGGTTATATCCTATTTGTTCTCCAGACCGACCTCTTTCCTTGGCACTGACACCTAGAAATGAAGAGATTTGCTCCAGGTGACGTAGCCAAGACTGAAATCAGAGTGGTCAGGCATGGCTTCCAACCTCAGAAATGCCACCTCTCTGAGGCTCAGTTTGCCCATTGTGAAGTGGGGGTGCTAACTGCCCCATAGGGCTCTTGTGTAGAAAAATCAGGAGCCCGCTGGCTATTGTTCTGAAGACCGTAAAGTACCCTGTAGATCAGAAGCATTCTCTTCCATTACCCGGGACAACTCCCCTGACTTCTGATAGTGTGAGCTGTGTGTTTCCTCTCTCTCTTTTTTCCTTCTGCCCCAGGGAGAGTCATGTGCAATTTTGGTCTTGTTGTGGTTGTTGGACCTTCCAGCAGTGCCTCCCTCTCGGCCAGAAACTCTTGTTTTCTCTATTTACACTTCTTGGCCCAGACTGAGAAGAGAATTCCAAGGATTGTTCTTTGAAGAGACATGAACAGCCAAAATCGTGCCCCTCGATGCCCACCCTGTTCTTAGTACCACCACTGCCACTATGGTTATCACAGCCACCCTTGCCATCACCGCCATTACCATGCACAGGGTGCTAGATGCATGCCGGGGACCAGGCTAGGAGATACAGAGGGAGGAAGACATCAGTCGTGCCTTCAAGGAGCCCATAGTGGGGTGGAGGAGGCAGAAGAGCCACAGGAGTAACTTTAATTACTTGCATCTGCTGCATTAACGCATCATTTATTTTCAAATAACACAACAGGCATTCCAACAGCATTAGAAAAGAGGGAGAAGGAAACTCTGAAAGGGATTATCTGGACATGATTCTTGGGGCAGGGCAGGTGGATGTGGGCAGAGAGTGGGGTAGCTCGAGGCAAATTTGCTGCTGCTGAAATAATACTGTCAGATACAAATCATCTGCGAAAGCTGTGCCGAGGGCTTTACTGCTCTATCTCATTTCGTCATTGGGCACCTTAGGAGGGAAGTCCAACTATCCCTGTGTAATAGATGGGGAGACTGAGGCTCGGAGGAGCTTGCACCCAGGTCTGTAAAACTCCAGGGCTAGTCTAGGCCATAGTTGGAAAATGAGCCCTCTGCCTCGAGAGTTCACCTGTTCTCATAAAGAAAATGTCCGCACGTGGCCACACTCACCTCTTGCGTGTCATCCATGGCCGCCTTCCCATGACGTGTGAGGCACAGAGCCCCAAAGGTTCACTAAGTCAGGGGTCGGGGGCATCTGGCCCGGGGGCTGTGTAAGGCCCACAGAATCATTAGACCTGGCCCTGCCAAGGCATTAGGGATGAGTAATTAAATGTTTGACCAAATATAGCAGGCTAATTTTTAAGTTGGTAATTCTGTATGGCTGCGAGTGAGGTTATAAATATCCAAATGGCCCTTGGCAGAGAAAAGGTTCCCCACCCCTGGGAAATCCTTGTCAAAAATGTTTGGCAAACCTTGGTCTAAGGCACATGTGTCAAACACACGGCCCGCGGGCCAAATCTGTCCCACCAGGCCTTGCAATGTGGCCCGCACCGCGCTGTCATCACTGCACTCCGCTGCGTTTCCATCACAATGACAGTTTATGACTGTTCAGTAAACCATTCGGCCCGCGATTTAGGCTGGATTTTAGATTTTGGCCCCTTCTCTGATTGAGTTCGACACCCCTAGTCTAAGGTGTATTAGACAAGAAGGGGAAAGAAAGCATGTCAGATACTACGTGCCAACCCTAGAGAAGACTAAAACCCAACAATTATTTTTAAAAGTTTTATTATCAAATATATTGGGGTAACGTTGGTTTATAACATTGTATAAATGCCAGGTATACAACTTTATAGCACAACACCTGTACACTATTGTGTGCTCGCCATCCGAGGTCTAGTATCCTTCCATCACCTTGTACAATATTTGACCCCCTTGACTCTCTTCGCCCTTCCCCTCTGGTAACCATTCTGTTGTCTGCATCTGAGATGTTTTTGTTTTTTGTTTTGTTTTGTTTTGTTTTGTTTTGTGTGTGTATTTTTATGAGAGAAATGTTACAAAAACCCAACTGCTACTGAGTGCCATCTATAGCCCTAGTATTGTAAAGTGCTCAGTTCTGCTACCACATATTTGAAGTATGCAGTTATGCCCGCTTCACCAGTTCGAAAGCAAAAACCAAAGGCTTTAAAGAGATACATAATTTATCTGAGGTCACACAGCTACTGACCTGTGGGGTCAGAATTCAGACCCAGATGTCAGCGTCTGAAGCTTACGCGTTTCTCACTCTTGTGATAGGTCTGAAAGGTTTGGGAGAGCTGAAATCGGAGTGGTAAGCAGGCGACTGAACAGTGGGCAAGTTTGAATGCTGTGCAGAGGGGTTTGGGTGCTAAACTATAAGGAGTCCTTCAAGATTAGCAGTCAAGGGAAAGACATGACCAGAAGTGAGTTTTAGGCTAATAACCACAGCGACAGTGGAAGGGTGAATTCCAGGGACCAGGGCCGCTTTATGGCAGTTTACTCCTTTGGGGTCTTCAGATCTCTGATTTTAAAGAGTCCTTGGATCTCTATTGTCAGAAAGCTTTTACAGCATTATGCATTCTTATAAATTCTCTTTTATGGAGAATAAAGATACATGGCATCAGCACATTTTTTCTAAATGCTGTTGACTCATATGTGGTGAGACATGAAATTACTTACAGGGGCCAGTTAGCTGGAGTGCCCACTGCAGAAGTCCATGTATGAGGTGGCCGGGAGGCTCAGTTCAAATCATTGTAACAAATAATTACCGAGGGTCTCCAAGGGGCCAGGCCCTGTTCTGGCCGTTTGGGATATACCAGGGAGCAAAACGGACATATATTTCTACCGTCTGGACACTTAATTTGGACTGGAGTATGTGTGGCAGACATAAACCATCAGAATAGTGAATGATAGAGTTTATTAGAAAGTGAAGGGGTGAGGGAAGTAAATCAGAATAAGGGGGTGAGGAGTTCCTAGCAGGGTGTGGAAATCTGAATCTCAGAGCATTTCCAAGTCCATCGGAATCTCCTGGATGGGAACAGATTCTTGGCTTCCTCTTCCTGATTCTATTTCTCTGGGGGGTGAATCTGTAGTCCCCATTGTCAAAAGGGTCCCTGGTGAGTGTGATGCACCCTGAGCTGGAGAACCACAACCCCAAATTCAGGGTTCATACATCTCTCGCTGTCCTCCTTCTGGAATTCCTTCGGGCAGCTCCTTGCTTGGGATGAAGAAAGTTTAAGTCCTCCTTGTTATCTGGCGAAAATCCCCTCTGCTGTTGTGGGCCACTTGCTCATTGTCTCCCATGCATTCTGAGGAGGTGACCTGGTGGGGAACCAGACTGTCAGGCAATCCTGGGCAAGAGCGGAGATCAAAGGGGAGAGCGGGAGTAATCCACACATTACTCAACATGCTCATGGTCAATTACAGCAGAGGAACTTAACACTTGGCTTGCCTACTTGCAGAACTGGAAAACGTAGCAATCTCGTGAGACCAGAAGACTACCAGATTCAATAAGATAGACAAGACGTTCAGACTCAGCAAAGGCAAACATTTTTGCCTGTCAGAGATTAGAGCGTTAGGGTGTGTGTGTTTTTGTTTGTTTTTTGGTTGTTGTAGTTGTTTTCCCACCGCCTGGGAGATGGAATTCAGTTAGCAAATGTAATAAAGAAGAGGATGGCAGGCTGTCTCTCCCATGTGCTTTTAAAAATAACAGCCATTTACTGAGCACGTCGGTTGTGCCAGGAGCTCTGCTCAAGTCCTTTATGTATGTAGCTCACTGATTCCTCTCATCAGCCCCACGTGGTGAGTTCTGTCGTTATCTTTCTTTTCCCATTTGGAAAAGTGAGGCACAGAGACGTTAGATCGCTGTGCCTCAAGGTCCTGTTAGTAACTGGTGGAGCCGGGGTGTGACTTGGACACCTGATCTTCTCACTTTGCTTACATTCTATCTCAACTAGCTACATTTGTAAATGAAGTGTAATAAATGGAGGTCTAATGTGTACTATTTTTAAAAATATATTTTTTATTAATTTCAGACAGGAAAGGAGAGGGAAAGAGAGAGAGAGAGAAATATCAATGATGAGAGAGAATCATTGATTGGCTTCCCCCCATTCATGCCCTCCACTGGGGATCAAGCCTTTAACCTATGCATGTGCCTTGACAGGAAATTGAACCCTGACCTCCTGGTTCATAGGTCGACGTTCATCACTGAGCCACAACTGGCCAAGCTAATGCGTACTATTAACATTATCACTACAATATATTGCTTTCCCCATCTACTGTCTTCATGCCTTCACATGATGGCCACAACTTTTTTTTAAAATATATTTTATTGATTTTTTTACAGAGAGGAAGAGAGAGGGATAAAGAGTTAGAAACATCAATGAGAGAGAATCATTGATCAGCTGCCTCTTGCACACCCCCTACTGGGGATGTGCCCGCAACCAAGGTACATGCCCTTGACTGGAATTGAACCTGGGACCTTTCAATCCGCAGGCCGATGCTCTATCCACTAAGCCTAACCGGTTTCGGCTATTATTTATATATTTATTTATTTATTGGCCACAACTTTTGAAAAAGTTGACTATTTCCTGCTCTCTGCACTGACTCAATCATTTCAGGGTTGGTTCCTTCACCCAATGGAAATGTAATGGCTTGTCCTCATCTGTCATAAATGGCTTTCTCTATCTTTTGATAGTGTTTTCTTACTCAGTTCTTATAATTCTGGAAACAATAAGACATCTTTGATGTCCCTCATTTTCACTGTCTGCACCTAAACCCTGCATGACAACCCATTAACAAATCCTCTAGATTTCTCTTCTTAATGATTTCTCAGATATTGTCACCTTTACCCAGTCTGGTTCAAGTCTTACCTGGACTATTGCAGGAGTCTCCTGACTGGTTAACAATGGACCTTGCCCGTCTAATCCAGTCACTTTCTTGTAGCCAAAGTGACATTTTCCAAACCAAAACTTGTTCACATCACTTTTCCTGATTGAAATCCTTAACTGGCTTCCCATTGTTCTTAGCATCAAGACCAAGGTGTCTACAATGACCTACAAGACTCCTTAAAACTCACCTTGTCCCCCTACCCTCCTGGTTTTCTATGCTCTAGTCACAGTGATCTTTCAGTCTCCGGAAACAATGACTTTCATCGTTCCCAGGAGCCTTTGCACATGCTGTTCCCTATGTTGGAATGTGCTTCCCCCCTCCACTCACTAGTTGCTGCTCATCTACCAAATTGCTGAGGCTTCCAGATTTGGTAAGACCCCCCGCGCCCCCCCCCCCCCCCCCGTGTGCTTGTTTACTTACTTCCTTGAGCCTTTTTATCTTTCTTCCATAGCAGTCATTATAGTTTCTAATATGCTTTTATATTGTATAATTGCTTAATTAATGTCTGTCTCCTCCTCCACATCTTGTTATTTTCATTAATGATGACAACAGTGCCTATGAGGAAGAAAGAGCTGGTAAACTTGGGAATACAGGCATTATATAGGCATCTAGTTGAACTCTCATCTATTTCTTGATTCTTTATACCACACATGCAAGGGTTATGGGGCCTGTGTTGAACAGTCTCAGTAATAGCTTGCTCAGCAACTCCTAAGCATCCTGGTTCCTTCACTTTTAGAATAGCCTTCCTTATTCGCCCTCAGTAATCCACTGATTAAAAAAACAAAAAGGATGGTCAGTTCACAGAAATTATAAAAGGATCTTTATCCCAAAACAAAGAATGTTGCCTCTGATAGTTGGTTCTAAGGATATGGTTTTTCCCCATTGGAAAAATATTAAAAATACTAAAAATAATTATGAGCATAGGTGTGTCTAGAATGACCTTTGTCTATTAATAGTTATTTTTAAAAAACACAACTCGGATTATGTTCATCTAAACCAGTGGTTCTCAACCGTTCTAATGCCTTGACCCTTTAATACAGTATCTCATGTGGTGGTGACCCAACCATAAAATTCTTTTTGTTGTTACTTCATAACTGTAATGTTGCTACTGTTAATGAATCGTAATGTAAATACCTGTGTTTTCTGATGGTCTTAGGCTGTACAGCAGCGGTTCTCAATCTGTGGGTCACAAAAAGGTTGAGAACCACTGATCTAGAGAATACCCAAATTCAGAGATTAGCCAATAGTCATTTAATTATCAAGTATATGTATATGTGTGTATACATAGACAGACCTGGCATTATTTTAGACACTTTATAAATGATCTTTAGAACATTCGTATTGATGTGGGTATTCATATGTCCCCATTCGACACACATGGAAAGTGAGAGAGAGTTGAAGTCACTTCTGTCAGTTGGCTTAGTGATAGCACTAAGATTGGAATCGAGGGATGTGGTTCCAAAGACCACACTCTGGACCTCTCTGCTGTGCCCTCCCTCCAGCATGTGTGGCCTCCTTGGCTGGGTTCAGGGATCTGGACTTTTTGCATCCAGCATGCCATGATGGAAGGGTGGCTCAGTGAGCCTGGAAATGGAAATCTCCTTTGTCACACACTCCTCAACCCAATATTGAAGGCTTCCCTTCCAGAGGCAGAGATAAGCTCCGTCTGGTCTAGACTAAGCATGTCCCCTCCTGTCCTCTGACCTTTCTTTCCCTGCCATCTCCCACGGGCTGGGGAGACCGCCTCCCTCCGATGCCTCCCGAGGGAAAATGTGGTGTACTGGAAAATGAGGTCACCAGTGGCCACAGAAGGGAAATTGTGCAGTCCTTCTTTCAGGAACTCCCCACTAACTTGAGCTAGCATTTAGCAATGTAAGCTCCATAATCTTGGACAAAACCTCCACTTGAAATCTTCCCACCCGCCTCTCACCTCCAGATGTTCCAACCGCAGCCGAGAGGAGTTGCTATCTCTTAAAGGACAACAGGCCTTAAAAGACAGGACTTGTCTATTGGGTGGGGCTGGGATCCTTGGCTACAGGCTTTCTTTAGGAAAAGTGTGTGAGTTCCATCCAGGTTTCCCCTCCCAAGACTGAGAGGGCCAGGAAGGGGGCCTTGTAGAAGACAGGCTCTGAGAAAAGGAGTTATCCTCCGAAGGACTTGGATTTGTACATGACTAGGAAGCCCTTGGCAGCTCAAGGTCACAGGGCAAGATTCCTTGGAAAGATGACTCACAGTGAGATAGATGAGGCTACTGATATGGCCGCGTCTTTTCCCTGGAGTTATAACTGATGTTTCCTATTGCTCATAATTGGTCTGCTATTCATCATTTTCATAATTGCTATCAATTCAGTGACAGGCAGGACAAATGGTCTGGAGATAGTTTGGAACAATGCAAGCACGAGCTCTTGCTACAATGACTGAGCAGGTCTACTAGGATAACATAGATGGGACATCCAGAGAACTCCCAGGCTTCTATATTTCAGAGTTTACCACTTATTCATGTAACAAGCACTTATGGAGCACCTACTTTGGGTCAGGCCTTGTGCAAGGACCTTATGATACAATAAGGCAAAGTACTCCATGTTCAGTGGCAAGAAGGGACATCCAAATAAATAATTCAATAAAAGATTGTATTGTAGTTCACTTAACTGATGTGTTGCCCGAGGTGCCATGGGGGGGGGGGGGGGGGTCTTCAATTCTGCTTGGGAGTTCGAAAAGGGTTTCCAGAAATGATCGCAGTTGTAGTGGGTCTTAAATAAGTATGTGATGTGATCAAAGGCAGAACGCAGGAAAGGCATTCTAAACCAAGGGAAACCACATGCAAACACACAGTGGCATGAAGTTTGTTTCCCATCTGGTCCATGCCGAGTGGTTCAGTGTAGCTGGTATGTAGGACTGGGGCAGCCTGTGGTGCTGGGCTGTGAGCTGGAGAGATTGTTTGGCACCACTGCACGAAGAGCCCTGTGCGCCAGGCTAAGAAGCAGAATGTTTATACTTGTATTAGTCAAAGCTTTTTAGTGGTGAAAAACAGAAACACACTGAAACTTTCTAAGCAAAAACAAAACAAAACAAAACAAAAACAAGAAGGAAAAATTATTATCATGATGGAGTGATTTCTCATGTAACTCGAGGACGGAAAGTACGGCGGAACTATCGGCATGCAGGAAGCCACTCTGAGTAGTGACCTAGAGCCTGTCATCTCTGCTTCTCACTGCGCTTAAGGTCTTTCTCTTCCTCAGCCTGTCATCTCTGCTTCTCACTGCGCTTAAGGTCTTTTTCTCCCTCTCCCCTCCCTCCTCATTAACTTCCCTTCTCTTTTTTTTCTCCCTCTCTCTTCTTTTCTGGTCTTCATGCATAGCTCAGAATGAGAAGCCTACCTAACCAAGTCCAGCTTTGTGTGTCATACCAGTTGAAGCCCTCAGAGATGCCCATGAACCTTGTGAATATAAATTTCTAGAAAAGCCCAGCCAGCGTGGCTCAGTGATTGATCATCAACCTATGAACCAGGAAGGCATGGTTTGAGTCCCAGTTCAGGCACATGTCCAGGTTTCAGGATCGATCTCCACTGTGGGGCATATAGGAGCCAATCAATGATTCTCTCATCATTGATGTTTCTATTTCTCTTTCTGAACTCAATAAAAATATATTTAAAATAAATAAGTTTCCAGAAAACAAAATCTGATGGGTCTTGTTTGAGCCAAGTAATTAATTTTGATCTCACTACCCTTGGCCAAAGTAAGGTTATTTAGCTCAAATATCACCACCAAACTGTTTCTTATAGCTGATACTTGGAAGATAGCTATTAAAATCCTGTGATTCATTTTTTATTCTTAAATGGAGGTTCCCCTAATCCAGGGGGATACGTTATGATATGCTAAGATATACCCAAAGGCACAGGATAGAGATATCAGAGATTTTGAAGGTAATGGTAAATAAGAATCACTCTCCTAGATTGCAGCTCAGTAGGTCTAAGCTTGGCCTGTGAGAATGAATTTCTAACAAGTGCTTCACATCATTAATAAAGCAAGAGGTCCAGGGTATCACATTATGGGAAATATTTTGGGGGAATGTATTATTTTAATATTAAAACAACCCACATCTATTGTGGAATGGCATATGGAATTTTTAAGAAAGACACTTCACAGAAATGTTGCATTTGTTCCTGCTGATTCTTTGTATGGAAAGCTTAAAAACTCTCCATATTTAACTGGAGGATGTTGAATATTTTAAAGCCAATAACATTGTCTCTTAAATCTCCTGGACTGCTTGCTCTCAGGAGCGAAGCTAGCTACTGGTTGGAGCATGCAGAGGTCAAGAGCACAAAATTATCCTAAGGCTCAGGCATAAGAGAAATCCTCTATGCTAAGATAATCATAGGGTGAAGGAGGAGAGAAAGATGCAACAGAATCAAGGTTCTTAATGTTAATTAACCTATGATAGACTAATTGATTAATCAATTTCAGGGCCCCTACCGTATGTCAGGGATTTAATATCAACAAAGTGGACAGAGCCCTAAACTCAATTTGTACTTACACAGTCTGTTAGGAGAGAGAAAGGAGCAGTGAAATGGATAATAAAATAGAATGTAGTAAAATAAGGCTTATTATCATGAAAAGTGCAGGAGATATGTTATAAAGGAAGGGATCTACCCCAGCTTTAAATATATATTTTTATTTATTTCAGAGAGGAAAGGGGAGAGAGAAATAAAAACATGGCCGAAGCAAGTTTGGCTCAGTGGTAGAGTGTCGGTCTGCGGACTGAAAGGTCCCAGGTTCGATTCCGGTCAAGGGCATGTACCTTGGTTGTGGGCATGTCCCCGGTAGAGGGCATGCAAGAGGCAGCTGGTCGATGTTTCTCTCTCATTGACGTTTCTAGCTCTCTATCTCTCTCCCTTTCTCTCTGTTAAAAATCAATAAAATATATATTTTTTAAAAGAAATAAAAACATCAATGATGAGAGAGAATCATCGATAGGGTGCCTCCTGCACGCCCCCCTACTGGGTAGGGATCAAGCCCACAACCCATGCATTTGCCCTGATGGGTAATTGAACTGTGACCTTCTGGTCTATAGGTCCTTGCTTAACCACTGACCCACCCCAGCCGCGCTGCCCCAGCTTTAGAGGGTTAAGGAAGGCCATCTGTAGGAGGTGATCTCCCAGCTGAGAATTGATGGATTAGTCTTTGAGGAAATTATTGGATGGAGGGAGAGTGTTCCAAGGAAAGGCAATGGCATGTAAAAGGCTAAAAGTGAGAAAGTGTAGCTGGAGAACAGAGTAGGAAAATGGTATTGGCAAGAGGCGATGCTGGAGGGAGAAGCAGAGACCTGAGATGTGGAGGGGCCTGACATTAGTATGAAGGCATCCAGTGAGAAGCGGCAGGAGGCTGTGTCCATATGGGCCCATCACGGTGGGCCCAGGTCATCAGGGCGGCCCAGAGTCTGGCCCGGAAGCCAGAGCAGGCAACCTGGGCTGGCTGCCTGGGGAGGATCAGGCAGCAGATAGGGCGCATCCGTGGGAGGATATCCATGTACTTCTTAAACACATGGTTTTGCCAGAGGTCAGGGCCTCAGACATAAGAGCATTCAACACCCTAATTTTATAGATGAGATAACCAGTCCCAGCATCGGGCCAGCATCGCAGTTACTGACAGACCTGGGGGAGGAGCTCTCTTTCCCAGGTTGTTCCCAGCTGGTAGAGGGCTCTGTGTCCAGCCCAGAACCTGGACTCACATAGCATGGAGAAGGCTCCCCAGATGCCAGATCCCCAGATACCATGTGGGTGGGAGAGGTATGGGTTGGGGAGGGATGCCCAGGACCACATATTTGGGAAATGCCATGTTTTAGTTTAGACATTACCTTCCTGGGCTTCCTGGTGACCATTGGCATGTGAATGGCTCTGAAAGTTCTATCTGGTTTTGTTTGATCTGGTCTTTTTCAAATTTATTTGACCACCGATAACCTTCCTCATCACATCCCCCAGGTTTTTTTTTTATTTGTTTTTTTAATTCAAATCAGTTAATATTCCCCTTGAAGTCATGTCCCTGGAGACACACTTTGTTTATTTTTTTAAATATATTTTATTGATTTTTTACAGAAAGGAAGGGAGAGAGAGAGAGCTAGAAATGTCGATCAGAGAGAAACATCGACCAGCTGCCTCTTGCACACCCCCTATCGGGGATTTGCCCGCAACCAATGTACATGCCCTTGACTGGAATTGAACCTGGGACCTTTCAGTCCACAGACCGACACTCTACCACTGAGCCAAACCGGTTTCGGCTGGAGACACACTTTGGAATGTTCTGGAGAAGAAGGACTTGGAAATGACCAGAACAAGGTTACCTGATCACCTGTCTCCTCCTGAGAATGTGCCCTGCACCTATCTATATTCTGTAGGAGAAGGATGGATGCAGGGAGGAGGATCCAGCCTTTGGACTCAGACTTGTGTTTGGATCCTAACTCCGAGTCATCCTAGGTTCCTGTCCATAGTGCTAGTCAGCTGCTCACAGGAACCCCAAACTTGTTATAATGTTAACTTTTTCCAGCTTGCATGGAGGCAATGCCACCTGGTTTGCAGGCTTTCTGGGAGAATTACACTAGCTCATGGTGAAGCCTTTAGGCTTTGGAATTCGAAGAAAGTGCGTTTGAGTTTTGCTCTTCCAAACTGGCTGTGTGACCCAGGAAAGGACTGCAAACTTGTCGGGGCCACAGTCTCATTCTGTGTTTCATGTGAGAGTTAGGGGGTGGAGGAGCAATTCATGGTATTGTGGTGGAAATCAAGTGACTCACTTCATGGCCAACACTGAGCTCTGTGTCTGGCATATATATGCTCAAAAACCCTCACTGTTATTGTTAGTGCATTAAAACCTAGCACTTCATCTTCCACACGAGATGGATGAGAGCCGAAATACGGGGCGAACTGACAAGAAAAATAGCTCCTCGCCCGAGGATAGTATAACCCTATCATCTTGTGTCTGTACATCTTGCGGAACAGACAGCTGACAGAGCCCCGCACATGAGCGTCTCAGCGGGCTGTGTATTTATTTCTCTAATATTTTTTCATTAGCCGAGCTAAGTGTGGCAAGAGGAGGGGTCTGGCTGGCTCTAAATGTCTTCCCCCTGTCACCCAGATTAACAAGCTGTCCTGTCAGGCTCTCATCATTCAGGGGAGAATGGCTGGAAAAGCCAAGTTCATTCTGACAGGGGAAATTAGGTGTCGTTTGTGTGATTTATAGAGCCGTAGATTAAGCTGCACAGTTTCTTATATAGGAAATGGGTCCCTGCCAGCTAGTATTTTTTCAGTGTGTGGCCTTATGAATGGTGATGGGGGGGGGGGGGTGGGACAAGGGAGGACAGGGGCTTGGAGTTAGAGATTTTGCTCTGCTGCATTGTATCTGGGGGGCCTCTGGGCTCGTATCTTCTCTTCTCTGGCCTTACCCTTGCTCATCTGTGAGGGGTATCACTGACAGGAAGAGCTGCTGCTGTGCAGGTTGTTGGGAGTCGTATGGGAATGGTTAAACACTCTTATTAATGTGCTCTGGTGGATGAGAATACAGCTCATGATGGGAGTGTCTGAGAGAATGGGCCTCAGGATCTAATGACCTGAGTTCAAGTTCTTATTCTCTCGCTTTTTAACTGGGTGACTTTGAACAGGCACTTTTGCCCTCTGCACCTCAGTTTCCACATCTGCAAAATGGGAATGGTACCAGCAGGTTCTGCGTCGTGAAGTCTATGGGCAGGATTTCTCGAGATAATGTATTTTCAAGTGCTTAGCACACTCTAGGTACACGTGTTTCCTGTCCTAACAGCATAGCATATTCATGGCTTAAACCCAGATCCAGAGACAGGAGACCTCATGCCGTGAATGTTAGTTGAAAGTTTGTTTTTGCCAGATTCTTGTGGTGTAAACCCAGGCAACTCCCTTATCCACTTTGAGCCTCTTGGCCTGCGAAGTTGTGAGGCCAGTATCGCCTGTCAGGACTCCTCTAGATCTGAAATGACAGGGACCTGTGACAATGAGTATGCACTTCAGAGCCCTTCAGCTCCTAAAATCTTCAAGAGCTTGAGGTTCTTAACTTCCTTTTGCCCAGCTGCTCCTCAGTGGCTACCTTTCCAAGCAATCTTTCAGGATTGTTCAGAGGTGAATTACCTGCTCTTCCAGTTTATTTATTGCTCTGTAATCCCCCAAATCCCAAATTCATTACAACAGCAATGATTATTGTATCCTGTCTAAGCATGATGGAGACTGAGCGGACTGTGCTGGGCTGCTCTTACTCATCTCTCTCATGTGGTTGTAGCCAGCTGGTGGCCATGGCTGGAGCCATCTCAAAGGCTTCCCCTTCACATGCCCAGCAGATGACCTGGTTGTTGGCTAAAACCTCGCCTGGGTCTGTTGGCTGGAATAGGTCCATGTGGCCTTTCCATGTGGCCTGGACTTCCTCACAGCAGGGTGCTTGAGTTCAAAGAACAAGCATCTCTAGAGACATGTGGAAGCCGCCAATGTCTGGACCTAGACATGGAAGTAGCAACACTCTTATTTGGTCCAGCAATTGTAGAGCCCAGACTCAAGGGGAGGGACCCTAGATCCTACCTTATGATGAGAAAAATGTTAAAGATATTTAGGGTTATGTTTTAAAGTCACCACTCCTGCCTTTCTGCTCTGTTTGGGAATAAGCAAACTTAAAGCAATGAACATCGCCTACTTCACTCCCCAAATGTGTTCTCACACATGCTTCTCAATTATGCAGTCATCAATGTGTAACAAGATGACCAGTTCATCTCCTCATTATCTGGGCAATGGGGAGTGGGGGACTCCAGCCCTGTTCTCCAGTGCCTATAGCTACCAGGGCAATGAGTGATCAGCATCTCCTGCAGCAACTGCTACAGAGCTTGCTGATGACCGAATGGTAATGGCCCAGGTAGGCCCTATCCCAGAGGTCTAGGCTAGACTATGAACCACTCTGTCTGCCTCTGCAGAAGCATTGCAGTGATGTCCTCCTCAATCCTTGCTGTGTTTTCATCAACCCCAGGTCCTCCTGACCCATCAAACATGTGGGCAGCCTGGGCTTAGGAATTAGTTTCCCTACAGCACTAGGATGTCAACCACTTTTCTCTCTCTTTCTAGGGCCCTAGGAGGTTGTTATTTTAGACCTTCAACCACTTTCTTGGGAAAAACTATCAACCCACTCTCCAGAGAAGTAATCTCAAGTATCTTCAAAAGGGATTCCATCTCTATACCCCACCCCAAACCCCATTCCAATGACTTCATGGAAATTCATTATTTTTTATAATAACCAATTGCTTTTCTGTCATCACTTTTGCTAGAAGAGTAAAACAAGAGCAAGTCTAAAAGTTTAGTCCCTGGCAGAGCTCCTATCACATGTTTCTGGAATTCAAGGGACCCTACTATGTGTTGACTCTTGCCTAGAGCTGGGGATATGGAGATAAACCAACATATTTCCTTGGCCTGAAAGAGTTCACAGAATGATAAGAAAAAAGGACCCATCCACAAGCAAATTGCAAGGAAATGTGCATTGTGCAAAAATGGATGAGTTGCGGGGGAGAGACAAAATCTACCCAAGTGTGGCTGGGTCCTGGTAGACAAGAAGTTTCCTAGAGTTCAATAAGGAGCAATAGAGAACAGGCATTGTAGACAGAGGCAGGTTCTGAGAAAAGGCTTGGTATAGAACAATGCATCACTAAAAAGATGGTACGTGCTGGATCACAGAGTGGGCACAGTGGGGAGAAGATGGGAGATGAGCCCCAGGATGAAAAACAAAGGGCTTTGAAAGTTTGGTTAAAGAATCAGAGGTATTACCCAGATGATGGTGGAACTTCCGAAAGGCCTGAGAAAAGGGGTGGAATAAGCAGTTTTAGAAAGCCCGGGGAGAAGTTGCCTGAGGAAGAGGCATTACTGACTAGTGTGGAGGAGACAATGTAGGACCAGACAAGAGAGGTTGGTTTTAAGACAAGAGATGAGAAAAGGAAGGAGCCAAGGCTAATGTTCCGTTATTGGCTGGAGGCACCAAATTGATGTCCAGTGTCTTTAAGGTCCAATAATATTCACTGACATGGGAGATGCAAGTAATTTAGAAAAGAAGAGGATCACATGCATATACACAAAAAATACATATTTAATTCAATTCAACAAATACTGACTTATGTTATCTGCTAGGTACCGTGTTAGGTGCTGATGGGAGTCAGAGGTCACAAGGTAATAATAACTTTGTCTCTAGAAGGCCTTTCACCCCAATCGCAATGGGTTGGGCAGTCATAAGATCTATCTTGTGTGGCTAATAAAACCCATTAAACTTTGAGTGAGGGCTTCAAGCCATCTTTCTGATCATACCGACTAGAACCCTCTTAATATCAAAAACAACATACTTGATGTCAACGCCCGAGTATAATTTTTAGTGTGAAATATGCAGTTATTGTAAGTGTACAGTATGGAATTTAATTCACGGGCTTGGTGACATTCTATCTAGATGGCCCCAAGTACCTTATTCAAATATGGAATGTTTATTTACAGCTTAAGATTCCTAAGACATCGTCAACGTTCTTAGAGCTGGAAGGGCCACTTCCTGTGTATCCCCACAGCCTCTTGTGTGTTATTACTTCACAACACTTGAACCATATTAATTGTAATTGTGTTTGTCTTCGCCATGAAACCGTGAGTCCTTTGAAGTCAGTGACTGGGACTTTTAATCTCCTTTCTCAGCAGTTAGGCAGCCACGTGATTTGGAGTGAATGTTTATTAAACTTAATTAAACCTTCGAAAATCTATCTTCTGTGTCCTTGTTTTGCAGATGGAGAAATCGAGGCTTCAAGACTAATTTATGCAAGTTCAAATAGGAAAGTAACAATGGAGTGAAAAAGAAATCCTAGTTTTATTTTGATTGCTTCACATTATTTGTGGCCGGTTTTTTCCTCCTCCTGCCCAGCTCTGTTTGCTAGCTAATTAGCCAGAAGTTGGAAGCATTTGCAAGTAGTGGAAATGCAAACCTCCTTTGTTATGAGAAGCAATGGCCATGCAAATAGACCCCATAGCCCCATCTTAAGTGCAGGATTTGTTTCTTAAGTCCCTTCACTTACTCAAAAGTCAGGAGTCAACAATGTCTCCCGTGTAAGGTTTCATTCCCTTCCGAGAACACACACAGACACACACACAAACAACGCATGAGCACGTGGTGGGAGCAGGGCAGCTGAAAAGGATGTTTGGGATGAAATCCTGGCACGCATAGTTCCTCTGTGACCTGGGAAAGTCAGAGGTGCCAGGATTCAGATGGACTCCCGTTCAAGTTCTCACTCCTCCATGCTCCTCCGTGAATGGACGCCCATCTCCAGGGACCATTTTTGAGGATTAGAAGGCGGAAGAGTGGTTTTGTCACAGAGTTGCTCTGTTACCCTGGACCAGCCAGCCAGTCTTTCTGAGCCACTGTAGCTACATCAGAAAAACACATTAGATGAGATGATCTGCAGAGCTCCCCCCCCACCCCCCGAAGCTGGAACATGCTATGATTCTCCTCCCCTGAGAGCGAATTGGATTCGGATGGAGTGTTGCAAGGGCTGAAGACGCAATGAGACAGCAAGCCTGCGCTGACACAGCGCTGGCCTCCACTTGCTCTGTCAGGGCTCCCTGTCTGATGTGGGCCTTTTATCAGGGCATATGTGCGCTCTTGTCCAGGGCTCGCCTGGCGGCTGCTCCAGTCCTCACTCTCTTCCTCGGGGGTTTGGGAAGGAGCCAGTGGATGTGGAGACTATGCACAGACAGGATTTCTTCCCAAGAGTTGCTTGGATGGTGAAACAGAGTCCAGAGAGATTTTCTGTTTTGTTTTCCACAAGCTCAAATGACTGTTGAGTACGGAACACGCAGTCACACATGCACACACACACACATACACACACACACACTCCACACATGCGCGCACACATGCAAAAACACAACCACATACACAAAACAGGATGTTCTCTCTGCTCTCCTTGCTGGAGGCTCAGGCAATCTCCCACCATCTGCGTCACTTTCACCCAAGGCCGGGATTGCACCATTATGGTAATTGAGCCCTTCCTGCTGGCTGGAGATGTTAGAGAATCCCCAGCCATCAGCAGTTGTGCTTGGTGGTAATTCAGCTAGGGGGAAGCAGCCGAGGGAGGAAGCAAACAGCCTGTCAGTCAGCAGGACCGCATGCCATCCCATCTGGTTGCAGTCCTCGGAGAGTGCCCCCTCCGATGCAGGTAGGGGAGCAGACACAGCTTCTGACGCGTGGCGGGAACAGCGCTATCGCTATGTGCCAGATCCTGGCTCACATACCTGACGTGTAAACATTGGGTGGAATATATTTATATACACTAAAAAAAAAAAAAAAAAGTTGTTTATCTGAAATTCTAATTTAACTGGGCACCCTATTTTTATTGACTAGATCTGGCACGCATGCTCAGGGTTAATCCAGGGCCCTCCCTGCATGGCGGCATGGAAAAGATCTGAATTTGTGAGTCCCAGAGACCTGGGCTGGGGTTCTCCTTCCACCACGTACTTGCTGTGTGATCTTGGGGAAATTGCTTCACCGCTCTGATTCCTGGTTCTCTCAGCTGAAAGTGAGGATCATGATGTCTTATCTCAGGACTCTTGTGAAGAGGACACTTTTAAATGCCTCTAAAACACCTCACCCTGTATGAATTGGGTGTTCTATGAATGTTGGCTTTTATTATCATTCTTTTTCTTTATTTGTTTGGATCACTACCCTTAATTCAAAAGAAATTACATCATTTGTTTGTACCCAAGGAGAGATATGGAGTAGAACATGAGGCAGGAATAACAAGTCTCCTAGTCACAGGCACCATAGAAACATGACAGTGCTTACCCAGTAGCATGCTTGTACACACCTTCTGCTTCTAGATCTGTGTTCCGGGTCGCTCAGGAGGTGGACCCGGGCCCATGTACACAAATGTGCTGTGTTTGAATCTTTGGAACAGGGCAGCATGGAAAAAGTGACACCTTAGTTATGGGCAGTATGAACTTTCATTTAAAAAGTGGACATAGTTTGGTACCTAGCAAAAGTGTAAGAGATCAGCATTCTCTGGAACCCCTAAGTTTATTTTATTTTTTATTTTTGAATTTTTTCTTGATTTTAGAGGGAAAGGAAGGGAGAGGTAGAGAAATATCGATGAGAGAGAGAAGCATTGATCGGTTGCCTCCCAAATGCACCCCGAGTACTCTGACTGGGGATCCAACCTGCAACCTGTGTGTGTGCCCTGACCGGTAATCGAACTGGCAGCCTGAGTGTACTTTATGACACTCAACCAACTGACCCACAGTGCTGAGTTTTAAAAAGAGCTGTGAAACAGTGTGAATCCCCAGCGCCTGAAATATCAGTGTAAAGGGGGTGACTAAAGTGTGAAGTACATCTGAGCCAGAGTCTCTGATTAGTGTTTCAGCGTCTCTTCTTTTCTCCAGTAAATACTGATTAAAGGACTGAACACACTCATATGATAAGGCATGGGTGCCCTTGGTGGGACCCAAATGTGTTGGGTGAGACAAGCAAGGGAATATGGTGGCAGGCGGGGCCTAGTGTGTGCTGGTGGCTAGGAGAAGAGCATGATCACAGGCTGAAGAAAGTCAAAGAGGGGTTCCCAGAGAAAGGAATGTTTCACTTGAGACCCAAAGAGTGAATTGGGCCCTGGCCAGTGTGGCTACGTTTCTTGAGCATCATCCTGTGCACAGAAAGGATGCTGGTTCAATTCCAGGTCATGGCACATGCCTGGGTTGTGGGCTGAGTTGTAGGGGGCAATCAGCATAAAGCAGCTGATTGATGTTTAACTCTCACATCCATGTTTCTCACTCTTCCTCTCTCTCTAAAAAATGTAAGTAAAACTAGAGTGAATTGCCAGATATCATACGAGGGGCTGGATAGGGTGGCAGAGTAAAACACCAAAGAGAAAAGAATGTTTTTCAAAAAGGCCACAATGCACAATGCAATTAAATAGAACATTGGTCATCATTTAGAACAAGAGCCAGCAAGCTCTGAGACTCAGGCCAAATTTAGCCTGCTGCCTGTCTTTGTAAATAAATTTTTATCGGAACACAATCAAGCCCACTTACTTAAAGCATTGCTTGCGTGGCTTCTATGCTACAAAGGCAGAGGTAAGTAATTGTGGCAGAGACTACCTAGCCACAAAGCCAAACATGTACTGCCTGGTCCTTCACAGAAACAATTTGCAGTCTCCTGATTTGGAGCACATGTCACACAGGCAGAAAGTCACTGTTGGTGGTGAAGTTAGAGGTTGCAGGAAGGTGGATGGTAGCATGAACAGGAATGTCAGAGGAGTGGTGATAGGTGAGACTGGACTGTTTAGGCTTTGCCTTGAGGGCCATAGGGAGCTTCCGAAGGCGACTGAGCAGGGAGGTCAGACTTCTACACAAGGCAGTGTAGCCAGGGGTTTGAGAGGACTGGACCTGGAGCCAGGCCACCTTGGATCAAATCCCAGCTTCTCTCTGACCTACTCTGTGCCTCGGTTTTCCAATTTGCAGAACGGGAAACAACCATAATGATCTATAATAATAAAAGCATACTATGCTAATTATAACAGATGTCCTTCTGGATGACCTTCTGGATGAAGCCTGGGCTGTGAGGGAATTCCTGGTCCCAGGTACCAGAGGGAAGCCGGTGCTGGCAGCAGGGAAAGGAAGGCCTACTCTTGCATGAATTTCATGCATCCGGCCTCTAGTCATTATAACAATATATACCAATCGTGTGCAGTGGTAAGGATGAAATAAGTTAAGGCATGTACAATGCCAGGCCCAGAGGAGGTTCTCTCTGGATCCCATCTCAGTGAACATTCTGGCTGCCGGGTAGAGGACGGCTCAGAATGGGAAGACCTGGTGGTAGAGTGCTAGGTGGGGATGTAGACACCAGATGGTGTCCTGTGCCCAGGAAGCTGCTCTTACCATGTTGGCTGGCTTCTCTCATGGCTGTGGGCCCCTTCAGGACGAGTCTCCACCACCGCCGTCACTATTCCTCTGTCCTCCTTTCTTGCAGGCCTTCAGGAGCGCACTGATGAGCTCCTACTGGTGCTCAGGGAAAGGGGACGTGATCGATGACTGGTGCCGGTGTGACCTCAGCGCCTTTGATGCCAGCGGGCTCCCCAGCTGCAGCCCCCTCCCACAGCCGGTGTACGTATGTATGGCCCCTCCTCCTTCCGTCACCCCTTTTCATGACCTCACACCCCTGAACTGCCAGTCCCAGCCAGGATTTGCTTCTGTTCCCAGGGGACCTCACCAGATCGCTGGAGTCTCTGGGGCCTGCCTCCTCCTTTAAGAAAGCAAAGGGCTTTGGCAGGCAAGAAATTAACTCAGGGTCGACACTGATATAGCAGCATGTGCTTTTATTTATTTATTTATTTATTTATTATTGATTTCAGAGAGGAATGGAGAGGGAGAGAGATAGAAACATCAATGATGATAGAAAACCATTGATCGGCTGCCTCCTGCATATCCCACACTGAGGACCAGGCCCTCAACCAAGGCATGTGCCCTTGACCAGAATTGAACCTGGGGCCCTTCCGTCCACAGGCCAACACTCTTATCCACTGAGCCAAACAGGCTAGGGCAGCGTGTGCTTTTTAAATGATGTTACTTGGTGCTTTGTAACTTCCTTGGCTCATCCACTCAGCAAAGGTTTGCTGGGTGCTGACTGCTGCTTTGTCATCCCCTGGGTGGGACAGTGGGGCCACTGAGATGGAGAAAGTGTAGAACCTTTTCTAAGATTCATTCAGTCCATGAATAATTTTTGAACTCCTGCTACGTGTCAGATACTGGGGACTTCATCAATAAATGGGTCGGGCAAGGTCTGTAGACCTAGGGAGCTGACCATTTAGTGAGGGGAGCAGATGTCAAAGCAAAAACAGGAAAATAAGATACAACTTTTTAAAAATTAAGTAAACACATGAAAGCAGAGCAAAGAGTTGCAAATGGAGAGAGTGATGTGGGGGTGCTTTACTTGGAGGGGAGGAAGGGAGGTAGTCAGGGAAGCCTGGATGGGAGACAGGAATCACGTTTCAGGAGAAGGAAGAATGTGTGTGAAAGCCTCGATGCAGGGAATCTGTGCAGAGGGTGGGAAGGACAGGCACCTGTAGCGAGGCATGCAATCAAGAGGGAGAACACTGTGAGGAGCCCACATAGGGAAACCAGAGTCCCATAACACCTCCATGGGGTGAGAAGAATTACATTGTAGGATGGTCCTTAATGAGCTAGTGTGAAAAGACAGCAGAAAGACACCCAGTTGAGGATAAGCAGTCACCATCATGGCTCTGTCCCCAGCTAGCTGTGAGACTTGGTGCAAATCATTTCCCTTTCCTGGGCCTTACTCTTCCCATCTGTCAAATGGGGGAAGACTCTCCCCTCTCTGTGAGGACCCTCCCAGTTCTGACCTTTAGTCATTGTTAGTTGTTTTTTGCTTCATAGAAGGATTCGCCAGGATGCCCTGCCCTCTGTGAAGGAGTGTTCACTTAAGGATCTGAGAGTTGGTTGATAGATTGTGGGATGAAAAATGACAGAGAGATGGAAAGCTACTGTGTCTGAAGGTGCTGCCAGTTGACTGGACAGTGAGGCATCATTGAGAAGATAGTTTAAATAAACAAAAAGCCATTCAACTTCCTGTGAGCACATACTGTGTGCTCGGATTAATTTACTGGATTCCACATTGATTCTGAAAGGTAGTTCTTCTTAGTCCATTGTATGGTGAGGCAATGGAGCCTGAAAGAGGTCTAAAGCACCACCTATGTTTATCAAGGTGTTGTTGGCAGTGTGTTGAAGCAGGGTTTTAACCCAGGCTGAGTCCTGTGCTTTTAATCTTGGCACATGCAGACTCTTTTGGGGCCCAGCCCATGCCAACTGGAAAACAGTCTTGCCTGTCACCCCCTCTAGGCTGCGGCTGTCCCCAACTGTGGAGCCCTCCAGCACCGTGGTATCCTTGGAGTGGGTGGACGTTCAGCCAGCAATTGGGACTAAGGTCTCTGACTATATTCTGCAGCACAAGAAGGTGGATGAGTACACAGACACGGACCTCTACACAGGTAAGTGGAAAGTCCACGGCCTCCTCTAATGTTAGGACAGAGGGAAACTAGGAATTTCTAATGCCTTTGGGAGATTTGGTGTTATGTGGCCTGAGAAGACATTGGGAAGTTTCATTGCCTGATGTTTGTCACCTAGCACCCATACCTACACCTGTGTGCTTTTTTTTTTTTTTTTTTTTTTGTATGATTTCAGAAGGGAAAGACAGCAAATTGTGGTTGGAAAAAAGTTCTTATTTTGAGTTCTATCCTCAATGTCATATGTTAAAGGGTTAATTAATTCAGAAGAGGATTTGGCCTTATCTCATTATCTCTGGGACTGAGATAAGGAAATTAAAGGAATTGCCTTATTTAGTGAGATGTGCTGAGATAGTTATCTGTAATGCTGGGGAAGTAAGATTGAGACCCCCCCCCCAAAAAAAAAGATGAGCATCATGGCCTTTATGAGTGTGCACAGGGTTGCAATTGAGAGCACTTTCTGAATTCTTCTCAAAGTGTGGCTTGGCTGATGAGGTATGTCGTCCTGGAGGTTGGGTCTGGCCGGGCAGGGCTGGCTCTGGGGCAGGTTGAGAGCCTGGGGCCACGGGAGCATGGCTGTGGCCATGCAGGCAGGCCTGGTGCTGGGGTGTCAGAGGCCTGGGTCTGTGGTAGTCACCCTGGTGTTGGGCCCAGCCAGGAGCTTGGGTTTAAGGGTGTTTGTCTGGAGCCTGGATTTATGGGAGCTGATTGGGAGACAGGGGCCACCTCATGCCATGGGAGCTAGGAGGCACCAGGTTAAGTTGGGGGCCTGGGTTACTGGGAGCCTAGTGCCATGGTGCTATTATACTTGGGATGTGAGAGGCAGTGGCCACTGGGGTGTACAGAGGCCTGGGTTCCCAGGAACTTACACCTTGTAGGCTCCACCTACAGCCGAGGGGGCCAGGCTGGCCTGGGATGGGGCTGCTCTGAGGCCTTTGGTGGGGTCTGGTGCTCACTTCCACAGGGAGGGTTTCTCTCAGTACAAGCTGCCCCAGCTTGGGGAGAGGTTATGGCAGTGATATGACTCTATCTCTCCTACCTTCCTCAATGCATCCTTTCATGTTTGTACTTTACCCAAGTGCTACAACCCTTTGCCTGGAGACCTTAATTCTTGTGAAAGTATTTTGGGGCATGGATGAGGGTGGGGGTGGGGATGAGTGCTGGAAATTCCCATGGCGCCATTTTGCTAGTATCATCCTCCGAATGATGAGCCACCCTTGTTTTAGGATTGAGTAAGTGAATGCTAGAGAGGTATGTGACTGTCCCAAATTCCCACACCCACCAAAGCATGGGGACCCAGACTCTGCGCGCCCCCCCCATCTGTGGTCCTCCCAACTCAGCACCTGTTCTCCATCTCTATGTAACAGCACCGTCGAGGGTAGAAGACTGAATGCTAGTTTGCTGAGAGGTTTTCATTCTGTTTTATTTTAATTAGAAATGTTTACTTCATTTTCTGTATCTATTACTTATGGTTTATATCGCTCAGTTTGTTAATATGGCAATTACATCATTGGATTTTCAAATGATGAAGCAACCTGGAATACCCCACATAGTCATGAAGCATTATCCTTTTTTATATATTGTTGGACTTGATGTGTTCAAGTTTCTGTAGCATTTTGGCATCTGTGTTCCTGGGGGATTTTGTCCTATAGTTTCCTTGTCGTGCATGCTTTTGTCTGTTTTGCTATCAGAATATTTCTGGCCTCACAAAACGAATTGCTAAATAGTTCCTCCTTCTCAGTTTTCTGAGAGAGCTTTGTTAGAATTAGTAATATTTATCCTTGAATTGTTTGATAGAATTCAACAGTGAAGTATAGATGCTTCTCAACTTCAGAACACATATTATCCTGCAGGTGGGCAAAATCATCTGCCACAAAGCAGGATATAGGCAGTACAGAGATGGCAGGAATGTGGGCAGGAAGGTTACTGCCTCACCAATAAAGCCATTTTACACTTCCCACTTTGAGGCACAGTGAGGCCTGCTCCCTCCTCTTGTCTATCCCTGACCCCCAGTGATGGGAATCAGCTGAGAGGAAGGGGGGAGGGGGAGGGGCGCAGTCTCCCTCCACCACGCCTTGCACATAACAGGATATGTTACCTTCAGACCTTTTCACTTGTATTTTATGTAAAATGGCTCATGTGAGGGCTACAGTTGGAGGGCAGTGGTACCGTGGGCCACAGGGAGAGTAGGGGAAGTTCATGCACCCCTACCTTCCCCAGAGGGGCTAGACTCTGATTATTTGGGGGTGGGAGGCTCCTGCACTTTGCCACAGGCATGGAGGGTTCTCTCCCACCCCTCGGGTTGTGCTTTCTAAGAAGGTTATTTCCTCTACTCTTTGCCCATCCCCAGAACACAACTTGTTAATCATGTTCAATTTTTCTTACTATGCTGAGAAACCACAGTGACCACAATTAAAGCCACACACACACACACTTTACTTTCAAAATATGAACTAAAAACTGATAAAATTACAAAGAGAAATAGATAAATCTGTAATTATAGTCAGAGTTTTCAATACCAATCTCTAAATTATTGGACAAGAGGACAAAAAAAGTCAGGTCTAATTAGCATTTCTAGACCCTCTACATTATTTTAGAGTGGACACTGAACACAATGATAAACCATATTTTGGGTCATAAACCAGTCTCAATAAATGTAAAATGATTAAATTCACAAAACAAATTATGTTTTCTAATAGAGTGGAACAAAATAAAAAATCAATAACAGAAGATACCTGTAGAATCCTCAAATGCTTAGAAGTTAAGTAATAAGCTTCTAAAAAAAATACATAGGTCAAAAAAGAAAACAAAATAAAAATTTTAAAGTATTTTGAGCTGAATAAAAATACAATTTATTAAATTCTGTAGTAAGTCACAAAAGCAGTAATTAGAGGAAATGCCTATATTATAAGAAAAATCTCAATAACTTCATCTACCACCTTAAAAGTCCAGAAAATGGAGGGCAAACTAAAGCTTGCATGAGCCAGAGGAAGGAAATAACAATTATAAGAATAGAAATCAATGAAATAGAAACTAAAGGAAATCAATGAAATGAAAGCTGACCCTTTGAGGCTATCCATTACGTAGCTCTCTAGCCAAATTGATGAGATACAGAGAGAGGTAAGATAAATTACCAGTGTCAAGGATGAGAGAGTGATATCACTAGGAATTCTGTAATAGATAATAACAGAATGTCACAAACAACTTTTGCCAGTACATTTTATAACTTATGTGACATGGACAAATTCCTTGAAATCCACAAGCTACCAAAGATCACTCAGTAAGGCACAGACAACCCGAATGACCCCGATAGTGGTAGGTAAGTAACTCTAGTCCCCATTTCTCCATCTAGTCCAGAAATGGAAAATCCAAGATTCTTCTTCTTGATAGTCCAAAAAAGCAGTTGCTGTGATCTAAGCATTTCTTTTTTCCTTTTTTGACACAGGTAAAACTACTTCCTTTTAGTTTCTTGACCTGAAGTCACCTCCCACAGATATTATCCCTCCTCCTTCCTGCTGTCATTCACAAGTTTGGAGATAATGACATAGTGTCTGCCTTCATCCTTACAGTTCCTTTAACAATTCCTTGTGTGACTTGACTTTCACTCTCCCCATTATCCAGTATTTCAGTGGGCAGTTGTCTTTAAAAAAAAGCTCCAAGCCCAGAATTACAGATTGTCCCCTATTTACTATTGGTCAACTTATAATTTTTCACCACTACAATGTTGCAAAAGTGACATGTGTAATAAATCATATGGATATTCAACACTATATTATAAAATATACTAGAGGTCCAGTGTACAAAATTCATGCACCCCAGCCTGCACAGTTTCCAATCAGGGATTCCTCTCAGGACTGCTGACTCCTGACTGCTCACCTGCCTGCCTGCCTGGTCACCCAAGCTTAACCCCCTGCTAGCCCTGTTGCCCCACACAGCCTGCTGTTCAGTCATTTGGTCATCCCTCACTAATCCCCCTGCCAGCCTTGTTGCCCCACGCAACCTGTATTCGGTCATCCATCTAGTTGTTTTGGTCGTGACAGACCTTGGCTTTTTATATATTAGGATAATTTGGGATCTTCCCACAGTGCCTGCCATTCATATTGTAGATAGATGTTCAGTGTTCACAGAATTGAATTGTAGGCATATCCATGTCTTAATTTTCCAACTCTGACATTAATTCTTTGAGTGTTCTGTGGTCCTATGGGTCTTATGTAGTTTTAGAGACTAGCTGAGTAAATAGTAGGCCTTCTAAAATATATAGAAGATTTGGGGTGGAATATGAAGAAAAAACCCACATCTTTGCTTCTGTGCCATCTTTTTTTTTTTTTTTAATTGATTTCATAGAGGAAGGGAGAGGTAGAGAGAGAGAAACATCAATGATGAGAATCATTGATCAGCTGCTTCCTGCATGCCCCCTATTGGTGATTGAGCCCTGACCCAGAATCGAACTGTGGCCTCCTGGTTCATAGGTTGATTCTCAACCACTGAGCCACACTTGCCGGGCACTTCTTGCCATCTTTACAATGTCTCAACCATCTGCATACTGACCCTGACCCAAATTCAAGGATTTCAGCTTATTTGACTGAAGGTTTTTTTATAGGAGCATATAAGCCTAATGAAGGAGTATGGACTTCAGAAAAGCTGGCTTCTCCTTTGAGTTTCTACCACATCTCACTGAGAAATCTAGGGCCAGTCAACATCCTTCTGAGGTCTCAGTCTTCCTCTCTGTGGACGAGGGAAGATACCATTTACTTCCCAGGCTACGTTGAGTGTCTAATGTAGCACAATTCTTGGCACAAAAAAGTTACTAGTAAATTTTAATTGCTTCTCATTTTCTTGAATTTAAAAAAATGAAAAGGAAAATTAAATGTTAGGAAGAAAACAACAAAATAAGGTCCAAGACTTGTTCTGGATAGAGAATTAGTATTACACATTTGGCCAGGTGAGGCCAGAATAGGGAAATATGGACATTTTCCTTTGATCTCTCCTGATTTTTGCTGGCAGCTGATTGCAGTGCTGGAACTATTTATTTATGTGTGAGCTCACGTGTGCGTGTGTGCACAGATATACATGCATATAAACAACATCCCCCCTCACACACACACAAGCACAGGAGCACACACTTTATGGCTGCCATCTGTTCTACATGCTTTTGCACTAGCTGTTGAAATGCTAACTCTCTCCTTGTATCCTTCCTCTGCTCCCAGCCCCCTGGTTTGGTGTCCACTTTGTCTCCTTCAGAGCAGCCATTGCTCTGTTGGTTCTTGGACTCTGTTTGGAAATCCAAGCATGAGTAGCCTCCTGTTCCAATTGTTTTTGAGCAAAATGAGATTTGTTTGGGGGGATAGGGAGGGGGGCGGTGGCTGAATTCCCCGCATGCTAATCTGTCATCAACATTAAAAACAGACGTTTGGTTCTTCTGCGTGGCCTCATCAGAGCAATTGACCTGGGTTTCAGCCTCTGGGGCAGTGGTAGACGGAGGGGGGGTGGGACTAAGAAGGCACCGTGGCACAAGCAGATGGAGTGACTCCAAATCCCTTTTGACCTATGGAGAGGGAGGCTGAGGAAGGGGAGGGGTTTATCCAGAGGGCACACACATGATTTAGTGGTGGAGTCGGAGTTAGAAGAGGGGCTTCCGTTTCTTGACCTGCTTACCTTCTGCACCCCCCCCCCCCAACAAGTCCAACCTTCTACCAGTCCTTTTACTCCCAATGTGGCTTGCTCTGGTTGAGAATAAACCGAGAGGCAGATAGAAATTAGGAGATAGGATGGGGTATCTAGCCACCAGATGCCAGCTGTAGAGCTCTTTGCCATCACTGCTATTACATATGCTAACTTCTGAGAACCACCACGGCTTCGAGTAGCTGGACCTTGGCCGCTGAGTGCCGTTTCCTCATTGTAGGGGTCAGAAGACTGGAGACAAGAGGGGAAGGGTCTCACTCAATATCATAATCTCTTATCACATTCCCCTGCATTTCCTTGGTCATCTGCTTGAGTTTTCTTTAATCTTTTCAAAACCAGAGACTCTCTCTCCCACCAGGGGATTCCAAGCAGCAGCTTGTTTGGTTCAGGGCTGGGAGGCCTAACCACTGGGAGGGCTGTGCTGCCCTCCCGGAGGCAGCAGGCCCTTCCACCATCCCCCACACTCCGCAAGGAAGACAGCTGCATCTGGCGCTGGCCAGTGCCCCTTGCTGTCCTGGCATCTGGGAGCCTGATGGTCTGCTCCCCAGATGATCAGCACCAGGCCCTCCTCCTGCCAACTTGCAACTCTCATCTCTCGTTCTTCCTTTCTCTATCCTGTCCTGACGCTCCGCCACCTTCTTTTTCTTTTTTTCTCTGTATCCTCTCTATTTCTATCTGTCTCTTCTTCTGTCTTTTACACTCCATGCCACCTTCCGTCCATGTGGCAGCCTGTCTTTTCCTGTTTTTGCCTCTCTAAGCTGGCTCAGGTAGAAGCTGCTCACTCATCTAGATCTGGATCAAGAATATTGTCCAGCCCAGCTGATGTCGCTCAGTGGTTGAATGTCAACCTATGAACCAGGATGTCATAGTTCGAGCCCGAGTCAGGGTACATGCCCAGGTTGTGGACTCCATCTTCCCCTCCCCCCGGGGGAGCGGGTAGTGGGGAGGAAGGCATGCAGGAGGCAGCCAATCAGTGATTCTCTCTCATCATCAATGCTTCTATCTCCCTCTCCCTCTCCTTTCCTCTCTCTAAAATCAATAAAAATATATAAAAAAGAAGACTATCCAGAGTGATTAGAAGACGCCTCTATCCCAGTCCCACTTTAAATCATCTCTCTCCCTGTTCCCATTAAATCTACCACTTAAAAGACAGGCCCCCTCATGCCCACCATCCTATCTTAGACCTTAGACTGGGGACCTTCTCATTTGAAGGGGAGCAGCTATGGAGGTGAGTTTGTGTGGGGAGTAACTTAAGATGAGGGGCAGCAAGACCCCACACCTCCCCCTCACCCCCCATAGCTGAGAGCATGGTGGCAGCAGTAGCCGAGAGAGCAATTCTATTGGGGCTGTGTATGAAATCCTGTAGAAATGACACACAGCTCAGGCAGCATGGCCACGGCTGAAACACACGCTTTGTCTGGGAAGCTAGAGGGGCCCTCGCCCGCCTGCTGTCTGCCTGCGCTGGACCAGCTTGAGGGGGGTGATGTCATTGGACACAGGCCCCCACTCCCTCAGCTAGCATGGAGGGAGGGTGGTGAGGAAAATATGTTTTACAGGGTGAGGTACAAACCAACATGACTGCAAACATCTGGAACTGATATTAGGTCCTCAGAAATTGTTTCTTTCACTCCAGCTGCTCCTCGGGTGAGAGGTTTCTAAAGTCAAGGGCCTCCAAGGAAAGAAGGAACCTGGAGGGTCTTAATTCTTTCCATGCCACCCAGCCTGCCCTCTGTATCACAGTTTTTATTACAGCCCGCAAAGCATACTCCCTCTTGCCATTAATGTATACAGAGCTCTTACTATGGTCCAGAGCCTGCGGAGCCTGCTGGGCATGGCCTGGTCACAGATAGGCATGGCTCCTGTCCTCATGGAGCTTATGGTCTAGAAGGAAAGAGGTGTAATTTAGCAAGAACCTACACTAGAGATAGGCATAGAGCTAATTCAGATGCAGTAAGAGCATAGCATAGAGTCTTCTAACTCAGTGCATTGGGGTCAGTAAAGGCTACCTAGAAGAAGTGACATCATTATTGGAGATTCTGGTCCCAGTACTTTGTCATATCAATAAAGGCCTCAAACTTGAGACTACCAGAGCCCAGGTGGAGCTCACCTCTCTGGCTGAAAAAAGATGCTCTTCGGGTCTCACTTCCTTTCGCCACCACTTTTGCCATGCTTGACCTCACAGGCAGCTGCTCATCACAGATGCCAAGAGAAGTTACTAGCTTTTCCTCTGCATGCTCTGATACTTCCTACAGACCAGGGAGGAATGATGGTAGGAGTCTAACTTCCATTCAAAGATTTTTTCAAGACAAAACCCACCCCACTTTTCGCCCATGAAATCCAATCATTCAGCAAAAGGTAAAGTCAGATACAGTCCAGACTTGATCTTCTTGCCTCAACTGGAGGTGATTCTCCAAGCACTTAAGCTATTTGTTCGCAGCTTTCTCTCTGTGCTCTCATCATTCCCACAGTAGGTGAGTTCACATCCTCCTGCATGCCCTGTCCAACAATCCTCTCTCATTTCCTTACCCTGCTCAGCTCCTGTGAACTAAAGTCATTCCATTCATTCCACCTCTGCCACTCAATCCTAGGTCCTATCATCACATGATGTTGTCCCAGCAAGAACTGATAGTTCAACATGCTACTTTCTGACCATCATCTTTTATCCTGCCAATTGTATTGATTTTCCATGCCTAATATGCATGTCTTTAAGTGTAATAGGCCTTCCAGTCCCTTCTTATCACTATTCTGTCTCCCTCTTCTGGTTCTGATTTTATTTTATTTTATTTTATTTAATCATCTCCTTAACGGTGTTCAGTGGACTGAATATTCCTGTCCCCCCAAAATTCATATGTTGAAATCCTTACCCCAAGGTGATTGTATTAAGAGGCACAGCCTTGCCCAGCCAGTGTGGCTCAATTGTTAAGAGTTGACCTATGAGTCAGGAAGTTAGAGTTCAATTCCAGGTCAGAGCACATGCCCAAGTTGTAGGCTCGATCTCCAGTTGGGGGCATGTAAGAAGCAGTCGGTCAATGATCTCTCTCATCCTTGATGTTTCAATATATCTCTCTCCCTCTTCCTTCCTCTCTGAATAAATAAATAAATTATATATATATATTTTAAAAAGGTATAATTTAAAAAAAATAGGCACAGCTTTCAGAAGTTATAAAAGAGACCCCAGAGAGATCCCTTGCCATCTCTGCAGTGAGGAGAAGGCCATCTGGAGGAAGTGGGCCCCTCACCAGATGCCACATCTGCTGGTGCCTTGCTCTGGGGCTTCCTAGGCTCCAGCACTGCAATAAACATATTTCTGTTGTTTATAAGCCACCCAATATGTGGCTTTTTGTTACAGCAGCCCAACCGGACTAAGACACTATCATGGAGTCCATGCTTCGATTTTTATCCCTGTTCACAACCTGCCGATCTTTCTCTCCTTTCTGTCCTTCAGTTGCCCAGTCATGTGGGTGGGTGCAGCTCTCCATTTCCTGTGCCCCTGCACACAATCAGCTAGAGAGAAGCACACATGGAGAATACTTGATTCCAATGCATCATCTGTCACCAAAGTCAACAGGGCCCTTCCCAGCTGCCAATCTCATCAATTTACTTTCTTCATTAACATTGAAGGCCTTTCACCCTACCCCTCCCTCTTCTTCATGAGATAACCTTATCTCCTCATTCAGAGAGAAGATAGTACAGGGAGTGGTTCACCTTCTAACCCACCTGCTTCTGTGTGCATACTCTTCCCTTTCCATAAACTGTGAGAGGTACCCGCCTCCTGTCTAATGTTAAACCCTCTCTTGCATTGTTTTCTATACTTTCACAGCCTTAGGGATTTGCATGTCAATTGTCTCCCCCTGTTGTATATTTTTACATTCTCCTTATTTAGTAGATTATTTTTTACCGTCCTTCAAATATGCTTGTAAGTATTTCTTTTTCAAGCAAAGAAAAAAACAGATTACTTCATCTCCCACCACCATAACTATTTCTCTCTTCTGCTGGATAAACACACTTCCAGTGGATGAATTCGTTTTTTCACTTGCTACTCATTCCTCGGCTTATTTCACTATCTCCTGCTACCACCACTTACTGAAGCCCTTTATCTCCAGAAACAGCTGTGACCTCCACATCATTAAATCCCATGACATCTTTTGTTGTTATTGTTGTTGTACACTTACTTGATATCTTTGAACAGTCTGCAAGGCCAAACCTTCTCTCCTGAAACCTTTGCCCCTCCTGGTTTCTCTGGCCCCACATGCTGCTGATTTACCACCTGCCTCTCTGTCTCCAACTCGGCCATCCTTGTTGGGCCTCTCAATCCGATCGTTAAATCTTCATTCTCCTTAGATGTTAGACTTATTTCTTCTTTGTTAATCCAGTGGTTGCAATCGATATAATCACTGCCCTGACATTTTTGTTTCTACCTCATTCTCCTAAGCTCTCTACCCATGTCCAAATGACTATAAGCATCTGCAGTTTGATGTATTATAAGCGATTCAAGCTCAACACATCCAAAGCTAAACTTGTTACCATCTGCCCACAAACATGCTTCTATCCAAGTGTTTAGTTAACTCTCTCTGTAACTGGTACCACTATAAATTCAGTTTTTTCCTCTTGTTTATCCTCATATTAAACTCATAACCAGGTTATTTGGCTTTGATCTCCATTATCTCTTCCTTATCAGCTTTATTGAGATATAATTGACATATAACATTGTCTCTTTTATATACTCCTTTCTTTTTTCGCCTAAGCCAGCATCCATCTCTTGCAGTCACCTTGTAATTAGTCTTCATTTTTAACCAGTTTTACCACTATTTTTTAACCACAGTTTACCACCACTTTTTACCCTTCAGTTCTAAAGCCAGTTACCCTTCAAAATACAGCTTTTGATCCAGTGCCTAGCACAGTTCCTGGAACACCTTGGACACTCAATAAATATTTGATGAATAGATATCTGATTTATAAGTATTGCTTTCCTAATTTAAACCTTTTAAGAGCTTTTTATAATAACTCTTCTGACTGAATGGAAACAAGCTGACAGGACCTAATAATTATGAGTTATTATTATTGCCTCCTTCTCCAGTCTTTTATCTACTCTTGATATCACCAGTGTTCTTTGCTTTGTGGGTCTTTAAACTCAGGTCTCAGCTTAAATGTCACTTATACAAATCTGTAGATTGGATTTGCCCTTTCATGGATTATGTAATTTTTTTTTTTTTTTTTTTTTTTTTTTTTTTTTTTTTTTTTTGCATTTAACACTGTGTGGTAGCACTTACCACAATTATAATGACTGCATTTTGGCTTGGAGGAAGAGAAGGTGGAGCATTTGCTGAACCCACTAAAACACTAGCTCCTTCAAATGGATGTTATGTTTATCTTTTTCATCACTCTGTCCCCAGTGCCTAGTGAAATGCCAGGCTTGTAGTAGGCAACCAATGAAGACATGAAGTGTGAGCAGGAACTAGTGAGATGAAGTGAAGGTTGAGGGGTGGATGAGGATGGATAGTGTGCTTAGCAAAGGGATGAGCATATTCAGTGGCCTTAAGAAACAAAAGGGCAGTGTAGCTAAGTATAAATTTTGAGTGGTAGAATTAAAAGGGAAACGACTATAAAAGGAATGAGATTATGGCAATGTTTAAGGAATGCTAAAAATAAGTTTTAGCACCTGGTTACTCAGCTGAAGATTAAATGAAGGACCTTTGAATCTATTATCTTTCTCTGTTTTGTTTTGTTTTGAATCCTCACCTGAGGATATTTCTACATTGATTTTCAAAGAGAGAAAGAGAGTAGAAGAGAGAGGGAAAGACAGAAATATGGAATGAGAGAAACACATTGATTGGTTGCCTCCTGAATGCGCTCTGACCAGGGCTCATGCTAGGGAGGAGCCTGCAACTGAAGTATGTGTCCTTGACCAGAATCGAACCGAGGACCCTTTGGTTAGCCGGCTGACCTCTATTCACTGAGCAAAATAGGTTGGAGCTATTCTCTCATTTTATTCACAAATTTATCCTTCCAACTAGGAGGTAATTACCATCTCCATTTTTCAGATGAGGGACTTGAAGATCAGTTTTGTGAAGTTATTGGTTGAAGGTCACACTTCAAAAAATAGTGGGGTCAAGAATTGAATTTGGGTCCCCCTGAATTTCAGATCAAGAATGGCTGAATGGTCATTTCTGTAAAACGCCATTGCTCTAAGAAAGATTTCTGTGTTGTATCAGGGGTAGGACTAGGTAACCCAATCTGTAGGATTGAGATTCAGCTTCCTGTGCCCAGCTGGCTGGTATGGGACTAAGCAGAGGCATCAAAGAGATAACCTAGTGGTGAAAATAAACACAAGAAAAGGAATTCCCTCTAAGACGTTACTGATTGACTTTTTAAAATCTTTGTAAATTACTTTTCCATCACACCTTAAGTCAGCCCTCTTTTTCTTTCCCACCAAGGCCACTCCAGATACTTTCACTATAACTTATTCACCAGGCTTCCCTGCCTTTACTTTTGCCCCTCTATTTAATTTTTCCTCATGCTCTCAGAGTCTTATCTGTCTGTACATGTTTCCCAGAACACATTCCCCATATGTGAAGGTATTAGGGGGAAAAATGAGAACTAACCACCAGTACTTACCAGCGCCGTTGTGAGTAATAAATGAAACAACGTACAATGTATGCCGGGCACACAGAGGACATACAATAATCACTCATCCTTTTATACACAATCACTTATCTGTAAGGATTGTCCTTAAGCTAGAGGTGGCAAACATTGTCTAGATATTATGTTTAAATTTTTTTTAAGAAGTTGCTGTCTTTGAAATTTGGATGACTTTTACATGAAAATCTGGATTCCTGGCTGGAAAAGAGTAGGTTCTAGCAATCATGGACTCTGATTCCCCAATGGGAGTAGAGGGTTGTAGAGGTGAGTAGCAGCTGCTCACTTTATTGAATACCTGGGAGCTCTAGTTTGTGATAGGCCCCTCTTTGAGGGTGTCTGACATTCAATTCCCCTGTAGATATTTGAATGTGCCATCTCTAACTTAGACCTGGTTCAGAGACCATCTTCCCTGAGACTTTTGTTTTCTCGGACTATTTTTGCCTGTTTGCTCATGACATGGGTAGGATGTTGAGCTGACTGTTAGACAGAAATGTCTTATTAAACAGAAATGTCTTATTAAAATTGCTCCCATCTGTGAATGTTTGCTGTGTGTCTAACAAGACCTCTGGCTGCAAGGGTCTCTCTCTCTCTCTAGTTCATCGTTGCATTCATTTGTTCACCCTCTTAGCAGAATTTGGCGTAGGTCAGGAGCCAATCAGGTAACCACTCCAGGAGTACACTGAATGAATGAAGTAGTGTTGGCGTGATAAGCTCACGTAATCCTCAATAACTCTGTGATGAAGTTATTGCTGCTATTCTTATTTTCACAAAAGTGGAAACTGAGGCTCAAAAGTATCCCACTGGCTCACATGTTCCTGGATTCCTAAGATATCCTACTTACAAGATCCTTGTAGATCAGTTAAGCCAGGCCCCTCAATTCAGACGAAGACACAGAATCCCAGAAGCCAACGCTCCAGTCCTCAGTCTCTTAGTGAGTAAGTTCGGCTGGCACATAGACAGGATATCCTGGCTGCCGGCCCAGCATTGGTCTCCTTGCCATGAGCCCTCAGGGATATCCAGGTTGGATTTGTCCACAAATCCCAGTTCCAGTGTTCAGCCACTTCTTGGAATTGACTTCCCTCTTCTTGAGTCATCCTGTCCTGCCTTCCATCTCTGGGAACATCCCTGGAGCCATAGGAGATGAGATCAAAGAGTCATGTTTATCTGACCCCAAACTCCTCAGGGAGAGCTCAGTTAGTTACCCTGTCCTGATCTGGCCTCACCTGCCCTGGTAGGAAAAGGTAAGAGTGGATTCCCCTGAAAAAAGGGAATTGGGCTATAACCAACAATGAAGACTGGCTTATAAGAAAACAATTATGGGCCCCATTTTAATATCCCTTTAATCCATAATTGCCCGGCTTTTCTCCAGCTCATCTTGGGAGACCATTGACCCAGTTAAAAGCTTCAGTTACAAAGATCATCCATGATGTGGGAGATCTTTCCAGCAGACCAGAGTTCTCTGAGAGTGTTCTCTTCATGATTGCAAAGGCCTCTTAGAATCATAGGAAATCTGAATGAACCACAGAGTTCAAAGAGAAACCTCCACTCAGTACCCCACCCATCACACACCCCTCAATCACTGAAGAGTTATAAGACTCAGAAAAGAGAAGTGACTTGACTGAGGCCAATCAAAGTTCATGAATGTCATTGTGTGGGTCCTACAAGGCATAGAAAGAGTCCTGGAAAATTTCTGCCTGCAACACTAACAATTCTAGTGCCAAAGATTTGATCACAAACCTTATTGTTTCAGATCCCTGGGCAGAAGTTAATGTTTGGGGGAGTCTGAATTCTAGGACAAATGATCTCCAAGAAAGGAACATATGATTTCCTCTTTTAAAAACTTTTTTGAAATATATTCCTCATTAATTTCAGAGAGGAAAGGAGAGGGAAAGAGAGAGAGAAACATCAATGATGAGAATCATTGATTGGCTGCCTCCTGCATGCCCCACACTGGGGATTAAACTTGCAAATAGGAAAAAAACAAAACAAAACAAAAAAACACTTGCAAGCCGGGTATGTGTCCTGACCAGAAATCAAACCATAACCTTCTGGTTCATAGGTCAAAAGGACATTCAATCACTGAGCTATGCCGACTGGGGGGTGGGTGGGTGGGGGACATATTATTTTCAAAGTTCAGAAAGGTGGAAGCCATACATTATAGGAGGCAAGAAAATAACTCTCTTTCTGTAACCATCCTTAAGAGAGGTTTTCTTTATATTTGTAAAAGAGAACAATACAACTCAAGTTGGCTTTTCGGAAGCTGATAACTAGCGACATATAAGGACAGCAACATCAGCCTTATTTCTCATCTTCAGACACTCCCTTTGCTTAGAACTTCCCAGCCCAGTTGCTTGGCTCCTTCACAGTGTTTGGTTTCTTCACCCCCTGTTATCTTCACTTAGAATCCTCCCTGACTGCCAAGCATAGGTCGCTTCTCTGTCACACCTGCCCCTCCTTGTCACATCTTTCAGTATTACTGCCCTCACATCTCTTCATCATTCTCTGAAATAATATCATTTACGTATGTTTTTGCCTGTTTACTTTTTGTTCTCCTGCTCTTGAATGTAAGCTCTATATAAATGAGGGCCTCGCCTGTCTCATTCCATGCTGTAACCTTAGTGCCATAAATAGAAATTGCAGTATCCCATCCTTCCCCCTTATCTGTAATTTCACTTTCTGTGGTTTCAGTTACCTGCAATCCGCCGATGTCCAAAAACATTAAGTGGAAAATACCAAAAGTAAACAGCTCATACATTTTAAAGTTCTGAGGAATGTGATGAAATTTCATGATGTCCAGCTCTGTCCCACTTGGGACCTGACTCATCCCTTTGTCAGGTGTATCCAGGCCATATACATGCTACCCTCCCACCAGTCATTTACTAGCCATCTTGGGTTGCTCAGTGCTTGTGTGTAAGTCAACCTTATTTTGCTTCTCAGTGGCCCCAGTTCTATAGACCTTGGATACTGGCAGTTTGGCTATAACACACAGAAGTCGTAAAGTGCCTCCTTTAAATGAAAAAGAAAAAATTCTCAACTTAATGAGGTCTTTTATCATTTCATATCACAAGGAGAAGAAGGGTATATACAACACAAGATATTTTCAGAAATAGACTACATTTACAAAACTTTTATTAGGTTATCCTATATAATAAAGAGGTAATATGCAAATTGACCATCACTCCAACACACAAGATGGCCACCCCCATGTGGTCAAAGATGACAGCCCCCATGTGGATACAAGATGGTCACCACAAGATGGCCAGCAGGGGAGGGCAATTGTGGGTGATCAGGCCTACAGGGGAGGGCAGTTGTGGGGGACCAGGCCTGCAGGGGGGGCCAGTTGGGGTAATCAGGACAGCAGAAGAGGGCAGTTAGGGGGACCAGGCTGGCAAGGAAGGGCAGTTAAGGGTGACCAGCCAACAGGGGAGGGCAATTGGGGGTGACTAGGCCAGCAGCAGAGGACAGTTAGGGGTGACCAGGCCAAAAGGGGAGGATAGTTAGGGGTGAGCAGGCTGGCAGGAGAGGGCAGTTAGGGATGACCAGATTGGCAGGGGAGAGCAGTTAGGGGCAATCAGGCTGGCAGGGGAGCAGTTAGGCATTGATCAGGCTGGCAGGGGAGTGGTTAGAGTAGGGGTGTCGAACTCAATCAGAGAAGGGGCCAAAATCGAAAATCCAGCCTAAATCGCGGGTCGAATGGTTTACTGAACAGTCATAAACTGTCATTGTGATGGAAACGCAGCGGAGTGCAGTGATGACAGTGCGGTGCGGGCCACATTGCAAGGCCTGGTGGGACGGATTTGGCCCGCGGGCCTTGTGTTTGACACATGTGGGTTAGAGGGTGATCAGGTTGGCAGGCAGAAGAGGTTAGGGGTAATTAGGCAGGCAGGCAGGCAGTTGGGAGCCAGCAGTCCTGGATTGTGAGAGGGATGTCCGACTGCCCATTTAGGCCCAATTCTGAGGGGTCCCAGATTGGAGAGGGTGCAGGCTGGGCTGTGGGACAGTGTCTCCCTCCGCCCCCCGTGCATGAATTTCATGCACCAGGCCTCTAGTATTGCTGTAACTGTTCAATTTTATTATTAGTTATTGCTGTTAGTCTCTTACTGTGCCTGCTTTATAAATGCAACTTTATCTTTGGTGTGCTTGGGGGAAAATACCAATATACTAGTATATATAATACATATGTGGTTCAGTGCTGTTCGAGGTTTCTGGCATTCACTAGGAGTCTTGGAACATGTACCCTGGAGGTGCGGGGGACAAAACCTTATGCTCTTGCTAGAGATCATGAAACCAGACAGCGGAGCCACAAGTTACGAAGGAGAAAGGTCTCCAATATAAAGGGCCAAAGTGTGCCTGAAACAGGAGGGGTAGCCTTTGTTGACTAGCTGCTCCATACCAGGAGCTTTGTAAACAGAGAAAGTATATAGCTAATTACAGGGAAAGGAAAGAGAACCATTGCTATTGAGCATGTATTTACTAAGTGCTTGTGGGTAATATTTAATCATCAGCCCTAGCTGGTTTGGCCCAGTGGATAGAGTGTCAGCTATGGACTGAAGGGTTCTGGGTTTGATTCAGGTCAAGGGCACATGCCCAGGTTGTGGGCTTGATTCCCATTTGGGGTTGTACAGGTGTCAGTTGATAAATGATTCTCTTTTATCATTGATGTTTCTATCTCCCTTCCTCTCTAAAATCAATAAAAATATATTTAATAATTTTTAAAATCAGAATTACATATTTTCCTGAAAAGTAGTTCTTACTATCTCTATTTTACAGATGGGAAAAGTGAGGATTTGAGGGGCAGAGTCACTTACACAGGGACATGCAGTTACTAAGTGACAGAGGCAGGATTGGAAGCCAATTATTTCTCACTCAGAAGTTCATGTTCTTTACCCTTCCTCTTGATAGCTTCCAAGGAATTCCTGAAGGGAAAAGGGTTATTTTTTTTTTTAAATGAAAGAAAGGAGAGGAGTCTATAATGAAAAATAAATCAAATTTTCAGGAGTGTTTTTTGATTGGGGACTTGGGGTTGGGGGGTCTGGGGATTGTTTTCTAGACAGAAATCTTGGAGAAACCTTAGCTCCGAGCCCCATGGGTCCCATCCAGGGCCAGGGACCGCAGGTCTCCGTGTTCCGAGCATCGGGCACAGATGTGCTGTCAGCGTGTGCTTGATGAATCACACCTTGGGAAGGTCAGGCCCGGCTGCTCTGCGGCAGCGGAGCCTCTCGGGGGAGTCCCGGGCTCGTAGCAGAGGGAGGCGGGTCCGATGTACATGCTCAACTGGCTGAACCTAAAGTGACAGAACGAAATCAAATGTCAGCAAGACTGGACTCTCCTAATGTTCTCACCTAGGATGGGCTATGCCTGGAATGTTGGACCACTGTCTCGGTGATTATGTGGTTTATAAGTGGGGCTTTTACCACACGCTATGGGGAGGCTAGTGGCTCATATTTTTTAAGTCATTTTGGCTGACACAATGATAGACTACTCTGTGTCGGGGTTGATTCCTAAACTGTAATGTGAAGTAGAGGACATATATTCGTCTTATTTTTGTTTTATTTATCATGTTGATTAACTTAAAAACAGAGCCTGACCCTAGCTAGTTTGGCTCAGTGGATAGAGCATCGCCCTGAGGACTGAAGGGTCCTGAGTTTGATTCTGGTCAAGGGCACATGCCCTAGTTGGGGGCTCAATCCCCAGTAAGAGGTGTGCAGGAGGCAGGCAATCAATGAATCTCTCTCTCTCCCTTTCCCTTCCTCTTTGAAATCCATAAAAACATATTTAAAAACAAACAAACAACAACAAACCACAGAGCCTGAGCAAGGATTGGGAGCAGGTCATTTACTTGGTAGGTGCACGCCGAAAACAGTTGTGCGGGAGGTTGGCAGTGATACCAGGAGAGAAAACCAATACAGAGGCTGTGCTCATAAGGTCATTATGGAGCTAACCTGGGCTCCTTTCTGCGGCATCTGTGGGAAGGAGACAAATATCTCCAGCATCAGCATTATTGCTTGATTATGCAAAGCTGCTCTGCACACTAAGGATGGGATATGTGTACTCTGACTCCCCACCTACGCTGCTTGAACAGTGCCCCTCACCGCTTGCCTGTGCGAGATGCGTGCTCAGAGAAGTCCTCAGAGCAAAAAGCAGAGACATACCTGGCATGTGCTCAGGCTGGAGGTCCCTGACACTGCGCCTCAGCTTTCGCTGGAACTGTCCACTGCGATTGAGGCTGAAATAAGAAACTAAGTATGCTCGGCCACCCCGAGGCTTCTCTTACATACTCATTAGAAAATGTGTAGATGGAACAAGCAACAACACATGCCAAGCACATGGCTGCGTTCTTGGAAACTAATGGAGAACATGATAAATACAAACCCTTCTCTCTGAGAGCACTCATTCTGGGGAGAAAGGAATGAAAAATAGGCAACTATGTGATGCTACAGTAACAATGAAATCTGACTAAATGGATGTGAAAACTTACAGTGGAAGAAAGATTGGTTCAGGTTGGGGAACTGGTGATTTCGGAGGCCTTCCTGAAGAAGTGGCCTTTGACCTCAGCCTGGAAGGATGAGAAGAATTTCAACAGAAATGAGGAAGGGGACCTTGAGCAAGAGGGAAGAGCATAAAACAAAGAAGACATGAAGATAGAAAAGTGCCTGGAGGAACATGACAGGGAGTCTAGAGTCTGTGGCTCACTGGATAGAGCTTTGGCTGCGGATGGAAAGGTCCCAGGTTCGATTCCGGCCAAGGGCATATACCTTAATTGTGGGCACATCCCCAATAGGGGGTGTGCAATAGGCAGCTGATCGATGATTCTCTCTCATCGATGTTTCTAGATCTCTATCTCTCTCTCTTTCTCTCTGTAAAAAATCAATAAAAATATATTTAAAAAAAAAAAAAAGATACGTGGACCTTTTCCTTGGGCCATGGAGAGCCACAGAACACATTGCTGAGCCTAAGCTGTGACTAGAATACATCTTTGCCTTCTGAATTAAGAATGGCTAGATGCCAGTGAGTACCATGGGTGGTTTCCATGTTGAGTGGGCCCCACCAGTCTTGGCTTATTTAGGCTCTTGGCAACAGAACAGAGGCCATAATTTGGACAAGTGGGATCAAGGTAAAGATATAAAGCAGGTTAGCTGCCTCCAGACATCCTTTGCCTTTGACATCCACATGGAGAATGGCATTAGCATTCTATTCCGCCAACCAGGACAGTTTGATAATTTTTATTAATGTGTGGGCCCAGTGAGTTTGCTGGGCCTTCATCCATCAAACACCGCTTCATGCCTTCAGCAACAGCCCACACCCAGTGCCTCGGAAGTCCATATATCATGCCTCGAGGCAGGGAAGCGGATTCCCTTTTATCTCCCTTGCAAGAGCACAGATGTTTGGAATGTCAGTAAATGCACCCAGCCTTTCTCCCCGGTTTAGGCGCAGCTTCTCCCTGGATGACCTCTTTGGAATCCTCATTCCCAATGCATTCCTGGCAGACAAGCTCTCCTTTTGTTCCTTTAGAGCTGCCTATGCCTCACTCCCAACCCCATGTGTCATGGGCAGCACATTTAGGCGGCCACATCTGTCTTGTCTCAGCTGCTCAGGCCATGTGCAAGGCAGATTAATTGGTGTCTGAACAAATTTCATACCTTGATACCTCGATGCTTGGCCTATCACTAGACTCTGTCCCCAACTCTGCTTTGTCATCTGGAGAAGGAAAACGACACTTTGAAGGGCTGGGCCGTGGGAGACCTGATTCGACACTGATTCCCCATGTGCTCTTGGGAGTCTCCTCCATGGCCCTTGGTTTTTCTCTCTCTGAAATGAGGTGGCTGAAGCTGATCACTTCTGAGGTCTTTTTGTCTTGAAGGTTTTATGATCTCAAGCCTCTGGGGTATGAAATGCATATGCTAATCTCTCTCCTTTCATTCATTTTGGCAGAGTACCCTATTTATGTTTTGAAATTTCTACAGAAGCGTGGCACTCATACACAGAAGTACCATAACCATACGTTTACACCCTGATGAGTTTCTCACCAAGCAAACACAGCCCTGAAACAGTGCCCAGCTCTAGAGACGGGCTGTTGCCAGCATCCCAGGAGCTCACCTCATGCTCCCAGTCGGCACAGCCCTCCCTCAAGCGTAATTCACTATCCAGACTCCTATTAACAGAGATTAGCGTTACCTGTTATCTAACTCTATGTTAAAAAACAAAACAAAAACAAAAACAAAAAAACACCATATAATATACATTCTGTTGTACCTGGGTTCTTTTGTCCACCATCCTATGAAATTCTTTCATCTCATGAGAGAGAATTGTAGCTTTTTATTTTATTTTATTCTTTTCTCTGGTTCTAAGGGAAGCTCCCACTTAAAAAGGTGGCAGGTGTTTTGATATCTAGAGGCAGCAAGTTATTATAGCTTGGAGCTCAGCCTCTTTGTCTGAGGAAGTTCCCGTGAATGGCCTCTCTTGGATGTACTGTATACAGGTACTTAAGGCCAGTAGGTAACCACTACCATATTTTTCGGACCATAAGACGCACTTTTTCCCCCCCAGAAGTGTGGGGGAAAAGTCCCTGCGTCTTATGGTCCAAATATAGCCTACACATATACTTTAAAAAAAAAGTTTTTTTACTTGCCCGGCTCTGTGTGATCTCTGTGTGCTTGCCCGGCTCTAAAATGGTTCTAACTGCTGCTGTTTACTTTACAGGGTTGATTACATGTGTTTATGACTGTGATGTTGGGTTTTAATGCACATAAAATATTTTAGGACACTATTTGTTTCAGAATCTTTTTTTCTTCATTTCCCTTCTCTAAAAACTGGTGCGTCTTATGGTCCAGAGCGTCTTATGGTCCGAAAAATACGGTAATTACTCTGGGGGAAGAATTGACTAGGGTAGTGGTCAGCAAACTCAGTAGGCAATAGTACCAAATATCAACAGTCAAACTCATTAGTCAACAGAGCCAAATATCAACGGTACAACGATTAAAATTTCTTTTGAGAGCCCAATTTTTTAAACTTAAACTATATAGGTACGTACATTGTTATTAACTTAAGTAGGGTACTCCTAAGCTGGCCTTTGCTAAAAACTCAAGGGGTCAAAGAGACGCATGTGGCTCGCAAGCTGCGGTTTGCCAACCACTGGACTAGGGGCATTTTGTGGCCTAAGAAAGGTTCCCCCCTCAATATTTGTTACATGGAACTCAAGGGCAGCAGCTATGAGAATTTGGTTACAAATCCAGCAGCTGCTGGAAACAAATGGATGAAAGATCGCAATCCCCTTTCCTTCATGATGTATAGAACTCCTCAAGTAAGTTAAGATTGTCCCAACACGTAGGGGAACTCAGCATGAGGGAAGGAAGGAGGCGTCTGAGAGAGCCTCAGGCTCCTGGCCACAGTATATACAACTGCCCTGCACAGTGGGCATGATGGAGAATGAGGAATGAAATTAATCCGGAGCTTTGGGAGCTTAAGCTTGGGCCTCTTGTCTGCCCTTGGAGAACCATTGTGGTCCAGGTAAGGCAACTGTCCCTTGCATCCTCCTCCACCATGACCTGGCATAGCACCACACAGAATACCTGTTTCCCATGCTGATATCATGTGGCAGTGATGGGGATGACAAGCAAAGGAGGAACGAGGGTCTGTTGAGACCTGGTGTCATTCTCCCTTCTCTGTCCACAAAGCACTGGAACGCCTTGACTGAGAAAATCTCTAGAATGAGAGAGGAGCGAGCCTCGAGGGGGACACTGGACTTAGGAATGTGTGCGTGTGGGACTAAGAGAGCAGTTATCCCAAACACTAAGAGGAGTGTTTGTAGTCCAAGTGGATGGAGTTGTCTGCAGGTTATACATCAGTTCATTGAGGTGCTGTAAGCTGTGTGCTTAGTCTTTGGCCTGCAGTCTCTTCCTTCCTTCAGCATGTCTCCCGTCCCTCTGTTTTTCTTAGGTATGGCGACCGATGGTTAAAAAGCTGCACCCCTTCTAATGAGGTTGATGATGAAGCTTTTAATGGGGAGAGTTTTTTCCTGGGACAAATTAAGCACAAAGCAGTTATTTGCAAATTATTGGGATCATTTCATCACTGCAGAATTCCATTACCTTTCCCCACATCCACTTCCCCAAGTCAGTTCTCTAGATGTCAGTTTCCCCAACTGGGAGAAAAAGAGAAAATCGTTATACCAGTTCATGAGTAAGTTCCCTTGTAAGGTCTGTGTTTCCTAGATCCCAGAGAGATCATCTCTTTCCCTTTATCTATCTTGTCTAAGTCTCTACAACATGGGTCCACTGCCTATGTAAACATAGAGAATCTGGCCATTTTTTCAAAAGCATCGAGGGATAAAATCTATTTAAGATCTGTGCATCTTATTGTATGTAAATGAGATTCCACAATTTAAAAAAAAAAATCACTGTGAGATGTCAGAGAAGAAAACTGCCTTTCACTGAACCCTTTGGCATAATAACACTCGATAGAACTAATGAAGTAGGAGGTGTAGTACCCATTTTATTAATGAGATGCTAAGTACCCAAGATCAGGTGGGTGTCTGTTCTCACCCATCGTCATTCCCAAACCTACTGCCATTATAACTGGTTCTGCTTTCCTGATTCCCACCCCAGGACCCATTGCCATTCTGGGCTCTGTGAGATGTCTTTGCTCCAGAAATCCTGGCAGAGACACCAGCTCATCTGTTGCTTCCGCCTCCACTGTCTGTATTCAGTGGATAAACAGAGACTTTCCTTTCCCAAGGCTGTCAATTGGCCCTATTTTATAAGTCCTGAATTTGCTGCGAAAGTGTTTTTACAGGAAATAACCAAGCAAGAGCAAGTCTTTTTACCAGAAGGTCACAGTTTTGGAAGGAATTTCTTGGGTTTTGACAAGAAGTCTGGGCATCTACTTTATCTTAAGCAGAGCTGAAGTTTTCCTCTGGGTTATTGGGATGGGTTTTCAATGACCAGTGTCATCTGGGATCCTGGAAAGCAGAGGGTGGGCGTTTTTGGCATGATTTATGCCCAGTGCCTCATTCTTCGGTTGACTCAGGTTTCTGGGTGGAGTTTTAGTTTTGTGGTAAGACTCTGGACCTAGAATAACAGTCTGCACACGTTGCCTCAGGTCACTTTCATGACAATTAAAAAAAAAGTATATATATATATATATATATATATATATATATATATATATATATAACCTTTTTCCAGGGAAGAGCAACCTTCAAATTCCTATCTACATGCAAGTAGAGTCACTTTAAGACTGGGAGGGTAAGAGAGACACTGGAATGCTTCTCTAAAAGGGCTTAGTGCCCTAGATGGTTTGGCTCAGTGGATAGAGCATCAGCCTGCAGGCTGAAGGGTCCCGGGTTCGATTCCCAGTCTAGGCACATACCTGGGTTGTGGGCTTGCTCCCCAGTAATGGGTGTGTAGAAAGCAGCTGATCTGACCAGTGATTCTCTCTTATCATTGATTTTTTTTCATCTTTTTCTCCCTCTCCTCTCCCTTCCTCTCTGAAATCAATATATATATATATATATATATATATATATATATATATATATATATATATATATATTTATTTATTTAAAAATAATAAAAGGACCTGGGCACACTGTGAACATTTCCTGCCCTTGGATAATGCTTTCTGCTGTCTGTCTCATCAATGACTTTCAACAGTAGAGTGTGGAATATCCTCTGTCTAATTTTCCAGATATGAAAATAGAGAGGGAAAGTGATGCAACCAAGGACATGTAGCTAGTAAGAGGTGCAGGAGGAAATACTGAGGACTTACTGCCAACCAGCCACCCCCAAGGATTTGAGGACCTCACAGTCAATTCTTTCAGTAACTCATAGCTGCTTCTCCCATTGCCCTCACTGGATGAACGGGAAGGCTGAAACCTGGGCATAGGAATGTGGATGGCCCAAATTAATTACATGGCTCAGTCCCCAGATGTTAGCTCCGAATGTCTAAACTTGAGTCCATAACCAAGGTCCAACTTAGGAACCCTTCACATTAAAACAACAGTTCCCTTCGCAGCTGGCCTGAGATCAGGGTGTTCTGTAATCTGCTTTTCAGCATGTAGGAAAGCAGGTTTCACCAGCTGTGAGTTAGTGGCTTCTGGGAGACAGGCTGATGAATGAGCAGAATCTTTCACTTGAGACCAGGCTCCTTCCTAAAACTCAAGGATTTTATCTATAAAGTTCTGATTCTTCACATCAGTCTTTAATTAGCCAAAGTCTAAAGACCTTCTTGGAGGGATTGCCACCATTGACTGCGTATGTTTGAATGATGGGCACCGTTGTTAGGATTTCAGCTATACTTTCTCAAGTCTTTACAGCAATTTGGTGAGGCAGACATTGGTGTTCCCTTTTTTGAAGATGAGGAAACTGCTGCTCCATCAGGCGATAGCATTTGTCCAGTGCAGAACTGGTATTGGAACTGGGTCCATCAGAGTCCCTGCCCTTTCTGGTAAGCCAAATTGCCTTGCAATTACTCAGCCTCGATGTTGGAAGGGACTGTAGATATTATCCAAGTCAATGTCCTTTTAAAGACGTAAGGCCAAGAGAGGAAATTAAGGCCCAGGTAGGAAATGGATTGTTCATTAAGAGACATTTTCTTATGTTCTGCATTAGTCTAATCAAGTAGGTATGGAGATTGGCACTTTCCTTTAGGACAGTGGTCAGCAAACTGCGGCTCGCGAGCCACATGCGGCTCTTTGGCCCCTTAAGTGTGGCTCTTCCACAAAATACCACAGCCTGGGCGAGTCAATTTGAAGAAGTGGTGTTAGTAGAAGTTTAAGTTTAAAAAATTTGACTCTCAAAAGCAATTTCAATCGTTGTACTGTTGATATTTGGCTCTGTTGACTAATAATGAGTTTGCCTACCACTGCTCTAGGATTCTCTGGGCCTGGGCATAAAGCTCATCAATACCAGGCAGGTTGTCCAGGGAAGAATCAGAACACACCTGGAGATTTTGGGCAAGGAGAGAAGAGCCAGCCTCACCCTTGTGACTCTCCAACAGCTGGGACCTTGCCTTAGGCATTGTTTTGTGGACTGGAACATTGAAATTTGCAGGGCCACCCCACTCAAACTTCCCTGGAAAATTCCCTGTAATGAATGACCCACCCATCTCTCCTACTCCCCTCTTTCCTGAGTGAGACATAATCCTGGCCACTGGCTGATGTCACCTCACTTTGTCTGGAGAGGATAACATTTTCCCTCCTCGTAATTGAGTGGCTGAGCCATTGTGGACCCACAGATCTAATCTTGAGGTGCGGCGGGTTGAACTTGGTCACTGAGACATACTAGGAAATAGTGTTTCAAGGAGTTTGGGTTAGAGAGAGTGATTGAATCCTTTTCTCAGTCAAAGGTCTTGTTTGGGGGCAGCTAGGGTTTCTCCCACACCCAGGGACTCTGCTTGGTGACTCTCTCTGAAGTAAGTGCCTGCACAGGGAAGGCTGGGAAGCCACCGGTCAGACACTGCTTTTCCCCGAGGCCATATCTTCCTGGCTATTTCAGACTCAAGGTTTATGAGTGGGTGTGGTGAAGCAGGAGTGCCTGATGGGACGTAGGATTCCCTTTGCTTCTGACTTCAATTAAGCTACCCACATGCTCTGCAACCTTTGGAAAGTTGCTTTTTTTTCCAGGCTCTGTTTCCCCTCCAGGAGGGGGAAAAAAAGGTCAGGGGAGAGGGAGGGTAAGAATCTATGTCTGCCATAGTCTCCATTTGAATGAAACTTCTAAGGCGCACTAAGGTGATTGAATCTCAACAGCACAGATTCTGAGTGTGTGCCGTGTGCCAGGCCCTGGGCTGCCTTAGGAACTTGTAGGTGAACCAGCATAGACAAGGACTCAGCCTTTTTGAAGTGCAGACTTGACTAAGGGAGCCAGACAATGAGCAATTGCATTTCAGCACACCATTCTTATGGAGGGGCGCATGGTGGTCCGTGGTAGTTCATAGCAAGGAGTTGTAAACTATTGTTGAAAAACCGTTTTGAAATAAAAGAAACATTTCTCCCTTTTTTATAATGCTTAAAGTTTCTTTTTTTAAAAAAATCCTTATTGTTGAAAGTATTACATATGCCCCCTTTTTTCCTCCATCGACCCCCTCCAGCGCGCCCCAACCCCCATCCCAGGCCTTCAGCACCCTATTGTCTGTGTCCATGGGTTACACCTATATGCATACAGGGCCTTTGGTTGGTTACTTCCCACCCACCCACCCACCCTCCCCTGCCTTCCCTCGGAGATTCCACACCCTGTTCCATGCTTCCATGTCCCTGGATCCACTCCATTCATCAGTTTATTTTGTTACTAAAATAAACATTTTTTTATGGAACAACAAAAACAAAAATTCTCTCTTTACAAGCAGATATTTCTGCATGATTAGTAGGACAGATCCCATTGCTAAAAAGGCCATCTGATCGTCCAAGGAATCCGAGGAGAACTGCATTGTGGTAGGCTTACTGGGCCGTGCACATCTGAGAGAGTTGGAGACCCTGTGTATAGTGGAGCTGGACCACTGAAAGCTTAAGGGAACGCCCCCTCCGGTATTTATGTGATAGTCTGATTAACTCCTGTGAGCTCCAGAAGAGCAGGGCCCAAGTCTTTGTCGCTCACCATTACATTCCCATATTCCAGTGTCTGGCACATGCTTAATTCTTGACAAATGTTGAGTGAACACAGTGGAGAGGCAAGGAGACCAGAGTCAGATCAGAGAGGGATTGGAAAACGGGCTAAGCTGTTTGGACTTCCTCCCACAGGCAAAGCAAGCCTTGGAAGCCTTCTGTGGAGGATCAGGAACACGATCAGAGTGGTGCTTTGGACAGTAGGGTAACTTTCTAAATCTCCCGATCACAGTTACACAGTTACTTCTTCCTTTAGCCTGTCTGTGAGCCCCTGATGGATCTTTGCTCATGCTTCCTTGTGTTTAACACAGTTCCATGTAGAGCGTAAGTCCATAAGGAATGTTTGTGACATGAATGAATGGTAAATGAACACACAAAGGCATAACAAGCAAAAAATTTTAAAAATGCATGGATAGATGGAGAGCGCCCTGTCCAACACAGGCTTGGAATCAGTGGGTGTGAAGTTTGAAATTTTAGTTATATTATTTCTTAGCCATGGGATGATGCAAAGGAGATTTCTGGACCCACATCTCATTCTCTGTGTGGTTTATAACAAAGCCCTGCAAACCCAGAGCTGCCAGAGCCCGCATAGGGCATCTGGTGTAACCCCTTTGTTGTACAGATGTGAGGATTGTGTCCTGGAGAGTGGAGCTGACCTCAGTGATGGCAGCAGGTAGAGACAGAACCCAGGTCCTCTGGTCCACTACTCTTCACTCATGTATGGACAGTGCAGTTAGCAATGAAACAGGCTTGATGATTTCCCATATTCTAGAGGCAGAGGGGAGCCCAAGGCCCTTCAACATTGACAAGGTCCAATGAAATTATTCCTTTAGCTTGCCTAGTACATCCCTTTGGCTATTCCATTCCTTTACCCAGAGGTGTTATGATGGTTTTTTGTTTCTATTCTTTGTCTCTCTCCCACCCACCCCCACCTCCCTACCCATCCCGGCCCCTAAGGAGATGAGTAGTCAGAAGGGATGGCATTAACGAAGATAAAGTTAAGATTCACAGAGAGGCTGTTCTTGCTGGGTCCTGTATTGTATGAATAAATGTAAACTCCTCTAAGGGCCCCTGGGCCCAGGCTATGGATGAATCCAGAAGGAACGAGGAGATTGGGTGAAGGGAGGTGGTCACCACTGAGCCATTGCACAGTGTTCCAGCAGGGACCTGCTCAGATGCCATCTCCCTCAACCTCCCCGTGCTGCACAGAGATGGGAACAGGTTGGATCACGCCAAGCCAGATCAGCGCAAAGATAAAATCAGCTGGAGCTGATGCCGAAGGTGAGGGAGGAGGAGGATCCAGAATAATATGTGCATCGAGGGGGATGCTCTGCTTTCGGAAGTGGACCTGATTAAGGGGAGAGAGCTTGAGTTCAGGGTTGAATGTGAGGTACCTGGAAACCTCCTGGTAAAGATGCAGCAAGACGTAGACATGGGATATGAAGACTGAAGCCAAGGAAGACGATGTGGCCGGGCACTCAAACGCCGAGACATACTCAGATGACAAGGTGAACCAACTCATGCGGGTACATTGGCTTGACAAAGTCAGTTGATGGGGGAGAGTGGGCTTGGGTCTGAGCTTAGAGTGATCCCAGGAAGTAATTTCTAGGTAGTTGAGCCTGAATCTGCAGCAGAGACAAAGAAGGAGCAAGCAACCTGACAGGACAATAAGGGGAGTGGGGCAGCCAGAGGAGGAGAAGGGAGTAAGGATGTGGTCAGGTTGCCCAGAGTCACTGTAGGCAGGAGCAGAGCCCAAACTTGGATATAGGTCTGTGATCCCAAAAGCCGGGCTCCTTCCAGAACATTCTGTGACAAACCAGATGGTAAAATGTCTGTGATCACAAGCAGGACTGTCCCCCACCCCCTTCCTGACTCTGGCTCCCTGGACCTCAAACGCCCTCAGAAAGACAGAGGCTCCAGGAAAGAAAGGTCAGCCAGAACTTGAAAGGGACTCGCTGAGGCTCCTTTCTGCCAAACACCTCCCCACCCCCACCCCCAGGGACCGGAGTCCAACAAAACTTCAATTCTCTTGTAATTGCTCCACTCCCAGAATTAGGAGGATTTTGTTGTGGTTATTGGTCTCTTTCTAACACCCTCAACTGATGCCTTTACAAAACTGTTATTTTAGGGCTGTTTGGACTTGTTTTCCACATAGCTCTTGTTTTCTATTATTTCTCCCTTTTTCCAGGGTTCAGACTAATTAAAGGAAGTGTAAATCACACCTCGTTTGCACAAAATACCTTTCATGAGGTCTGGAAGCAATTTAGCTTCTGTTTGCCAAAGATCTTTAGGAAAGGAGGGGGGAAAATCCCCTTGGTTTAAAAAAGATTAATTTCTTGGTGCCAAAAAAACCCCATTAAGTGCACCTCCCATTTCTGGGATCTTTTATCGTTTTCATGTGAAAATGGCAGCCAGGGAAAATTAGGAGAGGAAGACCGCGCTGGCTCTGCAATTATGTCTGGCCCTCTCCGTGCCACCAACTCAGCCGCCCTGCAGCCCACAGCAGTGTTAGCACACAGCCTGGTCTCCAGGCACAGAGCAGAAACAGATCTGCCACTCCTTCTCCCCTTCTCCTTCCTAGATGCCAATCAGGATCCACTTGATGTTCCTCCCTGGGCCCCGGGTCCATCCTTTGATCTGCCATGAAGCTTATCAGCAAGGCTCTGAAGAAGAGGGCAGAGTTGTCACCTCAGACACCTCTTGCCCCCTCTTATCAAATACCTCCTCCTGTTTCAGTCCCTAGCCCACCCTCGTGCCTCTTTGGTCCAGTATCCGTCCAGCCTTGCTCTCAGAGCTGACCCCCTGCATTTCCTCTGTGGTGTTGACATCCTAGAATGTGGAGCCATGAGGGGCTGCTTCTTGCCTTCTACCATTTCATTTCACAGATGGTGGCACTTAGGGCTAGCTAGGGTGTGGTCCCACACCTGGCCCAGCAGAGCCAAGGCGCTTCTCTGTTCAGTGTGCTTGCCGCTCCCGCTCACAGAGGACTCTTGACGGGGCGATTTCAGACAGCAGGTGGTGGGAGAAAACAGCGTGGGCTTGGAGGAGGTGGTGTGTGCCCTGTTCACACTCTATCCCAACAGTGCTGTCATCTGCCACCTTCTCTGCAAACCGGTCATGGGAAGAGACAGAGATGGGCTAGGCTGACTGTCAAGGTGGATGTGGTGGAGTGCAATAGGGGGAAAAGAACCTTGGGCAGATCCTGTGTTCAAATCTCAGCCTCTTCCATTTTTTGTCTGCGTGACCATAGACAAGTGACTTCACCCTTTTAGGCATCCGTTATCCCACCTATTAAATAGCGCGGTTCTCTGGGGCTCGCCAGGACAGTGAGATGAGCTTGTGGGTATAATAGACAGGCATTAGGGGATCAATGATTAGAGGCTGGGGTTTTCCCAGATGCCTTATTTCTTAAGAGTGAACCAAAACCTGTGTCTGTGGCCACTTTTTAGCCTCCTCTTCCTCCATGTGCGGAATTTACTTTCTAAATAATAACACAAAAATATTTGGAACTTGTTAAAGCATGAAATTTGCAGGCTGCTTTTCTGCTGAATCTGAACCCTCTATAATTCTTCTGAAGGGGAGAAAACACTGTGGACAAAAATAACTTCACCCAAGAATGGATTGCAGACTTTATTTTCTCAGTATTTTTCCTATTTGAAAAAACCCAACATTAAGAAGAGATGTCGGCACAGCTGGTGTGGCTCAGTGGTTGGGTGTTGACCTATGAACCAGGAGGTCATGGTTGGATGCCTAGTCAGGGCACATGCTGGGGTTGTGGGTTCTATCCCTAATAGGGGACATTCAGGAGGCTGCCGATCAATGCTTCTCTCTCATCATTAATGTTTCTCTCTCTCTCTCTCTCTCTCTCTCTCTCTCTCTCTCTCTCTCTCTCCTTTTATGAAATTATATATATATTTAATATATTAAAGAGAGATTGTTGGGGAGGTAGGGTGTGAGGAAAAAGAAGCAGTGGCTGTCTCAAGTGTTGGCATGATAAAGTAGGAGAACACAGGCTTTGGATTCAAATCCTGCCTCTGCTGTTTCCTATTCATATGATTTTTTAGATATAATTGTTTTTTCTTTCCTAAACTTGTCATTTCTTCATTTCAAAATGAGAACCATAAAAGGCATATTTGAAGACTTAAAGATGTATTCATATTGTTAAATAGTAGCAGTGAGAGAGAGAATTCTGGAAAAGTGTAAGCATTTCCAGAAAGGGGCTCAGAGCCAGGAGACCAGAGGGTGCGAGTCCCAGCTCTGACCTCGATCAGGACTTACCTTTCAGACCTCTCTGCCTCCCAGGAATAGAGTGATTTGGTTCCTGCGCTGCAGCCTCGGGCTCTGTCCTCTCCTGGTTACTGTAGTGTTTTCATAACTGCTTTTCCTGTCCTCATCTGTCCTTTCCCTGTCTGACACTTCTCTGATTTTTACCTGGCAGTCAGTGGGCAGATTCTAAAACCATCATCATTCTCTTTTGCCTTCGGAATAACGTCCTCATTTCTTGGTGCGGTTTTTAAGGTTCCCTTGTCTCTCCAGACTCATCTCTCCTCACCTCCCTGGTTCCAACCTGCCACCCTCACCCTGGCCACGACCCACTGTGGCCCCTCTGCTGATATACCCCTGTGTACCTACGCAGTTCAAGAGTCCACAGTCAGGTTAAGATGGTCTTAGAGCTCGCCCCTGATTTATCATTTAGGTCAAGGGACTCCACTTCTCCAAGCTGCAGACTGTCCTTTTGTGAAATGGGATATTAACCCCTCTCCACAGGCTCATAACTGGCCTTGTTCAGCACATGGCATAAAGTAAATGTTTTTCTTTTTCTTAAAATATATTTTATTGATTTTTTACAGAGAGGAAGAGAGAGGGATAAAGAGTAAGAAACATCGATCAGCTGCCTCCTGCACACCCCCTACTGGGGATGTGCCCGCAACCAAGGTACATGCCCTTGACCGGAATCAAACCTGGGACCCTTCAGTCCGCAGGCTAATGCTCTATCCACTGAGCCAAACTGGTTTCGGCCTAAATATTTTTTATAGGGCAACCCTTTCCCCCCCCCCCCTTTTTTTAATGTTCATCACTACTTCCTGGACGAGGCTTCACACTCAGTCTGTGTTCTCCCAAGCCCAGTGCCCAACACAAACCCCGCCCTGTGCCTTCCTCTCCCTCTTCCTCTGGACCTTGTGTGGGTTCCGATTTCGAATAATCCCACCTCCATCGCTTGGAGGCATTCATTGGAGCCTCCATGTCGCATCTACAAAATGGGAAAAAGGACAGCCTCTCTCCCAAGGATGTCCTGAGGGTTACGTAAGGAAATGCACACACAGCTCTCGGCAGCCAGGCCCCTGGCACACAGAAAGAACGTGATGAATGTCTGCTATTATTGCTGTTATTCTCCCTGGTGCCCGGCCCAGAGACGATACAATGGCTGTTGAAAAGATGAAAGTGCTCTATGAGCAAGGAGGGGGGGGGGGGTGTGTGTGGGATGCGTGTTCTGATGGTTTTCAGGGGAGAGTTGGTAACAGATCCAGGGTGGGGCTTGCTTTGTGCGATTATGGGATCAGGCCAGGGCACTCCTCTTCCCGGGAGCCCTTCTCCCGCCCTCTTTTGTTTGAGACTTGGGAAGGGGAGATGCCCACATGTTCCCGGTGGGGCAGGCACAGGCAAACATACAGAGAACCCAAGACACGTGAGCAAGCAGGGCTGTCCGTGCCAATGCGCCCTAATCCTGCCCCGGGGCATTTCCTGTGCTCCTGCCCCAGCCAACCACCCTCCTTCTCTGCCATCCCAGCCTCTTGTGGGGGAAACCCGAATCGTCTTGCCTTCTCGGGGTCCGATCGAGTGTTCTTTTTTGGCTAAGCTGCCGTGGCCCAGGTGGGAGACCGCCTGAGTTAGCATTCCAGCTTCCCTCCTTACCAAAGGTGTGATCAGGCCCAGTGCCTCAGTATCCCGGAGCCCCGGCTGCCCTGCCTGTGAAGCAGGGGTACTAATCCCCAGCCTCAGGCTGTCACGAGGGCCCTGTGGAACAATGTGGGGAGCATGCCTCATCAGCGCCTGGCTTCAAGCGGGTGCTTCGTGGGGGATTAGTCCCCCTTCCTCTGCCTCGTCTGTGCTTGCACCCTGGACATGGGAGGTTAGTTTCCTGTAACTGGGAGTGTGCAAGGCAGGGCCAAATGGCACCCGGATGCGGACAGAGGGACCTTTGGGGTTCTTCCAAAGGTATGATTCCATTACTCTGTGTGATACTCCCAACATCCAGGAGGTCAGTGTGCAGACAAGGGGGCTCCCCAACGCAGCTTGCCGTGGAACTTCCCACTCACGTTCTTCTGTTGAGCTTTAGCCCACAGGTCCCCCTGGGGTGAGGGATGGGGAGGAGAAGGTACCTGGTTAGTGTTTGGAGGGGAGAGATGAAGGGATTAGTTTCGGGACCATCGGCAGGAGCCAGTCCCCCTGAGCTTTCTACTGCGGACCCTCTCTCTCGTTCAGTGTCCTCCCTGAGCAAGGGTAGGAAGTCCAGATAGACATGCTTTTCAGCCCAAGACTTCAAAACCAGCCTTGTATCAATTTAACACGTTTTTATTGATCACCCATAGTGTGGCAGGCTAGGTGCCCAGTGGGGATGTGCCATTCAGATTTCTTGCCTTTTTTCTCTCCCTGCAAGTCCATAAAGCAAGTCTCAGGGAAGCCTACAGAACTTAGGGTGCTTCGGCCCCTGCCATTTCCCCAGCATCACCTCTTGTCACTCCTGTGTAGGGTCCCCTGACTCGGCCACGCCAAGCCTGCTGCCTTTCCAAGAGGACTGCGCCCTCTGACCCCCTTTCATCCTTTCAGACTTTCTTACCCTTCCGAGTTTTTCTCTCTGTTTGTGTTACAGTTTCTAAAATGCTTCAATCTTTTAAGCAGTGACTTTGTATTTGCATTATAATCATTAAAAAGTTAGTTTCACTTTAGAAGACAAAGGAAAAACGAGCCAAGGAGTGTCATACTTCTCTTAAGAAACCAAGTATCTGGGTTGTGGCAGTTTAGAGGGGAGAGTGGAGTGTCTTCACCAAGCGGGGAAGTTAGGAGTAGAGCCTTGAAGGTCAGGATAGGGCTTGAATGAGAGGAAGGCAAGTGCAAGGACATGATGGTTGGAACTTGCACACCAGGCCCAGGGACACAGAGGCAAGTGTAGTCCAGCCAGAGTGGATGCTAGGCAGACCACGGCTTGAACCTTAGATGGAGGCCTTGAATGCCAAGTCGGCGCACTTGACTTTGTTCCTACGCCACGTGGAGTCTAGTGAAGTCTAATGTGCAAGGAAGAGCACCCTGGGGCCAATGCCAGGGAAAGGAGAACAGAAGATGGCTCTGTTCTCACATTTGGTGGGAATGAAGACTTCCGAAGGTTGGCTTGGCTCTCTGCAAAGGGGCAGGTGGTCCATGACCTGTGTGCGGAAACAGGCAAGCACTTGAGCATTTGCCTTGACTTCTTGCAAGGAGAGAGGGCCAATTCCCTTTTCAAGAGGGAACTAGGTCTGTTGAATTCCCAACAGACTATTAATACATCCAGGCACATGCTCACAAGCATCTTTTAAACTCTCTGTAAGGTATGCTCCGCAGCAGAGTAGAAGTAACTGTGTTTTGGGGAGAGACACGGCTGGTGTCGAGTGTTGCTCTTGTCACTGACCACAGTATCATGAATGTGGGACAAGCCACTCACCCCCATATGCCTCTCTTCTCATCTGTCACTTAGCAAGTTATCACGGGACCTGCCTATTCAGGTTATGATAAGATCCAAAGAGATAAGTTCAAACAAACACACAAGGCAAAAAAAACAAAATGCTTGACCGTCATAGGCAGTGGGAATTAAATGGGAATTGACTCATGCTAGTTGGGATATTGCTTTGCCGGGGTGTAAATTTAAAATTTCTCTCTTAAATTTCAGGAAGAGAAAAAGTGTTTATTATCCATGTACTTGGAGAAATACTGCCTGCAGTCTCTCCCTTTTTCGGAGATTCATAAGACATATATTAAAGACTCTGAGACATCCTGTGGGAAGCAAGTTTGTTTAACTTTATTTAACTCTGCATTTAAAAAATTCATCTGGCCACACCTTGAAATAACTAGCAATGTCTCGTGAGAGATCGTGCCCTGAAAACACACACGTTAGACCTCCTGGGTTAGCTGGTCCCAAGTGTCCGTGCAACCCTGTCACCTGGAGCTTACTGAAGCAGCTACTACGTGTCTGCCTCCTCTCTAGTCAACAGCAGAAGGAACGCAATGAAATTCTACCTTTTTTTTTTTTTTTTTTTTTTTTTGCATAAAATGCTGTTTAGGTCTGCTTCAGAAGAAATAAGTTAAAAAATGGTAAATGTGCCTGCCCCCAGACCTCATGGGTGTTTGCCATAGAGAGTGAGAGTTCTGCATTTTGGGGGGTGCGTGCACGTGTGTGTGTGTGTGTGTGTGTGTGTGTGTGGTGTGCACGCCCACATGACCACACAGCTCCTTACTCCTCCTGTTGAGGCTCTTGGAACCATAAGGCTGGGGGAGTGCAGGTCCCGGGTGCATCCATGACTACTCTCTCTTCTCCCACTAAGTGAAGCCCTCTCGCAAGGATGTCTCTGACTTCCTTATGTCCATCCACTGGGAACCTATCAGTGTGCACCCTGCACAGCTGGCTTCCCTCTTTCTGAACCTTCAACGCCTGAGTCTCAGCTTGGGTCCCTGAGGCAAAGGGGAAATTGAAGCCTTAGGAAATTATTTGGGGGGATAGGGGTAGTTTAGGGGTAGCATGAAGTCATCAGTAAAGGTGGGTTTGAGATTCTGACTCCCTTGAATATACATTGGGATTAGCCCTTAAAGGAGGGCCAGCTCACATTTGCAGACTCTTTAGGTGGGGTGACCTGAAGAGTGGTCAGAGAGGTCTTCCTTCATGCACTCAGCATTTATCCGGTGTGTACTTAGCATTGCCAAGCACTTAACACCCACTTTTGTTCTCAAAAGCATCTCACTTTGAATGAGAAAGTACATGGTCCTTTCCCTTTCTGAGGCCCTTTTCTAACCCAGCAGGAAGCCTCCTGGGGGGCAGAGAGTGCCCCCCCCCCCCCATCTGGATGGGAAAGAGGAAGTCCCGGTTGTGAGGGCCGCTCACTGTCTACGTGGCCAACAGAGGGCGCTCCCACTCCACAAACCCAGAGCCTGGGCTGTGGGTAGGCCAGGGGGAAGGCGGCCAGCTGACCTTTCTCCAGGCTGTTCTCTGGTTGCCAGAGCAGCAGAGGTGTCAGCTGAGAGCGGTCACAGTCTAGGGAGGAGAGGGGAGGGAGGGAGGGAGGCTGGGGCACCCGCAGGGGGAAACACTGGCAGGGGAAACAGACAAACATCTCCCCGAGACAGGGCCTCCGGGAAAGCAGGCAGCATATGCACATGGTGCCACAAACAACAAATGCAGTGCACCCGGCAGACATGGGACACAGCAGAGAGGTTTTTTAAAGAATCACAGGATGTGGAAGCATAACATAAATGCCATCCATCGCACACGGATACACATGACACCGTCATCTCGCCCGGCTTAGGCTACAACAAAGGCAATACCCAGACACACACACACACACACACACACACACACTCACACACGGAAGTAAACACACCATCCCACAGGGATATTCCAGCCATGTACAATGTACAGGGGCAGATAACAAAGACACACCCGGTGGACCCACAACACCTGCAGACACCCGGCCCCGGGGACACCACACCACACACAACAGACACCTCCAGAGGCAGATCACTGCAAGCAACAGAAGCACAAACATAGCCAGCTCCCCACAGGCATATGTGAAGGCATATGTTATATGCATATGTGAAGACATACACTACGTTGATCTACACAACAAACAGGCGTGCATAACACATGTCCACTCACAGGGCACACCCCATACAAAGCTCACTCTCACCAAAAGAGCACAGGCCCACATGCAACCAAAGCCCTTGGCATTCGTAGATGTTGCTGTAAAACGAGAGAGAGAGGGCGGCCAGACGTGGGTGGGAAAGAAGAAAGGGGGTTGGAAGGTGGAATGGGGGACAGGGAAGTAAGAGAGAGAGGAGCAGCCTTGGGGAGGAGGCTGGAGACCAGGCCAGCTGGTCTGGCCTCCTCTCTGTTACCAGGAGGTACCCTTGGGGAAGCCACACAGATTTGGTAGCTGCAGCTGAGACAGTGGTGCCACCAGGAAAATGAGCCACTGGCCTAGGCCCAGGGTTTGGGCCTCAGTTACCGCTGGGATGACAGGCCCCTCACACTGGGTCCCTGCATCTCCGTCCATCCCAGCACCCATCCACCCGTCTCATTTAGTCTGACCTATGCGTTGCTCTCTGTCCACAGTCTGATGTCCCCAGGCAGCAGTATCGCAAAGACAGTCACCCAGACTCTCAGGATATATTGTTTTCCCCTTTTAAAGTGTACTTTTTAAAAATGAAAAGCATCGCTTGAGTGATCCTACGAGGGGCTGTCCCTCCAGAGGAGATGGGACAGGCCAGGGTGGTAAAGGACTTGGCAAAGCAAATAAAACTCACTTCCTGGAAGTACAGGGTTTTCAGTGAGACAGAATCAGATCAGCAAATCTTCTTGAGCAACCATCCTGATCCAGACCAATGCAGGGCGCCTGGGCTACAAAAACAAGAGACTCTTCTCATGAGGGTACAGGATTATAGAATGGAAAATTCATAAAATGAGGGGTCTGGGGGTACATCAATACAGGGATAGACCAAAGCAGGTTAGTCATAATAACAAATAACACAGTAATTAATAAATAATAATACAAGCATAAATGCTGTGCTTCGCATCCTCACCACTGTAACCCTACTGTTGGCCACGTCTGTGTGTAGATTGACGTCCTTTTTCCATTGATAAGGAAAGAAGGGGTCGGGGGAGTGAACATTAATTGAAAGCAGACAGCGTGGACTGTGCTGGGCACCGTCCATTCGTTATCTTGGTTTGAGCTCATAAAACTAACTCTGGGACCTGAGGATTAAAAGCTCCAAGGCTGTGGGTGAAGCGGCCAAGGCTGCGGACGGGCGGCCACCTGCCCAGGGCAGCCTGCTCGGAAGTGCAGAGTCAGACCTCGCGGCCCGACTTCAAAGCCCCCGGTCTCTTCTGCTGTGTGGTAATAATTAGGCGTTTCCTCTGGCTGTTCAGATCTGGCACGAGAGCCAACGGAGAGGGGAGAGAGAGTCCCAGCTAAGAGCCTCTGAGTTGGGGGGGCCTAAGGGCGTCCTTTGGACTCTCTCACCTACAAGGGGAAATCTTGGGTTGTGATGTTGCTGGTCATTTCCTAGGGCCTCTGTGCTCCAGTTTCGGGGTGAGCACTCTGTCCCGTGCAGTTGGGCCCTCGGTGCCATCGTCAGGCTGCCTGATGTGTGAGCTGGGTATCAGGGACAAATCTCTGGTTTCTGGGCTTTCCCTAGGTTTACAGGCCGAGGAAAGAAGGTGAGCCCGAAAATGGACTGAGGCTGAGTCCTGTTCTCCTGGCCAGGAGCTGGAGCACACCTTCCTCTCCTGTGTCACCAAAGGTCTGTGGTGGGCTGTTAGCGGCAGAGGTGGGAGGCATGTGTGGGCTCAGCTGGTCATCTTATAGGTAGGAGAGCTGAGGTCCAGAAACATGCCTTCCATTATACTGTTACATTTGGATCAGTAATCATATCAGTAACTTACTAAGTACTTACTCTTGTGCCAGGAGCTACGCAGAGGGCTTTGCGTGTGTTGCCTCATCAGATTCCACAGTGCCCCTGAAGGCAGGCACTGAATGTATCATTTTCACACCAGAGAACACCAAGACTCAGAGACGTGCAGTGGCTTGCCACAGGGTGCACAGTTAGTCGATGTCAACATCGAGGTGCAAGCGAGGCCTCTCTGACTCCCAGCAACCACTCCTAGCTGCTCTGGTCCATGGCCTCCCTGACCAACCTAAAGATGAGAGCCGGGGCAGTCACTCCCAATTTAGAGAGAACTTGGGTCTGAGAAGAGGAGTTTCTTGGTCAGTGCCACAGAGCCGATTATGAAGACCCCGAGGCTCTAGCTTCTCATCTGCTTTCCTTCCCACTGCTCCCTGGACCAAGCTCGGCCCATCACTTTCCTGTCTGGGTTGGTAAAGCTGTTCATGTCAGGGTCAAAAAAGGTCTCCCCTTGTCTAGAAAGGACCCTTTGGGGATTTCAGAGAATGGTGTCCTCTATCCTCCACTGGACCTCAGTCTCATCAAGTGTTCCCAAGCCACGTGAGTGCTTTGACCCTCAGTTTCCATCATCTCTGCATTGAGGATAGTGTGCTGATCAGCTTCTCTGAGAAGCAGGTGCTGAGATGGGACGGACCATCCAAGAATTCTATTAGGGGAAACGCCTGAGTGAGGGAAGATGCAAGGTTGCAGAGAAGGCTAGGGAAGCCATCAGACTGTGGTGCAGGTCTTTCCCCGAGTGAAGGAGACAGAGAAAACAGGTTTGACAGGGCCACTGAGGAGTCCTTCAGGTGGTCTTCCATTTGAAGAGTCCTGTGCATCCCAGGAATGGGCCTGCCTTCTTGTCCCTGCCTTGTCCAGGCACTGGCTGGGAGGAGCCTGCAGGAAGCATGGCCTCCTGGCAAGTGGAATCTGGAGCACTCAGATCAGGGCTCCTGGCTCATTGCGCCCCCTATAGTTGGAGTCCAAGATGCCTTCTCATGCTGCCAGAGATAACACACCAAGTTCCATTAGATGCATCTTATCCAGATCACACTGTATGCCTTTAAAATATGTTCTCATCACCCAAACATGTGACAAACACTGTGTGGAAACTGGGTTCGGAACATAGTCCTTGACCTTAAGGGACTCATACGAGGGAGATTGACAAGTAAATGAACATAATCAGACTCCAGTGAAAAGTAAGGGGATGGTGGAAAAGCCTGTCAGTAAAGGCTGCATAGAAAAGTAAGTGGTTTGATGATCCTCAAATGAGCCCAGTGCTGGTAGAATGAGAATTCTAGACAGAAAAAAAATCTTTAAAAGCAAAGGCTTGAGACATGAAAGAGAAGGGAAGATTCAAGGGCTTGTGAGTGACGCAACATGAATTCAACGTAAGATCCAAGAGTGGAATTAGTGAGAAGTGACTCTGAAGAAGGAATCAAGGCCAGACAAGGCTGAGGGATGGGATGCATTTATTTATTCGGTAGACTGAAGATACATGAGGCGCATTGCAGACTTTTCTTCAAATGCGTATTTTGGCATGATCACTGGCCGCAGTTTCCAGGGTGGATTGGAGGAGTAAGCAGAAGGCAGGAAGTCAGGCCGGGAAGCAAGGCCCATGGAAAGAGGGTGGTAGGGACATTGAGTGTAAGAAGGAAAGCCAGTCAAGAGGCACTTAAGAGACAGAGTTGCCACGAGTAGATGGCTGTTGGATTTGAAAGAATATGAGAGTGGAGGGTCTATAATGATGTCTAATAGAAGCTAGCTTGTATTATAAGTACTTGTTACCAAGTCTCTCTCTAGATGGTACAGACCGTAATTTTTAAACTTCAGCTCATACCCCATTAGTAGGTCATGAAATTAACTTACAGGATTGTGGCCAACATTAAAAAAAATAAATAAATAGAATGGACTATAGAGGCAAGGGTAAATAGTGTTTCATAAAATTTGTTTCAGTTATATATACATGCATGCATATACTGGGTTGGGATGTAGAATATATGAATCACCATTAAAAATCACTTGAAAGACATTTTATTAGGCTACTGATGCTCATCAGACTAGGATTGTATCTTACAAATCTTAGCTCATGGAGATATAGAACTAAAGGAGGCCTTTGGTTCTAACTGACTTAGAAGTTTTGTGCCACCGAGAAGCCCCGATCTGCCTATTTCCGTTGGAAAATTGTGCTTGGAGAAGTTGCTGATTTCTCCAAGGTCAGACAATTCTCATAATATCCTTTACAACACCTGGCTTGATTAAGAGAGTGAGTGGATCAGAGTATGCTTTTATGAATGAATACAGATTATAAATTAACGGAATAGCCATACCTCAATGAATGAATGAATAGGTGAATTCATGAATGAATGAATAGATGAATGTGTAACTATGAGAAACTGGGTGGACAAACTAACAAAGGAAGGAAAGAAAGGTGAGAGGAATAAAGGGTTGAAGGGAAAGGAGGGCAGAAAGAAACTCTCAAATCCCCTCAGTAACACTGTGAAATTTCCCAGCCAAGGAGTGAAGGATTTCTGAATGACCCCAGGCAGGGGACCACAGCCAGTTGGAATTAGTCCTGTGGTCAGCACAGAGATCAGCCAAACTTGAGGGAGTGATGACGGCCTTGCAGTAGACTTTGTTACGCACCCGTTTATAGGGTGAGCTATTAACTGGCCCAGCATGGGGGTAGTCAGGCGCCTGACATCAGAGCATGAATGAGGTGTTTGGGGTGGGGAGAGATGGGCTCTTTTCCCCAGCTCTGGTCTGCTGAGTCATCCCCAGCTTTGATGGCTGCCATGCCCTTATTCATCAATCCCATGACCAGGAGCCAACCAGTTCCATGCACTCTGGGCCACCTCAGAAAGCTGCACATTTAGTTCCAGGGGAGAGTGCATTAAGGTGAAGCGCAAGAACCCAGAAGGCCACCCGAGATCACTAAAAGTTAACCAAGCCTAAGTCATTTAACTGCTTCAATCAGATCTAGGTTTGGATCTGAGCCGCTCTATTTATTTGCTGGGTAAGTCACTTTACTTTTCTGAGCTTCAGTTTACTCGCCTATAAAGTGGACATAATATTGATCATGTTTCTGTGACCCATGTGCTTTCCAAAGCATTTATGCTAAATGCATGTTTATTTTTTTCCTCCCTGCTTTGTCCTTCAAACTCCCCACTCCTTAATTCATTTATTCAATAAATACCTCTTGAATGTTCACTGTGGGGCATGCACCAGGTGCTGGGGATACATGAGTGAAACAGTGACAAAACCCTTGCTTTTATAGAGTCAACGTTCTGGAGGGTGGGGTCAGAGTGTTGCCTAACTCCAAGACACCACTGACATAGCTCTGAGGGATACCTCTAATAGGAGGAGGAGGCAAAGATGGAGGAACAAAACAAAACAGGAAAATATGTGTAAGCCAAGACCTGAAGAAGAAAGTGTTCCTGGCAGCAGGAAGAGCAAGTGCAAAGGTCCGGAGGCAGGAGTGCACCTGCTGTAATTAAGGGGTGGGAAGGGAACCATTGTTCACGATGTTCTCTATTTCAAATTCCCTTCCCTGCCATGCTGCAGGGAGAATTCTTCATTAACCTGCAGACCCAGTCCTTTTCCCTGGGCATATGGGCAGAGGAATTGCTCTGTGATGGTCAGCTTACATCTGCCCTACCACTGCAGAATAGAGGTTCCATGAAGTCCAGGTTCAGGCCTTTTTGGGTCATCCCCATGTCTTCTGCATTAAGAATACTTTTCTGCCTGAGAATGGGCAGGAATGAATATTGATTGAATTCATTTTTAAATGAGCAAAGGAGCCTTTTGAACCTTCCTTCTCACACCTGCCTTGTTAGTGTCTCCTCGCCGTTCGTCCTTAAAAGTCCTACATAAGCCTGTATTCTCTAAGAATCATCCTTTATTTTGACAATGCCATGCTTACATCTCCTTGACAGGAACTCCAAAGTCTTCCCAGAAGAACATTAGTCCTACGGGACTCTAATATGTGAGCCATGGAACATAAAATGAGTTCTGAGATCAGTTAACTTGGGAAATGGTTGGTTAATTAAATCTAAGTGGGTTTCTTTATTCAATGACGTCTTGGACACTTTGATATGGTAAAGGGCATTGTGAAGCTCAGAGCGGGGTTGTTGGAGACTGTTTCCTGTGTATGTATTTGGCTTTAATGTACCTTTTTTCCAAAGGAGTGATCTTTAGGAGCCCGCTCTGGGAAATGCTAGATTGAAACTTGGTTGGGACTCTCCCAGCTTTGGTTTAACCTCAGCCCACAATGCCATTCTTAGCTTCATGGCCCAGGGCAGCCACCTTGGTTTTGGTTTCTACCGCCTGCTTTGCCTGCGGAGAAAAAGGCTGCTCAGGAAGGAGCAATGACCTCAGACTTTAAAATTTTGCTGGCCACTAGGGAACCCCTAATGAAATATAAAGACTGGCAATTAGGAGCATTGGGGAGAAGCCAAGGGAATGAAAAGGGACATGCATGACCCCGGCCCTGGAAGAAGAGGGCATGACTTTTTCCTTGTTAGCCTCCTACCTACCTTCTTCAGGAGTCTCAACAAGTGAAGTCTGGCAGGACAGTTCATGCCTCGACAATTAAATTAGTGGCGCCGTGTCATGGATGCAGCCTGATTACCCAGAGGGGTGGGATCTTTATCTTCGCTCCCTGGCGCTGGTGGGAGACGCCAACAGGTCCCTCCAGATTTGGACAAGGAGGCTCTTATTTTTTTCTCTCTCGGCCTCATTTTGTATGTGTCTCAAAGTTGTTCTTTGTTTCTGTTTTTCTCTTTGGTGGTCTCCGTTGTCTCGTAAAGTTGGAATGACTTTTTTTCAATCTGGAACCTGACGATCCAGCTTAAATTTAGGAAGTGCAAGATGACAACTGAGACAGTAGAGAGACGAGGAAAATGCCACTAATTTGATTGTGCCTCCACCTATTTTATTTTGCTTCAGTTCGGTTCAAGTCAGTAAATATTCTTGAACTCCTACCAGGGCCTCTACAATAGACAGTCAACATGAGAGCTTCCCAGCCTGGTGAGGGAGACCCACAGAGGCAGGCGGCGATCAAATGCATCGTGATGCCCATTGGGTTAGAGGGTCTAAGGCGAGAGGGATCCCAGGTGGGAGGGGTTAGAGGGCTTGTGCTCCTGGGATGGGTTGTAGGGGGGGGGGGGGGGGGGGAGGGAAGCTCATTGTTTTTTGGGTTTTTTTAAGAGCATTGGTTTTTAACATGTATGATGTCTCTAGGCTTATCTCCCCCAAACTCTCTCAGCTTCACTTTTATCGATACAAGCAACCCAGGATCCACCTAGACCACATGTGTCAAACACAAGGCCCGCGGGCCAAATCCGTCCCGCCAGGCCTTGCAATGTGGCCCGCACCGCGCTGTCATCACTGCACTCCGCTGCGTTTCCATCACAATGACAGTTTATGACTGTTCAGTAAACCATTCGGCCCGCGATTTAGGCTGGATTTTAGATTTTGGCCCCTTCTCTGATTGAGTTCGACACCCCTAACCTAGACATTTTCTGTTTAGCTCTCCTAGCACATGCATGGGTTGTCTTTCCTCCAGTGGCTCCTTTCAAACCCCGTTCATGATTCTTCCTTTGCGTCACTCCTACTTTTTCTCACTCAGGTCCAAATATTAATACTTAAGTTCTGTGCCTCTGAAACAACCTAAGTTTCTATCAATGGACCCATGATTTAAAAACCGAAGTGTGTGTGTGTGTGTGTGTGAGCCCGCGCGCACATGCATGTGCATATATTTGTGTGATTTGAATATTACTCAGCCATAAAAAAGAAAGGAATCCTGCTGCTTGTGCTAACATGGGTGCATCTTAAGGGCATTGTGCTACATGATTAAGTAAGATAGAGAATGACAAATATGCATGGTCTCACTTATATGTGGAATATTTTAAAAAGGTGAACTCAAAGAAACGGAGAGCAGAATGATGGCTTCTGGGGGCTGGGGATGGAGAAAATGGGGACTTGTTAGTTAAAGGGTACAAATGTCTAGCCCTAAAATAAACAAGTTCTAGGGAATCTAATGTACAGCATGACAACTATCCTCGATAGTCCTGCTTATATACTGGAAGGATTTTAAGATAGTAGATCTTAAAAATTATCAACTCACAAAGAGGTAATTATGAGAGTAGGTAGAAGTGTTAACTAACCTTATTGTGGTGATTTCAGGATACATACATTTATAAAATCCTCATGTTGTGTACCTTAAACTTACATAGGTTATATGTTAATACTATATCAATAAAACTGGGGTGGAGGGAGAAAAAATGATCCATAATTAGCCCCCCAAAACAAAGTTATATGAGAACATAAATGTCTTAATATTATAGTACTGGCTTAGCATAAAAAACAGCTGTGCTCTAATGTAGTGTTTATATCTTCACTTATTAAAAAATTATCTGTTGTCAAAACCGGTTTGGCTCAGTGGATAGAGTACCGGCCTGTGGACTGAAGGGGTCCCAGGTTCGATCCCGGTCAAGGGCATGTGCCTTAGTTGCGGGCACGTCCCCAGTAGGGGGTGTACAGGCGGCAGCTGATGGATGTTTCTCTCTCATCAATGTTTCTGGCTCTCTATCCCTCTCCCTTCATCTCTGTAAAAAATCAATAAAATATATTTTAAAAAATTATTTGTTGAATGGCCCCTGGGTTCCTGAAACCTTTTGCTAGAGTTTGGAGATACCTGCATCAACAGGAAAAGGCCCAGCAGAAGGCAAACATTAAAACTGATTTATAGAATTTATTAATGTACAGCAGTTCCCCCCACGATCCACAGTTTTGTTTCCTATGATTTCAGTTACCTACAGCCAACCACAGATAAAAAATATTTACTGGAAAAGTCTAGAAATAAACAATTCATAGGCTTTAAAGTGTGTGCCATTCTGATCAGTGTGATGAAACCTCCAGGCGTCCAGCTTGTCCCGCCCGGGATGTGACTCATCCCTCGGTCTAGCGCATCCCCGCCGTAGACTCTCCCTGCCCGTTAGTCACTCTGTCTGCATTATCAGATCCACTGTCGAGGTACCACAGTGCTTGTGTTCAAGTCACCCTTATTTTATTTCATAATGGCCCAAAAGCGTGAGCCTCGGTGCTGGAAATTCAGATAATGCCAAACAGAAGCTATGAAGTGCTTCCTGTCAGTGATATGGTAAGTATCTGTAGGAAAAAACCATAGTGCATACAGGGTTCAATACTATCCGTGGTTTCAGGCATCCACTGGGGGTCTTGGACCGTATCCTCTATGGATAAAGGGGGGACTACTTTAAAGGAAAACCATTTCTGATGGAAGAAGTCTGACATGCTAAGGGCTTGAAACTGTAGGGAAGTTGGAATGATAGGTGAACTCACCAAAGATCAATGTGAATGGAAGAGAAATTGAGGGGGAGAGAAGAGGAGGCAGGATGGGAGGTTCTGATCATCTGGGTCTTACCTTAAGGCTCTCAGTGTTTTACGTAGAATGGAAGTATGGCGAAGAGGCTGACGCTCCATAACATAAGGGGTTAGACCCCCTTTTTCTTTTCTTTTTTCCTTTTTTAATCTCTGACTTCTTGGTGACCAAAAAAATGCCTGGCAGGAAGCTACTAAAATTTATTAAATGAATGAATGAGTTAGTGAATTAGTGCTATGATCAGATTTCATTTTACAAATATCATTGTGCTATTCCTAGGGAAATGAATTGCAAGGAGGTAAGAGAGAAGATGTCCATAAAAGAGAGGATATCCATAAGTCATGTTTAATTGCAGCCCATTTTGGACTTCACTGGTATGCGGCAATGTATAATACAGTGATTAAGAGTGAGGGCTTTGGAGTCATACAATACAGGGTTCAAATCCCAGTCTTGCTACCTTTTAAGCAGCATAACCTTAATTAAGTATCTTGATTTCAGCAATTGTTTCTTTATTAACAAAATAGGAACAATAGTAGTAACTACTTATTTGATTATCATGAGGATTAAATTTTCAAAAATAAAAAAAAGAAATAAATAAAGTGCCTGGTCCCCCATCATAGTTGCGGGAGTAAGAAAGACATAAGAGTATAGAGGCCAGGAATGCAGATTCCCAAGGTTTTGTTACTAGCTGCGTGACCTTGAACAAGTTCCTTAAGTTCTCTGCAGTCTTATCCAGAATTCATGATACTAGATGTATTTCTGGATTCAGATCTCCTCCTCCTACTCCTCCTGCTCCTCCTCCTCCTTCTTCTTTGAAGGTAAAGCAATGCATATACTACTATATATTTTGTAACATCCCACTGGCTTCTCGGATGGTGTTGTCCTGCCCTCACACCCCATAATCAAATGTGTTCTTCTATAGCTATACATCTGCTTACACAACGACACTTAGTGGAATTACAGAGAAAAGTCCATAAACAGCTCATAGCTGTTTGAGATCAGAGTTTGCCTCTAAATACATTGTGGAAAAATCTGGGTGTGCGCTCCATATATCTTGTTTCTCACCACCATCAGCATAGGACCCGGCATAGAGATGTGTTCAGCATGTGTCCATTGAATTCTCCCCTCTTCCCTCCAAATTATGTTCTTGTCCATCTGGTCAGATGAGATTCCCAAGGTCTCCGCCTTCCGAATTGATCCCGTAGAAGTAAGGTTGGGGCAAAGGATTGACTCTAGAGCAAAGGCCAGCATGGTGTTTCCTGGGGTCCTTCTGAGCACAGCAGCTGACACTTGTGGGAAGAGTGGCAGAGGGCTCCTCCAGCCCCCAGGGCCCTTGCACAGGGCACGCTCCTTCCTCTGTCACAGGCTGGCAAGAAAGAAGGCAGCCCAGGTGGAGTGAGAACTGTTCACTCCCCCAACGTCACCTCCACCCTGGCAACCAAGCTGCCCTTGATTTTGTGGTTTTGTTTATTCGTTTAGTTTGTTTTGTCCACTGCTCTGTTTGAAGCGCAGGAGTGACTAGCCCAATCTGGGGTGCCCACTTGGTGAAGTAGATGATTGTCTAACCACTGTGCTTTCTGTACTCCTGAAACTAATACTAAAAATATTGAATATAAACAGTAATTGCAAGAAATACAAAAAGAATGACTGACCCATAGTGGATAATACGTATTTATTAAATGTATAAAAAATGAATATGAATGAGCATTCATTAATGATCTATCATGTAGCCAGGCAATTTTACAGCCTTTCACTGGTCCTCTTATGAATCCTACATAGTAGGCAAGTCCCCATCTCTGTCTTACATCTGAGGACACTGAGGCTCAGACACGCTCCCATGAACAGGCCCCTGGTCTTGGTCTCAGCCCAGGCTCGCTCTTCTGTGCCCCAGCATATCTGGTGCCTAATAGAAGGTAGGATCCCCTGGTATCCGGCAGGTGCCAGAGGGGACTAGGATGGTTCTGTTGGCCTCCAGACTGATACGGAGGCTGAGCTGGGTGGTCTGAGAGAGTACAGCCCAATCAGAAGAACCTTTGGCTTCACTGCATCGAGCAGGTGTGGCTTTCTCAGACCTGACACTCCTGGGCTGATTGAGTTTACTTCCCGGAGCTGAATGTCCTGAGCCAAGGCACTGGCCTGTTACTGCGGGCCCTGATCCTGCTGGGAAATGGCCTGTGTCCTTCCATATGCTTTCTTGCTCCACTGAAGGCAGGGAGGAGGCAGCCTTATTTTGTAACTCGGGCTCAACCTCTTACTGACTGCACAACCTTAAGCAAGTCAAGTCACACTTAGCTTTCCTCCTCAATGCAGTTAAACAAAAGTGGCCGTATGTAACTTGCAGAGGTATCCAGAGTCTCAGACACAGCTTACGTAAAATGCTGGCATAGTTGCTGTGATACTCACGAGCCCTCCTCAGTGGTAGTTGCCTCTACTGTAGCTGTTTGTCTTGCTGTTTTATCTCAAGGTCTCCTGCTGGTTGACCAGGTCACAGGCTGAATTTGGGACCCGAAAGGAGTAGAACTGTGTGGTGACAATAGGCCTGGAGCCCCGGGAGGATGGGGACAGTGCCCTCATCTCAGTCCCCATCACAGAGGCCGTGGCACACAGAAAGCCCGGTATCACTGGCCGGAAGGTCGATCTGAGGCGGTGTGGATGTGTTATTCTGTCTCTATGCTCACAGCTCCGTCGTGGGACTTGGGTAAACACAAAAACCTAGCCATGTGCAGTCAGTCCTAGCCTCTTGGAACATGGGCAGAGCTCGAAGCGAATGCAAGTTCAGGGCTGTTCAGGGACCAACAAGCAAAATGAAAGGTGTGTGTGTAGGGGTGTGTGTGTGTGTGTGTGTGTGTGTGTGTGTGTGGTAGTGTTTTGTCTGTATTATCCGCGGTGCCTCTTTCATCTTGGGGGTTTATAGTTGCTCGGAGACATAGAAAATATTACTCTTGTTTACATATACTTAGAAAAGGGCTTGGGAAATACACACCGAGGTGCCAACAGTGGTTATTTTGAAGTGGGGTGATTGCAGGTAACTCTGTTTTCCTCTTTGCTTACATATACTTTCCACAGTCCCAAGTGCAGGACCATGCATTACTGAGGTAATTTGTGTAGAAATGCAAAAGGGACCCCACCTAAGAGCTCCCAAATCATAGCTCTTTCCCTTCCTTACCAACCTGTGTTTTCCTGGAGGCCAGTTTCCACGCGGCAAGGCCCTGTCTGAGTTAAGAGCAAGGAGGGCACAGAGAAAAAAAACAGTGACCATTCGTGCCGAGGCATCTAGGAAGCAGCAAGAGAAGGGAAGAAAGTATCCTTCTGAGGGTGCTGCATGGGCTTCTGCTCTTGCTGCCCACCATGCTAAGTGCTGTAATTACACTCTTGTTTAATTCACTTCCTCATGCTGCAAAGTTAGGCATGACTCTTACCGTTTCACAGAATGAAAGACTGAGGCTCAGAAAAAAGTTAAGTCATCACCCGCCCCCCCCTCCCCAAGTCACAGAACCAGGACTTGGTAATCACGTAGGCGAAAACACTGTGCTTTTCACCATTACATCCCTGAATTGAACAACCCCTAGTGGCACCCAGTGGTGCCTATATTTACATATCTCCTCATCTACATTCATCTGTGTATATTTATAGTTTATGCATACACAATAGCTGTATCATGCACATGTATTTATGTGCATGTACATACACACTCATGACTTCGGCTTCCTAGGTGCTTACAGGTAAACAAATGGGTAAAGTGGGGGGAAACAGTCTCCCCGTGTTAATATGGCCGTAGACATGCACTTGCTTATGACTCAGAGTTACTGCATTAAATTTAGGGAGATTAAGTCTAGGACTCTTCCTCCCCCTTCATCTCTCTACCTTCTTTTTCTTCTCTTTCTTCCCCTCCTTTGCATATCAGCAGAATGCATTGTCAGACGCAATTTGGCAAAGCCCAATGAAAGCAGGTGGCTGAGGGGTCTGGGCTGGTGCATCCTTTTAGGACCCTTGGGCGCTTCTGAAGGGCCCTGGGACGTAACACCAGGCATGGAGGCCTCCAGAATGGGCTCCAATGAGGCCACACTGGGCCAGGGATGCGTAGGCTCTGCTCCATGTCTCTCAGGAACTGAGCAGAGGCGAGGGGGGTTCAAGCCCCCCTCCAGACGCTCTCTTCCCACTTTGTTACAACTGTTTCTTCCTGCTCTCTGTTTTTGCTGATGAAATTCGGAGTACCTGAAGGTCAGAGAGGGCTTCGGGAAGGTTCTCCCCTGTATTTTAATACCTAGCTCTGAGCTGTGCTCCTGATAGGAGTTGAATACAACCTTGCCGAATAGGTGAGCAGCTGGAGAAAGAAGTGGATGCTTTCTGCCCAGCCCGGTGCTGCCTGTGCTGAGAGTTTATGAGGCAGCCACGGGGTGGGTCAGTGAGTCACAGGACTGGCAGCCCCTACTCGGAGAGATATTTTCATTATCGTGGGCAATAATCGACCCCTCCTCACAACTCACTTCCTGAGGCCTCTCCCCAGTGCACAGCCAGTAGCTGCTGTCTTTCAGCAGTTGGGTTCAGGGTGCAGATATGTATTTTGTTTTTAATTCAGTTGACTCCATTTACTGTTCAGTGCATGTGGAATCCGTGGAGAAATCTACCTCCCTTCCTCTCCCTCTTCCTCTCCTCCTCCTGAGCTGGGAACCTCTCCCTCCCCAGGTCTTCAGTGTGCTCTGTGGTAGCTGACCTGCAGGTCTGCCTCAGGGAAGGGTCTTGGTGAGCTAGGTGGGGTGAGCTGGGGATTAGGGGGTGAGGTGGGAGGGGGAGGGAGACAGGAGCTGCAGGAGCTAGATGGAGTGTGCTAACCGGGGAGAGAGAAGCCCACCCCTTCCCACTGCAACCCGGCAATGGGTTGTCCTGGTTTCACCCTCTTGATCTGCTCTATTTCAAGCCATGGCTGGAGAGGAGGGTGCAGGAGAAGGGGCCTGCGTCGGGGCCTGACTGGCTCTGGCTCCAGGATTCCAGCTGCACACGAGTGAGCTGGCCTCACACAGCTGGCCTCGCCTCTCTCCTTGGCCAGGGCGCAGAGAGGCCCCGGCCGGGAGAGCTCGGAGGAGTCACCAGGCCTCAGCCTCTCGCTGGGGTGGCGTCTGGGCAGCTGCGGGCTGTTTTCTGTGGCCTGCACAGTCACAGGGCACTGACGAGTCCCAGACCTGCTTCTCCTCTTTCTGGGCAACGGGGCCGAGGAGAAGAAACGTTCCTGAACATCTGGGTGCCACTATATCTACATTTTATTTTCCTGGAAACCCAAACCTGGTTTCCCTGAAAACCAATGTGCATCTGAGCCCCTGAAGGATATTGGGGCTGGCACCCTGGGTGTTTGGGAACGAGTTCTGAAGCCCCATTCCCCTCCTCAAAGGACCCCGCAGAGTTTCCAAGCACAGTCACCCCAACCCCACAGGTGAGCATTGGTCTCATCTCCCGATTTTGTCCTCCCTGGGATATTTATTACTGTGTTCTTCTTGACATCCGCTCACTTCTTTTCCACTATTTTTATTTTTGGTCAAATCAATGATTTCAGAATGGAAATGTATGTCACTACCAGTAAATGGAAAAGCAGAACTCCTCGCCATACTAGAAGACAACCCCCAAAGACAATACAAGCAAACAAAGCAGCTTTATATAATTCTAGACATATGCTGTTGCCTCTGGAAGGTTCTGAGCCGGGGCTTTGTTTTGCCTCTTTGAAAGAGAGGAGGGTGCAGATGTGCCAGGATTGTCACAGACATCAGCACTCCACCAAGCCCTTCTCCGTGACTGAATTAGAAGGACTGAGAGAAACTGGAGCATTCTCTATTATTTTCCCCATTAAATGATTTAATCTGAGTGCATCCCACACTTTAGTAAACTCCGTGGAACCCAATAGAATCATTTTTTTATCAGAGGCCGGATCCCAGTCACACTGTAAATCGATGGCAATGGTGGAATTAGACCCAGGACATGGGGCTTCAGTGCAGATTGTCCCCAACCCTTTAATCAGCTGAGCCCTGGCCGGGAGCACAGCTGGTTAGCGTGTCGTCCCGATACACCACGGTTGTGGTCAGGGTACATACAAGAGTCAACCAGTGAGTGCATAAATAAGTGACAACACATCCATGTTTCTCTCTCCCTTCCTCTCTCTGGAACCAATAAATAACTTAAAAATAATAAAAGTAAAAGTAAAATACACCCCATATTCTATAGAACAAACACACATATCAACTGTCCTGTATGCAGGAAACTGTTTACTTTGTAGGAGTAGGGTCTCATCTGGGAAGAAATCCATCAGGAAAAAAAGATTGCGTTATTATTATTTTTTGGTACCATGACACCATGTCTGTGGTTTCGTTAAGACACATAATAGGTTTTCAGCACTCTAGCTACCGCTTCATATTTTTGTACCCTATTTAAGAAGCAAATTCGAATTAGATAGCAATTACAGTGATAAAGTAATCTGTGCGAAATTATAAAACTTGAAGTCAGTCAGAAGCACACTGAACTTTGATTGTTCTTATTTCAATCACCCATTCAGTGCTCATTTAGCAGTCTACACCTCTGCTTACACTCACCTGTCTCAGGTAGAAGGCCCTTTGGAGTCCATATCCTATCTGTCCATGACTTTTGCTCAAGGTCATAGGATCCAGGGACACGCCACCCCAGGAAGAGGCTGAGGCCCTGAGACCCCTTGAAGGTGCTAGAAGATTTTGTAGGAGGGGAGAGAGGCTCTGGTTTTGTTTTGTGTCAACCTTGTGCCCAGGGCTGTGCTAGGGAGGGAGGTGCTATTATCCGACCTCAGGCCCAGAGCAGAGGAGACTTGGCTGAAGTGCTTTGTCCGAGTCGCACTGGCCTGGGCAGGTAGACCACTGACTTGGGCTCAACACTTTTCTGGTTCCAAAGCCAGCTCTCTTTCCACTGCCTCTCAGAGCCACATGCTCATAAGCATTTTGGGGGCAGATAATTCTGCTCACACCTGCTCCCCATTCTCTCTCTGTGCCCGACACAGAGTGCGGCTCAGGAAATACCTGCTGAGGGTAATGGTGATATGACCGATGAGGGAAGTTGAGGCCCAGAAGGGAAAAGCAAAGGAAGTCAGCACCGACCCGTGGCCCAGTGCACTCAGGCTCCTCGGAGCTGAATGCTCGGAACCTCTCCAGTTGCATCTTTTTATATCTCTTTAATTTGGGAACTAAAATGAAGTGAGGTGAGACTGGTTATTGATCAGTCTTGTTTTAGAGTCCAAGGCAGACTCTCCGGCTTCCTCCCTGGCATGTCTGCAGACTCAAACCGGCTGTTAAAAAAAAAAAAAAAGAAAAGGAAACATTTAGAAAGGAAACAGAAAAGCACAGAGGGGGTAGGGTGCTACCTGCTCTCCAAGAAGAGGTTTGCTGGGCTGGACTTCTCTTAGGCCTGTCAGCAGGGGACACCCCCAGCTCCGTCTCACCTGGCCACACCCTCGGGCACTGCCTCCGCCTTCTCTGTACTGGGCCACCTGCCTTCCATCCTACAGCCCCCTCTCCCTGACCCAGAGGGAACCTTTCCCATTCTCTTCATGACACAGATAATCCCATGGATTTCCGAGGGAAGCTGTGGCAGCTCCCCAGGATGGTCCTGTAGAGGCTGGAGTGCCCCTTTCCTGTGCCCGTGACAGCTTGGGCCAGAGTGAATGGCCCAAACCTGGCCCCAGGTGATGCCAAGTTCTTCCTTCAAGCCCCAGGCTGGGTATATCACCCCAGCACACACAGCAGAGCCCCTTAGCTAGAGGGACGTGGATGTGGGAATTAGGAAACAAAGGGTTCAAATCCAGGTCTACCTTGGTTGCTGCATGAGTTTCAACGAGTCTCCCACTCTTTCTGGTTCTCAAAATAAGAAGCTTGGACTACCTCTGTAGTTCACAAAACTGTGTTATTAGAACCTGAGCAATGCTATAAAGCATCCAAAAAGCCATCAAGGGGAGATAATCTCCATGCCCACTCACCTCTGTTAATTAGCAGAGCATCTTATCTTTATCTGTTGGGTTTTTCTCATGAGATCTTCTTATTAGGAATGAATGGTTTTCTATTTAAATAAAAGAGTTTGAAAAAATGCATGTTTCCTTAGATCACTGTCAGCTGAGACTAACTCCTCACACCCCCATGCACATGCATTCGCTTTCACACAAACACATGCACACACAATGCTCCCAGAGAAAAGAAATGAAAATGAACAAAACATATTATTTTCCTAGTAGTATGCCCATCAGATGATAGATTAACTGACACACGGGAAGGAAGTTGACTAAGAAAATGCTTTTCTCACTTACCACGCCTTCACACATTCCACGAGGGAAGAATCTTAGAATCTTTGGTGTTAGAAGAGTCCAGTGGGCCAAGTCTGAGAGGACAGGAAGCAAGTGTAAGCGGATGCTTTTGTTTTTCTGAAATGTATTACAACCAAGGACGTGTCTATGAATATGTATATGTGCGTGTGTGTGTGTGTGTGTGTAAATGTGCATATGCATGTATGTGTATATGGGTATTGTATATTTATAATGCATATGGCAGACCATTTCAAAACCGGTTGGGCCTTATCATTATGGATAAACATCACCTTGACTCCCCTTGTTCTCCACAGCTCCTCTTAGCTCTGATCCTCCACCTGATGTCATACCCCTCATTCTCTGCTCTCCAGGCTCATGGAACTATAGTGCTCCAGGCAGAGAGGAGATCTAAACTAGAGTGATGGCAATGAGGACAGAGGGATGCTGGGAGGTAGAATTTATGGGACAGTGGAGAGGTTGAGAGAGCATGTATGGGCTGTGTGTTATATGTATATGTCTCTGGTGTGAATATATGTGTATGATTTGTGGTGTGTGTGTGTGAAGTATATGGGGTGTATGTGTGGTGTGTGGAGTGTATGGTGTGTGTGGTTTGTGTATGGTGTGTATGAGGTGTGTGTATATATATCATGTGTGTACATGCGTGATGTATGTGTATTTTGTGTATGCTGTGTGTATAAAAACCCAACAGGTAAAGATAAGAGACTCTGCTAATGAAAGGTTATCTGGCCTCGTGTGTGTGTGTGTGTGTGTGTGTGGTGGGAGGTTGCAGGAGAAGATTGGACTGGCAGAGTGGATATAGACTCTGAGGGTTGAGCCAGGGCGCTGACTGTTGTTATTGGGGCCAGTTTTCCCAAATGGAAACTAACGGAGGAGAAGAAGGAATTCTGGATGGAAGGAGATACCGTAAAGATAAGTCCCAAAAGATTTCAAGGGATGACTTCCAGGACCTGAGTCCCTGGGAGGGGCTGGCCCCTGGAGGAGGAAGGGTGGGCTGTCCTTCCCAGCTCTCCTCCTCCAGTCAGGGGCCCAGGGTAGACAGGGTAGGAGGCCAGGAAGGGCTAGGGCAGAGGCAGGGAAGGGATATAGACACTGATTCACTCAGTTTTCCCATAGAAGGTAATTCTGAGGAGGGGCAGACCAGGCTGGGAGGAGAGATGACTTAGATAAGGGAATGGGCTAAAGCACCCTCTGTGGTCTATTTACATCACAATGGCCAGGGTATGCATTTTAATAAATGCTGCTGAGTCAGAACTTCTGGGAATCTTTACTTTTTACACACTCCCCAAGTGATTCCATGTCTGCTCACCTTTGAGAGTCACCATGATTGACACTCCTTGGGATGGTGAAACCGAATAACGTTTCCGCAAAGGGTTCTGCGGGCCTTTGGCGTGCCCCTCCTGCCCTCACTTCACACCCTGCTTCCTATGAAAGGCAGAGCAGGCAGTGTCTCCCTGAGTGTATCCAGCCTCCCTGAGGCCCACAGTTGGGTTTCCTTGCACCCAAAGGCTGACATCTATGTGTGGTGGAGATATGCCCACTTCTCACCCTGCAGGCCGAGCCCCAGAACTAGACCAGGTACCTAGAGTCAGGAGGGTCCCAGTTCTAATCTACCCTGGCCAGGCCCAAGCGAGCCTACATCAGATAGGGGAGGCAGTTTGATTAGATGGTGGTTTGAAACGAAGAGCCATCGGATGTCTCCTTCTAGAATTCTCTGCTTCTGCTCCTTGACCTCTTTTGTAGAATCGTTACATGGCAGAGTCCATGGCTGTCAGGATTCACTTGGGGCTGAGGACCCAGGCTGCCGGCCGGAGTCACCTTGGAGCTTCTGAAAACCTCTTGCCCAGACCCCATGTCACACCCATCAGAGGAGAATGTTATGGGCGTGGGGCTGAGACATTCATTTTGACAAGTTCCTGGGTGACCCCCCTGTGCAGCCCAGGTGGTCACCTACTGGTTTACATGAGGCTGCCTTAGTAAATAATAATAATAATAATAATAATAATAATAATATAAAAAGAAAAGAAAAGGAAGAAGCAGAAGCAGACTTTTGGTAAAGATGGAGGAACTGAAGCCCTGTGTGGGGAAAGGGACACGCCCAGAGTCACAGAGTGAGTTGATGCAGGGTGAGTTGGAGCCAGAACCGAGATGCCGCCACTAAGCAAATGTCACCTTGGGCAGGGGCAGCGAGGCCTGGACTCTGCCGGAGCCTGGCTTTGGGGCAGCACCCAGACACAGCCCCATTAAGCCAGGAGGGCCTTCCGGGAATGGCTTCTGGCTCCGGCTTAGAAAACAAACAGAGAGCTTTGGTTTTCTCTGGCGGAGTCCCCAGGTGAGTGAGACGGGGGAGAGCACCTGAGGACGCAGGTTTGCTCTTCTCCAGGGCTAAGTGGGGCTGCCAGCGCGGGAGGATGGAGACAGGTGGGCAGGGCCACTGGGGAGGGTAAGCCTGGGAGTGCATGACAACAGCAGTTGCCAATGGGCTGTCCGAGAATGCGCTCCTCCCCCCTGGAGCCGAGGCCTGAGGAGGGGCATGGGGCCTGGCACCTCAGCTGCAGGTAAACCTTATGCCTTGCCTTGCCTCCTCGTAGACCCTCTCGGGGATATGCAGGCCTCACTACTTCCTCCTGGGTGATGGACATAGTGGCAGGAGATGTCGGTGGGGACCTTGTTATAGCTGCTGATGCCTTTCTATTTTGTGTGTAACTCATGTGGGTTCTTCACTGCTCACTGGGGCAGGGGTGATTGGATGGCCCACTTCACAGAGGAAGGAACAGGGTCAAAGAAACTGTCTCAGGCATACAGCTCTGGAGGTGCATGGCAGATGCAGAACTCAGGCGTGGGTTTGCCCGATCCAAAACCCAGCCTCTCAGCCCCTGTGCATACAGATCGATAGACTTCGATTCGAACCTCCCCGCCTCCAGTGTCAGGCCGAGTGCCTCAGGCTTTCACTGACCTCTCTGGGCCGCAGTTTTGCCCTGTGTAAGCTGATGCCCATTTCACATGACTGGTGTGAGGATCCAGTACATTCAGGTTGAACATGAAAGAGGTTAGGAAACAACAGAGAGCTACACAAGGTGAGAGATTACTGCTCTTATCACCAAACACAGCTGTGTCTGCACCCAGGGGACCACCCTCACACGTACACCTGTCCACACTTGCGACCTTGACCCTCTCCACCAACCTCTTTGGTTCCCAAGGACTCAGGTGGAGGAGCAGAAGGGGGAGAAAGGCAAGAATAAGAGCCTGTTTATAAAATACTCAGCATCTCTCAGATGAAAGCTTCCAGATAAATATCATGGTGCCACATAAATAAAACCTCAATAGCATAATATTGTTCCTGCCCTCTCCAGCCAGCGTGGCTGCTGCTGATCCCATGGAAGCCAAGGGCAACTGGGTAAAGTCCAGAGAATAAGGATTTCTGCATCAACTCTTGCTCCCTGTCCTCCCCCTCCCCATTCCCCAACCTACTTATTGGTGTAGGGACCAGAAGCTGATGACTTAGCCTCTCAGAACCTCAATTTTCTCATAAAAAAGTTGGGAATACTGCCGGGACCGGTTTGGCTCAATGGATAGAGCGTCGGCTTGGGGACTGAGGGGTCCCAGGTTCGATTCCGGTCGGGGGCATGTGCCTTGGTTGCGGGCATATCCCCGGTGGGGGGTGTGCAAGAGGCAGCTGATCGATGACTCTCTCTCATCGATGTTTCTGACTCTCTATCTCTCCCTTCCTCTCTGTACAAAATCAATAAAATATATTTAAAAAAAAAAAAAAAAAAAAAAAAGTTGGGAATACAACACATCTATCACCTGTTTGCTACAAACAAATAACAAGTGCCTATACATATCTCTGGACTAGGACTCAACACATGAATTATTATTTCCCTCTTGATGAGCCTGGCTCCCCTATTCTGTAATGTTCCAAAGGCAGTTAACTGTGCTTCATCTTAACACATTGTGGACAGATCACAAGAATTCTCGCTTCATATTAGACAGTTTTGTTTTGTTTTGTTTTTACAAAGTATCATACTTTAAAAAGATATTAGCATGGAAGAACATGTAATAAAGAACTTAAAAATGCAATGGGAATTTAATTTTAAAGCGTGCCTTTAACATTTATGTAAAACATTTTTTGTACTCGTTCAATAGAAACTTATCTGGCCACTGGGTAAAGCTAGCAATAAAACTACTGGTCCGCAAAGGGTTACTATGATGGCACATATACTCAACAAATGTAAACCCCTGTACTTTTTTAATTCTCTCAAAGTTGCTCCATCTTTACACTCCCAAGCCAAAGCTCAGACCCATGCCTGTCTCTGATTCACTATATTTCTCAACTAGCACAGGGAGCCTGGAGCTCAGGACTCCTGACTTGTCCAGATGCTCAGGCTCTGCTGCTTGTCACTTGTCTGACGCTGGCCCATCAGCTCACATCTCTGAGACTCAGGTTCTCCATCTCTCAAACGGGGAAAGCATCCCTCCTACACACCTAGGAGGATCATGTACGATTCCACCAGTGGCAAGCAGAAGGGCATGTTGCACAGGAACTCACTGCCTACCAGACAGAGATGTTTGACAATGTCATTTCTGCTGGGCTCTGGGCGCCAGACCCCTGGAGTCCTTGCACATCATCATCTGAGACTCAGTGTCGCCAGCACTTTGGGTCAGAGGACTGGGGCATCGGCCCCACCCCTGCTGTCCCAGCATCATTCTCATCAGAATGTGCTCGTGCCTTCTCCCATGCCCTGCAGTCCTGGGGTCTGAAGCCCTGCTCAGCTGTGGACACCAGGAGACCAGGAGTTGAGTGTGATGTCCTGCTCTGGAGCTCAGCTCTGTTTAGTGGGAAACGAAGAGGTTCCAGGTGTGAGCGGTCATGAGCTCTCATGCTGTTAACACATCTCACTCCACAGAGCAATGCGCGTGGCTTCCCCAAGGCTACTCAGCAATCAGGTCTATTTGGCGATAGAGTTGCATCCTATTTATCTCTTCGTCCTCACTGCCAAGCACAGTGCCTGGCCTGCACCCTGTATTTGGAGAATGTTTGCCAAATGCATTCTGACACCAACGGCATGTGCATTTGCTTAACATTCTTTCCCCGCTACAAATTTGGAAATTGGATTTTAAGAAAGATACAAGCTGATTATAAAAATCTGTAAATCATGGTTTCAGCTATGTTCCTTGGAGCCTAAGGATCTGTGGCTAGGCCTCAGGGGACAGCGAGCTATGCTGTGGAACAGCTGGTGAGGGCATAGGGATAGTGTTGGGTGCAATCAGATGTCCCCACTCCCATCTGTTCTCACATAGGATGTGTAGGTAAGGTGTTTCAGAAAGGTGGGTTCTACTGCTTTGACATGTTTGAAAATGACTGGTTTGAGGGAATGAGAAGGGGTTGGGATACCCCAGATTAGGTGCAGAGTTTAGCATGGTGGGTATATGTGAAGACTCCAAATGGCAGTTCATTCTCCAATTTGGGTAGTAATGCTTACTACATATATCTTTAGGCACTTCCGCAGGCACATGTGTGGACCTTGCAGAAGCTCACTGGCATCTAGCCATGTTGAGGGTCAAAACTCCAGGCCCCCCCAAACTCTTGATTTTTTCTTAGGACAGCCCCTGGCCCCCGGCAGGCGGCCCCCTGTGCCAGGTCTGGTGTCTCTGGCTGCGAGTTGGCACATCTGGGCCAGCAGCTGCTGGGACAGCCCAAGAACCCAGCAGTCCCAGAGGCTGCAGGGGAGTGAGGCCCATCGTGTTTGTTCAGGCATCCAGGGAGCCGGGAGCTGGGCACTGGCATTCCCATTGAGGGTCTTCTGGCTTAGATTCCAAAACAAGCAAGAGAGGGTGTTTCTGCGCTGGGAAGAGGGAGTCATGCCCATCTGAGGCATTTTTATGCCTCTTGACTTTTTATGTCCTTAAGACAGCCACAAAAATGTCTCTCGGCTTCATCTTCTTTGCCATATTTCCCGCTGATTTGGGGCCTGGAAAATTGCTGTTGTATTTGTGTCTGTAGTATAGTCTAGAGGCCTGGCCCCTAGAACCTGATCCAAAGTGTGACCTTCAGCCGAAACCGGTTTGGCTCAGTGGTAGAGCGTCGGTCTGCGGACTGAAGGGTCCCGGGTTCGATTCCAGTCAGGGGCATGTACGTTGGCTGCAGGCACATCCCCGGTGGGGGATGTGCAGGAGGCGGCTGGTCGGTGTTTCTCTCTCATCGACGTTTCTGGCTCTCTATCTCTCTCCCTTCTTCTCTGTAAAAAATCAACAAAGTGTGACCTTCAGCATCAGAACTATAAGAGGTCTTTCCTGCTCAGGGTGGCTCAGTTGGTTGAGTGATGTCCCACGCATCAAAAGTTCATCTGTTCATTTCCTAGTTTGGCACATGCCCAGATAAAGATATGCAGGAAGCAACTGATCAGTGTTTTTCTCTTTCTCTCCTCCCTCCCCCTTTCCCTCTCCTGCCCTCCTCTTCCTCTCCCTCCCCCCTCCCTCTCTTCTCCTTCTCCTCTTCATTTCCCTCTCCTTTCTCTCTCCTCTCCCTCTCTCTTTCGCCCTCTTGCTCTCTAAAAAAGAAAATTAAAAAATGTTTCAAGTCTAAGAGGTATGTATGCCCTTACAGTGTTCCAGTGCAAACTTATATTAATCCTAAAAAATAATCACCTAAGCAACCCAAGACCAAAAAATGTGTAACTATCAGAAATGTGGTAGACTTTGTATCAAAACTACATGAAATCTATGTAAATAGAGGAGCCTCAGTTACCCTTCCCTTTCTTGCTGGGATGTGACAATATAGCAAATCACCCATAAATATGGAAACAATAACAGGTGGACCGTTTTAGGGAAAGACCTACCAGCATCATGTCTAAGATACCTGTACCCTGTGTCAGTTTTAGATGATACATACTTTATGAGTCTATGTGTGGGAAAGGTCTTGTCTCCCCCCCCCCCCCCCATGTTCATGCAGATAACTCCTCCCCAGATAGTGCACGTTCCTCAGAGTGTCTGCCTCCTTGCAAGTTGCAGGGTTGATTTATCACAGAAGACTCTGGTGTCAACCGTGACGGGCCCCTGGAGAGTTTTGAGTGCAACCCCCTTAATTTACAAGCAGGTCCTTTTTGGCAGCTTCTTCCCAAGTGCTTCTGCGGGGAATTTGATGTTGCTAATCCATTCCCCGTTCTCTCTGTCATGTTCTAATGGGGAAACCACAGGGAAGGGGCCAGTCATGCCCTCCAGGTCACCTGGCCTTGTGGGGGGCCATGACAAAGTCTGCCCTCTAGGTCCTCATCGGTGCTTGTGCACCTAGCCCCGTGGCTCAGTGGAAGGTGCCAACAGGATCCTCAGAAGTGTCCTCTCGCAGTCACAGATGGTTCTGGGGCCAGCGGGTCTGTCAGCGGGTCCCACCAAGGAGCTGGGAAGCTTCTATCAGCTCCAAATCACATGCGAGAAAAACAAAATTCCATCGTAATGTTGACCATCTGTGGAGGAGGGTGACTTTTCAAGAGAGGCCACAGGAAAGGGGGACAAGGAAAGCAAAGACTTTTGTCTTAAGGGACCAGGATTGGAAGGGATCGCTGATTCAGCTCAACAGCATAGAATGTGGCATAGTGCTTGCTAGTCTACCTTGTTTTGCTTCTGTTTTTCATGCAACTTCCAGCTTCTTTGTTGATGGTTTTTTTTAAAATTTTATTTTATTGTGGTAAGAAGAGTTATCATGAGTTCTGCCCTCTTAGCAAGACTTTTAAGTGCATGATACAGTCTTGTTAACTATAACTCCTTATTGCACAGCAGATCTCTCAGCCTTATTCATCTTGCAAAACTTAAACTTTAGGCCTCTTTATCTGTAACTTCCCCTTTTCCCTCTGCCAGCCACTGGAAACCACTGTTCCCCTCTCTGTGGCTATGCATTTGACTATTTTTGGGCACTGCATATAAATGGAATTATGCGGTATTTGTTCTTCTGTGACGGCTGCTTCCCCTTATCATAATGTCTTCAAGGTTCATCCATGTTGTCACATTGCCGAATTCCTTTGTCTGTACATAATGTCTCATTGTATATATATCCCACAGTTTCTTTATCCATTTATCTGGTGATGAACATTTCAGTTGTCTCAATATCTTGGCTATTGTGAATCAAAGCCACAATGAGATATCACCTCACACATGTTAGAATGGAGAGTACCAAAGGAACACAAGACAACAAGTGGAGAAATTGTAACTCTTGTACATTGTTGGTGTGAATATAAAATGATGCAGCTGCTGTAGGAAATAGTATGGAGGCTCCTCAAAAAATGAGCAGTAGAACTAGCACATGATCCAGTAGTTCCACTTCAGGATCTCCAAGAAATAGTAGCAATCCTGTGTCCCCTTAAATTTCCTTGTCCTGTATGACAATGTTTCAAAACTGCCATAACCAATTAAAGAGTGTGTCAGTCTTTTTGTATGCCATAATCCAAAAATCCATGACTATGAAGAACTCCTTTCATTTCCTTCAAATCTTTTCTATGCACCAAAAAAAGTATGTGATGGTCCTTAGAATGCATATTTAGTTGAGCACATGGTCAGTCTAAATTAGCCTCAAAAAGGCAATATTACTGTCCAACACATATACTATATGGCCTTTTTGTACATTCAAAATATGAACATGAAGGTTATTTCAAAAATAATATTCTTAAAACAGCAGTTTTATGAATGGCACTGATGAAGGTCTTTAAGAGCTTCAAAATGTTACCCTTTTTTTACCCCCCTCTTGAATCTCTAACTTGGCTTGGTTCATACTTTTCTAATTTTTTTTTAAAGTTGACAATAAGCTTATATTGCTCTCAATGATCTTTAGCCCAAAATAAGAAACATACTAACTTGAATTAATCTGAATTGAAAATAACTTATAACTTAAAGTGATAGGACTTATTAGACCCCTTTATATACAGCGGATCTTAGAGATCTTATAAACCACTAAAAGTTGCCCTGGCCTGTTTGGCTCAGTGGATGAACCATGTCAGCCAAGTCTTTCCTTATACTAGTAGTATTGCAATCATTTTGTTAAAAATAGCATCCCAGTCATTCAAGCTATGCAGAAGCACCACGTGTATAACAACTCCTTTCAACAGCTTCGTGTAAACTACGGTAACAGCATACTGCCCCAAAGCTGAAGGTGAGATGTGACAGAAAAGGAATTAAGTATTAGTAAATTTTGCTTGTAACCCAGGTACAGTAATTTGATCTTGTAGAGGGTTATTTTTGTTCTATTTTTTATTTTTTATTTCATGTTCAAGGAGCAGTAGAAAGGATAAGAAAAGCTCAGGAGGGAAGATAGAAATAGCACAGTATTTTGCTTTTAATGATGCTGGAATAGGAAGGTGACAACCACATCAATATACACTGAGTGGCCAGATTATTCTGATCTCTGAACGCATAATAATCTGGCCACTCAGTGTACTTCTCTTAAGTACCTCATTTATTTGATATCAAAGATACTATAAATTGTGCACCTGATCAGTTTTCCCCTTTGCAATAGCTGATAGAAAGCTCAGGGCAAATAGGTGGTTGATCTCCAGCGAAAGTCTAGAATACTTTTGGTACCCATTTGAGATACAAATATACCGAGTGGCCAGATTATTATGCGTTCAGGGATCATAATAATCTGGCCTCTCACTGTATATTTTTCCTATGCCTTGCCTCTCCCTTTGCTCACCCAAGACAACAATCGCACCAGTTCTGTTCTACCTTTGCAGAAACACGGCTTCCATATTCCCGCTTGATCTGGTATAGCTGGGAGGCCTGGCTATTTGCTGGACTATTGGGATTGGGCTCATCAAGTAGACACAGATAAAACATCTCAGAGACAAATGTAACCGAAGGTGGTTTATTTGGATAATCCTCAGTGAATTCTATTATAAGCTTACATGTTCCATCCTCAAATGGGGTCCCTCTGGCCCCCAAATAACCTCATTCCAAACCATAGGTTGTTCTTGGATGGAGTCCCACTAACTCTGGCTAGAGGACCTCCTGTAATCTCTTAAAGTCCAGTCATCTGTGATTCAAAGGATAGGGTCACCTAGGAAAACCATGCCTACAACAGTCCAGTGGTCAGAAGTAGAGTGACAGGATGCGTAGACTTCACAGTGTCTCATCTATTATGGATCTCGTGTGTGTGTGTGTGTGTGTGTGTGTGTGTGTGTTTGTTTGCTGTTTATGTATCCAAGCAACATGACTGTAAGCAAATATACCAACATGCTATCCTAAGTTGTTTGTGTGTATGTGTGTTAGGTCTGGCAGATTTCTATTTCCATCTTTTTTCTTAAATTTTCTGTAACAAACATTTTATTTTTTATAATGAGAAAAACATTTTAAGTTATGTTTAGTAGAATTAAATTTCAAGATGGAAAGGGACATTGCACGTTTATTATAGAATGGGAATGAAGAAACAGGAACATATCACTCAGAGCTCTACCAGTATGAGATGATCAGAATATCTGGCATATTTCCTTCCCAGACAATGCATATTCTTTATATAATGGAGAACATAATTTTTAAAAATTCCTACCTCTTTTATTACATTGTGAAAGCCAAGTCTTCCCTTATAGTATTGCAAACATTTTAGTGTCTGTTTAGTGTTTTATAGCCCAGATTTTATTTACCTTTTCTCCAGTGTTAACATTTTAAATTTCTCACTTGCTTTGGAGACTGCTCAAATAAACACGGGTCTTTGCCTGTTAGACACAAATAATCTTTTATGAAAAGTCTGGTAACTGAAGAAATCCTGGAACTACTGGAAAAGACGTGCTTCTCTGGCCGAGCCTGGAGGCCAGTCTCTTCTTCTGTTTTGTTTCTTTTCTTTTTGAAAGTCTTCTCTCTTCCTGAACTGCATCCCATGTCCTGGGTGGCACCCTGCACGTAGATCAGGGAGCCACCTACAAACTGGACAATCACACCCCAAGGGAACTCACCTAGAGGCCAACGCTGTGGCCCAAGTGGTTGGCTGGGGTGGCGAAAACAATTTTACCACAGGCCCGGAGTTTTTCCCTCTTAATGTGTTATTTCATTCACTCTCAGCTCTCTGGGAATCCGGGCGTCCTAGAGGATGAAGCAATGAAATCTACAGATAATCAAGGGAAAGGTGCAGGAAATCATTTTACCTTTCTTAGCGCATTTCTTTTAGTAGAAGACACATATAGACAGATGTGGCAGTGTCCTCTTCTCCTTACTTTTCAAGCCTATGATCTGGGGCAGGATCTAATGAACGGTGAATTTCCCACCAGACATGCATAGAAATTTAGATTATTACTGGAACACCTGAGAGCCACGAGCGTCCTTGGAAATAACTCCTCTGTGGAAAAAGGAACACTTAGGGATGGAGTGGGTAAGGGATATTTCACTGCTGGTCATTGACTGGGAAAACCAGCCTCAAGTAGCTGAGACTCAAATGCTGTATTTCATCCGATTGAGAAGCCACTTTGTTTTAAGTGCCATTAAGAAAGAAAAGAAAATGCTGCCAACGGAACTATATCCCAGGCTTTCTTACCTATTAAATGTTTAGACGCATTAGAAGAGTTTATTTATTCTGATGATGTTTTTACAATACATCACTCCTGTGACCTGCGACTTCATATTGAAAAAGGTTCTCCAGGTGATCCTTGCCCAAGAACAGAAAATTGTGGTCCTGTGGGGATTTATGCTCCAGTTCTGGTGTTTGACTTGTGACTTCTACATCCCTTCAACCCATGCTTTCTCAGTTCACATATTCATAAAACTTCTTCATGTCCACCTTTCTGATTCACTTTTTGACTCAGGGTCAAGAAATTCTGGGTTTTTCCACATACCATTGTCTCTTTAATAGCCAAAGGATTGGTTATGCTCTATTTCTTCCCCACCTTCTCCCTTATAGGTTTTTTTTTTTAAATAGTTTTATTAAGATATAATGTACACATTATACAATTTGCCTGTTTAAAATGTATAATTTTATAGTTTTTAGTACATTCATAGAGCTGTAACTATCATGACATCCATTTTAGGACATTTCCGTCTCCATTAGCCTCCACTCTCAAAGTCCTCTCATTTCTCCAGTCCTAAACTCACACTAATCTCCTTTCTGTATGGATTTGTCCATTCTGGACATTTCATAGAAACGGAATCTTACAATAGGTGGTCTTATGTATCTGGCTTGTTTTCATTTAGCATCATGTTTTCATGGTTCATCCATGTGGTAGCATGTACCAGTACATCACTCCTGCATACCCCCAATTGGGGATGTGCCCACAACCAAAGTACCTGTCCTTGATTGGAATCGAACCTGGCACCCTTCAGTCCACAGGGCAATGCTCTATCCCTTGAGCCAAACCCATCAGAGCTCATTTTTATTATTTCATTTTTTAAAAAGAACACTCCATTGTTATCTCTGGTATTTTCCTTTAAATTCTAATGTTGGCACTTTTATCATTTTACCAGTAGTTGTCAGAGAAGGCTGTCAGACAACAGCTAGGACTCATGTTCCTTCCACAATTAGTTCTTGAGCAGTTTGTGCCCTGAAACACTGAGGGTGCGTGTACCCAGCTGACCCACCAGGAATGGCATCCAGGCTCACACAGGTGCACACAGTGAAGGCTACTGCCTGGCTGGTGGAAACCATTCCTGCCTCAACATCACTTGTAGGACGCGTCTCAATGTCAGCGCTATTGAAAGTATTTCAGAATTGATAAAGCATGGACTGAAGGGATAGGAGAAGTCACAAGTCAAACACCAGAACCAGAGCATAAATCCCCAGAGGACCACGGTTCTCTGTTCTTTGGCAAGGATCACCTGGAGAATGTTTTTCAATATGAAGTCACAGGTCACAACCTGAAAGATCCCTTTCCAATAGGTCTGGCTTGGTACCAGAATCTACCTATTTTCTTTCTTTTTCCTTTCTCTCTTCTCCTTCTCCCTTCTTTTATCTTCCTTCCTTGCATTTCTCTCCCTCTCTCCTTTTCTCCATCCTCCCCTTCCTCCCTCCCTTCCTCTCTTTCTCTCTTTCTGTTCTTCCTTTCTTCCTTTCTTTCTTTCTCTTAGAAGCTAATCCAGAACTTACAATCACAGCTCTGGCTCATTGCTGACAGGTTAGTTTGAGGCAGTCTAAGCACCAGGAGGCATCATTACAGATGACGTCAGGAGTGAAGTTGGAGCATACAGATCTGGTTTCCAGTCCTGACGTGGACACCTAGAGGTCTTGTGATCGTGGGCAGGTTATTAAGCTTCTTTGAGCCTCATTTCCATGCTCTATAAAATGATAGCAGCCTAGAAGGGCTGCTGCGGTCACTCTGTGAAATCACACAAGAGTACTTGGTGTTTACAGATGATACCTCTCCCAATCCCAGCTGCCCTGGCTCCGGCATTCTCTGGCTGTGACCACCACCTTCACTCTTAGTACCTATGACTTAAAATTTGACTTTTGGATTCTATACCAGCATCCTGTTTCCCATGTGGCAGTTGCCCCAGCTATTCTGATTCTGCGATAGCAAAAGAGTTCTCTGATCTTACCCATCTGCTGTGGCAGGTTCTGTTTTGAAGATGATAGTCTATTAGGTAAGCAGACAAGGATACGAATGAATGAAAAACAGTATGATACGTGTTTTCATGGGAGAGAGTGGAAGAATGGGAACAAAGATTGTATCCCTAGCCAAAGCCAGTTTGGCTCAGTGGTGGAGCATCGGTCTGTAGACTGAAAGGTCCCAGGTTCGATTCCGGTCAAGGGCATGTACATTGGTTGCGGGCATATCCCCAGTAGGGGGTGTGCAGGAGGCAGCTGGTCGATGTTTCTCTCTCATTGATGTTTCTAGCTCTCTATCTCTCTCCCTTTCTCTCTGTAAAAAAATCAATAAAATAAATTAAAAAAAAAAAAAAAGATTGTATCCTTACCCTGGGCTAGGGGATGGGAGGGGGCAAGAAGGTATCACTGCTTATGTTAATAAATAGTTATTGAACAAAGGCTACACTTTGTCTTCATCCTCCATCTGGGCATGTTTTTCTGGTTTTATGAAGGCTGTGCATTCATTCATATCCTCTATAGTGGTTGTTGCATGCCATGTGCTGTCATAGATGCTGGATCTAATTCAATGGACAAAAGAGAATTGCTCTCCTTCATTGGGGTTGGAGCTTGTCAAATGCAGCTGAGAGATAAGCCAACATCCATCAATAGATAGTCACATTGTGACAGGTTCTGTGAAAGGAACAATCAGATGTTCTGAAAAGGAATATCAGGAGAACCCTGCTGGAGTTGACGGAGAAGGTCATTCTCATGTTGAAAATAGCCTTCTGTTCTCTTTCCTAACTCCTGTATAACTCATTCATTTTTTAAATGTATGCATATTCTAATCACTTGTGGTGGGTCAGATTTGGATCTGAGCACCTGGGATACAGAGAGCAGACTAGGCTCACCAGGAAATTAAAAACCCGGGTCAGGAGGCTTATTAAAAAGTCACAATGACAAATTTTTATTTTTTCCAAACTTAAAATTTACTTTCCTATCTCTCCTCACACCAGCCCCACCCAGCAGGTATCACGATTATCCTCATATTGCAGATAAGGACAGAGAGGCTTCTCGAGTTTTACATGATGTGATACCCATGCGTGTAGGAGGTGCGTGGACACAACCTGAGCCTTTGGGTGTCTTGTGCCTTGTGTGAATGAAATTAGCACCACATAAGAGTGGCCAACTATGGATTAGAGAAGAAGGGGTGCAGAGGGCTGTGGAGGGGGTTGGATCAAGAGGGGCTTCCTAAGGAAGATGGCATTGAGGTGGGCCTGGGAAGTGAAGAGGATTTCGATGAGAGGGATGATGCTGGTGACAGGCAAGGGAACAGGGTGACAGGGTTCATCAGGTTGAGGGAACAGCTCAGGCAGAAGCAGAGGTGTGAAACTGCAAGCTCTATTTGGGGATGAACCCCAGAAGGGATGGCTTGGGTCTGCACTAGTTAGGGTGATACTAAAGAGCGTCAATCTTTTTCTGAGGCCTCTGGTGATCAATGCAGGGCTTTTCAGCAAAGGCATGATATGGGGAGAGCTTTGCTTAGGGCCGGCACCCTAAGCAGGATAAAGAATAAAGGAGAGAGGAAGGTCCCTTGGCACCTTGGGAATTCTGTTCTTCCTTCGACCACTGCTTCAATAAATGCACTGTGCTCACTGTCCTGGGCTAACATTATCACTCACGTACAAGGACCAATGGGAGAATTGAGATGAATAGCTTTGGGATACAGGTTTTAATCTCATGCTTGATTTAACATGTTACAGTGGCCATAGAGGTGGGAAACTGTCAGTGGTATTTGGCCTCTCTGGCTGGACATGGGGGGAGGAGGTGAGGAAATCCCACTCCCTGAGCTGCGAGGCAGTCTGCCCTGTGCTCTGCTGCTTCCTCCTCGGTCACACCCTCCGCCTCCTCCCTACTCTCAGTCAGGAGGGCCCCAAACAGGGGCAGGAGCTATACCACATATTGTCCGCATGTGTTGCAGTCATTGCTCACTTAGTTCTCTCTATCTTGGCGCTCATGCCAGTTTGGAAGTTGAAGTGTTTGGAGAAGTCACCCGGGAATCTCTGAGCAGAAGCAGGCACATGTCCGCAGAGAGGCCTGCAACCTTGGTCACGGAGCCCACTTTCCTGTAGAAATTGTCTCTAGGGGGCTCGCATCCTAACAGACTGGAGAGCCGCTAACCACACTTAAGAATTGTGTGGGGGTGCCCTGGCAGGTGTTACTCAATTGGTTGGGTGTTGTCCCATGCATCAAGCGATCGATCCCCAGTTCAATTCCCAGTCAGGGCATATGCCCAAGTTGTAGGCTCAATCCCCACAACTTGACGTGCAGGAGGCGGCTGATCTATGTTTCTCTCGTTCATCCATCTCTCTCTCTCTCTCTCTCTCTCTCTCTCTCTCTCTCTCTCTCTCTTCCTCCCTCCCCCTCTCTCCCTCCCTCCCATCAATTAAAGCATATTTTTAAAACATTGTATGGGGCCTTCACAGCTCTCAAAGTCATTCTGCAAGTGTTATTTTTCCTTTAAGCTCAGAAAGACTCAGAGAAATAGGAGTTTTCATGCCTGCTTGACAGATAAAGAAACTGAACCCCAGAGATTCCAAGGGTCATTGCACTAGCACAGCAGGAAACCTGGGACTGGAACTTACGTCCTCATGCCCTAAACATAGAGCTTTTCCATGACACCATGCTGCTCGCCGAGACGGCCCACGGTGGCGGGCGGAGGCCGGGAGAGGCCTCCTGGCACCTTGCGGAAGGGAACTCTGACCACATTTTCCCATGGAAACACATTCCCGTGGTGGTTGAGACCCATGGCTGGAATAGTAACGCACTGTGTCTCGGCAGCGTCCTTGCCTTCCAGTTGACGTTGTTACGTTTTATGTAGCACCTACCCAGCAAGACAAGAACAAAATAAAAAGACATTTCCCCTCCTATGGTGAGTAATGCAGATGTTTGCAGAAGTCACTCAACTATAGAAACCTCAGCCCTAGCTGCTTTGGCTCAGGGGCTAGAACACTGACCAGAGAACAGAAAGGTCCTGGTTTTGATTCCAATCAAGGGCATGGACTTTGGTTGCAGGCTCTATTCCTGGCCCTGGTAGGATATGTATATCTCCTACATCAGCGTTTCTCTCTGTGCGTCTCTCCCCATCCCACCCACTCTCTAAAAATCAATGGAGGAATACTGTCCGGTGAGGATTAACAAAAAATAAATTTAAAAAAGGAACCTCAGTCTTTCCCCATCAGGAATCACTTTCTTTTCCTTTCACCACGCTCTGCAAGCCCATATTTGAAATATCCTGTAGACGAAACAGGGAAGCAGCACCCATAGTGCCTCAAGTTTAGAGTGAACAGCTCTTAGTTCAAATCTAAGCATCTAAGCTACGCGAATTTCTAAAAACACGCTGGCCTCCCTCTCCTTTTAAAAGTTCAACCAGCACCGGCCAGAAATATACTGAACGCGTCGGCTGCCCTGAGACAATGTGTTCCCCGCGGAACTTCCCTCCGACTCTCCGCCTGCCTGGCGGAGGGCTGGTTCTCGTTATGGAAGGCTTTTGAAACAGCAAAGTAATAATTTGTGAAGTAAGGCCCATGAACTGCTTGGTTTAGCAAATTATGACTTTAGAAAGTATTATTTGAAGCAGGCGTCAAAGGCCCCGTTCACGAGGCAGTGCCTGTGTCTGCCCAAGCCAAGCCTGCCGGCCCCTCCGAGCCGCCTCTCTGCCCCTGCCTCCCGGGTGCTCATCCTCAGAGCCTCCCTGAAGGGTCATCATTATCCAGATCACAAGGGCCTCCCGTGACGTCGGGTCTACTGTGGTCCAAGGACTGTTAGGATCTTTCTGTGTAATTACTGGCCGTCTTCACAATTCTGTAAGGAAGGCATCCCGACCTTGAATTTTAAAGCCAAGGAGACAGATTGCTCTCTGTTCTGACCCCAGCACTGTTATTCACCATGTATGTCAGTTTGGACATGATCATTGCCCTTGCACCTCCACTACTCCAAGTACAAAATGAGTGTAAAACTTCTAAAGAGATCATGTATGTAGAGCACTGGGCACAGTGCCTGGCCTGGTGCTATGGGCCATGTTTTTCTCAACATCATCTCCCCAGACCAAGCCCTGGAGTTCCTCAAAGCCCAAAGGTTGTTTGAATGGGTGGAAGACATGGCATCCAGAGGGGACAGGTGAGTCACAGGGGATGTCAGAGCACAGCCCAAGTCCAACCCCAGGTTCCTTCCTTTCACTGACCTAGGAGTCAGCGAGTCCCTCCTCCCCTGCAGGACCTGGCTGTCTCCAGGAGGCAGATGGAAACCTTGGGGCAATGAAGAAAGTCACCACCTCTTCACAGGGTGCAGATTGCTCTGAAGGGGCCATTGGGCTTCTCCCTCCTGCTTCTCAGAGCTTTGTGGATGGCAGCCCCTTCCTGCCCTCTTCCCACCCTCTACCAACTTGATACCAATTCCGTCCTGCTCTTGGCTGCCAGCGGCTGATCTGGAACATGCGTGTTCTGGTCTGTGTATAGGATGGTGCTGGCAGGCCTGCGTCTGGGTGGGAAAATCCCTCCTAACACCTCCATCTGCTGTGGCTTCTCACCTCAACAACAGAATCCCAGGTGACACCCAGTCCCCTTGTACACTTGGAGGGGAAGGGGAGTGACCATCAGAAATATGGCTTGGGATAGGAAGAATTAGATATGAGTCCGACAGCTCAGCTTGCCAGTCCCTCACCTATGGAAAGGCATTGGGGCTCTTTCCTTACCTCCCCAGGCCTCAGGTGTGAAATGGGAACCGCAGTGCCAGCCTGGCTGACCTCGAGGCGTTTTGTGTGGAATAATGATCAGGCCATCCGTTGCATCCTTGCTGAGCACCTACTATGCACCAAACACTAGCCTAGTAGCTGAGGAGATAGCACTGGGCAAAACAAAGCCCTTGCCACGATGGAGCTGGGGAGCAGCGATGATAAAGAACATGTGGACAATGTAAGGCCAGAGAGCGGGATGAGCTTGAAAGGAAGAAAACAGCAAGTGTCTGCATGGAGGCTGGATTTCAGTAAAGGTGACTCAGAGTCATTGAAGTGGGGTCAGCAAGGGGAGAGCGGAGGGGCTGTGGCTGCAGGAGTCATGGGGCCTCAGCTCCCTGAGGTCTCACGGACCATGATAATGAGGGGCTGGACGTGAAATGCCATGTACACTGTAAAGTCTTAGCCCAGCATGGGCACCCTGGCCAGCTGTCTTCTTTGCACGGCAATGCCGTTCGGGCCGGCAGGGACAACTTCAGTGTTTCCATCTGGGAAAGGGAACCCTGGGCAGAGGATGCTCCACTCCTCTCGGCTGTGTGTCCTGCAGGTTCCGCTATGGGCACTGCCCGACCTGTGGGCATGAGATCAGTGTGCCTTGGCTGTGCCTGTGGCTTCTCACTTCAACAACAGAATCCCAGGTGACACCCAGTCCTTACACCCAGGTACCTGTAAAGGGGAGGCAGCAATCCCACCCTGGCTGCCCCTGAGATCATTGTTTAGATCAAGTGAGAGAGTTCTTTGTAATGGTGAGTGAGCTGTGCAACTTAGAGGGATTACTTAGGCACACACAGACAGGCACACATGTATTTGTGTGTTTATATGTGCATACATAAATGTGTGTGTAATATATATAAAATGTGTGTGTGTGTGTGTGTGTGTGTGTGTGTGTGTGTGTGTGTGTGTGTAAAGCTGTAAACTAGCGTGGCTAAGTCTGAATTAGAAGCTTATCCGCCATGTGCACTCACGCTGGTTAACCTAACGCATGTATTAAACAGTAGGAAAAACTGACCCGCCGAATTTTCCAAGCTTAAAAATGCTTTCATGCCTTTCATCATGGATTGAAGAGAGCGCTTGTTTTCCTTTCTCTATTTAAGGGAAAATTTCAGTGTAAATGGGGAAACCATGGAGTCCTTTGCTAGAGAGTGAAAATAAAAGCTGTATTTGTGTGGGCGGGATCGATGGGGGCGATTTGGATGAAAACAGTCATGAAAATTGCCCCGCCAAGGACTCCATCCATTCCTGGTGGAGGCTTTTCCGGCCTCTGAGCATCTCCAGAAAGTTGCCTCTGCCTGTGGGATTAAGGTGACACACAAGCTGCCCCTCACCCAGGCTGTGGGAATAGGGCCTTCAGCTGGCTTGGTGTTTGGTCCAAAGCTGAGAAAGGAAGAGATCAGCATCCACACTTGGGGCCCAGGGTCTGTCCTCTGCTCAGGGCACTCGGTGAGGCCATGCAGCGTGGAATGAGAAGAGGTGCTCGCCAGCCCTCGGGAAAGCTGTGTGCGGTGACCGCCAGGCACCCTTCTCTGTTCACCTGGCAGGGCGGTTCCCAGAGTCCATCCTCTCCATCTCTACACCGCTCTGCCTCAGTCTCTCCAGTCTCTGCTTTTGTCTTGCTATTGTCCATTCTCTTTTTAGATAATATCTTCTCTTCCTTTCTCCTTCCCTCCCTCTTTCTCCCCCGCTCCGCTTTCCTCTTTCTCTCCCTATTCTTTTTTGTGTATTTCTACTTCAGTTTCTCTGTCTCTGAGTATTTCCTGGCTGTAGTTCTTTCTAACTCTGTCCTCTATTTCTCTTCCTCTCTCCCCACCCATTTGGAAATTTACTTCTCTTTGCCACCTCCCAGGTCCCACCTTCTTCTCAATGATTCACCTCAGCCTGGTGGAATGGTGTTGCTTGCACGACCAGAAAACCTGACTCATTTTGCCAACCTTCTCTCCACCCTGAGAACTCATGCTGGAGGCCTGGGCACAGGGATGGTCTGAGGAGGGGTGTGCCTTTGATGTGTGTGTGTGTGTGTGTGTGTGTGTGCATGTGCGCATGTGTCAGTTTGGTGTGCACGTGGGTCGGGCAGTGGAATGGCCTCAGGGTCTCATTGTCATCCCCTCTGGTGCCTTGGCGGGGGGGGGGGGGGGGGGGGGGGTGTGTCCTCAGGAGCCATCTTTGATGGGTTTGGGTCAGATTTGGATTTGAAGCTTGGTCCCACTCTAGGGGAGAAGAATACAGACAAATGGAGGCTCCCTTGTCTACTGAAGATCTCTCCGCTCTCTGCTAACCACAGGCCTTGAGGCTTATCTTTAGCAAAGGGAGGGAAGCTATGGCTATTTAGCAGTTTTTAACCTATGAGCAGTTCTGGTTTGGGAGGAGCATGAAGTGTTCCGTTCCCAAGGATAATTCACTTTTCCCAGGTTGTTGAATTTCTCATCTCGGCTCACCCCATAGGCACTGCTTCATGAATCAGTGTTTTTCATAACAACCGTAATAAGAAGAGTAAGGCTGCCATTGATTGAACATTGACCGTGGGCCAAGCCCTGTGCTAAGTGCTGCGCACATTGCCTAAATCAGTTCTCAACCCGATTCCAGGGGTTACGTTCGAAGGGCACTTTCACACCCATTGTGCAGATGAAGAGAATGAGGCTTCCAGGAGATTAAGGAACCTGCTTAGAAGAGTCATTTGGCAAAGCCAAGATCTACACTCGGGACTGAGCACAATACTGACTTCGCCACGGTTTTCTCCACATGTGGGATTTGATACTGGTGTAGAAAAAGTCCAGGAAGTATTTGTAGTGAGTGGCCAGGTCTGCTCTAAATTAGCTGGTGCGGGCTGAGGAGGTGGGACTTCAGCTGACCGGCAGAGCTGAGGGGAATCTGGGAGCTCCAATCCCAGGGAGCGAGCTGTACGTTCCTCTGCACTCAGCATCCTCATGCCTCCAGCTCTTCCCTCCAGCCCTGTGCTGCAGAAGTGCCTCTGTCACCTGTGGGTGTGTCTGTGCCTTTCCCCCGGGAGAGGTTCTTCATCCCCACACTCTGTGTGTTCTGGTGTGTTCTTAGCTCTGAACACCCACAAACCACAGTGCCTCCCAAAGCCTGGCCTCCCCTCCCCATTTCTAGCCCAGCAGCGCCCCTCTGACGTGTCCATTGCCTCACCTGGCTCTCTGTGGGTTTCCCTTCACAACCGCTCCTTACGTGTGCAGCGTGCTTCCCAGATTATAAACTGCTTTCGTATTTTTATGGACTTAATTTAACTCACTCCTCCCGACCCCTGGCAGAGTGAGACTGACAGAGACAAGGAGGCCAAGGCCGTGGAGACAGAGCAATTACTAGGAGGCGCGTGTTGTGACAAAACCACAGGCCCTGGACTCGGATCAGCCTGGGTGCAAGGCCGAGCTGCGCTCTGCGGTAGCCCTGTGGTTGGCAGCCCGCCCGCCTCCCCGAGCCTCCCTTCTCCTCTTCACAAAGGGAGAGTCCTGAGCCCAGCTCCTCAGGTTCGAGGCTGTTGGTCACCGTCTCAGCCAGGGGGCTCTCCGGCTTCCCTTGTCAGCACCTACCACCCACGGCAGGCCGCTTGCACGGGGAGGGAGGCACTGACCCAAGGGCCCAGCCCAGAAAACGCAGGACTTGCTAGACTCTAGCAGCTAGAGGAACGGAGACCCTGATGAGAAGCACATTTTGTTTGGTTGGCTGTTTCATGTAACACGTAGGATTGAGATTTTAAAAGAGGAAAGGAAGGAAGGAAAACCCTCCGTGGGAGAGTGCTGCGCCCGCAGTAAACACACTGGTCCTCAGAGCCTTGGCTCTGGGTCCCCTTCCTCCTCCTCCTCCTCCTCCTCCTCCTCCTCCTCCTCCTCCTCCTCCGCAGCCCGGCCCCCAGGTCGGCTCTTCTCACACATGTTAGCAATACCCTCTCCGGCCAAATGCATCAGCATCATTTGTCCCTGGGACGGTGGGGATGACGAGGGCTTTTAATGGCCCTCATTTATCCAACTGTAGGAAAGGGCAGACTCTATTAGCCAAGTGCCTGTTAATGCTGAGGCTAGTATTATTGAGTTCCATATTAATAATAAGTTGCAGGACTCTGGTGGGCCGTTCATTAAAACAACCACTGCGGTTCTGCCCCACTCAGCTGTGAGCCCCACAGGGAAGGAGGGGGTGTGTGCTATGTCCACAGCGGTTCGTTTCCTCCCCCCCCCCCAACCCCTGCACCTCCTGGGTGTGCAGTAACTGTTTGCAGACTGTTTCGACAGCCCAGTGAGGCCCTAGATCTCCATGAGGAAGGAACACCTGTTTCTCTTTCTGCAAATGTCCTAAAGGTGGAGATCGGACCTCTGTAGCAGGCCCCTCAGGGGCCATGCCCCCTCCTCTCGGCCCGTGAAGCATGCTGGGCTGGCTGTCCACAGCCAGGTTCTGCCAGTGGTACTGAACACTTACTGCCAGCTTCTGCCCTGTGGTCTCATGCAAGACTGAGGGGGCTCCGTACACCCATGAGTGAGCACAGCTAAAAAATAAAAATAGTGTGGGGAAATGTACCCTCCCAGGAGGCGCTCAATCTGTGGTCATCAAGAATCAGGGGTACATGTCTCAGCTCCCCCACTTTCAGCCAAACAATCCTGGGAGACATCTCCTTCACTTCCTAGAGGTCCCTGTTGGACAGAGCCCCTTACTGACACTCTTCTCTGTGGACTTTCCCTCATCCCCATCTCCTTCTCCCCATTCCCCAGGCCTGCTCCTGAGAAGCACCTCCCAGAGAAGCCATCTGCACAAGAGCCCTTCTCTTAGGCTCTGATTTCCAGGGACCCAAGACTGAGACGTTCTTCTTCATGTTCCCACCCATCAGCGCGGCTTACACTATGCAGTAAACCACATGTGTCAAACACAAGGCCCGCGGGCCAAATCCGTCCCGCCAGGCCTTGCAATGTGGCCCGCACCGCGCTGTCATCACTGCACTCCGCTGCGTTTCCATCACAATGACAGTTTATGACTGTTCAGTAAACCATTCAGCCCACGATTTAGGCTGGATTTTAGATTTTGGCCCCTTCTCTGATTGAGTTCGACACCCGTACAGTAAACACATACACTCCCTAGAAAAATATTTATGGGGAACCCATGGCGTACCGGCTCCATGGGGACCCTTTCTCTTGGGCTTGAAGTGAGAGATACAGATAACGTTTTACTGCATCAATACACCAGAGAACAAGATACATTTAGTGACAAGAGGTAAAGGAGGGAGAAGGGCCAGAGTGTGATCGGGTGATTCGGTGCGGTTGAGTAGCTAGAGGAGGCCCCGCTGAGGAAGTGCCATTTACGCAGCGATCTGGAAGGAGCTCTCCAGGTTGGAGACCTTGGGGTAGGAACGTGCTTGGCATACTGGCTGGGGGATAAGGGCCAGTGTGGCTGGAGTGAGTAAGTGAGGAAGGGAACATGAGCAATGAGGCCAGAGGAAGCAAGGCATTGGAAACACGCAGTGATTTTTACTCAAGAATGAACTCTTTGTGTCCCTTGCCCTGGGTAGTATTTTATGATGGGAAAGGCTCAGGTTTTGGAGTCTGACAGCTCTGGATTTAAAGTCAGCCTTGTTATTTAGATGGAGTGTGACCTTGGGCAACTTGCGTAAGACCTATAAACAATTTTTTTTCATGTATAAAGTGGTAATCATAAAATTGACTACATAGAACTTTTTTTTTTAATCCTCATCTGAGGATATGCTTAGAAAAAGAGAGAGACAGAGATAGAGAGATAAAGATAAAGATAGAGACAGAGAGAGAGAGAGAGAGAGAGAGAGAGATCAATTGGTTACTTTCCATTTGTGCCCCTACTAGGGATTGAACCTGCAACACAGGTATGTGCCCTGACCAGGAATCAAACTGGCAATCTTTGGGTGCATGCGATGACACTCAACCAACTGAGCCATTGTAGCCAGGCAGAACTTATATCTGGTAGGACTCCTGTTTGCAAGTAACAGAAAACAAATGGAAACTGCCTTTGAGAGAAAAGGGGAAATTTCCACACAATATTTAAAACATCCACAGGTATAGCAGGGTTCAGACACACTGACCCAAGCCATCAAGTGACGTCATCAGGACCTGGTCTCTGTCCCAAGAGTTCGTCTGGTTGATCAGGCCTGGGTCACTTGTTTATCTCCTTTTGGCCTCTCGGCATGGCATACCAGGCCACTGATCTCATGTCCATCTCTGGAGGAGGGAGGAGGCCTTAGCTACACATAAATCCTATGGACTGAAATTGGGGGCAGGGACACCCCCCAGTGGAAAACTAGGGTGCTGTTAGTAGAAACTAGGGTGCTATTAGTGGAACCAATAGTTCCCTTCTTGAGGACTGGCCTGCGATGAGCCAGAACCCCTCAGCACAGTGCCTGGTACCCTGGGGCTCTCAGCAGATGCCTGCTGGACCACTATCGCCTTTTTTGGTGGACTTCTCTTTCTGACAGTCCCTTCTGCCCTGTACGGTGGGAGTCCTGTCCACTTTGGAAGGAGGCTGCACAGGAGGCAGCCTGCCTCTCCTAAAAGCCAGGCGCTGGTGTTGGGGAGATGGGGGTGGGTCAGGCTTCAACCACTGAAGTTCAGTTTCTCAGAATTCCACAAATACCTGCATGGCCAGCCTGATGAGGGGACCACAACCACTCCTGCCAAAAGCATCTCCCTGCCTGTAGGCCAGGATGCCGGAGGACAAACACAGACTCTGCACTTCCGATGCCCGGGTTCGAGCCTTCACTCTGCCATAGTTCATAAGTGGTGGAGCCTCGCTCCAAACAAACACACAAAAACAAACAGGTTTCTTCTGCCCCGCCCCCCAAATGCACCCCTTTGCCCTCTGTCACATGGCCAGCACCAGCACACCCTGGCTTTTCACATTAAAGCAGCATCATGTGTGGGAAGAAGAGTCCACTCCAGCTGACAGCGTGAGGTCCTCCAGGAGGCACTCTGTCTCAGAATGAATGCCTACATTTGCCCAAGCCAAGGAGAGGTGGGGGAAAGCAAGGTCCTGCCCCTCCCTGGGCAGCAGCTGCAGGCCAGGAGGGGCCAGCCTGGATGGCTTCTAAGTCCCCTTGGTGTTTCCTGAAAAGTGTGTGGAGTCCTGAGCGGGGACCTTTCGCCCCATCAGTGTTGAGTAGCTCCCGCCCCTTCCATTTGGAATTTCTGGGCTGCTCTTCTCTCAACCTGTTTTCAATTTGCTCGGGTGGCCAGCTCTGACTGCGACCTCAATCAGAGGCTGAGGCAGAGGGGACACAGAGACAGGGAGAGGGAGCACCAAAGAGGAGGAGGGCTGAGGGAGTATTGGAAGGAGCAGGAGAGAGAGTGGAAGCAGGGGTGGGGCCTCTGGAAAAATGGCTCAGTGCTCCATTGGGCTGGTTCAACCCTGGAATCATGGTCCACCCTTTCTGTGGATCGTAATGTGAGCGAGGCTCAAGGCTGAGTGGATGAAGAAACGTGTGGGGGTCCAGCCCCAGCCACTCGGGTTACAGCCCCAGAAGAGCCATAATGGGGAACAGGCACATTCCTACAGCGACTCCCAACTCCCTATCTGTTTTCAAGGAAAGGAAAACAGAGAAAGAATGCAAGTGTCTTGGACAGGCCTGGGTGAGGCTGGCTGCAACAGCAGCCTTGGTCCAGGAGGGTTCTGCCATCACAGTGTGCCCGGGAGGAGGGGCAGGGGCAGCCCAGGCTGTGTCCTCATGGGAGGAATGAGCCAGGAGCTGGGTACTCGGAAGCAAAGCCCTGTTTGGGGGGGAGGGGAGGGAGGGGAGAGAGGGAAGGAGGGGAAGGAGGGGTAAGAGGGAGGGCTTAAACTCTCCTGTTTCTCTCAGGGAAGATGGCAGGATTTTAGGATTCAAACTTTTCAAGCAATAACACTTTTAAGCCAAGCTTTTTATTTTTAAAGTGTTTCCCCCAACCCAAATAAAACACAAGCCATCAGTATAGAAAACAGATTAAAGTGGAGTTTGTCTGGAGGAAGGTCAGCGTGTGTAAACGAGACAGACTTGGCCCCTCCCCCCACCTTGGCCATTGCTTCTCACGCCTGAGTTCTAGATTTTCTAATTTGCAGACCTCTCTGTTAGACCAGCCGAACTCCCTTTGTCTCTCCTGGGCTTTGATCCTTCTCAAAGTTTCCAAGTTTGAGAAGCTAGCCGGATGGAACCTGGTGCCTCGTACCTGGCCCAGCACACAGTGAATGCCCAGGATGAGTGTGGCTAACACTCATGTGGGATAAAGTTGATCAGAACCTGAGGAGCAAGCGCTCCTGGGGCAGCTTCAGAAGCTCTTCAGTTCTCGGTGGTGACGCTGTCTCCTAGGTCAGCTGCTATGCCTTATCGGGAAGGCCCTAGGAGTTGAGAGATCCAGCTTTGTTCCAAGTCTATCCCACTCTGTGCATGGCCACGGGCAGGCCCCTTTCCCTCTCGGGTCTTCAGTTTTGTTACCAGGCAAAGGAGTAGGTTGGATAAAAACAAAAATGTCTAAGGATCCTTGACTCTCTCTAGGTTATGACCACAATAGTGACAAAAACAATACTGATATGCCAGGCTGGTCCCATGGTCCAAGGGTTCCTGGGTTCAATTCCCAGACAGGCACGTGCCTGGGTTGTGGGCTCAGTCCTGAAGGAGGCTCATGCAAGAGGCAGCAGATCCATGATTTTCTCCTGTCATTGATGTTTCTATCTCTCTCCCTTCCTCTCTCTCTAAAATGTAATAAAAACATTAAAAAATAAAATAAAACAATGCTGATAGTTGAAATATTGTTGAGCTCTTGCAGTTTACCAGACATTGTTCTGATTGGTTTCTAACAATGTACATGGTATTTTATATGATATTCACAACAGCACTTAGCTTAGTTGCTATGGTTATGCCCATTTCACATAAGAGGAAGTAGGGCTTGTCCAAGGCCCATTGTAAGTGGGGGTGGGCCAGGATTTAGTCTTAGGCAGAGGAAATTCAGAGCCTCGCCTCTTCGCTGCTGCACTGTGTTACTGTCCATCAGCTGTGCGGCTGCTAGGGGTGGAGTATGTTATCCTGTGGAACCATATGTATGTGTAGAATTGCACTGAAATGCATTTGTGCATCGAGAAGTCCCAGGCCTTTTTTTTATTTTTTATTTATCTCTTCCCACCCCCCACCCCAACCTTCCTCCTCTAAGGAAGGGGCTGCCTCATTCACCTGCCTCCATCTAGGTCGTGTTTAAACCTTCTGGAACAGAGTGCCAAGAAAAGCAATATTACAATTTACTTTATGGGTCTGTTCTTGTATTTAACAACTCTTCCCGTTGTCAGATTACAAGCTGTAGAAGGTCAGGGACCATTTCTTTTATTAGTTCATCCCTCAAGCTCATAGAGCTAAGAGAGTGGGCAGGAATTCAATGGCAAGTTGACGAGGATTGAAAAAGCTCGCTCTGTATAAACTTTCTCTAGGAGGCAGCATCATATAAACGAAAAGGTGTGGCTTTGGCGTTAGGAGGAAAAGGGGTTCAAATCTCAGCTCCATTTCTTCCTAAATTTGCAAGCGTAATCTCAGCTTTACAATGGAGACACTACCATTTACCTCATTATATGTGAGGATTAGATGGGGCGGGGGCGGGGGAGGGGAGTTACCACTTAAGGTCCATTTTCTTCTTTTAAATTATTTCCTTTGGAAGGTCCTTATGTATAGTTTGTCCCCAACAGACCTGGGACCTACCTGTCCTCAGAATGCCCTTGGAATGACTAGTTACATGCTTAGCATTATCCAGTTTCTGTCCTTGAACTGAACCTATAAACCGTAGAACCATGCGCCAGCATTCATGGGGCTTCTGTCCATGGTCTAAATTACCCTGAAATGCATGGAAATATCTGAAAAGCCATGCCCATTTGAAAGTGAATGTCAACCATCTTTTGGCTTGAAGACAGCTCATTAATACAGGCCATAGCATACTGCATTCCCTCACGAAGGGCCAACTTTTCCAGTGGCTATCTGGGAACAAATTGAAAAGCACACAGACATGGATCCAAGCTCAGAGAAAACAAGTGGGAGCAGCCAGCCTGGGAATTCTAAGAAACCAAGATAAATGAAGTCCCACTCCCTTTGGGGAATGATCCCATGTCCACCACCACCACCACCACCACCACCACCATCACCTGCTCTCTTTCTTTTCCCCCACTTTACACACACACACACACACACACACACACACTGCTCTGCGTTGGTACCTATTGGAAGAGGTATGTGGTTGGTTTATGATTTTTACTACAGAAGGCCCTGACATAAGGGGCCTTCATGGGAAATAGGGAATGAGAACGTCTAGGACGAGAACGTCTTCGATGAGAAAAGGGTTTCATTTGCCTCTTTATTGTCTAGCAAGACCTCTGGTTCTGCACCGAGAGTTTCTTCCTAGATTTCGCTTTTCTTTCTAGACTCCAAACCCATAAAAGAGTTATTGGTCCCTGGTCACAGAAAGGAAAACTGAGACTTTAAGAGGTTAAGGGATTTGCAATAAAGGGTGGAAATGGAATTCCGTCCTGAGTCTGTCTGGCGAGAGCCGCTGAACTGGCCTGTGTCAGCCTGATCCAGACTTGCGCTCCTATAGCATCTACAGATAAAGGATGTGTACTGTACATCGTCGTTTTAAAAAGGGAGAAACAGAGGCCTGGCCTGCATGGCTCAGTAGTTGAGCATTGGCCTATGAACCAGGAGGTCATGGTTTGATTCATGGTCAGGGCACATGCCCAGATTGCGGGCTCAGTCCCCAATGTGGGGCGTGCATAAGGCAGCCGATCAATGATTCTCTCGTCATCTCTCTCTCTCTCTCTCTCTCTCTCTCTCTCTCTCTCTCTCTCTCCCCCCCCACTCTGAAATCAATAAAAATACATTAAATAAATAATAAATAAAAAGTGGAAAACAGAAAACACTGCCCATCAGCTCTGTTGTTCTGGACCACAGAGAGCGATACGTTAGAGAACTGTCATTCACCAGAACTCAGGCCCATCCACACACTTCAGTCACACAAGCCTTACCACGGTCCATTTGTGAGTGGAGAGTGGACTGTCCCTCAGCAGGTGGACAGGAAGCGAGCTGCGTAGGCTGCCCACCCCGTTCCCTGGGACAGATGTGCCTCGTAGCTTCTCTGGGTCTCAGTGGTCCCAGACACTGTTCGGTGATGGTTCCATCAAATCGGATTGTTCTTCAGCCCAGGTAGAGAAGATAGCATGGAATGGACATCCTCTTCTTATTTATTCCTGAGAATATGTGTAGAGAGTGTGGGGCCCTCTGGGTCAGGCAGGACCAAGACTCAGCAGTGTGGAAGCCTCAGACCGTTTAGTACTGTGTGGTATCAAATACCACACAGGCCTGCTTTGCTTCGAAATCATCCCATTGTAGATTTGGAAGGGAACTCAAAGACCACTTGGTCTGGCTCATTCACTTTATCTGTTTTTAAGTAAATTTTATTGATTCCCACACACCCCCCCACCCACTTATTACAAAAGCAATAGTACATGTTCATTAAAAAAGCAAAACAGCGATAAGCAAAAACAAGAGAGAAAAAGTACCCACTATCTCACTTTGCAGATAAAGCCATTATTATGCATTTGCTGTATTTATTCCCTTCTCTTTCTAAATAGACACACAGGTAAGATTTCTATCCCAAATGAGATTATTCTGTAATAGTGTAACCTATTTATGAACTTAATATGTCATGAATATCCTTTCATGTAACTATGTTATTCCACAATATTACTTTTAGGGGCTATAAAATATTCCATTGCACCATTGAACTCTAATTGGTATTGCTGTTTCCATGTCATTGAACATTTGGTTTCTAAACTCTTACTCGTTTAAATAGTGCCATGATGTCTATCCTCATAACTTCATCTTTGTGCACATCTACATTTTTATTTTATTTTTCAAAAATCCTAATAGTGGTTCTAGCACCTCCACTTTAGAGAGGAGAAAAATCACAGCTCTGAGATGGGAATTGAGTTGCCCAAAGCTATACAGCAAATTCTTCACAGAGCTAAAATGAAGTCTCAGGATTCCAAATGTTCATTCTTTCTAGTCTTCCTCAAATCTTCTGCTTCATTGCTATAGCCAGTAAATATCAGCTGCTTTCTATCGATAACATAGGATGGCTGGCCTTGGCCGATGTGGCTCAGTGGGTTGGGTGTCATCCCGTGCACTACAAGATGGCTGGTTAGATTCCCAGTCAGGGTACATGCCTGGGTTGTGGGCTCGATCTTCAGGAAGGGGCATGCAGGAGGCAGCTGATTGATGTCTCTCACGTTGATGTTTCCCCTCTCTCTCCCTTCTTCTCTGTCTAAAAATCAATTGAAAAACTTAAAAGTAAAAAAATAAAACCTGATGGCTAGGTGACTAGAAATCACAGCATCCAGCCCTTGTTCTTCCACTGTCCCTTTCTATCCCATGCCCCTCATCACTGACCAGTCTCGGAATTCCTACCTCTTTAGCTAAACCAGATATCTGTCCATCACAACACTCCATGAATCTAGCGCCAGGTGACACAAAACCTATTTTCTACTTAGTTCAACTCCTTTGTTATACAGGAAGGGAAATGCAATTCTCTAGCCTTTTTATGCACTTTTATTGCACATAATTTACATCAATTAAACATTGGTACAACATTATGAAGGTAGGTACTAGTATCCCCACTCATAGTTGAGAAAGTTGAGGCATGAATTTAAACGAAGAGTTCAGGGCTATGTACTGGCCTGAGTCATCTTCATATCTTGTGCTTATTCTGCCCGCTAACCCTCTTAGCAGTGCTATGCAGACAGTTGATGGAATTGGACAGCAGCAAGAATGTCTGCCCACCAAGGCCTGAGCCGGGGAGCTTATCTTTCTCTGTCTCCCTCCAGGAGAATTCCTGAGTTTTGCCGATGACTTACTCTCTGGCCTGGGCACATCTTGTGTAGCAGCTGGTCGAAGCCACGGAGAGGTCCCCGAAGTCAGTATCTACTCCGTCATCTTCAAGTGTCTGGAGCCCGACGGCCTTTACAAGTAAGACCTGCTGGGTGCGTGGGGAGTGTGAAGCAGACAGGGCTGATTTCAGTCTGGGAGGCGAGGCATGCATAGACTGGCCAGGCCAACCCGGTGTTTTATAGGCCAGCCTGTGTGTGCATCTTGAGATGCTAAGGTTTCCAAGTATCCTCTGGAGAAGCGTGGCCACACTGAGTCGTAGAATTATACTGGTCAGTGCTGAAGGGCCCAGGGAGGCCAGAAACCCAAAACCATATCTCCAGCTGACAAAGAGTCTGTAGGCCGAAAGGGAAAGAAGCACGTTAGCAAGGAGGGCTGGAGCAGGTGCCCTGGCCTTGTGTTCTTTTCTCAGTTCTTGACATCTCCTCTGAAAAATATTCTATTAGCATATCTGAAGTATATATATGCTGCATATATAAACATGATATTCATATACACATATCCATGCATATACTTATATATAAGTATATATGCATATAAATGTATATACGTATACATTTTTAGTGATAGATCCAGCCAGTCCCTTAGAAATAGCAGCATGATCACTCCTTCATAGAATATATTGGAGTCATTGCATCCAAACTTCTAGAGATGAAAAAGGAGGTCATTCTGAGCCTCCTCTGTAATCTCAGAAGGAAAAGGGGCTTATTTTCCTTTTGTTTCCCATCTCAGTGAGTATTGCCAGATCTGAGTGCAGCCATCATAAGTTATAACATAGAGTTCTAGAGACCAGTTTTCTTCCTATACCGTAATCATGAAACAATAGGCCAGCTCTCTTTCTCAACTTAGAAAGCTGTAGTTGTTAACAAGGTGAGCAGTATTATCACAATTATTGCAGTTATTAAACTCATTCATTTGTTTCTTTTATTTGCTTGCTCAGTGATTCATTCATGTATCCATCTACCAAACCAATCATAGTGCCTTGGGGTTGAGACCAACTGGAGGAATGAAAGTCAAGGCTGGGTTTCTGACCTAAGCTCACCCTAGTGTAACAAACAGAAACACCAATGCTCGGGCCCTATTTAAATTGAATTTCCTTGTTTATTTAATTTGTTTTGCTTTTGAATGAAAGCAAACAAAAAGCAGCAGAGGGAGGTGGTCTGCAGAAGGTCTGACAGTGTGGCCAGCTCCTACACCCTTGGGTTGTTGGAGTTGGAGGGTGACCCTGAGCAGGAATCTCTACTCAGGATACATGGGCTGGGCCAGGCTGGGCATCCATGGCTTTTGCCCTTGCTTGGCCAGAGGCCTAGACAACCTCATTGTTGCCGATCCCCAGTTTCCTATTATCCAAGGTAATTAGCCTCTGTCTTGTCTTGGCTGCCCTGCCTTTCTCTAACCATGGATGACGGCCAAAGGGTCCTGAGCAAACACACAGTGGCAGCCAGGCCTGATTCCTGGGGTGGGGGGCTCATTCCCACACATTCGGAGGCTTGCCTCAGGCCCACCCTCACCTCCCTGGCCTCAGCTCTATGGAAGGAATGCCAAGGGAGCCTGGGTACTGCAACCACATGCCAACATTGAGGTCAAGAGTTAGGCAGCAGTTCCCACAATTGCTCCCAGTGAGAGCTGGGGCTGCTTCTCCATCCCTCTTTGGGCCTCAGTCTTCTCATCTGTGAAATGGAAAGGTTGAACTCAGTGAACTATAAGATTTGCACATTGAGGTGGGAATGCAGGCTCCACATCAAAGTCTCCAGTCTTTGTACCTCTAGTACTTCCTGGATGATAGTCATAGTAATGATAATTAGTTTATTGAGCATTCAGTGCATGCCAGGAAATTGTGAAGGATGTTACTTGTAACATCTTGTTTAATCCTCACCACAACTTTATGGATCTGGTGGTATCATTATCAGCATCATCATTATCTTCATCTTCATCTTCATTATCATCTTTCACTTCACATATGAGAAAACTAAACAAAAACAAATCCAACACTGGGGACAGGAATGGCCAGATCCAGCCTGCAGGTCCCTGGGGAAGATACTTCTCACCTCATCTTCCTCATCTGTGAAGTGGAGCTAATTCATCTCATCACAAAATGCAGACCATTGATTATACTTCCTCAAGTTGTTGCAAAGATGAAACCAGAGAGTACATGAGAAAGGGCTTGGAATGTTTCACCAGTTCCTATGCACATGAAGGGTTAGCATGATCACTGTCTGACAGAGAGAAGGGTTAGCATGATCACTACCTGGCAGAGGGCAGTAGCCAGAGCAGAAGGCAGTAGATGTTTGAAGGCACATGCCTCTCCCCACCTCACACACACATAGTTTAACGAGGCCTTAGAAATCAGAACGCAGCTGGGACACCTGCCCACTGTGTGGCCTCGGACTGACTTCTTAACCTCTCTGAATGTGCTTTTCCATCCATAAAAGGAAATCATAATTCAATCTAATCCACAAGACAGGCTTCAATGACTTGAAACTTGTAGAGAGCACAAGAGTGTCAAACCCACTGTCAGTACTTCATAAACTGGAGGGAAGGAGGCGTGACCACTACTCCGGCTATCCGAAATTCCGAACTTCACCTGAGCAGCTGTGCCTGGGCCACCCCTGCTGACACCCTATTGCTCAGGGCATTCCAGGGAACAGCAAGCTACCTCCACAGCGCTGGCCGGGGCCAACTAACAGTTAAACCCTGGAAGGGTACCAGGGCCCTGTTCTGCCCGGGCATAGCCTCCCAGTGTCATCTTTGAGATGCCCATGATGCCCAGCTCTCACTGCTGAGTCGCTTTCCAATGCCTCCGGAATGCCATGTGTTTCTGCAAACAAGTCCGGGCTCCTGGCCCAGGGATGCTCTTCCAAAAGCTCAGGGGGCTTGGAGCCTCGGAGGGAGCATCACTGGGTTCCCCATCAGCCCAGGACAACCTTCCCTGGACATAGCCTGGACAGCACATCGGAGGAGCAGCCAGGGCCACCACCATGGATACTACAATTACATAGCAGATGAAATTCCGAAGGTTTCCGTTACTTACATTCCTACCCTACCCCCTTCATTCCCTCTCTTTTTGCCAAGAATCAGCACAGAACTTACTGGAAACAGCATGAAAGTTGTCAGGAGCCCTCCGGGTCTGAGTTTAAAAGTGCCTGCCCAGGTGACGGGAGGCAGAGACAGGGATCACGCTGCTCTGTGTCCTTGGGCAAGGAGTTGCCACTTTGGAGGCCTCCAGGTCTCCACCTGGAGAGGTGGGATTGCATGGGACCCGCCCAGAGGGCTGCTTCATGATTTCAGAGTCTGTGCATCCCAAGAGATAAGGGAAGCAGGAAGATGGGCTCAGGGCCACGGCCATTAGAAAGAGAAGGGTTTGCTGTGGGTGCAAGAGCTTCTTCAGCCCTGAGGCTCCTCACTTCTCCCCTCGTGCATTTCCCTGACCTAGTCTGTTTAGTGGCCTCCTGAGTCACATCCCTGATGCAGCCTGGAGCTGCATTGGCAGAGACTTTTTTTTTTATTTTTTTATTTTTTAAAATATATTTTACTGATTTTTTACAGAGAGGAAGGGAGAGAGATAGAGAGCTAGAAACATCGATGAGAGAGAAACTTCAACCAGCTGCCTCTTGCACACCCCCTACTGGGGATGTGCCCGCAACCAAGGTACATGTTCTTGACCTGAATTGAACCCTTGACCTTTCAGTCTGCAGACCGATGCTCTACCACTGACCCAAACTGGTTTCGGCTGGCAGAGACTTTTAGCTCCCAGGAGAAAGATGGGCACAGAGGAAGCCTCCCCCGTGGACCTGGGATAATGGGCCAGTTTGAGTGGAGGTCGAGGCCCAAGGTTGATCCAGGACAGACCGGGGTAGGGAGCTAGGCCACCTGACATCTCTGCCCTGTTCTCTACTGGTTTCTCTTCTCCCTGGGAAACTCTGCCTTTCTTCTCTCCAGTTCTCCTTTCCTTTCCTTCCTTCCTTCCTTCCTTCCTTCCTTCCTTCCTTCCTTCCTTCCTTCCTTCCTTCCTTCCTTCCTTCCTTCCTTCTTTCCTTCCTTTGATCCTTACCCTTTTCCCAGCATCTCTCCTTTACTTTCCCCTTTTGTGCATTTTGTTATTGCTTCTTTCTGATTCTTTTCTTCCCTCTCTTTCTCCCCTTTGACTCTCTCGTCCTCTCCATGTCTTGGTCCTTGGTCCTGGTTCTCTCTCTGTCACTGGGAATTCTGTCCTCCTATGGCTACTAGCTTTCTCTGCATCTGCCTGTCTCCTCTTCCTATCACTTCTCAGTCTCCGTCTTGCTGGGTTCCTGGACCTCTCCTCTTTTACCCACTGGAGCATTTTCCCGCCCACCCCCTCCACCCCTAAGTACAGAAGTCCGGGCTTATTATCTGACTCTGGGGTGGGCAGCCAGTTGGGTGTGGCCAAGGGGCCCAGAGCTCAGCAGGGGCAGGACCTCCAACGTCCCCAAACCTTGGTGGAGTGGGAATGTGCCTTGTCCTGTTGGTCAGGGGCAGGGGTCAGGGGGCAGCCTAGCCACTTAAGACTCAGTTCCATTTAGCACCAGGTCACGCTGACCTTCCGCAGTGCACAGCCGGGGCCCTACAGAGGGGAAGAGCTGTCCTCAGGCCAGAAGCAAACACAGCTGCGTGTCCAAGCCAAGAGAGGCTCGTAGAGGAAAAATAACCCTGTTTTTCAGCGACAGACAGTGAGGCTCCTAGAACCTGCTGGGGACTCTCAGGCCGTCTGTTTCTTTCCCCAAACTGCGTCAAGATTTCATCCAGGAATGGGATGCCAGCCAGGGCTCCCGAGGGACGGGGCATGGATATGTGTGTGAGTGCGTGGAGGCTGGAGGGACTGGAGCTGAGGCTGTGCCGGGGAGCTGGGCCCTGAATGCCGGGCAGAGGAGCTAGGAATGGTCTTTGAGGAGGGGCAGTCTATATGTAAGCCTGTGCTTTGTGGTGGTGACAGTAACCTTGATGTGGAGAGCGGGCTGTGTTGAGAGTCAGGGAGGAACTGGAGCAAGTAAAGGGGAAGGGCGGGCCCTCACACATTTGGGGATCCAAGGAATGGTGCCCTTCCCTGGGGAGTTGGTTTACGCTGGGCCAAAGCGTCATGGCGTGGGCTCAGCACGGTTCTGGAAACATCTGGAAACAGCTTTTCCTGTTCCTAATAACTGGGTCTGCAGGGCTGAGCACGTTGGGAAAGGATGGACTGGCTGGGCATCTGCACGGCTCCTCACACTGAGCCAGGTACTTGGGATTCGGAACTAGCGAAGCCAAACCAGGTCTCTGCCCCTGTGTTGCTCACAGTCCTGGCAGGGCGGCCAAAGAGAAGGCAGCTATACATGCTTCACGTCACGCTCTGCTGGGAAAGCCAGGGGCTGGGGACGCCAAGGAAGGGCTGTTGCCCAGCCAGGGCCACTGCACAGTTTTCTGGGGGAATGGGAGGAGGAGGGGCACTGGGTTTCATAGTGCGCCCTCTCCCCCAAATTGATGCCAGCCTGATACCTCAAGATGATCTTATTTGGTACTAAAATCTTTGCAAATGCATTGAGTTAGGAAGCAAGATGAGATCATATCGCATTAGGTGGGTCCCTAAATCTGAGATGGCCACCGGAGTCACTATACGAAGAGAAGAGGACACAGAAAGATATCAGAGAAAAGGCCAGGGAAGCAGATGGAGATTGAAGTGATGTTCCCATTAGCCAAGTAGTGCTGATGCCATCGGCAACCGGAAGTGGCAGGGAAAGAATCTCTCCAGGAGCCTGCAGGGGGAGTGAGGCCCTGCCCAGGCCTTCATTTCAGACCTCTGGCCTCTGGACCAGAGGTTGCCAACTGGTGGACCATGGACCACTAGTGGTTCGTGAGGTCTGAGAGGTTGGCGACTACTGCTCCAGATGTAAGGAGCTACATTTCTATGGTTCTAAGCCACCATACCTGTGGCCATCTGTTGGCAGCCCCAGAAAACTCATGCAGTGGAGCAGAGGGCTTTGAGCAGAGGACAGACTGTAAGGAGCATGGGAGCTGAGAGGCACGGCTGTTGTGGCAGAGAGTGTAGCTGGGGGCAAGGGCAGGGGGAGTGTGGCACTGGGGCTGTGGATGGCAGCGAGCACCTCGTCAGCCACACTGGGACCCAGGCAGCATGGCAAAGGCTCCAGGGAAGGGAGGTGTGAACAAGCTGCATGGCTGCAGGGAAGAGCTGGCTTTCAGGGGGAAGGTCAAGTGTTAGAAAGTGTGGGGGGAGAATGTTTCTTCTCTTTTCCATGTCCCACACAGAAAAAGAAACAGTCCCATTGCTGAGTGGAGGAGCTGGGGATTAAGAAATTAAAGAAAGAAAGAAAGAGCAAGACGCAGAAATAGATTTATAAAGCTGGGAGCTAGGTGGGCGCCATTCTCTCTGATGGAGAGGCAAGGAGCACCCTGAGCCACATAGCAGGTTTATTTTATATCCCAAAAATCCAGGAAGTAGCAACAAAACTTAGGATCAAAGCAGCTTATTTGCATTCTTAACTAGGCCCTAGCATTATTGGATTTACATATCTAGATCCACCCCTGAAGATACCTGGACAAAGATAAGAAGTCATAACTGAATACCCACCTTCCCTTCTCTGCCAGTTGGTCGTTTTTTAGTGCACAGGTAGCCTGCAGGTCACTAATTTGGAACCTCTCATTTAGATCAATGCTGTCAGGGTTTGGATGGGAAAGGTGAAGCCCGGGAGGACCCTGGGCCTTCACAGTCAAGGCAGAACCAGGATTAACACAGGGGGCCTGACACCCAACCCAGGGCCCTTACCTGTACCTTGGGGTCACCTTGTTAAGAGGAAAGAGCAGAGACAGCTCTGCCTGAGGGAGGCTCCCAGGGTGGGGTCACAAGCTGCACTACGCCTGACCCCAGCTTGGCTGCCCGTCCACCAGGGCCTCAGTGTCTTTCTTGTTCCAGTGGGAGGATTAGATGGAGAGTCCCTTCCCTTCCTGGCTCACCCTCCTGGACTCAAGAAACTCCTGGGGATATGAATGACCCCAGGCTAGCAGCCAGGTCTCCCAGCTTATCCCCTACATCCAATGTCGTAGTCATGGGCCCATCACTCCTGCCAAGCCCCCCCCCCCACCCCCACCCCGCTCCCACCTCCATCTCTCCATGGAGAGACTGTTGCTGTTAATAGTCTTAACGTCATCACTGGAAAGGTGTTAGCAGACTGCAGGGAATCGCCATCAATGATGTGTAGAAACTCAGAGGCAAGACAGAATCCAGATTTCTGGCTTTATTTTTTTTTATTTTCCTGCTCTGTTCTCCTTTCTCCTAAGGACAGACTCGTCCATGTGCCAACAACCCTCTTCTGCTTTCACGTTTGAATCAATGCATAATAGAGCTCGAGGCATCAGACATTGACTGAACTGTCTCTCTCAGAGAGACTAAAGCTCAGAGAGGACATGCGGCCTGCCCGAGGTCACCCAGAGAACCAGGGTCAGAGCCAAACCAGGGTCAGAGCTGCACCAGGGCTCTAGGCTCTCCCATTAGCCCCCTGCTGCTCTCCTGTCCCAGATCGAACAAGAAGGTGCCCTGAGCCTGGGTGCCTGGGAGCCTAGGTGTCTGGGCTTTTTACTCAGACTGTCCTAGGGTCAATTCAAACTTCAGGCACTGCCTGGCTGTACAAGATACTGATTTTCCCCGGGTCTCCATTTTCACATGTGTAAGGTCTGGGTATTGCTATTTCCTATATTAGAGTTTTCATTTCGACACAAACAAAGAGTGGTTAACACATTCAGAGCTCCCAGGCATAACATGTCCGGCACACAGGTGGTACTCAATATCAGGAACACACCAAGTACATATGTGCCTTTGGCAGGTCTTTATCGGGGATGACCATGGAGGGGACACATGGTCAGCTCATTGCCCTGCCCACTCTAAGCTGCTCCCATTTCTGTTCTCTCTCAGCATCTCCGAGGAACCCTTAGACACAAGATATAGCAAATCTGGGATTGTTTACCCCTAGTGTCTAACATAACAAGAGGTGCCTTCTCTCACTCCTTTTTACCTTTTAACTTTTTGAACCCATCTCTAATATAATTCTCAGGATCATAGGAAAACTAAGATGGTCCATGACCTGAATGGGATAGGTTCAGAAATCATGTTTTAGGGGCTTTTGAATCCGTTATGTGGCCTGGCATTTGAAGGTGCCCAATTCAGCAAACAACAAGAGTCAATAATAATAAGGATCGCAAGTTGAATGGATAGCCAGTCCTTTCTGTAAATATCTGGAGCTATGAACCAAGGACATAGCTCCTCGCCCCTGCCTGCCCCTTACATTTTATCCAGCTGTACTGCCTGTCACATAATGTGCTAAGATTTCTATTCCACTAACTTGCTGAAATTTCACAGTATGGTACCCTCTAAGGCAAGCATGTGCTGGCCATGAGTTTGGCATGCTTGCTCTAAGATAGCAGACACTATCATAACTCCATTTTATACATAAGGAAATAAAGACAGAAAAGCTAACAAACTTACCCACGGTCACCTATCAGTAAATGGCAGAACCATGAGTCTAACCCAAGAGATCTGGCTTGTATGTCTATACTTGTATGTCATGCATTCCTCATGTAGGCAGTGATGTGGCCGAAATCTGAAATCGTATGGCTCCGATTGAAAGAGCTGTGCCCAGGGTTGGGGAGAAACTTGGAAGCTGCTAATTATCCTGGAGTAGAAGGTGACAGTCCCCATAATGAAGGCACAGGAGTTCTGAGGGTCTGTAATCTCTAACAGCCAGCAGGCCTTGGGGTCTGGAAGAACGGATGACATTGACTTTTTAGAACCGGGGAGGTGACTGCCGCATAGGCAGAGGAAACAGACCAGGAGGTGGAGTTGAAGGGACACAGGAGGGAGCAGCAGACATGCAGGGTAGTTGAGATAAAGAGCAGACGAGGTTGGAGGAGCTGGACTGGTGAGGCCTGTAATGTGGACTAAGGAGCCATTCCCCCATTTGAACAGCAGTGAGAAGGCCACAGATTGTGTTTTTGAATGACCTCTGTGGAATATGGGTTGGAGTAGGGAGACTTAGGGTGCTGTAACAATGGTCCTGGTGAGAGAGAATGCATGTGCAGTTAGAACAATGGCAGCAGGGGACGTGAAGAGAAAGTGGATGAAGAGACTCATAGTGTATGGGGTGGTTGTGCTCACAGTTTTCTTTGGGAACCTATCAAAGGACCACTAGTAAGCCAGCCTCCATGCAAACATATCATGGACTCTAAAATGTTAAAGTCCGGGTTCAAATCCTGACTCTACCCATTGAAAAAAAAAAAAACAACAACTAACTTTTGAGACTAAGCCTTTTCCTGCGTTAAAATAAATAAATAAAAAAATAAAAATAAAAAAATGGGCATAATAAATTCTACTCTAGTACATGTGAAATTAAAAAAAAAAAATTCTAGATGTTAATTTCTGGCACCTAGTAGGCCCTTTATGCATATCGGTCTCCCATTTGCTTCAGTCTTGCTGCAGTAAACATTCCTATTCATCCTATCCCCCCCCCCCACCCCCCTACTCCCTTGCTGCCCAGCTTCCCTCTCCCTGTCCCTCTTTCCCCAGGATGCCAGAAATGAAATAACATTCTTTGCATGTTTGTTCTAAGGCTCCTGGCAGCCTTCCCACAGACCCCTGGCTGGGTCAGGACTCATTTGCATTAGCGTGTGTGAGGCCAGGCGAAGGGGAGGAGAGGCCCTGTGTGCGGGGAGTTCCATCAGGGTCCCTGCCAGAGAAAGGGGAAGTTACTGTTTCTTTCTGGGAAACGCACAAAGTCATACACGCTGAGAGAGCAGGGCGGTCTGCCTCGGTTGTGGAGAGATCAGTGGTGGGTCGGGGGAGAGAAGAGAGCAGCCTGCCTGACTCCCAAGGCCTGATGCATCTTCTCTTGTCCTTATCAGGGGCCTGCCCCCCAAACTCTCTCCTTCGGGGTGTGCAGTCACTTAAGACCATGACGAGAGCTTTTTAAATCACATATGTGGCCTGCAACAGGGAGAGGGAAGACAGAAGCTCCAGAATAAATAAACAGCAATTTTGCTGGCTTCTAGGTGGATATTAAATCCACAAACGCATCTTAAAAAGAAGAAGAAGAGGATATCCCTAGAGTTTTTTTGTTTGCTTTTGCTTTTAAATAACACGTTGTCTTGGATTTAAACTTGCTTCCCGAAATCTCAGTAGCCTTGTTCAAATCCAGATGACCAAGGGCAGGCCCCAGGGAGTCCCCCGGAGGCATCTCAGGAGTGCCAGTGGTTCTATGCGAGGTGACACAAGAATTATACCATTTGCAGAGAGGCAGGCGGAGTCCTGGTATTTCATTAGGCAGCCTCCCATACCTTTCCTTTGCTCTTTTTTTTAGTCCCTAGCCCAGCTATGTCTCCTTCAGGCAAGACTTTTGACTTCTCTTTCCTAATAGTAGTCCTGTAAAGACTTTAGAGGAAAAGCAAAAGATTCATGATAGGAATAGCTATTATTTAAAGAGTGGTTTTGATAAGCTAGGCACTGTTCTAAATGCTTTATATAAACTAATTCATCCTTCCTCTCAATGCCAGGAGGGCAGTATTTTATTGTCCCCATTCTACAGATGAGAAAGCCCAGAGGAGTTGAGACATTTGCTCATGCACCAGTGAGGAGCAGAGCCAGGATTTACATTCAGACAGGCTGGCTCCAGAGCCCAAGGTCCCTAATCATTAACTAGCCCCGCCTCTGGGGAAGTCACAGTAGCATGCAATGAGTCTCCAGCACACCAAGTCTTGTGCTCTCACCCATCACAGGGCCTTGGCACATGCTGCATCTCCTCTTTATCCTTCAGTTCTTAGCCTGAATGGTGCTTCTTCAGAATAGCATCCCTAGAACCCAGCATCTCAATTATGTTCTCCATCCCTCTCCATGACTGCAATGATTACACATGGCAATGGTCCTCATAAACTTGATGGTCGAAGAGGGTGAATGTTTTATTTATCTCTGTATACTCAGCTTCAGACATGCAGAAAGCACTCAACAAATACTTACTGGCTAAATAAATGGGTACAAGTAATATTACATTTAATCATAGCTATCATCCAATGAGACAGACACGGTTTTCCCCCTCACTTTAGAGAAAAATAAATGAAAGCTCACAGAGGTTTCATGACTTGGGCATAGTCACAGAGGGTGTCAATGGCAGAACAGGGATTAGAAGACAGGTCTTTCCTGACCTCGGAGCTCACGCTCTGAGTCTCTCTGCACTGCATTCCCTCCTGCAGGGCCTATTATAAGGGACTAACAGAAGGAATAGACACGTGCCTGCCCTATAGAGCTTCCTGTTCTACTGGAGGGGACAGATATGTATACACTCCCATGCCACCAGCCAAGGATAATCAGTGAACTGATTGCACAGAATCAAGCAGATCAGCTATGGGGAAAGGGCAGGGAAACAGGAAGTGTTTGCAGGCCAGGAAAGTCCTCCCCCAGCCTTCCTCTGCTTACCCAGGGCACACTGATTCCCTAGGGTGTGCTCAGATGTAGCCTCCTCCCCGTTCCGCTTGCTTCAGAGTGTGTTTCTTCCTCAGTGTGGTTTTGCACTGCCTTCTAGGGACCCGGAGGTGAACAGCCCATGGTCCCTGCCACCATGGAGCTCATGATAACATGTGTCCCTTGACATGAGAGCTCAGAGGAAAGAACGCCTCTCAGCCCGGTGAAAGCTGTGCGGAAAGGGTGACATTTTAGCCGAGTTTTAAAGGGTGAACAGGGTCAGTTAGATGAAGGTGTGGAGAGAAGGGGAGGTGGTTTTCTAGGAAGAGGGAGCCTTATGGGTAAAATTATTGAAGATCAAGGCAATGTAGCAATTTACAAACCCTACTGAAACCATCATGGGGCAACGGGGCAAATGTGGGTGATGAGGCTGAAGAGGCTGGTGAAGCTCAAATCATTAAGGGGCTTTGTTGCCAGGCTGAGGGGTGGACTTGATCTTGATCTGGAAGGGAGTATTAAGGGTTGGAGCCAGCTGCTCAGCAAGCATGGTCAGATTGCTCGTTCAGAAGATCTCTGGCTAATGGACTAGTAGTGGGTTGGAGGTGGAAGAGAACCTGCCAAGGCCTGGGGGAGAGGCAGAGAGAGGTCTAGTGTGGGCCAGGCCTGAAGGAGGGTGCTTGCAATCTGCAGTATCCGACGAACAGGATGAGAGAGGGCAAGGGGTGGGCCAGAGGCGGCTCATCAGCAAATATCCTGCCTGATGCTTATTGGCCAGAATTCTACTTCAGTCCCTGGCCTGTTCCGCTAGCTCAAGGCAGGGCAGGGCCAGCAGCAACCAGGAAGTGTTTTCCAAGCACCTGCGATGGACCGTAGCTCTCCTCTAGGAGTTATGAAATAAGTAAGCCTATGTAAATTGGCAAAAGTCTCATTATTCCCTTTCTAATTTTTAAGAGTATTTGGCCTCATCTGTTTCTGGAACAGCAAGAAATTCTTCCGGGGTGTCACTACCATACGAGGGGCTGGCGGGGTTGAAAGGGACATGAGATGTGGTTTCTTTCTCCCAGGAAGCTCACACGAGAGTGGGGATGACAGCTAAGGAGAGATGAAGACAGGGTCCTTCATGGCTTTGGGTCTTAGATATTAAGACATGCAGCGGAAGGAGCAGTTAGCCCCAAATGAACAGGTGTGGGCCTTTCCCACAGCCTGGACATTTGGTTCTGGGCCAGGCGAGGGAAAGTTGACCAAAGTGGCATAGCCAGGCAGTGGTAGAAGTTGTGTTTTCTGGTCACTAGGTTGAGCTGCTGAGCTGAGCAAGGGGCAGTCCTCCTTCTGGGACAAGTCCACTAGAGCCCAATTAACAATAACAATGACATCCCCCCACCACTTTTTAAGCACTTAGAAACGTGCCAGATACTACATTAAGCGTGTGATTAAACAGCATTATCTTGTTTAATCTTCACAGCAACTTTCTGAAGGATTTTCTGAAGGACATATGGGCCTGCACTCTTGGATGTGAGTGACAGAAACTCACAGTTGCTTCTCAGAAAAAAAGTGGAATATATCCACGTAAGGAAAGTCCTACAGGTGTGCTGACGGCAGCCCTGGAGGGGTCCAGGAGTCCAGATGATAGATAGCGAAGGACTCTGTTCCTTTCTTTATTCCACTTCCCTGAGCACTGGCTGCATTCTAGAGGGAGTGTTTCTTAGAGGGGGAAATGGATATGGACCTCAGCAGCCATGGGCTTTGCTGATCCTTTATGCCTGTGATCTCAGACACACACACACCCTTTCCTTAACATCCCTATCAACCCCCAGGAAAGGATTGTGGTTGCCTTGCTTGGTTGGTGTCATCACTTATATAGTGGGAGGCAGGGACATCAGACAGACAGACCTACCCAAACCATAGGTGAAGAAATGGTTCTCAAGTGGATGCAGGCACCCTGCTCCCAGCAAAACAGGAGGAGAGGCTCGGTAAGGGAAGCCAGCTCAACGGAAGCAAACATCGCTGTCCTCAGTGTACCATCTTCAGTCCACAGACGAGGAAAGAGGGGCTCCACAGGGATGGAGCCCAGAGCAGGGTCCATGTCAGGGTCTTTCTGAGGCCATCAGCCTGGGTCCCTAACTCCTGTGCTGTCCCTCCTCACTGAGGAAGGCGAGGACGTGGGAAGCCCCACTCGAGCCCGGCAAGCCACCCCCCAACAGGGGCCTAGGCAGGGAGAGTCACGGAGAGAACAGACTGATGTGCACGAGGAGCAGGGGCTGGAAGGAACTGCCTGGAAGTCCCAGCCTCCTGCTTGGGCTTCAGGAAGCTTCCACTGAACAGTGATGCCCAGGCTCGTTGACAGACAGCAGAGAGGTGGCAGGTGGATGGCCTGGCCAAGAAGCAGGAGAGCAGGCGTGTCTGGGTGCTGCCTAGTCCTTGGGCCCATCCAAACTTCCCAGGGCTGCTTCCGCAAGAGGGGACAGTTTTGTCTACCCAGTCAAGGTGAATGCAGCCCCAGGCGGTCTGGCCCACCAGCTCTGTGCATGCAGCTCTATCACTCCGCCAACTGCGTCTGTCCTTGGTGAGAAAGCCCCCTCCCCACCCTCCCAGCAAGCGTCACATTCTCTGAATGTGAAATGCGGGCCACACACCCTGCTTTGTCTTGCGTTCAAGGTTATTTCTGTAATAAGCTCTGCGATGTGTGAATTGATGGGCCTCAGGGATGCGCTCATTTGTTTGCTTTAATCATGAAGACGAAAATAAAATGCAGAAAGTATGGAGATGGTGTAATGTGCCGCTTTGCAGGGCAGAGACCTGTCAGGATGCAGGCGCATTTGCTTCAGAGCCCTTTCTGTTCTCCTGGCACAAACTGAAACCGAACACACACACACACACACACACACACACACACACCCCCGAAGGTGATGGTCTTGCCCCCCAGCATTCTTACTCTGCTCACTCCTTCCTCCTAAGACACAGCCACCATGGTGTCTTAATTTATACTGGTGAAGCGAGGGTTTTCTCCTTTGCTTGTCTGCGTGCGTTTGCCGGCTTTTCTGCCTTTTCATTTCCTTGGTCTCACGTGTTAGCTGTTGAAACCGCAGCTGCTTCCAGCCGGCACTTGCAGCTTTTGTTATTATTTGTTATTAATATTTATTTCATTTCTGCAACAACCACGTATTTAAAAGTCAGGTACAGAAAGTCCCGCTGGGTCTTATCTCTCTGGGAACCTTCCTCCCTCCCCTTTTTATGTCAATACCTGTACAAATAGAAATAAATATTTTAATAATGTATTCTTCCAATCTCCTGCTTACGCACATTCTTACGTCTCTGAGAGCTTGTCCAGCCATGGCGAGGTCTTATCGGGGCCGGATGCCCCACTGTGCCCAGCCAGGCTGCGTCCTTATTCCGGTAGCTCAAGGTTTCCCGGGCCACTGTGTCCAGTCGAGCGCAGAGGCTTATCTTCATGGGCAAAGGGAGCTGGTTGGCGGCAGTGGCTCTGAGATATTAGACAAGGGCTGTGCGAGGTCGCTGGAGTTCACAGCCGTGATCAGACCTGCTGGCTGGAGCGGGGAGGGGCCGCATGGTGGGGAGCGTGCAGCCCGAGGGGTGGAGGCCACAGACCTGGGTCTGAATCCTATATTCTGCTGTGTCTTGGCCAGGTGTCCCACCAGTGACTGCCGGCTCTGAGCCTGTTACTGCAGCCTGCACCTGAGGGGGGGGGGGGCGCTGGAGACTGGCACCTCCATTGCAGGTTCCTTGAAAAAACAGGGGTCTGGCATGTGGCATCTGTATGCCTGACTCTTACTTACCAGGCATGGTGGCTGATGGAAAGAGGTGGTAAGGTGGGTTATATGGGCGAGCAGTGAACAGGACAAATACCTATTTGTACAGGTATTGACAAGTAGCCCAGTAGTCATCGGAGGAGTGAGAGGAGGAAAAAAGCATTCAAAGCAGAGCAAAAATTGCTCATTAGGAAAGCTCTCTTGGAACCCCACCGATAGTCTATGCCCAGGGGAGGTGAGGCAAGGTGACACGTCTGGGGAGGGCACCATACTCTCAGCGCCCTGCTTTGTCCCCTCTATTAATCTGCATCCTCCCTTGGAGGCAGGGGGTCTGGAGTCAAATCCTGGGTTTGCTTTGAATTTACTGTGTGACCTTGGGCCAGTTGATGGGCCTCTCTGAGCCTTACCCAAGGATTGAATGAGCAACTTGACCAGACTCTATCCTGGTGCAATGTCTCAGCACGTGAGAAGCTTTGAGTTTACCTTAGGAGCTCAGAAATGACATAGGCAAGTCTCTCCTTGGGGCTTCCTGGGCAGCTGCCCAGCTCCCCTGCAGGCTCCCCTCTGTTGGGAACCCTGCTGAGATATCACCAGGCCAAGTCCCGTGTGCTTGCATCATCACTAGCCTTTTATTGGCAGCCTGGATTGCATAGTCCATCTTTAAGTCATGCTGTATGCACCACCTAACTTTACCTCTGTTGATCTGGCCTTTCTAAGTTGGTGAGGGGAGTAGCTCCCAGCTCTCACCTAAGGGAGGGCTTTACCAGCCCCCTTACGTGTACTCTGAGTAGTTCTACCAGCACCTAATTTCCTATCCTGTTCTGCTCACCATTGGTTCATGTGGACATGTCTTACCTGTTCACGTGTCTTTTGGATTGGGACTGATGTGTTGCTCATTCACTGGTACGTGGGGGGTACTGTGCAATACAGAGAATGCAGACGTGGAGTCAGGTGGGCTCTGGGATTGGAAACAGCTCTGCCACTGACAGCCCATGTGACCCAGGGATCTCATTTCTGCCCTCTGAGACTGTTTCTTTATCTGCAAAGATCAATATAGATAATGTGATCTACTACTTAGGACTGTTGTAGAGAGTAAGTAGATATTATATCGCCAATGATTCCCAATGTTGATATGCACATATGAGATGGATAGACATCTTGTCTGGTTGAGTAAATCAGGAACCCCTTGGGAGGCAGGTCTGGGTTTTTAGATTTCTTTTTAATCCCTTCTCACATAGTGTCCTCTGGGGCGTAGGGTTGCTGGGCTGCACCTGTTTGTATAATAGCTTCAGCCAAGGCACTTGGGTGGACATAGGTTTCCAGAAATGCTGTAAATCTAGCAAATAGCTGTTCAAATCGACAAGAGGGACTTGTCTTCCTAAGTCTTTGAACTTGTGAAAACTGTGATCCTCTTCTCCTTCCCTCTCTCCACCTCCTCTAAACCTCAGCTTTCCAGGGCGGAGCATGGGGAAAAGAATCCACCTTTGCCCTGAGTAATAAGCATGTTATTTCTTACATTCTATCCCCAACCCCTCCGACACACACATATGCACACACGTGCATACACACACATAAGCACACATACAAAATATGCACAGACACATGAACATTCATATCTATATATTTATAACTGTATCATCATTTATTCAATAACTATGTATTGAATACTCACCATGTGATCTAGCACAGTTTTGCCACTGGGGATAAATCAGTGATTAACCTTCGTTATTGTGAATTTTATATTCAAGTGGGAATGACAAACAAACTAAAAAATGATAACAAACAAAAATATGATATATTTGCAGTTCATAAATATTATGGACAAAAATGGAGTGGTATTCTAATAAGTGGTATTATATATTCTAATAAGTGATATTCTAGTAAGTGGTATTCTAATACACTCTAGGTGTAGCAGTTGGGATGTAGTTGAAATCTAAAAGGGAACCTGATGAAAAGGAGGCACTGGCACAAAGATCTGAAGGAGGCGAGGGAAGACACTGGAGAGAGAACATCAGGCAGAGGGAGGAGGCCAGGCAGGCTGCTGGGAGGATGCCCGGGTTTCAAGGTGAAGCCACGCTGGATTGAAACAGTTGTTTGTTTGTTTTTTATCAAAGAGGTAGAAAATGCAGATGAGAATCACTAAAAATAATTATTCTAATTATGGATGGAGCTGTTAGCATCTGTCAAGAATTTGGCTGAGGGCATATTCTGTACTCTGAGGGGTCCTAGACACCCTGTACGGCCTGTGAAACCCTGTGTATTTTGTTGACAAGGAAGCAGAGGCATCCCCAGGGAGGATGTGAAGTACTTACCTGGTGTCCCATAGCCCATGAGCAATAGAAATGATGTTTAAACTCAGATGACATTTAAACATGGAACTCTGTCCTAAGCTCGGCATTGTACTCAGGTTTGGAGCAGTCCTGCTACCTTCCTCAGACTCCTCCTACCTTTCCAAGTACACCAAAGCCACCACGACCTACCTCATTGCCCATTGGAGGTCCTTGTTTTCCCTTTAAGTAACACCGTCTATTCCATGTGCAAGTATGAGGCTAGGGGTGGGGCAGAAGGTATTTGTTCAGACTCAGAATTCAGAAAGCTACACATAGAAGAGACTCAGGCACCAGTTTTCTTCCATGACACATTAGGGAAACAGGATCCTTTGAAGTGGACATAATTGTTGTTGTTTTTAATAGAGCTTTTTGGATTTTTTTTTAGACCTAATTAACATACCTTGAAATTCACCCTGTGAAAGTATACAATTCTATGGATTTTAGGATATTCACAGGGTTGTGAAACCATCCCAGAATTCCAGAACATTGTAATCATCTGAGAAAGGAACCCCATACCCATGAACAGTCAATCCCATTGCCCCCAACCCTTCCCAGCCTGGCAACCACTAACCTACTTTCTGTCTCTAAGAATTGGCTTATCATGGACATTTCGTATCAATATACAATATAGGGTCTTTTTGGCCTGGATTCTTTCACTTAGCGTAATGATTTCAGGGTACAGTGAAATTGTAGTGTGAATGATGACTCTATTCATTTGTATGGCTGAATAATATTCAGTTGTATGGAAATACAATATGTGTTCATCCATTCATCAGTTGGTGATCATTTGAGTTGTTTTCCACTTTTTGGCTGTTAAAAATAATGCAGCTATGAAAATTTGTGTACAGGTTTTTCTATGGGCATGTTTTCAATCTCTTGGGTATATTCCTAGGAATAGAATTTTTAAAGAAACCTTTCTCCATTGAAGTTTCTTGGTGCTTTTGTTGAAAATCAGGTGATCATAAATGTCTGAGCTCATTTTGGACTCTCAGTTTTACTCTGTTGATCTATGTCTATCCTTATATCAATATCAGACAGTATGGATTAATGTAATTCTGTATTAATTTTTGAAATCAGGATGTTTGAGTCTTTCAACCTTGTTATCTTTTCCAAGGTGATTTTGGAGTAGCTTGTCAATTTCTGCAAACAAACAAACAAAACAAACACAGCTAGAATTTTTATAGGGATTGTATTGAATCTATAGATAAATTTGGGATTATTTCCATTTTAACAATGTTGTCTTTCTACCCATGAACATAGACAGCTTTCCATTTATTTAGATATTTTTCCATTTACTTAGATATCTTTCAATGATGTTTTGTAGTTTTTAATGTATGTATCTCACAGTCCTTCTGTTAAATTTCTCAAGTGTTTTATTTATTTCCATGCTACAGTAAATGTAATAATTTCTTAATTTTATATCCTGATGGTCTATTGCTAGTATATGGAGATACAGTTGACTTTTATAAATCTTTTAACATAAACCTTTCTAGATTTTTTAATATATATTTTTGTGAATTCCTTTGTTTTCCTATATACAAGATCATGTCACCTGCAAGCAGAGGTAGTTTTACATTTTCCTTTACTAGCTGGCTGACTTTTATTTCTTTCTTGCTTAATTGCCCTTCCTAGAACCTTCAGTACAATGTTGAATAGAAATAGTGAAAGTGGACATCCTACTCTTGTTCCTGATCTTAGGGGGAAGCTTTCACTATTTCCCATTCAGTATGATGCTGGCTGTGGGTTTTCCACAGATGCCCTTTATCACTTTTGAGAAGGTTCCTTTGTTTATAGTTTGTTGAGTGTTTTTTGTTTGTTTTAATTATGAAAGGGTGTTGAGTTTTGTGAAAGCTTTTTTTTTTTTTTTTTTTTTTTTTGTCTATGGAGACGATCATTAATTTGTGTCCTTTTATTCCATTAATACGATGTATTATATTGGTTGACTTTCATATGCAGAAGCTTGCGATAAATCCCATTTGGTCATAGTGTACAGTTTTTTACATGTTATTGGATTGTGTTAGTATCTTGTGTCTATATTTATAAGGGATATTGGATTTTTCCTGTGTTGTCTTTGGTATTGGTATAAAAGTAACACTGGCTTCATACAATTTTACTTTTTTGGAAGAGTTTATGAAGGGTTGGTAACTATTGTAATTGGTGTTAACATTTGCCAGAATCACTGGTAAATTCATCTGGTAAAGGAAGCAAGATCCACGGGGAAGGACTTCACCCAAGGTCATAGTGTTGACCAGGGGGCAAAGGCGGGGGAGCCCACGGTTCAGACCCATCTCAGCCAGCATTCACTGTGTGCATTGTCTCTGGTTCTCATACTACTACTGTTGTCAAAATGTAACAGATGATGAACCGGAGGCCCAGAGACTTGGTGGGACTTCCCTACACACCCAGTGGCTGAGCTTATGAAAAACAATGGCCTTATTGCTTATAACACCCTCTGGAGCATTGCCTTTGCCCAGGGGGTTGATTTTTCCACATTATCTTACATGGGTACTACGAATAAGCAAGACCACCATGATAACATTTACCGTACTTAGCTCTGTCCTAGGTGTTTTCTGTGTTCTTTCTCACAACAATCTTGGGAGTCGGGTTTTGTTAACTTCCTTTATAGGTACGGAAACTGAGGCTCTCAGAGATTATAGGAATAGGAAATGGAGACCTGATACAAATTGAGCCCTTCAGACTCCAACTGCAGGTTTGTTCTTTCTGCCCACACTCATCCCTCCACCCAAGGGAAAGCACAGCTCACACAGGATGTGGAGACTGAGCTTAACTTGAACTAAGTAAGAATCATCCTGCCCATAGTGTTCCCTAACTCAACGTCCAAGAGTAAATCTAAATCGGTGGCCTCTGCTTGGCCTCCTCTCCTCTGGACATGGATTTGGCAAAACACAGTTTCAAAAGGCACCATGTAGGAAGAGAGAGACCTTCGAGTCAGTCATAGGGTGAGGAGAAAGGGGGGTACGGGTGATGGTGTTCCTGTACTAAGAACTCCTTCTTGTCAAAAGTTAGGAACATGGAGTTCATCCTCCTAATAAACTAACCTCCTCTGAACTGTGACTCAAGACCCCTTTGGGACCAATGAATACCTAATAATTCTATCTATTTGGAAACAGCGCTGGACTTTGAGTTAGGAGACCTATGCCGGCGCCTGGCTGAACTGTATCCGTGCAGTCTTTGGAAAAGTCAATTCAAATTTCCATGGCTCACTTGCCTCCTTGTAAAATAGATTTAATAACACACACTCCTCAGGCACTTGTAAAGAGAACAGAAGATGACTGTATAAAAGGTCCCAGGACTGGGTCTGATACAGAGTAGGTGCCCAGGAAATGTGTGTGGAACCTCTAAGCCACTTTCACATCCATAATGACCATTTTGGTCCTCATAGCATCCCGGGGGGGGGGGGGGGGCAGTTATCTAGAGGTACCTGAGTCACAGAGAGATCAAATAGTCTGCTCAAAGCCACGTAGCTCGTTAACAACAATGTTAAACCTACAAGTCATGCCCTCTGTCTCTCAATCCAACAAACTTCCAAGTTATGCTTTCCTGCAAAAACATTTCTGTAACTGAAGTCACTTGAAAATTATTGTTTTTTATCTGAATTTTAGAGACTGTCCAGTACATAATAAAGATAAGAAAAAGGCCCCAATCTGCTTTAAAGATCCCAGGACTACAAGTTGAAGTTGAATAGTCAGGCATTCCATGCTTAATTCATTCCTTGACTTGAAACCATAAAATTAGTTTTTGTCTGCTTTGTCCTGAAACAACCCACCAAACAATGAATACCCTCCAACTTTGTGTTATTACTTATTCCTTGATAAATAAATAAAAAAAATAAGGAAGAAGGGGATGAGTAGGGGAAGGGACAGAGAATAAGAAAAGGAAGGAGAAGGACAAGGACTGCTGAGGGAAGCCAAGTAAAGTGCTAACCTGGATTTTCCTTTCAAGAGGGGTCACGTACTTGGCAGGTGAATGAATGAACTCCAACAGGTCATTGGCATAGTATTTGTATATTCAAATCTTTTGGCATGTTCACTCCTCTAAGGCTTTTGGGTGGGGAGGATAAGGATCATCAACCAGATTCTTATAGGTGGTTGACTTTCCTGTGAGGTACAGCTAATAGAGGACCCAGGTGGCCTGCATGTCCCATGCTTAATCCGGTATTTTAAAAAAGGGAGAAGGGACACACCTAAAGCCAACTTTGGTAGGAGCAAGAATGCATTTTTACTAAAGTGCTCGTAGTCCTGCATCCCATTTCTTGCACACTTGGCCATCTCCCTGTTCTTCTGTGAGCTCCCCGAAAGCAAGGACCACACTCATTCTCCATGAGATTGTCTCCCCTGCCCAGTGGAGCACCAGGTGCCCAGTGGAATGCCAGGTGCCTGGCAGGCTTTCATTGGTACAGACACACGCTACTGTGGTAACCTCTTACTCCTCACCTAGATATTGGAGATTTACCCAACCTGCTTTCATTGTAAATCGATTTGTATTTATTTAATTTTAAATGTCAGCCAGCCATTTCTGAGTCCTTGGCACTATGAATTTTAGAGTGCTGCTCATATCTTATTGAGTTTTGGGGACTAGGGCAGGGAGAGCAGTGGGTATCTAACCCTGATTCTAGGTTGCTCTTGCTTGTGCCTGAGCTTAGCACAAACATTGGTTTCAGACTTGGCCCCCACTCAGAGCTCTGTTTGCTGCCACACCCACCAACATTCTTTACCTGTTATAGCTCATGAACTTGGAGCCGAGGAAGGGAGGGCCAGTGGAGGGGGAGCTGATGTTTAGAGTCCAAACACAGACGGACTCACCTTTGTCCCAGGAAGGGTCTCCCATGCCTCAGACAGGGCTGTTTTCAAAGTAGAAGCCAGGATAGGATCTGAGTCCTTAATACCATGGTGTCCTCTCTGTGCTGGGCACTGGAATTCATATTTATCTTGGTAGAAAGCATGGTTTGTTGCCCCAGTTGGGAGATAAGAAGGTTGTTTTTTGGTGTCGGGAGTGTGCGGGCTGCCTGTGGAGCAGGGCAGGGGTCCATTGTCAGGTCTCACTTTGACACTCCTGGATGAAAAGAGAAGAGAGGTGTTTTGCCTGGTGGCCAGCACCCAGCTGGGGAAAACTGGGCATGGGAATTCTGGCAGCCAGTCCATACATACCATCTTCTCTGCCCTCATGCCCAGACTGGGAAGCCCAGGGCAGTGCCCAGGGCCATGCTGTTTGTTTAGTGTCTGAACCCACGTGGAGTTCACATCTTTAGCAGGTGGTTTGGGCATTAGACCTGGAAACAGAAGGGCTTTGTATCCTTGGACAGTCACCAGAACTCAGGGAGCCCATGTGTGAGACAGGAATGATTTCTAACACGGGGATTAAACGTGATAACAAACTTACGTAAAGTACTGTCCAAGCTCTAACTATGGTCAACACAGTTCTCTCTATATTTTAGGCATGTGAGCCATGTAGTCTCTGTCGCAGTTACTCAGTGCTGCCGCTGCCTTGTGAAAGCGCCCACAGAAAATACACTTTAAGTAAATGAGTTTGGCAATGGTCCAGTCAACCATTATTTACAAAACAGACAGCAGACCCAGCCTGGCCCGTGGGCCACAGTGTGCTGACCCTGCTCTAGATGCATCAGTTACAATTGATGACACAAGTGACCTTAACATTTAGAGGCTTAGGACAGCCATTTGATTATACTGATGGATTTTGTGGGTTCAGCATTCAGGCAGGGCACAGCAGATTGGACTGTCTTTGCTCTATGAAGTCTGCGGCCTCAGTTTCAATGCTTGAAAAGTTGGGGGTGACTTGGCTACTTGGGTTGAAATTACCTGAAGGCTCTTTCTTACATCCATCTGGAGCCTGGACTTGGATGGCCCTAACACGAGGACCCCTAGAACCCCTGGAGTAGCTAGCTGTTCGATATGGCATGGCTTCTTCACACTGGGATGTCCTGCGCAGAGGCTCAGGGCTCCAAGCAAGAGTGTTTCAGCAAGCAAGGTGTCACATAGACTCTTATGATCCAGACTTAGTAGTCACCCGATGTATCTTCTGCTGTATTCTATTGATCAAAGTGCTTGTGAACTTACCCACGTTCAAGGTGAAGGGACATAGATCATCCTGTGCCTCTCAGTGGGAGCAAGGTCAAAGAATTGGGGAGGAGCTCATTTTAAGACCATCATAGAAGAGATTAACAATTGAAGCATGCATACAGGTGTGTTTTGAGTTCTTTATCCCGCTAATATCCCTTTGAAGGTGGTAATAGTATCATCATAGTAACAGTTTAAAGACAAGAAACACTGAAGAACAGAGAGGTTATTTAACTTGTCCAAGGTCATAAAGGTCGTAGATGGTAGAACCAACATTTGAACTTGAATAGTCAGGCTCCAAAGACTATTGTAAACCATGCACACCATACCCTGTTGCATTGTGGTCATGGAATGAGAATGTTCTTTCTGCACCTTGGGCAGAGCAGGATTCAGACTCTGAATCTTTGGAATGCTGGGGGCCTAGCAAGTTTCCTCACTAGCCAATAATCGACTATAAACACTCTTATGCACCTGCTTGGCGTCCAGACTATTCTGTGCACCATGGGTAGGCAAAGGGAAGAGGAATAGTACTGTTTTGTTAATAAGAAACCTAACATATGGGGCCAAGGAGATTGAATTCTGATTTAATTCTCACAACCCTATGAGCTAGAACCCTTCTCCCTACTTTACAGATAAGGAAATCAAGGCCCAGGGTTAAATTGCTGCTTGCCCAATAGCTGATGGCATTGAGATTAGAACCAGAGCCATCTGACATTCAAGCACATGTTCTGTGCCATCTCCTGTGATAGAGAAAAATCTGGGTTTTTCTTTACCCCATCTCTTTCTGAGGGGAAACCCTGTCTTTTTCTGAGGGAAAATCCCCCAGGCCCTAGAAGTGTGTCAGATCTAGCCTGTTGCTCAGAGGTGATCCTGGTTTAGTTCTCTCACTGTGGTGACAGGAGACCAAGACCCAGAGGAGGGCGGCCCCTGGCCACCCAGCTCCTCAGCCCTGAGCAGAGCTGCCACACTGGGAACAGCCGGGAGGGGAGTGATGGTAGTTGAAGGGGGGTCGGGCAATGAGGTTGTTTGCCAAAGCTGGGGGGTTGGGGGATGGAGGTGGAGCATTTTATAAGACCAGGGCTTCTGGCCTGGAAACATCTGTTTCCCTTCAAATCGGCGAGGAGACTTTTGCCTCCCCAAAATGCCTAAATCATGTGGTGGCTGGGGAAGAGCAGGCGTTGGCCTGGAGACTTCAAACGCATTCCCCTGTTCTCTTGGGGACCGTCCTGACGTGGGCCTCAGGGGCCCTGTCTCTGCTCTTACCCCCTGTCAGATCCGTGAGAAGCTCTCACCGCCAATTAACTTCTCAGTTTCATTCTCTCACCCCTGCTGTGCTTGTGGCCTGGGTCTTGGATGAGACCAACAGCAGCTTCCTCCCCACCCACCTCCTCTGATGTCCACCAGGACAGCTTGCTCTGGATGAGGGACTCAGGCCCTGGGCCGTGGAATCATAATAACACTAGTGAGAATAATGCCCACCGCCATCTCACATGGAAGGTAGCCCAGGCCGGGCATCCTGGCAAGCACTTCCATTCCACATTTCACTCATTCCAAAGAGGACCCATACACATAATAGTACAGGTGGGTAAACTGAGGCAGTCTCACAATACACGGGGAATCAGAAATTAAAACCACATCACCTGATTCCAAAGCCATGCTTTTAGCTGTTCCTTTCTTCTGTCTCCTGTCATGACCCTTCAGTGTCATCATATTTTGTTCCTATTACACATGGAAAATCTGATTTCCAGTCAAGGGATCCACTGCCTCATAGTTGACCGAGGCACTCATTCAGTCATTCATTCATTTTGGAAAGTATTTACCAGGCACCTCATGGTTTAGGTCGCTGAGGCCATGGAGGGCTGGAGGTGGATAGAGGTGGGTCCTGAAGATACTCAGCTACTCATGGGGCAAGAGACAGATGTATGGGCACTGGCCTGCCCGGGTGGCATGTGTTCTCACAGGGTCTCTTGCAGGGAGAAAGGCTTTCCGGAGGAGATGAGGTTTGATTGGTGCCTCCAGGACAAGGTGGCGAGGGTCCAGTGGAGAAGGGAAAGGGTGGCCCCGACATGTGCAAAGGCAGAGGTGGAATCCATGTTCTAGAGTCATTTGCAGCTGGATATGAGCCTGCTGTGGGTCAGAGTTGCAAACAGATTGGTAAATGAGGCTGGACAGGTGGCCAGAGCTCATTCGCAGCTCAGTGATGTCCGTGAATGGACATGATGAAGTGGTGCTAAGGGTCCCCGGTAAGGGGTTTAGACTTTGTCCTGAGGATGTTGGAGAAACATGGACCAATACTTTCCGTTCGTCAATCCCAGGCACTTCCCCACTGGTTGAAATCCCAATACACTAACCCCTCTTGCTTTAGGCCTCTGTGCAGAAGCTGGGATGTGGGCTCAGGTTTTCAGCCACCTTGGGGTGTTCTTTCTCCTGAAACAAGATCAGAGGGGAAAACAGTGAGGGTTCGAGCCTGAAGCTCCAGGTTCCTATGTAGCCCAGTGCACATCATCCTCGGAGCACCTCTTTTATAACACAGGTGCCCCCTGGGTGCTATGGAACCAAAATCAGCCATTGAAGAAACAAAAGGAGGAGCTAGAAAAGCCAGTGTGGGTCCTTGTTCAAGTCTCTTTCCTCCCTGGGCCTCAGTTTCCCCACCGTAACATTAGGACGTGGCTTTTATGATGGTTCAGGAGTTCTAATTCAAATTTTATGGCTCTCAGCCTGTCTCAGGGGGATAAAAGAAAATGAAAGAACTGAAAAGAAGGTAGCTGGCACCCTGCTGGGTCCCTGAGAAATGCAAGAGGTCTGGTTGCTCCCTCTCCATCTCTCTCTCTCTCTCTCTCTCTCTCTCTCTCTCTCTCTCTCTCTCTGCTCTCTGGGAGGGTGTGGATGTGGGTCTGTTTCTCTCTCTCTCCCTCCCTCTCCCTTTCCCTCTTCCTTCACCCCGTCAGAGGCCTCCACACTCTTCCCTTCACAAAAGGCCCCCCAGGCCCGGCCTGGTCCCCTAACAGCTTTCAGATGTGTCTCTGGAACAGTTCTTCAATTACAGCTGAGACAGGCAGAAAGCGTATGGCCTTGTGACTTTTGACCCAGGCCTGTGAGGTTGACATCTTCCTCTTTCTCCACCCCTCTGCCCCTGCCGGCAGGGTGGCCCAGGCTGCCTCCACCCTGGGCCTCCTCTGACACATTCGGTTACTCTCATAACACAAACAGTCGCTACCCTTTAGGGAGCGAGGGTTGAACTAGGCCTGTCCCAATCATTATATTGTTGAGTCGTGATCTGCCATGTGTGAGATGTGGATAATGTCACCCTATTTGACAGGTGCAGAGACCGAGGCTCAGGGAAGGTGAAGGGGAAAGCAAGGATTATCCCCAGGTTTTATAACCTAAAAACCTGAGACTCCTTCTTCCCAACATACCGTTATTCATGCTGCATGGCTAAGCAGAGAGGTGACCTCGGACCTTCTCGGTGGAGGAGATGTATTGCAGAAGCACCATGGAAACCTACACAGCCAATGGGAAAGCAGAGTTAAAAAGAATCCACCTCCTCATGTCTGGGCTCATTCACAGAGGCCACTCATGCAGCCTTTAATGTTTCCCTCCATTGAAATGCATCCCCCTCTCTCCCACTCAAGAAAGCATTTTCAAATGTGTACTGTCACACAAATAAGTGCTCTTCTATGGTCTTTATAAAAATCTGCAACTCACAAGCCCCTTCTCACACATCCTTCCACATAGTCCTTGAGACAGCCTCGCCCTGTTCCCATATTGTTGAGGCAGAAACTGACACTGAGAAATGAGATGTGGCAGGCCCGAGTCCCTTCATTTACTCAACTACTTACTACATGCCTGCCATCTACACAGTGCTGGGTTCCATGCCAGGGGCAAGGCAGTTCACACCCAGGCTGGGGCTTGGGTCCCACCGCCTCCACTTTCTAGATGGGTTGTTGTATGGGTAGTAAGGACTTACTCAATGTCCCCAACACTGTTCTGACCCCCACCCACACACTTTGCTACTTATTTCCACATCCTGGAGTTCCTTTGCGATCTTGCTTTCAGTCCCTCCCTCTGCAAGGTTTCCCAATCTGAACTCACCTTGCAGAGCCCTTACGTTTCACATCCACGCACGCTGCTCTATGAGGTGGACAGCAGCCTCTTGTCACCGATGCCTGATGCTGTAGATGCACTCCGCTTGCGAGTCACTTAGTAGCCGCTAGGTACCAGATCCACTGTCACGATATCACAGTGCTTGTTAGTCTCATTTTACTTCATGAAAGCCCCAACGCACAGGAGTAGTGATGCTGGCAATTTGGACATGCCAAGGAGTAGCCATAATGTGCTTCCTTTCATTGAAAAGGAAAAAGTTTGTAACTTAATAAGAAAAGAAAAAAAAAATCGTATGCTGAGGTTGCTAAGAACAAACCTTCTATCCATGAAATTGCCTAAAAGATCTTATTGTAGGTATGTATGTGTGGAAAAACATTGTACACATATAGGCATCCACTGAGGGTCACAGAACATATCTCCCTTGGATAAGGAGGGACTATTGTACAATATGGTTAAGAGCATAATCTTTGGATTCAGGCAGATCTAAGTTCTGGTCCCCTGTTGCTACTTAATATGTAATAATGAGTCAGTTATTTCCATCTTTGGAACCAATGTCTTTATCTCCAAAATGTAAACAGTCACAGTACCCAGCTCATAATCATGAAATAATGCATGTAAATGGCCTGGTACCTGCGAGCATTCTTGCTGGCAGCCAGCCATGCCAAGCGTTACAATGGGGCAGTGTGCCAGGTTCCCTGCACCTGAACTGCCAATTGTGCAAGGAAGGACTGTTTCTTACTGATTCACATTCGAGGAGACTAGGGTCCCAGAGGATAATCAATAGCCTAAGGCATGACGCTAGTGAGCACCAAGTGGCAGTAAGACTCCTGCTGCTTCCGCACACAGGGCTCTGGGCAATCCCTCCTCCACCCTCTCCCAAGGCCTCTGCAGCCAGAGGGCTCAGTGCTGGCATTCCTGTAGTACGAGGAGGTGTCTCTGTGGGCCTGTCACGGGCCCAGTGGCATGTCCCATTGCAGCCAAGGATGTGGAGCATGTATGGTCATGGGGCTCGCCGCCAGCTTGGCTTGTGGCATCACAGATACAAACCTGGCCTGATTGGCTGACAAATTCCTTTGTGCACCGAGAATGTCAGCTTCCCACTGTTTGCTATTTCAACTGGGGAAGCAAAGAAAGGACACTGCTACTGTTCTGTCTTAATTACAATGAGATTCCGTATTAATAGTAAGGAGTAGGTTAGATACCTATTCCTGGGATGGGCTAAGTATGGCCCAGTTCTTTAAAAAATAAATTGAGCTATTTTAAAGAGGTTTACACACACACACACACACACACACACACACACACACACACAACAAATGGTCTTTTTTCCGTAAAGATACTGGCTTCTGCTTTCTGTGACCCTTGTACCAAGAAGTTCTGATTCGCGGTGACTTTTGTAAAAAACATATTTTGGGGCGTCAGACCACTAGGAATCCATCCTTGGAGGGCCCATGTAGATCACCCAGTCCAGACCCCCAAAGCCAGCAAGGGTAGACCTGGAGCAGTAGGAGTCAAGAGCCAAGGGTACAGCTTTAAAGTAAGACAAACCAGGCTACAAGTCCTGACTCTTTTCTTTGTCTGGCCTGGTGACTTTGGACAGATTGCATAATTTTTTTGATCTTCGGTTTCCTCTACTGAAAGATGGAAACAATAAATGTGATTATTTATCTTAAAAAAAAAAAAACATACACACACACATACACACACACACACACAACGCATAGAAATGGCACTGTCTCATAGTTGGAGTTAGGCAAGTGTACCTGATGGAATTATATGTGTACAGAGTTGGTGTCCACAGACCTTTGGCCAGCTGACAATTTTTAAATTCATGGGCTTTGGAGTCAGACAACCTAGGCTTAACCTGCCAGTCCCAGGAATTTGTGCTTCTGGGCAAGCTACTTCTTCTTCCTGACCCTCATATAAAACAGAGTAATAGTGGCTATTCTTTTAGGATTGTTTGGGGGAATTGATGGTGAAAATGCAGGTAAAACTGCTCAGCTCAGTGCTTGACACATATTAAAGTCCTAGTACATATTAATTAAGTTATAAAATAAACTCATTTATTAAGTGCCTACCATATGCAATCAATCAGGTCTCATCATTCTGCAACTCGGAGACCATGGTCTTAGCCCGTTTTATGTAACATAAGGTGAGCTGAGGTATTGGGGAAGGAGGAAGGGAAAGAGACCACAGTTTCTTCTACTTGACCCCAGGAAGCCTCTTCCTACACTCACTACCACCTCTGTCCTTGAGGACAGATGAAAGAGGACGGCATGACAGAGACAAGACACTCAGATGCTCAACAATTCTATTCAGGCTGCTCCTGGCCTTCAAGTCTCACCTCCTCTTGGAAGTCTCTTTAGACTTCATTTAAACCACAGAACGCTGCGATCTGGAGGCATGAAGGGTCAGGGAGCCTTCTCAAGGTAGACCAGAGGGTAGGGACTGCTCCAGAAAGACTTCTGTGTGCTGGGTTGGACCTGAATCCACCTGGCCCGCAGTTTCCAGCTCTTTCCTTTTAAAGTCACACTGTCTATGTCTCCTAGCACAGCACGGCGCCTCGGGTGACATCATAGAAAGGTGGGGACATGCCTTGTACCTAGAATGACACTGAGACTCCCACAGGTACCCATAACCTTCCACCTCGCCTCATTTTACTAAAGCCACACCCGCTGCCCATTCCTCCAAAAGTCTGGGCTCCTTCTCACCTCAAGGCCTTTTCTTACTGCTCTCCTCTGTCTGGAAGGCTCTTCTCCCAGGTCTTCCTCCCGTAAGCCATTTGCTTCTGATTATTCAGTTCTCAGCCCAGTGCTCTCCACCTGAAGTCCTCTGTGGAAATGCTGTCTAAAACATCCACATTCCCCCTCCATATTAGTCTTCTTCACCTTCTCCTGTTATATTACTTCTCATATTTACCATTATAGAATATTTTGTTTACTTTTTGATTCGCTTTGTGCGTGCAGGGACCTTGAATCTCTTGCTCATCTTTATAACCTGAGCACCTTCCTACAATAATTCCCGGTACACACTTAATGCCCAATAAGTATTTGTTAAATGAATGAATGGAGTAAGATATGTGAGTGCACCCAGCTATGAAGCATAACATTGGGGTTCACTTCCCAAGTGCTCTGTTCCTCAGTAGCTGTGAGTCCCTGGAAAGATGCGCAGTCGAAGTCTCAGTTTCCTCAGGGGTGAAACCCAGGCGGTAATATTCCCTGCCTTCCAGGTTTGTTCGCTTGTAAATGAGAGATTAAATCCAAAGGGCCCAGTAAATTGGTGGCATTGCGTTGGTGCTCGGTAAATGGTTTATAATTATCTCTTTTTTTTTTGGAAATAATTTCTCCTGCAACTTAAGTGTTTCCGACCACACCTGTGCTGTGGTTTGGGTTCCTCTTTGCAATGCTTGTCCGGGGCTTCTCAGAAGCCGCAGCCGGTGCTGTATTTTCTTGCTGTGCTGCAGATTCACTCTGTACGCCGTGGACACGCGGGGGAGGCACTCGGAACTCAGCACAGTGACCCTGAGGACAGCCTGCCCACTGGTGGATGACAACAAGGCAGAAGGTAGGTGACCCATTACTTCACTTCCCAGTGAGCTATTGAGTCTCAAAGGCAAAGGGACTTGAGATGTTTTCCTAAGAATTTTATTAATTCTACTTTAAAATAACACAGCCCAGTTGGGGTGGCTCAGTTGGTTAAACATTATCCTGTACACTGAGAGGTTGCATATCTGATTCCCTGTCAGGACACATACCTGGGTCATGGTTTCAATCCCTGGTCGGGATATGCATGGAGGGCAGCCAATTGATGTCTGCCCCCTCCCCCCCCTCTCTCTCCTTCTCCCCCCTCTCTCTCTCTCTCTGTTTCTCTCTCTCTCTTTCTCTCATGCACACACGCCCTCCTCTCTCTCAGTATGTCCTTAGATGAGGATTAAAATAAATAAAAAAGATATCTTAAAATAATACACTCATATTGTTAAAAAAATATATATAAGAAAGATAAAAATCAGAGTAGAAAATAATGCAGAGTAAAAGTAAATGTGCCCCCCAGTTCTCCTAGAGGCAGCTGTTATTAGCAGTGACTTGGGACATATATAAATTTTGATCAGTCTTCAAAGATACAAGGAGGAGCTTTCGACTCAGGATTGGTGGAAAGCATATGAATGGTCATGAATGGCAAGCAGAAGATTCTGGATTTCATTTGAACTATAACTGAATGGGGACCTGTCAGACCTGATCACAGAAACATGCAGGGAAAATGGCAGAGGGGAGACAGAAGTAGACTACTGAGATGAACCCGAGACAGTTTACTTAAGCCTCTGTACTTGCTTGAAAGTTGAATGTTAAATCACAGGCACAAAACTTACTATGTTAACAATGAAGCTTGCCGTTATGAGCACTAACTTTGTGCCAACCCTGTGCCAAGTCCTTCACATCAGTTTTTAATATAGTCCTCCCAGTGCTCCTCGGAGTAGACATTGTTATCACTAGTTGAAATGAAAACTGAACACAGCTAGTTCTTGACATGTTCAGGATAGAACTGAGGTCTGTCTGCCCCCAAGGACCATGCAAGTGAATTCCTGCATGGATACGTCTCCCTTGTTGCAAAGCATGTCTCCATCCTCAGTTGCCTTACTGTCCAGTGATATGTGCTTCTTCCACCTCAGAGATAGCCGACAAGATCTACAATCTCTACAATGGGTACACGAGTGGAAAGGAGCAGCAGACTGCCTACAACATGCTGATGGAGGTCTCAGCCTCCATGCTGTTCCGAGTCCAGCACCACTACAACTCTCATTATGAGAAGTTCGGGGACTTCGTCTGGAGGAGTGAGGATGAGCTGGGGCCCAGGTATGCACGTGAGTGTGAGTGGAGGGGTACATTCTTCTTGCTTTCATTAGACTTGACCCTTTTCCCTGTAGGCTAAGAATGGGCTTTATCTAATAAATAAGGGTTGCACTCACCTTGGTCTAGATAGAAATGGGACATGGGAGGGAGGAAGAATCTTGGAATCTTAGCTTCTTGGACTTCTGGAATGTCAGAGAAGAGAGAAACATCAGTGCTCTTCTGATTAATCACTCCCCTTGCCCAACTTCCACCTCTGATTTTAGAGACGGGAAACTTGGGCTCCTTGTGGGCTTGTGTCCTAACCGAGATTATAGAGAGGCACCGTTGACAGGCCATAGCCCCAAATCCAGGGCTCTTCACACTCTTTCATAAGAAAGCTGAGAAAGAATGAAGTCCAATAGTGACCATGACTAAATACATTCATAACACATATTAAGGTATCCTTTTTGTCATCAGCAGTTATTGTCAACCACTGTTCTAAGTGCTATGGAGGATTCAAACATGACTAAGATGCAGTTGCCATTTTTCTGAAGCTTCATAAAGCAGCATATGAAATGGTGGCTGCATTTCTGTCTTGGACTTAACAACTTCATCCATCCATTCATTAATTCTTTCATTTATTCAGCACATACTCATTAGCACATTTTATATGTTAATTGTTGACCACACAATGGCAAAAAGGTAGAATAATCCCTACCTACATGTAGGTTGCTTTTGCAGGTAATTAAACAAGCAGTAGCACAGAATAGGAATAGTAAGTGTCATGACAGCAAAATAATAGGGCCCTTTGGGCAGGCGAGGCATAGACACCTGGTGAAGGCTTCCCAAGGGCTGACACTCTGAGACCCAAAGGGGAGGAGGGGTCAGGCAAGTGGAGGGAAAGAAGGATTGGAGGGTCTGGAGCAGAGGGACTCCCTGGAAAATGCTCAGAAGAGATGATGATATTACAGTACAGCTAGGTTTTTCCCCTGAAGTTTGACCATTTGCCTGCCAGGTATATGATTTTTGTCATGTCACCATACCATATATATTGTGTTCATTTGCTACCTCTTCCTTATATTCACTTTTTACTGCAAATATATTTGAAAAGAAAACACTGTATCCTCTTGTAAAGGAGAGCATAGCACCATCGAAGCTCAATAGAAAATTAAGCCTAAACATTCATACAACGGAAAAACCACGCAATTTTGTTCCATTCTGGAGCTACTCGAGGCTCTTCCTTTAAAAGGGGAGATTGGTGAGTGTTAGAATAGTACTAAGGCACAGTCCCAAACCAAGGTGTTTGTGTGTTTTTTTAAGTAATCTGGAGGAAGGCACGAGAGTGAACAAGCGAGCTAGCTGCTTTCCCAGTGTGATCCACTGCTGTTCAATACTGGGTATATGATCATCTCAAGCACCACCTCAACTCCATTCCCCTGCCTCAGGGGAACTCCTTCTGCACTTCGGTAAACACTGTGTGTGTAAGAACGGAAAGGATTTCCAAATTGCCAGAGCAAAGTGTGTGACAGCAGGAGCCGTAAAAGATAAGAAGGGGAAGGTCAGCAGGGGCCATTCCTGAATGCCCGCTAAGTAGGGTTAAAGAGTTTGGATTATCTCCCTGGGGTAATGGGAAGTTTTTCAAGTGTTTTTCACAGGGAGGGGGTGATATTATTAGATCTTCAAAGGAGAGAGATCCCTCTGACTGCAGTTGGAAGCATGGACCAGAGAGGTCCAGACAGGAGGGAGGCACGGAGGCCCTGGAGGCTGTTGTGATAATAGTCTGGAGAGACAGGGCCGTGCTCTGGGCCAGGATAGCATCCGGATTGCTGGGGAGAGTCACAGGACTCCTTGAAAACATTTAATGGGCTTTAAAAAGCTTTCAAATTACCCTGCAAGCTGGATAAAGTACGGTATCCTCCCTCTTTCAAGATGATAAAGAATTAAAGGCTCACCGGGGTTACATGAGCTGCCCAGAGTGGAACAGTTTTTTATGGAGTCTGGGTCTGCCCGGAACTCTCACCCTGAGTCCTCACCATTGCAATAACCTTCTGAAAAGGCTAAGTCTTCAAGGGAAGAGACCAGAGCCTGGTCCAGGATAAAAGGGACCTCCCCTTGGGTGGGGCCTTATCTGTTCTGTGGGGTCCTGGACCATACCTTTCTCCCTTTCTCACAAAAGGAAGGTTCTTTAGATAAAAGCAGAAAGAGGGCAGGTAGGCTTGCACCTCACTGTTGCCTTGCTGTTTGCAGGGAAAGACATGCCACTGTATGGGGCTTTGCCACAGGGCTCAGCAAGTTTGGATAGAAGCTGAACCAGTCCCACTCCTGACTCTGTCTTCACACCTTTGGGACCCTTTATGACCCTCCGGGACATAAGTCCCTGGCTGCCCAGGGAGGCTGGGCAGCTCTCTCGGAAATGGATTGCGATAAGTCGCTAACCTCTGGCCAGCAAGTCACCAGCCGCTGTCTGCCAATCTACACCCGGGGCACACAGCTTCCTCCTCCTCTGGTCTTCCCAGTCCCCAGAGGGCCTCTGGCATTCCTCCAACACTGCACACTGGCATGTCAGCAAGAACCAAGGCATGTGTAGCCTACTCCAATCCAGCACTGCTAGTGAGCTCACTGTGCACTCTCGGGCTCTGGTGCTCACTGGCCCTCAGTCGCCTCATTTGCAAAGTGATCAGGATCACCTGCCTAGTCTAGTGGTGCTTATTTATTTATTTATCTATTTATTTATTTATCTATTTATTTATTTATTTATTTATTTATTTATTTTTAATTCATGGAAAATTTATCTTCTAAGAAAATTTTACACAGAACCCCAGGACTTAGCTAGAATGCCATCACCTTAGTAGGGGTGTCGAACTCAATCAGAGAAGGGGCCAAAATCTAAAATCCAGCCTAAATCGCAGGCCGAATGGTTTACTGAACAGTCATAAACTGTCATTGTGATGGAAACGCAGCGGAGTGCAGTGATGACAGCGCGGTGCGGGCCACATTGCAAGGCCTGACGGGACGGATTTGGCCCGTGGGCCTTGTGTTTGACACATGTGCCTTAGAGTATGCTTAATACTTCTACTCGCTGACACCTCATGTTTTCATTTTTTGCACTATGCCTGTTTTAGTATCCTGTACCTCATAGGTCTTTACTTATATGTTACCTCCCTAACCCACTACAATGTCAGTTTGTGTAGCTGGCAGTCCTTTATATCCAATTCACTCCTGTAAGTAGGAGTGAATTCCTTATTGAATAATCACATAATGGGATGAGTAGGTGTGTGGACTCTGTGGGCCACTGAGTTGTTTCAAGAGAAACTAGAGTGGGTGGTTTGGAGCCCCACTTGCTGGGGTTCCTCTTTAACTCCCCACCAACACCAAGGTTCCTGTAGGTTTGTCTGAGCTATTGAGGATCTATAGATCACAGTAGCAAACACCTGAATTCCACAAACTAGTCTTTGCAGCTCAAAAACAGCCTTGTAAAATAATTCATTTTTCTTGCAAATAGTACGAAACTTGAAGAGCCCTCATTTCATGAATTGATTGGTTCATTGATCCATTTAATGTGCTTACTATGTGCCCAATGCTGTGCTGTGGGGTGGAAACACATGCGTGGAAAAGACAGCGTCTGCCTTTACAAGGCTCAGCATCTGGTGGGGAAAAGGCTGGTCAGCGGACAGGTGCAGTGAAACGTGATAGAAGCACCATGGTAGCTAAAGAGAGTGGGAAGCAGATTTTAGAGCAGTGAGTCTCAAACTGCAATGTGCGTGAGGATCACTTGTGGCCTTAGGAAAATGCAAATCAACTCGGCGGTGTGAGATGGGCCAGAGATGCTTCATTTATAGTAAGCTCTTAGGTGATAGCGATGTTTCTGGTCCAAAAGCATACTTTGAGTGACAAGGCTCTGGATGCGGGTAGCTGATGCAGCTACCTCAAATGTAGAGCTGAAGGAAGAATTTCTGGAGAAGAAAGTTAGAGTTAAATAATGAATAGGAGTCCTCCCGATTAAAGGAAGAGTGTCCACATTGGAAGGAACAACCTGTGCAAAGACAAGAGGGGGCCAGGCAAGAGACTATACTTCAGTCACGAAGTAGAAGTCTCACTGGGGCAGAGTTCAACGTGAGAAAGGTAAAAAAAAAACAAGGCTGAAGAGTTCAGCAGAGGTCAGGTCATGATGGCTCTTGGAGCCCTTTTCTGGAGTCTGTTCTTTCTCTTAAAAGCTGGTTTTAAACAGAGGAGCCCTATGGTCCAATATGCCAGGCCTCTAAAAGGTTAGCCAGGTATAGAACCATAAGATATAGGTGAGAGAGCAAGAGTGCCCTAGACCAGGAGCGATGGGGTCCTTATCCTTGCTTTGTTACCCACTTGCTGTGTGACTTTGGACAAATTCCATCCCATTCTGCACCTAGCTTAACTACACAAAAGGGCTGGACTTCAAAGCTCCTTCCAGCTGGTAAGCCATGGAACCAGCAAGCCCTGAAGGTCATAGGGACGAGAAAACAGACACCAGCCCAGCATGTCCTGTTTCTCAGGGACTAAGCTGGCTCAGGTGATAAGAGCATTTCCCGGGAGCATCCTGAAGATATCATGGGATAAACTCTGGTAGGATTCTGATGGTCTATAATCATCTACCTTCCGGATCTGTGGTCACATAAACCCCATAAAATTCAGTGACAAAAGGGCAGCTCTTCTACCTAGTGAACCTATCAGGCCACTGACCACCAGAGCCTGCTTCCCATGGCAACCACAGATTACTTCAAACATCTGTGCAGAAAAGACTTGCTGACACAGCTGTCCCAGCCACACGGTTCCTATTAGATTTGAAAATCTGAGCTCATAGGTGGCCAGGGACCAGCACTGGCTCCAGTCTGAACGTCCTTGACCACTCTTGGGCCTCTCAATCCTCTTGGTTACAGTAGGCTAAGAGGATAGAAGGATACTAGGGAGAAGAGAGTAAGTACTGGAAAAGGTTTTGTTTCAGTGGGATCGATCTCTCTAGCCGAGGAAGGATGTAGTCATGCCGTCAGCCCCACATGCTTCCACGGCAGACGCCGCTTATGGCTCTTTCTCAGCTTAGCCCGGTGAGAAGCGTTTCCCATCTGAGGAGATGGCACATTCGTGAACCAAGCTGCTGTGTCTTCAGTGCATCAAGTGTGAGGTGTCCCTGGATGTCCTTTCAGTACAAGATTATATTAGTTTCTTCCTTAGATATTGTGGATTGGTGGTCTTGGAAATTTCTAGGACATTGGGAACACGAGCAAACCTAGGCTTCCAGGGCCATATTCCTTCATCTTGGATGCAGATACTTTTTTTTTTTTTTTTTAATCTTTTGACATTTTCTGAAATCAGGATGGACTGTGCACATGGATGTGCACATTCAGCGTATTTTTTATTTTCTTGAAAGAAGTAGCATCTCTTATCATTGAAGATGTCTTAGAGCGGATAAATATAATACAAACAGCTCACACAGTGACTTTGAACAAGTGTCCCATAGAGCAGATTCCCATTGATAATTAGTATTTAATTTTCTTGAAGTCTTGAAGTTATATTATCTTGAAGTCTTTGTCAGTCCCAAACTGAAACAGTTTTGGGTTAGTTGAAACTCAAGTCATCCTTACCATCAGTTTAGGAATGGATTCTTGGGAAGGTAGCACAGTTTCTTGTGACAGAATGAGGAGACAAAGCCCAATGTAACTATTTTCACCAGTTGCCTTAAAATTCATATTTCAAGCCTGATGTTGAGGATTATATTCAGGCTCACTTATACCACCGAGGCCTGGGAATAAAGCACACACTTTAGAACTGTGGTGAGAATGATGGCACATAGTAGGTACTCAATCAGTTATAGTCATTATCATCCCTGACTCTAGTTTTTCTCACCAGTTGTCTTCACTTACTAGAACAACATAACCATTTGCTTAAATTCCCCCTTCAGTGGACACCTCCACTCCTGCTTTCAATACTTTCTCAGAAGATGTGCTTTTGAGGCAACCTTCATCATCATGACCTGGCTGCAATTTGCATATGTCCCTCTTACCAGAAGTGACTGGGGATCTCCACTGTGTCCTGACCCGGCCAGCATGAATGACATCAGTAGTACTTCCCTTCATCTGCCCCCTCCACTTCTAGAGATTGCGTTCCAAGTTTTTGTAGCCATGTCATGCCCTCGACTCTCATTAAACTTGAGGTCACCTGACACTGACACATTGGAGCTCAACTCAAGGAGGTGGGTGGAGGGAAGGAGGCCAACAGGAATGTTTCCTTATTGCCTCTTCTCTTCCTCTCCATTCCAAAGCCCCCTTAGAAATTAGGTCTCTGTCTGATAACTGTGTCAAACAGCTGATTGGGTAATAGTGCTGGGAATAGAATAGTTGGTCAAAGGTTCTACAATTCCCAGAGTAGTAGCATCTACTACTGATCCCAGCCCCTGACTCTTTCACAAGCCAGCCCTGTCTCAATCTGGCCTGCTGATAGAACCAGTAAATCAGTATGTGGTGGCCCTCCTTCACCTCTTGCTTCCTATCCCAGCAGACTTGAGTCCTGTATGCCATGAGGAAGATTTCATCTTTGGTATTTGAGGAATGTGGTCACTGCCTGTGATCACTCCCTCGAGGGCAGTGGCTCTCAACCTTCCTAATGCCAGGACCCTTTAATACAGTTTCTCATGTTGTGGTGACCTCCAACCATAAAATTATTTTCGTTGCTACTTCAATTTTGCTACTGTTATGAATTGTAATGTAAATATCTGTGTTTTCTGATGGTCTTAGGCTCTACAGTAGCGGTTCTCAACCTCTAGGTCACAACCACAGGTTGAGAACCGCTAGCAGGGTTCTCATAGCCCAAGACCATCAGAAAACACATATATTTACGATTTGTAACAGTAGCAAAATTACAGTTATGAAGTAGCAACTAAAATAATTTTATGCATGGGGATCACCACAACATGAGGAACTGTATTAAAGGGTCGCAGCATTAGAAAGTTAAGTGTCCCCTTGATATATTCCCATGGCACCAGGCAAGCTCTCAACCCAGCACTCACCCCTGTATTAGAGGCTGTTACCATTTCTGTCTGCCTGTCTCCTGCCACTGACTTATAAATATGCTCAAGGCTTAAACCAGCACACAAATAATAATGATGGTGGAGGAGGTGGCGGTGGAGGTGGTGGCAATGACGGTGATACTTTCTAACACACATGAGCTTACTGTGTGCCAAACACTCGCCTAGGAGTTTTACACGTATTAACTAATAATTGACACGTATTATTTAATCATTGCTATAACTCGATGAGGTAGGCAGATGTTGTTTTCTTTTTCTAAATCAGGAAACAGAAAGAGGAAGTCGCTTCTTAAAAGCACAGGGAGCAAAAGCAAACCCTAGCCTAAGAGCAGTGGTACCTGTGTGTTGTCTACTTCATTGCCTGCTGCCGGTCTTGCCCTCCCCCAGTTGATTCTCTGGGAGCAGGCAGTCTGGACTGGCACCTGTCGCTTTCCCAGTTTCCCACTGTGTCCTCACTCACACACTGGATTCTAGCCATGAGAACTTCTATGGAATCCCTTATCTCTTTGCCTTTGCCTCTGCCCCTTGTTATGTCCTTACCCTCTTCATTGCCTGACCCCTCCTCATTTGTGAGGCTCGCCACAAGTTCCCTTCCAACTACGACCCAATCCTGCCCCCATGTTCCCAATCCTGCCTAGGTACCTTTCTCCGTTTTCGCACAAGTCCTGTGCCTCCTTAAATCATTGCCCTTGCCACCTGTGCTGTAACTTTTAATCTGCCCGTCTTTCCCACTGGATGGGGAACTCAGCCACATACTAAGTGCTCAATAAATGAGCAACCGATGACTTTATCCCCATTGACATCACAACAGCCCCATTTTTCAAGCGAAGACGCAGGCTTAGAGACGTTAAGTAAGTCTCCCAAGGGCATGAGCTATTAAGGAGCAGATTAAGCACTCCAAGCAGAAGGGGTAGGAATAGCCTCCCCAGCCTGCTCTTAGGAAGGGGCCTGCCGGAGGGGGTGAGGACTAGGGCAGTGCGGCCACTCCAGTGCGATTATAAAGCTATGAATTCTTGGCACCTCAGGAAGTATTCCACCCAAGTGGGGAGCTATACAAAGAGGACTTTTTGAAAGGCACCTCATAAATTGTGCCCACAAAACGCACACACATAATCCCGGCCCTTTTCCAGCCGCCACACAGGTGCCTAACACAGTCTCCCATTTGTGGGGTCTGTGGTCATAAAGCCGCCTGCCTCCTGGGGTCTCAGAGGGCCATGAGGAGGACAGCGGGGGGGCGGGAGGGAGCCTGTTATTTAGCCCCTCAGGCTTCCTGGAGATCTAGAAGGTAATGGGGTGATGTAAAGAAACGTGGGTTCTACAGGAGGCATGCACGTGGACAGTGTCTTGGACTTGTGGTTTGACCTGGGAAAAGGATATTCTTTTCTCTCCCTAAGGCTGTTTCGACATCTGTAATGAGAGTTCAGACTGGATCATTGGTTCCCAAGTGGGATTGCTCTTGGCATCTGGTGGGCAGAGGTCCGAGGATGCTGCTGAACTTTCTACGGGACAGTACCCCCTTTGAGAAACCCCAGACTAGGTCATCTCAAGGATCCTTTAGTTTTCTATGCAGCCCTCATTCTCTCCAGGGCTCCTCACTCTGGTGCTGGATACAGGGCCCTGGGTAAATTACTAATGATGGCCACCAAGTACAGAGTGATTCTTGCTCAGACTACTGTTCAGTATGACCTTAATCCTGAAACATCACCGTATTATAGTAAGTAGTAATTCTTTATAAGAGTAGCTGTCATTTACTGGGCACTGACTTTGTGCCAGCCAGGCTTTGGAAATTTCTCGGATAATCTTTCAGCCTGCTGAGGAAGGTAAGACCACTGTCACTGTTGTAAAGGTGAGAGCAAGGACATGCAGAGACCCTGTGATTTGGGGACACATATACTAGGCTTTGACATACGATTCCAAATTTCCTGACTGTGAAAAGAGAAGGATGGAATTAGAGAAGTATGAAAGCAAATAGGGAGGGACTTGTGGATTTTCATGGCCTGCATTCAAATGCCCAACGCCAAGGTCAATGTGATGTTTGACCTTGGTCAAGTAATACCATTTTTCTCTGAGCCTTTGCTTCAGGGCTATTGTAAAGACAAATACACATTTTAAAATGTATGTAAAGGACCCATTTCTTCTTACACGTGGTATCAATAAATTTTAGTCATTATTCTTGTTATCATTATTATAACAATTTCTACTGTGTTGGAGGTGAAAAGCTGATGCCTGGGACTCTCCTACTTAGCAAAGGGTTATTACTCCTTATCATTTTTTTTGACATGGAACAATTGGAGAGGAGAGGCAGAGGGTGATACTGGAATGGGCGTTTGAAGTGCCACACTCAAGTCAGGAATGGATAGGAAATCGCTGGGACGTCAAAGCCTCCTTTGTCTATTGATTCTTACCCGTCCAAGACCTACCCCTTGACTGGGGCTTCTTCCTTCCTCACTCTCCCCCTGCCTTTCAGGAAGGCCCACCTGATCCTGAGACGACTGGAGAGGGTGAGCAGCCACTGTTCCAGCCTCCTGCGCAGCGCCCACATCCAGAGCCGCGTGGACACCATGCCCTACCTTTTCTGCCGCAGCGAGGAGGTCCGGCCCGCAGGCATGGTGTGGTACAGCATCCTCAAGGACACCAAAATCACGTGCGAGGAGAAGATGGTGTCCATGGCCCGGAACACGTATGGGGACTCCAAGGGCCGGTGAGGGGGGGCGCCGCCCTCCCTGAGCACAGAGACTCTCCGTGGGAGGGGGAGCAGCACTCCCGTGGATTCCGGGGGCCTAGGTGGGCTGGGAGACAACGGAGGATGGGCTCAGCCAATTAGGCTTGGCAGTGAGGCCAAAGCAAACTCTCTCTCTTGTGGATAGCTGACAGAGGACTTTGTAAACACTGGAATTATCCATTTTTCTCTATCTTTTATTTTTTCTAAGATATTATTTGACTCTATCCAAGTCTCTCGTTTTTTCAACGTTTTCTTATGGATGGCGGTCAAGTCCAAGGCAGGAGCTTTCAGGAGACCAAGCGGCCTTTCCTCCTCTTCCTTCCCGCGGCCACACTCAGCTTCCTCCCAGCCCTGGACCCCGGGAGGAGATGTATGGAGAGATTATCCAATCCGCCCTCCTCAGCTTCAGGAAGGAAGCCCAGAGGAAGCTGCAGTGAGGAAGCATGGGTCTTTGGGACTTGACTCCCAGCTGGCATTGACTTTGCAGGGCCTCGGCCTCTTCCTGCTCCCTGTGTCCCTGCAGGACTTTCCATGCATTAAAAATTCCTATTGTCTCTCTCTTTCTCTCTCTCTGCTTGGGTGGTATTTCTTACCAACAGGGGACCTCTGTTTATTCACTCAACAAATATGTTTTGATTATCTATTATCTGCCAGGCATGAACATGGAATGGAAGACAGAGGAACTCCCTGCTCTCAGGGAACTTATTGTCCAATGGAAATGAGAAGTAATCTAGTGATTTGGGGCTGCGATGGGTGAAGAGTAGAGGTTCTCTGAATGCATCGTTGGGTCATTAGACAAAAGGACAAAATCGTGTTTTTTTTTCTGAAAGAGTGAGACCTCTGATCCAAAGAGGGGGGAGGGTAAGCCAGACAGAGTGAAGAAGGATGGGATTTGCTCCAGTCAGATGGGACATCATGAGCAAAAGCGATTGAGAAAACAGAACTCATTGGAGGGCTGCAAGCACAGTCATTGATCATAGAGATTGCAGCAGGAGGTAGCTAGCGGAAAGGCTGGGGGGGCTAGGCAGGGCTGAAGAAGTCTCGAGTGAAAGGTTTGGCAGTATTTGCAGTAGCTGAGAGCCCAAGAGTGATATAGCCAACTTGCTCTTTATGAAAAAACCATGCCAGCTTCGGGGTGGAGGTGGGACTGGAGAAAGCCCCAAAGAAAGTGACTGTTGTCATTTTCAGGCAACAGGAGATGGTGGTTTGGATCCTGTGGTTCTGAGGGAGACGGTCCACCTCTGAAGTCTTTTAAATGACACTTGAACTGCTTCCAATGTGTTACCTGAGAGGGTAATGAGTACAGAGAGGCATTTTAGATTCCTAACAGCTGGACAGTAGCTCAGAGGAGCCGATTGATGTAGAGGAAGTGTGATGTAGGTCAGGTATTTCATAAAGTAAGGATGACACCTGGCAGGGATAGGGAATCTTTTTTCTGCCAGGGGCCATTTGAATATTTATAACATCATCCTCAGGCCTTACAAAATTATCAGCTTAAAAATTGGCCTGCTGTATTTGGTCAAACATTTAATTATATAACTCACCACTTAATTAGTGCCCTGCAGAGCCAGACCAAATGATTTTGCAGGCCTTACACAACCTGTGGGCTGACGTTCCCCACCTCTTTGAGAGTTGGGCACTGAGGATTGAGAGAGAAAAAGATACTGAATATCAGTAAAATATAAACAGTTAGAAATATGCCTACTTCTCAATATTGGTGAGTGCTGATGAGATCAACAAACCCCTTCCTGAAAATCTATACCCTGAGGTTATTGCTCCACCTCCAGATTTTAATCCACATGGGAAACAAAGCAGAAGGAAATTCTTCCAAATGACTCAGGTGCCTAGAGATCTGCTCAACTTCCAACAATCTAAGCTCAAAGGTGTACTTTCAAGAAATATGACTATTGGATTTATGTTTCTGGAAGTATAGAGGTGGAGTTCAGCTGAATAAATTTTTCCTACAGTTTGGATGACCCTTCTCCCAGGAACAGTATGTTCAGAGAGGAACCCACATCTTATACCAGAAAAAAAGTAATACTTACCATTCATTAAGTACTTGCCAGTGTACTTTGTCAATTGCACATTTTAGACAGTTATGGTATAAAAGAATGCCATAGACTGGGTGACTCATAAACAACACAATTTTGTTTCTCACAGTTCTGGAGGTTGGGAAGCCCGAGATCAAGGCGTCAACAGATTTGGTGTCTGGTGAGAGCCTTCTTCTTAGTTCATAGGTGGAAATCTTTTGGTGTCCTCACGTGGTGAAAGGGAAAGGGAGATCTATGAGATTTCCTCTGGAAGGGCACTAATCCCATTCTCAAGGGCTGCACCCTTATGACCTAATCACCTCCCAATGGCCCCACCTCCAAATACCATCATATTGGTGATTATGTTTCAAAATATACATTTGGGGTTGGGGGGCACAGACATTTAGTCTGTAGCTTTATCATATTCCAAGCTCTGTTCTAAATTCCTCTCATATATACCCTCTTTTGAACCATAGGTCTCACACCTTTGCTGAGTCTCCTCATTGCTGTAGCTTTCCATTGTCTTGACCCAACCTGAAGAAAAACTTAGCTCATCAGTGGCAGAAAGTTAAACTTTCCAATGAATGTGACTGCTGCCATTCACCAGCTATTACTCTGGGTGAGTAATTTGACCTCTGAACCTCAGTTCCATCATCAACACAATGGGTTCAATGATAGTCCCACCTGGTGGGGTTGTTATGAGGCCTGAGTGAAAGGGTAATGCTAATACATCTAGCACAATATACAGTCACATTTTCTTTCTCCTCATAGAGACATTATACATAATGCTATGAACTTGGGGAAGATAACTAGGAAAAGGTATATATGGAAGTCTGATCAAGAGTCGAAATGAATAGCCAATAGCCAGTGGGATGTATGAGTTGTAAATAGTATAAAAAATTTAACTCAAAGAGAAGTTGCAATGATGGTGGAACTTATGCAATAGCAAGAATCCCAAGAAGTATGTGGTTTTTTTGAGCCTCTCACAGACAGCGGTGGCCTCTGGATCGCTGCTCTGTTAGCCAAAGTTAGCTGGTTTCTAAGAATACGTGCCATCTAGCTGTCTCCCTCTGGTTTCAGTCTCCATGTCCTGATACTGTGGAGCCTATAGCCTATTGCCCTTCCCAGCCACCACAAGGCCATACATTGGGAGATTTCAGAATCCTGACTGGACAGGTGTGTGTGTGTGTGTGTGTGTGTGTGTGTGTGTGTTTGCCCTGCCATGACAGAAATGGAGGTTAGAACAATATTTGTTAAGATGTTTCATTAGAGCCCTGGCCAGTGTGGCTCAGTTGTAGGAGCATTGCTCCATACATCGAAAGGTCGCAAGTTTGATTCCCAGCCAGGACACATGCCCAGGTTGCAGGTTCAATCCCCGATCAGTGTGTAAAGAGGAGGTAATCGATTGATGTTTCTTTCTTAAAACAGTATTTCACTCTCTTCTCCCTCCCCCCCCCCCCCCAATCAATAACAACATATCCTTGGGTGAGGATTAAAAAAATAATAACAAAATGTTTCATTGGAAAAAGAAAACTTCTTGAAATGCAAATGAGGCTGCTGGGTCCAGCACCCACCTTGGCCACTGCACGGCCACGTTGATTCATGTGGTGCTGTGGAGAAGACCAGCAGAGCTCATGTCCACTGTGCTGGCAAAAATTGGGTTTTTCATGTGGTTTCCACCACTGAACAAGGAAGTTGTAAAAACACAGAAGTGTGTGTTGGGGTGCACAGGGAATCTCCCCTAGATGATTGCCATCTTCTGTGTGGTCAGAAAGTGTTTACTTTGGGTAGGGTTTATGACAAAGAGTGGACTGCATAGGCCTATGCTCTTAACTGCCATTTATGATGTCCTTATCATATCAGTGACTCTACATGTGTATCTCATTTAACTATGTACAACACAGTCATGTGCTATTCATAGTCTTACAGTGAAAGAAATGGAGGTTTAGGCAGGCTGAATAACCTGTTCCAAATCCTAAAGCTAGTAGGCAATGATGTTGAAATACTGAGATCCCAAATTGGGCAGACTAAGTATTTCAAACTGGTGAGCACAGGGCTTACTGCCTCCGTGGGCAAATGTGGGTAATGCCCCCTCTTCATTCTAAGTCAAAAGCTAAATTCCTGTCACTTCCAGCCTGTACCTGAGTGCTAATTTCTAGGTTTGGGGCACTGAGACTATCAGGACTGAGACGCTGCCCTTAAGGAAGTCCCAGAACTTAGCTAACTAAGTACTGTGTGAGAAAATCAGATATTTTGGAGTCATGCCAATCCAGGTTTAAATATTAGCTGTGCAATTTACAGTGAGGAAGGGCTAGACCCTGAGACTTGATAATAGGCTCAGGTTAGAGGTTAATTTAACCTCTCATAACCTCACTTGATTCACCTATGAAGGGGATAAACACTATCTCAAAGGACCGTTGGAAAGATTAAATTAGATCATGTATATGTAAAGTCATTGGTACTTGAAAACAAAAGCTCTCAATAAATAGTTATTATAATGTCTTACATACAGGAGAAAGGATAGGTGTGATGATGTTGGCCATTGGAAAGCAGGCATCAGGGAAGCCTTCCCAGTCAAAGGGTGGATAAGAGTTCAGTGAGAGGAGCAGTATGAAAGGGGCATCATGAGTAGAGAGGCCAGCATGTCAGTTTACGGGATGGTGAGAGACTGGTGTGGGCTGAGCGGTGGAGGCTGTGTTTCACAAGGTTGGCAGAGCCATACACACTGGCCATTGGAAAGCATTGAATTGAACACAAGAATGTTACGTGTGCAGAATAGCACTTGGAAGAGACTCCTCTGGCTGTAGGCAGGAGAGTAAAAGGGAGAGTCAGTGTCATGGTGAATGGATAGGATAGGATAGGATAGGATAGGATTAGGATTAGGATTAGGATTAGGATTAGATTAGGATAGGATAGATAGATAGGATAAGAGGATAAGTTAGGATAGGAGAGTACAGGGTAGGAGAGGTAGGATAGGGTGGGTAGAATAGTTAGGGTAGGATAGGGACTAGATGAGTGTTATTTTAGAGGGAGATGATGCTGCTGTGGTAAGGCTGGATCTGAGTGGTATTATGGAAGTTAAGTCAATAGGACTTGCTACCTTCCCTTTTCCCTCTGGTATCTGAATGTTAGACTGGGCAGAACCAGTTGGGGAATGAAGTAGATGATGATCACATGGGTTCAATACAGTGCATAGATGAGGCATGATTTACATCATGCAGGTAAAGTAATTGGAACATATTAGAGCCAAAAATACAACTTTATGTGGAAATCCTGCATGGGCCTGTGTGTAACTATGCACAAATATGTTATGACTTTCAAATGCAGGTGTGTGAACCATAGTGAGAGGCTGTGGAAAGCCAGTGTAGAGTACCAGACTTAAGGAAAGAGTGCTGGATTCATCACCATTGTCATCATCTTCTCCCCTCCCTACCCTCTACTCCTCCTCCCCCACATCATCATCATCACCACTGCCACCACCACCTTTATTTTCATTACCATTATCATTTAATTGATTGATTACTTACTATTTGCCAGATTCTTTACATATGTAATGTTTTATATACTCATCAAAACAACTTTGTGTTATATTAATTATAATTCCCATTTTATTGATGAAGGGATTGGACCCTAGAAGGTTTAATAAATTTTCTGGACTCAGGAAGCTAGTAAGTGGCAGAACCAAAATTTCAAACCAGATTTCAAATGACCCCAGATTTTTAACTACCATATTCTGTTGCCTCCTCAGGTGGGGAGCTCTGGATTCTAGCCTTGCCTCTGTAGCAGAGTGGCTAGGTGACCATGAGCAAGCCATTGACCCCCCTGAGGGCCTTCATATGCCCCCTCCACATGGGGAAGACATATGTGCCATGGACATGAGGAGTTATACCACATGATGATTGGTGTACAAGGAACCCTAGTTCACCTCTCTCCCTTTTTTTTTTTTTTTTTCACCACTTTGTGGGAACCCTTAACACGACCCACATGATTAGGGCCCACTCAGGGTCTGGTTTCTGGAGGAGGCCACACACTAAAATGAAGGGAGAGACTAGAAAAGAGTTAATTTGGGACAAATGGGGGGCCAGGCGGAAGTCAACCTCTAGTGGGAAGACTCTCTAGGCTCTGGCCTTGCTATCCCTTTTATTGAGACTGCTATGGGATATACCCATTACCCTTAAGCAGCTTTGGGAAACACCCAGTACCCTTAAGCAGCTTTGGGAAACACCCATAGCCCTTAGGCAGGTAATAAGCAGATTATCATATCAGTAGGATTTACATGATTACAAGATGGGGAAGTTGCCTCAGTTACTATTGTCTCAATTAGATAGGGTGTGGTTGGCTCTGACCTTTCAGAGCTTCAAGGTTGACCAGCCTCTTTCTATTAGTGAGACAATGATTGATTTCCGGCACCACCTCCCTTTGAAGTTGAAAAGGCAGAATGAGTGGCTCCAGTAGGCCAGTCTGGAGAGGATAAGGTCCCAGCAAGGCTGGAGCAGAGCCTGGATCACCAGCCAACTCTACTGCCCTAAGACAACCCCAGTCTCACACTTAAGGTCATAGATGCCACTGGTTGTTAAAGGTCCATTGCCTCAGACAAGTGACCTCTCCATGTCTCAGTTTTCTCTTCTGCCAGTTGGGAAATTAGCAGCACCCTTCACAAGGTTTTAGTGAAAAGTAAATGGGTCAACACATTGGATACTTAGAACAGTGCCTGTCATGTAATAAGTATTAGTTGTCATTTTTGTACTCAGCGCCTTATTCTATAACCGCACTGAAAAAATCTCAGAAAATGCCCTCTCCCACCTCCCCCCTCTCTGCCTTGCACATGTGGCTTCCTCTGCTGGGAATGCCCTTCCAGTTTGGGCAGATTCAGCAGAAACCGTGTTCACTGGCTCCCTGAGACCCTTTGACTCTCCCAGGAGAAGGTAACTGTCTTTGGACTCCTTGCCTTATTACAGCATTTTTCTCTCTCAATTGCATTGCCCCCCTCCCAACCTCCCTCCCACTCCCCCATAGGACTAGGAACAACGCAAGGGCATAGATTGGAAAAGATTCTTTCTGTACATGGCCTTTTACTGGACCTAGTGCATAATAAAGTTAGCTTGTCCAGGAAAATGGAGCTTGATGCCTAGAATGAAGGGAGCCTGAAGGAGGCACATGAAAGCCTAGAATCCCTTGAGAAGAGTGGCCCTTCCCATTTGTACCATCAACGTAGTATACCCAGGCTCTGAAGAGAAGGTCACAGCCAAATACAACCCACAAGCTTTGTGTGTGGGGTGTACCCATAGGCTATGTGTGTAGATTTACCCATGGGCTCTGTGTGGGGATGTACTCATGGGCTCTATGTGGGGGGTACCCACGGGCTTTGTGTGTGTGGGGTACCCGTGGGCTTTGTGTGTGGGGTGTGCTTTTTAATGGGCTTCTACCTATAAAACTGCCCGACCCTGAATGGCACTCACTGTCTCCCTTTGGAAACTTTGCTGCATGTGTTTGTACACATTACAGCAGAAGCCAAGCTGCTCTGTTTTCCTGGTTTATGGGAGCTGGCAGCAGGAGAGGGCGAGGGCCACAGGTGTGCTCTGATAGTCAAACTGTGTGTGTGTGTGTGTGTGTGTGTGTGTGTGTGTGTGTGTGTTAGAGAAGGAAATAGAGAGACAAAGAGATGATGAGGTTGGGGAGGAAGTTGAAGTTCTGATGTCAGCGAGCCCCCCAATGGGAAGTTGAGATTTCAGATTCTGGACCTACCTCTGACCCTGAGAGGTGGTGAGACCCTGGGCCAGCTCCTCCCTAGTGCTGCCCTCAGTGTCTTTTCATAAAGAGATTGGTTGGACTAGACCTTCACTGGAGACCCCTTCAGCTCTGATAGTCCAGGCTTCTCAAGCCCTCAGAACCCACAACTGGAAGCAGAGTAGCCAACTCTGTGTATGTGTAAGGATAGATATTGAGGCTTACAAAGCAAGCTCTCAAGAGATAATTGTTACTCATTTAGGAAAGCTACTCCAACCATGCCACCCAAATTCAGGGTAGGGGCTTCTGCACTTGGTTCTCATAATCCCCATATTTCTGTGCTGTTTCTTCTTAATCCACTGAGTTCTCATTAACCTTTTAGGTGTCTCTTTCTTCCTAAAATATAAACTCCTGGTAGAGCCATGTTTAATGTCTGCCCGATACAGGTCAAAATACATGGTAGATGGTCAGAAATGTGGGTTGATGTAGTTCTACATTGTCTCAAGACCATTTTTATTGGAGTCTTCAAGGAAACAGCTCCCATCTGTACTTTGTAGACAAGGAAACAGGCTGGATCTGTGCTCACATGGGGTCTCTAGCGTGAGCCTTTGGGGTCTTTCTTTTGATCTGCAGAGCAGCCCCTTTGCCACAGGTCTACTTTTGGGGTTGCCGTGGAGCCCAAGGGGATGGAAAGACCTAGCAGGAACTGGAAAAATCTGTCCAAATGTAAGGCTGAACTCAGCCCTCTCCCCGTTGGCCAGAGAGGCAGGTGTCCTGGGCATGCAGATTAGAATGAGGAACTCGGTCACAATAAGAGCAATGATTGCCATTCATTGAGAACTTTCCAAGGCCACAGTATGTGCTGAGCTATTGTATATCTCATACCCCATGATGCAATGGTTGACACTGCATTTTACAGAGCAAGTCCTGAGGCATAGAGACATTGGGTGAGGTGCCTAGAGTCATGCCCTTCCTAGGAGTTGGGGTACAGTTCTGAGTTAAGCTTCAGTTATTCTGCAGCTCTGTTTGCATAGCCATGTCAGGGGCCAATGTTCCCATTTTAGACATGGGAAGACTGAGGGCCAGGAGGAGAAAGTATCTGTCGCAGGCCATGCAGCTGGCAGAACCAAGAGTAGAATATTCCCTGATTTTATCTCCAGTGCTTTTCTGCCCCCTCTGCCACCCCACGCCCCTCTGACGTCCGGGCAGGTAGGGAGGGGCAGGGAAGAAAGCCTTGCCTCTGTTCAGGAAGCAAGGCCAGTGCCAACTCAGGCCAGCCTCCCAGGTGGCTCCATAGAACAAATACCAGCCTGGTTGCAGTTCACCAGGTTTTATGATCAGGGATGACGTAGTTTCTTCACTCACTTGCAAGCTATTCAACTCCACTGTCAAGGAACAGCGTTACCGGGCAGCACAAGAAAGGCATGTGTGTAGAGGGGCCATCTGTGGCATCGGCAGCCTGGCCTTGCCTCATCAGGAAATGAGAGCATGACCCGTGGGTTCCGTGGCCTTAGGCAGATTTCTTCTCCTCTTTGGATCTTGATTTCCCATGCAGTATGATTTGGAGAATTAAACCAAAATGTCCCAATGACTCAGGAGCTGGGGGAATACAGATTTCTAAGCACCACTCATTGAAACTCTAGTGTCTCAGGAGCAACCTGGGAATCTGCATCATTGCATGTCTCCCACATGACTGATACATGCCGTATGTGAGAACTACAGATCTAGAGGATTTCCAAGAACTTTTCCTACCAGATCAGAGAGTTTGTGAGTTTACACAGAGAATACACCGAGGCCCAATCTCATCTTCAGAGATTAGAATGGTAGGCATGGAGCTGAAGAAATGAACTTCCTTGTTGGCATGCAAGAGAATAGAGTGGAGACGAGAGGTCTGCCCAGGGAGGCTAGCTTTGTCTTCATGTAGGGGATGTTGTGTGTGTGAGGTGGTGAGCTTTCCATCCATAGAAAGGCACAAATGGAGTCAGTGAAGTTGAAGTTCTCATCCCCAGGACAAAGAACAAACTAACGATTGAAGAACTGTTAAGGGACAGAGGAATTCTGGGAGTTAATCAAATGTGGGTTTAAATCCCAGCTCCCCAAAACCTGGGGACTTTACAGACCTAGAATTAGATTTCCCACCAGAAAAATAGGACTCACTAGATTCATCTACCTCAACAGGACACTGTAGGGGGAGACCTTACAAATAAACAAGAAAGGGCCTGGCATAGACCCTGGCACACAGTAGGTGTGTGTGTACTTTGCTTTCTCTTAGGTTTTCACTTGCCCATTCCTTTGGCATCACTCCAGGTTCCTTCCAGGAAAACCTAACTTCAGGGAGAGAGAGAGAGCTTCTCATCCAACCACCTGTCCTGTTACATAAGAAATGGGCTTATGCTAAATACAAAGTCAACAAACTCAGACAGAACACAGGGTCCTCACTGGTCAGCAGAAGTTTCAGTGGTTGGCTGGGCATGGGACATGTGCCACAGATGAGAATTCTTTGCCCTTGTTTCTTTTAAGTCTTAAGTGAATCTTCCAGTAGGGGATGGGCCAAGCTCAGCGCTCATTCTGCACATCTGTAATCGGGCTAATGGCATTTGGACTTGTTGAACCTATTTGTTTCAGTTCAGTGGGATGGAGCAGTGAACTCTATATAGCGCACACTGCAGCTCTTGATGCTGGGCAGTATTTTATTTCTAAGCAGTACTGACATAAGGAAGCATGGCACTGGGTACCTAAGCCTTTTCCTTGTCCCAGTCACTGCACAGTGCAATGTCAAATTTAAGCCTCCACGTTGTGCCCCTGTTCTGTTCACACCCGGTCACTGTTCATCTCATGCCTTATAACCAAGATGTGCCACGTTGCTTGAAAGTCCTCAGCCACTGCTTGTTGTTCTAGACCTCTTAGAGTTCTAGACCTCTCAGTCTAGAACTCTACTCATTCTGCTTTCATGAGCGTGCAGACCTTTGCTCTTCTTTTTCTTTGGCCTAACTCTGTGAGGCAGTTGCAATGTCTTCTTTTGGGTGCTCAGTAACACTTACTGCTTCTCAGCAACACCCTAATTTCTTGGAAGGACAGGGTAGAGAACCCACTGGGGTGGATGGTGTGGTGGCATTTAAAGGGTTATCATCCACCCCTGCAGAGGAGTCTTCCTGCTCATGATCCGCATAGGACCTGCTGTGCTGAAACCACTCCCAGGAGTGAGGGGCACAGAGAGGGGTGTGTTTCGCTGTAGAACCAGGAGATGTTTTAGCTCTTCTTGCTGCTGAGCCTCCGAACAGCCTGGCTTTCTAGCTCCTTCAAGCCTTGGTCTCTGTGCTTTATAAGGGGAGGGCAGAGGGCAGCCCCCACTGAATGCTTGCAATGAACTCTCCTTCTGCCACTTTCTTTTGCTGCTGCTGGCAAACTATGAACCCTGGCATGGAGAGTCAACCATGATCCAGGACTATGTTGGAGTTCTTTAGGAAGCCTTGAACTCTATTGAGTGAACTCTATGTAGCGCTCATTTATGCATTCATGTTATTCCTAAGGAGGACCTACTATGTGCTTGGTCCTATACTATCCTCTCTTCTGAGATTCCCCAAGTGCTTATGTTAGCACCCCCCCCACCCCCCCACTTACCCCAAGCTTGTCAGGAAGCTCTGGTTCTGTGACTGTCTCCCGCGAAGGCTGTGAGATCGCCCCCGAGTGCTCCATTCATCTGTGAGCCTCAGAGCCCAGCACCATGGTGGGCACCTACTTCCTGCTGAGGAAATCTGTATTGAAGGGAATTGACTGACTTCGGGGGCCTCCCTACAAATCAGCCTCAGCCTTAAATCCGAAACTGCTTTGAGAACCAAGCCAGACAGTGTTGTATTCTGGAAAGCAAAGAGGAAAAAAACATGGTTGGGGGGGTGGGGTGGGAGGCGGGAATCGCAATGGATGTGTGCTTCGATTCAATGAGGCATTCTTCTGCTGCTGGCCTATTTTTAAAGATCCACATTCTAGCAGTAGCTGTGCCCCTGTGAGGGCTCTGGTGACTGAATGGAAAGATTTCAGTGAGGGGTGCTAGTAAAACGCTCAGGGAAAGGGATTCCCATTCCCACCCTCCCTCCACACCCTCCTCGCTGCCCATAAGAAGCCTTAATGCAGCTCTGACATGATGGAAACTGCGAAGAGCTGGAATTTCCACCCTGGGCAGAACCCAGAAGAATGTTATTCTTCTTGCTCCAAGCCTGGAGCCCGCAAGCGCTGGGTGGGAAGTGGGGGGAGAGGGAGGGGTGTGCAGGAGGGGGCAGGGCAGCAGAGATTGGATGATGGAATGACAGGCCTCCAGATATTTGCTCCTTGCAGATGTGTCCATGCTGGCTTGGCCTCCACATCTGGGAGATAATCATCACCATGGCTCACATCTGGAGAGTACTTTACAGGTTGCGAAGTTCTCTCACTGATGCCTCCAATCTGAGTCCCACAGCAAAGTGGGCGGAGCAGATCTCTCTGTCCTCATTTGACCAGTTGGGCTCTTGAAGCCATCACATGTCTGTCACATGTCCTTGCTCAGGCAGTGAAGACAATAGCAGTGACAATGATTACCAACACATACAAAGTATTTGCTCTGGGCCAGGCATTGGCCTGTACAGTTTGCATGTAGAGTATGGGTCATTGAACCCACAAGTCATTTCTACAAGGTGGCATTTTTATCCCCACTTTACAGGTAAAAAGAGTGAGTTGCACAAGGATCTAGCAATGTGCCCAGGACCACACAGAGAGCCTGTGGCAAAGCCAGGATCCAAGCCCAGGGAGTTTGCTCCCAAAATCTGTGTTCTTCACAGTTATTTCCTGCCTGCCTGCAAGACTGAGTCCTAATTTCACTTCTCTGCTTATAGCATTGTGTAAACATTACAGTGTGATTCTGGTAGGAGACGTTCCTTCATTTACTCAAGCATGCACAATGCAACTACAATACTCCTGGCGCTCAGTGGGGCCACAGTTGGGGGAGAGCAGTCTTACCGCTCAGTCCATTGGTTTTAAGTGCCTGGAGCACCCTGAGCTTTCTGTCTCTCCCCCTGAAACAGCATATGGGGCACGCTGGGCACTTATCAGATAAGAATTGAATGAACTTACTGCCCCTGCTCTTGAGTAGTTCAGTCTAGAGAAGAAAGACTTGTAAGTGGACATGTACTTATTTTATTGCCTACCAAGTAATTAAGCAGGTATATGTGTTAAAGTGTAGAGAGTTGCCGTGGGCTCCGGAGATGGAAGGGATGAGCATGTGTGTGGGAGGTTTCCTGGCCCTGCTGACAGGCTGCCCCCCTGACATGGAGAAGGGGTGTAGGGGGAGCATTGCTGGAGAAGGCTGGGCAGAAGGCAGGGATGTGAGAAGAGCTAGGGATTATCTTATAGGGAAGGGATCCCAAACCTTCTTTAAAGAGTCATACAGTCAGAATTGTAGGCTTTATGGACCACATGGTTTCTGTCACAACGACTCGCCTCTGCGTCACAAAAATAGCAATAGTGTGTAAATGGGTGATCATAGCTATGTCCCAATAAAGTTTTATTTGTAGAAGTAGACAGTGGGCCAGGTGTGGCCTCTGTGCTATACTTTGTCCATCCCTGTGGTAGGGTGTTGGGTGCCACTGATGCGGTGTGATCAGATTCTTCTTTACTCATTCCTTAAATATGTATTGAACGCTTACTATGTACCATGTACAGCAGCGGTTTCTTCACTCTCATTGCTCACAGTCTGTAGAGGTGATACAGTCAATCATAGGGGCCTGACAAGTCCTGTGATGGATGGAATCAGGGGTCATGAGGCCACAGAGTGGGGCCCTGAACCCAAATTTGGAAGCTGAACAAACCCTTCACTACTCCAAGGACATGACATGTGAACTCTGGCCCAAAGGGTGAGTAAGAGTAAATGAAATGAAAAATAAAATGTTCCCTATAAATAAGGGCTAGGGAGCGATGGAAGCCTTACCGGGGTGAAGTAAGGTGCCGGAAGGAGTAAGGTGCACCTGGAGCACAGGTTGCGATGGGAAGAGACAGACATTGAGGCTGACTGTTAAGTATTTGCTAGGTCAGTGCCACCCAAGAGAAACAGAGTGTGAGTCACACGTGTCCTTTCTGATTGTCTAGTAGCCTCATTTAAAAACTGAAAAAGACTTGTGTGAAATTATATTTAGTGACATGTTCAACTTAACCCCAACTATCCAAAATGTTATCTTTTCATCAGGTGATCTAATACACATAATTGTTAGTGAGACTTCACATTATTTTTTGGTAGAAAGTCTTTGAAATCCTGTGTTCATTTTCACCTCTGGCACACCTCAAACAGACCAGGTTTCAGGTGCTCTGTGGTGGCATATGGCTGGGTGGTCACTGCATGGGCCAGTGCCAGGCGATCCTTCTGAGCCATGTGGCTGGCAATGGCGTCTGGGCAGAAGCTTCAGTGCAATGGAGTTTCTATGTATCACCTGATAGCAGGAGGGCTGCTATCCTCAGTTTATGGCTCTCTCCATCCATTGCCCTGGGGAAGAAGCAAGTTTATGGCTTTGCCAGGAAACCCAGGAAAACTGAGAATAATTGCACCACATTTCTGACCGACTTAGGTGATGGTTTGGAGGTCAGAGGTCTGGGTGACCTTGGTTACACAATGAGGAAGTCTAAGCCTAGGACTTCCACCCATCATCAGCTCTGTGAACTAGCTGGCAGTCTAGTAACGGACATTCCTCTCACTCAGAGCCTGGAGGTGTCAAGAGAGGGAGAGCAGGTCAATGGAGGAAGCAACCTCATTTTCTTGCCAGAGTTGCAGGTTCAGAGTCAGATGGGTCAGCGCTTTCTTCTATCCGAGCCTATGAAGGCTGAGACCTGTCTTCCCACTGTAACTTACCAGACATCCTGGGTGGGTGAGTTAGTCCTGGTTACCCAACCGCCACTCAGGTACCCGGATGTCCTTCTCTGTTTGTCCACTTCTCTACTTTGCATCAAAACTAAACAGCTTTGCCCTCAGTTAACCAACTCTTATCCATCTATGACTCTGTTCATCCAAACGCAGGCCACAGGGATGTGCTAATAAGCATTGGAATTACTAATTTTTTTTTAAAAATCAGATTTTCCTATTTCTAACCACATGCTCATCTTGGTTAAGCCTTAGCATCGGGTACTCCTCCGATAGATAAATGAAAAAGATTCATAATTGACATATGATTTTGATGTTGGCAGACTTTACCAAAATGCTGAAAACTTTTATTCCCTTGATTGGTTTAGTCACAGCCTGGAGTTTATACCACTAATTGGATAGGCATGTATTTTCTCCATGAATGGTATTTAACTCAGACTCTGTCCAAATGCATTCATATCTTCCTCAAACAATCACAGAAGACCTACTGTGAGCTTCGGGTTAGCGGGTGAATGAAAAGCAGATTGTGTGTGTGTGTGAGGAATGGGAGGAGGAAAGAGACAATGAGTGCAGGATGGTGAAGGCAGCTGTAGAAGAAAGCAGGGCTGTTCAGAGCTCGCAGGCCTGCCAGGCGAGGCTGGGTTGGAAAAGGCTTCAAGGAGCATCATGCGGCCTCATTGTGTTTGGGGATTCAGCATCAGATCACCTGGGTTCAAATTCACATTTCACTCCTTCCTAGTCACGTGACCTTGGAAAAGTTATTGGACATTTCATGCTTCAGTTTCCTCCTTTATAAAACGAGGAAACCAATAATTATATCTATTTCTATGGGTTGTTGTGTCTATTAGAGGAGTGCCTGTATTTTGTTTCATGTCAGGTACACAGCAAGCCTACAGTCAATGAAAGCTATAATAATAACAATAATTGTTAATATGCTTATCAGAACTGCGACCTCAAAAATGAACAGGCGTGATCTCCATAGTTAAGGGAGGGCATTCCAGGTGAAGGGCAAGCCTAACTCCCAAGCTCAGAACTGAGAGAGCGTGGAATGCTGCGGGACCTGAAGGGAGCTCAGTTTGCGTGGAGCGGAAGTGAGGGTGGGATAGGTGGCGGTGCGGGGATGGCGGCAAAAGATAAGTCCCTGGAGGTAGGCAGCATCCAGTGAGGTGGGTAGGCAGAATCCACGGGGGCAGGGGCAGGTAGGCTAGCTAAAACATAGGGCAGCTGTGTTCTTGAGAACTGAGGCTGTTTACCAATCTCAGGCTCTGAACACAACTTGAAACGTACAGGTGAGTAGAGTCCCAACAGCAGACACTTTGTATGTGTTCACATCAGTTCCAGGAGAGCTGCAGATGTCTGAGATGAAAGCATTTGGCAGGGAGCTTCATGGAAAATATTTTTAAAATAACACAGAGAAAAATTTGTAACAACTTGACAGAAAGCCATTCCACTGGTGGGTGAGGAATATCAGGGTTTGTGTTTAGGCCTTGGACAGTGCACTGAACGTCTGGAAACCAAGTTCTCTCTGGATCCTTGGAAAGAGGTTTTGAAATGGGAATTGTGCCTTCCTGGCGTGTGTGTGTGCGCGCGCATGCTGCATGCATGCATACACACAGATGTATGGAGGAAAAGACACCTTGTGTCTGTTTCAGGAGAAAATGGGATGTCTGGTCACTTCCCTTCTGGCATGTGGTCTGAGTTCCTCTAAAGTGCTTGTGATCCTGGTGAGGAACGTGTCCTCTGTGGTCCAAGGTTCTGGGACGATGCGCTGCTCCTTTTCCATGCGAAGCCCAGACGGGCTCCTCGTGGGAGCCACACAGTAGGACCCCTTTCTGGACAATCAGCACTCTGTTTATATGGACTTATCTGTTGTGGATATCTCCTATAAATGGATTCATATGACATGTAACCTTTTATGTCTGTCCTCTTTCTCTCAGCGGGATAGCACAGGTTCATCCACTTTGCCGCATACATCAGGGCTTTCTATCCCCTTTCCTGGCTGAGCAATGGCCCTTTGTCTGATAGACCACAGTCTGTATCACTCATCTGCTGGTGGATCTGCAACGTGGTCAAAAGTGCTCCCTTTGCAACAGTCATAGTGCAGATGGGTCCCTTGTCCTAGGGGCTCAGCACAGCATGAAGATGATTAAATCTCTCATCTTCGTCAAGGAGAGGGCGTGCTGGCCAGGAGGGCCACCACGGGGCCCTGTGGCCACGTGGTGCTCAGCCCCAGAGAGTGTCCCCTTCAGCCACCGTCCTTCCCGTCTCCACCCGGGCAGCTTCGGGAGAAGCAAGCTCAGAGATGACTTGCGCAAGGTCACATTCCTCTTCTCCCTGGAGCCCGGCCCCATTATGAAAATCTTTCCCAACCCAGCACTGCAATCGCCTCCCGTCAGTCTGTGTTGAGATTAAGTTGAAATAGTTGCCATCCCTGGAGTATTTAAATGATAGTGTTTGGGGGCCCATTTAGGACAGAAATGATAAAACCCGTTCCATGAACAAGGCCACTGGAATGCAAGCAGGTGCAGCATGTAAATGCTGAGGCTCCCAGGCCTCCCGGAGCCCCTCCTGACTCCTTCCCCAGACCTTTCCTCTCAGCAGGAAGATGACTTGATACCACACACATGATGAAAACGGCTGTGTGTGTATGTTTTCCTGATAGCTCACCTTAGAAAAAATTTAGATGCCCCATCCCCATCGTGTGTTATGTAAAAGGAAATCCAATTTGAACCCTACTGTCTGCTCAATTGTTCTGTGAACCCATAACTTCTCTGAAAAATACTTTTATTAATTTTTTAAAAAGGAATCTAAAATCAGTCACTAGCGGTGGTGTACAAGGACTTTCTAGAATCACGGAATGTGACACACTGCAGCTCATTCTATCAATCTCACCAAAGAATAGAAGGGGAAACATCCTCTGCCCACCCACTGTTACCATTGCCACCCAAATAGCCACCATTTCTCTCCTGGTCCGCACCTTGTCCTCTGACTCCCTAGGTGTGCTCCTCCCTCCCTCAGCATTCTCCTTCACATGCCATCTAAGGGATCTTTCTCAACCGCAAATCTGATCATGAAAAAACAAAAAACAAAACCATTCCACAGCTCCCCATTGCTGCTAAGATAATGCCTGGTACCCTCAGCCTGGCTCACGGTCCCAGGATCACCTCCCTGCCCTCTCACTGGTCCAGTGCATTGGCCTGTCATTCAGTTTTTTGAGAGTGCCATGTTTGTTTGTTTTTAATTTAGTACCTAAGATGCTGCACCTGTTAGTCCCATTTGCTAAACCTATTGCCTGCTTTTTTCACATCAATAACTCCTTTTGTCTTAGAAAATATACACCAGGGGCAGAGGGCTCTTGAGTCTGGTTCCCCTGATTCCTAACTCAGACATCATTTCTTGAGAGGGTTTAATACAGTCATTCCAGGAAGCAAAGTGTCTCCAGGGCTGCTGGCTGGAGGGGCCATGCTTTTGTCCTAGGTTCTTATTCTTGGCATCTGAGAACTGGGTTTACCAGTGCCAGCATCACATGATAGCCCGCTCTACCCTTTTATCTTTTATTTATTTTTTTTGTAAAAAAACCTTTAAAATACTGTGGTTAGACAAATTCTAAAACCTTGGGTGACATATAGATCTATATGCTGTTTCTGCCTGTTTGATAGTGAGAAGTCGAAGCCACTAAAGCCCAGTGAACTCCTCTGTCACAAAGTATGTGTTGGTGTGTGTGTGTGCATAGAAAAGGCACCAGAAGGAACGTCTCATATCCTCCAAGAGAAATCTCTTTGCCTCGTGACTTCTGGTCTCTTTGGACAAATCCAGGGTGCACACAAAGTCACATTCACACTTTGTCACTTAATCTTTCTGTTTGGGAAACATGTGCCTCTCTCCATGAAGCCATTCTTTAAATTTCGTGCCAGTCTTCACAGTGAATTCAAGAGAAGTGAATAGAACTGTAATCATTTATCTTATTTGGGAAATAACCAGTCATCTGGCAGATTCTCCCAATGACCTTCATTGTATTTGGTGCCCTCCCTTGGGTGTCTAGGTGGGTTGTGTTGTTGCAGAAGACCAAAGAGAGCCAAGGATGCTTCAAAGAAGGGGAGGGACCCTGTTTAATACACCGGTGGACTCGGGGAACAGCCTTCCAAATCTGAGTGAAGAAACATGCATGGGGCTTTCCTTTATAGCTCCCTTTGGTCTTTGTCCTGCAAATATGGATTATGCTTCTGGTCCTTTTCTCGGGCCTTGCAAAAAGGCCCCCAGGTGTTATGCGTCTCCAGGCCATTTCTGATGGTCTGGCCTGATGCCAACATTAATAACCCTCTCTCCAGGGCAGTGCACTGTTCACAGTAACAGGTTCTGCAAGACCAGTATCTGGGAAGGAGATAATGACTTAATTATAGGCTATCAGGAATGTACACTGAGCTTGCTGGTTTGGATTCAGATCACTAGCCCCAAATATCAGGGTTACATTGGCTTTAGCCCTTTTTAGCCTTCTCAGTGTTGTGGAGTTCTCCATCCGGTTATGGGGAGTTCTTGGCTCCCCTACCCGTGCCTTTTTTGTAATCCACACTGATATTCCCAGACTGTCTTTTTGTGCAGAGTTCAACATTTTGGTGTTTTGACCCGTCCTCTAGTTGTGCTGCCAACCGCCAGCTCAGGGTGCAGTGCCAGGAACCCACTCCATGGCAATGATGGTGCAAATGAGTGCTTTAGTGCATCTTGTTTTCATTCTTTTAAAAAACAAGCCAATCTCAGAAGAAAATGAGTGTATTGTTAATAGGTGTCATAAGCAGCCCTTGTCTCATAATAATCATAGCCAAGAGTTTATGTAATATCTGCCAGTTTTAGTCACTTCGGATATTTTATTCTAGCAACAACCTTCCGATGTGGAGACTTGATTACCATCTTACAGGCGGGGAAACTAATTCTTAAAGCACCTAAATAATTTTCCAAAGATCACACAGATACTAAGGTTGTGACAAGATTTAAAAAAGAGAGAGATCCCATTGGCAGCTCGGAAACAGCCAAACGTCCGTGTGGGCTCAGGTTTGAGGTATGAATGGGATGACTGTGTGTTTCATGACAAAGGGAGAAAATGAGAAGACTGAACGCGCTGGCATATATTGTTGGAGAGGGCATTCCAAGGGCAGGTATGGCTGGAGGTGACATTTGTTTAGTCCCTGAAAACTGACTTTCCTGTAAGACGTGAGGATGGTGTTCATGTTTGCATATGCAAAATGGAGATGCTCTCCTGGAGCTGTTAGTGCAGAAGATGGGTGTGTCCTACATTCATGCCACCACTGGCTTCCTGCCAGGCCCCGGGTTTCTGCCTTATCAGTGAGAGTATAGGAGAGGCCATTAGGTTTCTGCAGCAGACAAAACACACACCACTCCAAACTGAAGCATACAAGCTATTATATATTTTCATAATATAGAACTTTAAAGTATAGTAATCAACAGTGGCAAAATATTTATGTCTTTGACATTAGGTTTTTTGTGAGATCCAACCTGTAATTGAAACCAGAGAAAACAGTACGGAAAAACGAATCCACAAGAACAGGATAAAAATACCATGAACAGCAAAATATGTCTGAGTATTTAAAACCGTATAGAAAAAATAAATTAGATGAACAATTGTGTAAATATAAATTAAAAAAGATGACATTCTTAATAAATAAAGTTTACTATTTACATTTTTATATATTGCTAAAAGACTTAACTTAGATCCATAAAAACACATGAACAGGAAAAATAAAAATAAAACCCAAAATAGGAGCAGCAAATTTATGCGCATGAGGTACAGAAAAAGGATTGGAATCGTGTTTTGGTTCCGGCGTTTAGATTTTTTTTTTCCTTTTTCATAGTAGGCCAGTAGAATTCTCATGAGAATAGATTTTTAAGCACTTCAATGGAGAATTATTTTTTTTTTTTGGTAGTTTCCAGAAGGTGCCAAACAGATTTTCAACATCATCATAATTAGAAATACCCATAATAATTATAAACAATAATAAAAAGGTATAATATGGTACATAAATATGGAAGAGCAGTTTGTAATATGAATACATTTTCTCTAGACGAGATCACAGTTTTATTTTGTAAATATTACATTTAAGTATATATACACACACATATATGTACAACTATATATACATGTGCATATATATGTAAATTTATATTTTCATATAATATCTTTATATAGATAGGTATCTGCAGACAGGTTACTGATTATAGAGACCCCAAAAAGCAACTCAGTAATTGTTCAAAGTACTCCTCGCCGACTGCTGGTGTCTAGTTTGAGAAGCCCCGAGGGGTTTGCACTCAGAAAGCCAGATCTCCTAACCACACACTGAGGGCCCTTCTGTGGAGCGGGAATGGCCTGGGAGTGTGGAAGAGGAAGCAGTACACTGGCTTTTACTCTGCAGGAAGTAATTGGCTTTGAATCGAATGGTAGAACTCGTCAAGGCGAGGATAAGCGGGGAAAGCACAATTTATCTAAGGATGAAGTATTCCCTAACAGGAGCCTCTCTCTTAACACGGACTCCGGCTTTATCCCCTGGAGTATCAAACGCCCACTCACTGTCATCCCTAAAAGGCCCTTAGGCCCCCACCTCTCTTGAGGGAGCCCGTGGATTGTGTGTGTAGCCTTGGCTCTCAGCTCCCTTTGGCCTGAGTAGAACATCAGGGCCTCCCAATCCCCTGGCCTCCCATGGTGAGGTAGGTTAAGTAGTATTATCCCCATTTTGCAGCTGGAGAAACTGAGGCAAATGGAGAGGCGAATTGATGACTTGCTCAAGATCACTAAACAAACTGCTTGCTGCCTGGAGTCAAGAGGTCTAGGTTCTTATTGTAGGGACATAATCCCTGTGTGGCTATTCAACTTTTCCTTTATGGGTCCAGCAGTGGGTAGGAATTTAGCAAAATATGAATGGGTTTAAAAAGAACAGGCTCTCATTTCATGTGCTATTTAGCTTTTAGGTGTGTTGTTTGCTGGGTTTGTTTTGTTTTGTGTCTCAGGAACCATGGGGATTAACCTGTTGGGTCGGGTAGCAGCATTTAGCCCTGTGGACTGTGCAGTGTGGTTCTAAGTGCAGAAAGCCCAATGCTACTGGTAGGGACACACACTTTTATATTATGAGAAGCACAACACAGGATGTCCCCTTAATATTTGGTGAAACCAATTGCCAGCCCTCTCACTCCCTATAAACACACATTGCCGCCAAAGAGACATAATGGCCTCCCAAACAACAACTCCACATCAAAGGGGACGTTGCCTGATTTCCTAGGCCTAGCACAACGTACAGAAAACAGCAGTATTAGGCTTCCCACTCTACCTCTCCTGTAGGGAAATCTTTATGCTTGTGTCTACCTATTCAGTCTATAGAATAAACAATTTTCCTTAGGAAGCACAAAAATAGTTTGTTTAAAAAAAAATCTTATTTTTTAATCATGCATATGTATATTCTTTTAACCTCATCTATTAATTTCTATCTGTACAGTTTTATCACCATCAATTTCTTCTATTTAATTCTGCACTTGAAGTAGTTCCAGAAAAACAACAACACACCACCCAAAACTCGTCACTTAAAAATAGGGTTTCCTTTCTTTCTTCCCTCCTTCCTTTCCTTCCTTCTCTCTAACACAAGTAAGACCTATAACAAATGGACAGTTGCAACCAAATTAACACAAACCTGGAAGGGAGGTAGCTGAAATCTGTCTCAAAGAATTATTTTCAACAAATAGCATTTACGTCTTGGCCAGGTGAGACCGAGACCAAGAGCACTGTCTAGGTAGCGACTCAACCTGCTGCAGCCAGCAGGAGCAGCTGTCACCCTCCATCCTCAAAGCCCTGCTCTTTATGAACACTGGTCTCTCCTCTCTGTCACACCCAATCAGGCGCCGAAACAGACTTCTCAAGGACGGCCTTCCCCTAAGAGGTGGTTGGCACCGAAGGTGGGGGTGGCAGTGGGGTGGGGATAATGTGAGTTCTCTGGGCAGGCAGGGTTGTGGCTTAAAAAGGCTTCCCAAGAGAGAGCTTGGAGGGCTAACTACCTCATCTCTTTCTTGCTGCTAACAGACAAATCCTCTGTAGATGCAGATGCAGGACCCCAAGTGCTGGCAGAACACAGGGCTTCCTGGGAGTACTCCCTTTTTCTAAACAGATGATGGGAAGATGAGACGAGTCTATTCCCAGAAATAAAAGGAAACGGTGCCAGTGCACTGCATGAATACAGCAGACCCACCTCCACTAAGGTGGGAGGAGGGCCCGTGAGTTACACCTCCCATGTGGGCATGAGGCTGGCCACCAATCCAGCAGCCTCTCTTTCCCAATGGCCTTAGCAAAGGGGAATTTGCGAGTGACAGGTCTGAATGACGGGAAGGAGACCAGGCAGAAGTTTGCTCAGAGGGCTCCACTCCATTTGGAGATAGAAGGCAGCCTTCAGGAAACTACTCAGCTGGAGAAGGTGGGGACAGACAAGGGGAAGAGGGAGAGGATGGGGGTCCATTTAAGGGAAGCTGTCATGTTGTCTCGGGGTCTCCAAGGCTGTTTGCATTATTTACTGTGTCATAAAGCAACGGGGAGGGCTAACGAAATTATTTTTCTTAGCTCTAACTTTGACCTAATACCACACGGGGTGATAACTCAAGAGCAAAAGGGGGGCCTCGAGAGTTGGGAAGAGCTCTTAAGACACTGAAGAGGGGCTACAGAACTGGATGAAGTCTTCTATTATAATTATGATTTTGCTAACGATTGGCCCTGGTAATTGCAGAAAAAAAACCATGTCCTGAATGAAAATAGGAGTTTGTAAGGAAGAAACATGAAGGATTTGAGCCTGGCCTTAACAATGGTGGCAGCCTCTCCACTCTGGAACTTCGTCCCAGAGTTGGTAATGTAGTGCGAGCCACACAAAACTCTCCAAGCACTGCATCCTTATTTGTGGGCACCTGTGCAAAAAGCACCTTGATAGATTTTTTTTTTTTTTTTTTAAATATCACAGACCACAGATGATGGCCAATAAGTATCTTTTCAAGCATCCTTGATCAGGCTGTTGCTGTGGGGGTGACAGAGTAAGGAGCTTTCTGAAGTTCTTGTTGGTCCCCATGGGAGAAAGCTATAGCAATGCCTGCCTCAGCAGCAGGAACCTGGTGGGGCAGCACGCATGCCTGGCGTGTTCCGCTCCCATGCTAGACTGTGTTTTTGTTGGTTGTCTTCTCTAAACTTGAGAGGACGTGATTTATAGCAATCTTTATGGGCTATGTCTAATTTAGACCTTCCCATCGCCTCACTTTTTCAGTTCCAGGTGTCAGAAATTATGTCAAGCTTAACCATTCTCTCCACCTTTTCCTGTATTCATCTCTCTCCACATTCCTCAAAAGGAGTGGATGGAAACTGGCTGAAAAGAGGCAAAGAGGGCCCCAAAGAGGGGAGGCTCCCATGGGCGTCTGACTGACTGACTGACTCCGCACTTTGGGAGGTGGAATGTGGGAGACGGAAGGGTTGCCCACCCCCAGGTGTGGGCGGGAGCACTGGAAGATGGAAGACGGTGGGAAACATCATGACCATATTGGGTTGCTGGGGACTGAGGCTGGCACCCTTGGACTTCCCTCTGATGGCCCCTGGAACATAGCTGAGACTGATCACATTCAAGACGACTCTGTTCCAGAAGGCTAGCTGCTCAGGGCCACCTGGAGGTCCTCAGGACCAAAGCCTGCTGTAGCCTGGACAGGCAAGAAGGCTCAGAGAAGGAGCATAACTCAAGAGTCCCTACAACTCTTAGCAGTCCCCTGATGGCTCCAGCATCGCAGAAACGTAACACTGTTCCACCTGATTATGAAATCTAACACTGGCTTAGACATCCTGGAGCTGGCTGAGGGTTCCGACTCCCTCCCAGGGTGAGAAGCCCACCCACAGAGGACCGCGCTTCCCTCCAGGGGGACCAAGGAAGAGTTTCTCTTGCAGGAGGACTAGGGAGGGAGGAGCTGTGGGGAAATGTGGGTCACATTTAAGGCAGACTGTTTGGTTGTGTGGGGTTTTTCCTAACCTAGTCCTACCATCTTGGGTTACTCAATGTATAGGATAGAGCAGCAGGAAAAGTAGCAGCAAATGTGGTCCCAAGGCAAGATTTGGGGAATGGGTGGGTTCCGGAGGGATATTATGGCCTCATGCCTCAAGCAGGGGGCTCTTATAATACCTTGACATTGCAATCTTAAGCCATTTCCAGCTTGGCCTTAAACCCTGGAGTTGGGGTAAATCCCCCAATGGCAGCGGGAAAAATCGGGGGGCTTCATACACTTTGGATTCTTTACTTCTCCCTGGGCCCTACTTTCCTAGAAGGTAGGTGATCAGAGACCATTTCACTTCCGATCCCAAAGGACTGTACCATTGTGCACATCCTACATATACCAAGCCTCAGGGTGTGACCCATCTTGGCATCTCAATACTCGGTCTTAGCAGTTTCTGCAGCTCTCTTTCTCCCAAGGACAGTGTTGGCTGGGAGCTTGGGAAAGGAAAGGTTGACTTTGTTCCAGTCTCTCTCTGCTCAGTCTCCAAAACTGCCCTCACACAGATGTTTGTATGGGTGTGTATGCATGCATGTGTACTAACCACAGATGTGCACACTCCTGGGCACAGAGCATGTTTCTCGCTGTGGTCGTGTGACAAATGGTTAGAGTTTTAGGAGGCTTTGGACTGCATGCTCTGCATGTGATCCATCTAAGACTGTGGGGTGGGATCCCATGCCATTACTCAACATGGTGAGACTTGCTTCGTGCGCCCCAACTGTGAGTCCTTCCTGGGTGAAATTAAAGGCAGACCGGTTGGATGCTAAGGATCCCTGGTGTGGAGAGGCCAATCCGCGGAGCAGCTGACTGAAATCAATACCAAAGGGATGCGGGTCCTGGCGCTGGGAATTCTTAACTCCTTGTCCTTCCTTAGCCATGGCTGTATCCCCGGAGGTCTTTCCGGCTGTGTTCTCGAGCCTGGGGGTCCCGACAGGCACAGTCACCTTGTAGGTCACAGGACATGGGGAAGGGGGTGACCTATGGAGAAAAAGAGAGGGGAGGTGAACCAAGTGTTTGGGTCTCAAGGAATACTTTTCAGAGAGGCAGGTCAAGGAACAACTGCTGGATTGGTGGGATAACAGATTCAAGTTCGTCTTGACTTTGTTTCTTTTCTAGCCCCTACGATAGCTTGTATGGAAATCACCTGGGTTGTTATCCTAGCCACCTTCCTTTTCGCTGGCATTTACCACGGGTCAGGCAATGTGCAAAATACTCTGCAAATACGGAAACACTGAACCCTTTGACAACTATGTAAGACAGGAACAAAAAGTCACCATTTCACAGGTGGAGAAATGAAGGCTCAGAAAGTGGCAGGCATTCCCCCAAAGTAGTAAGTGACAAATCTTATATTTCCAATAAGAAGAGCTACCTCTCGTCCACCCTCAAGCGCTTAGCTGTAGAAGTGATATGATGAGACTGACTTGCACTATGACCTCTTGGGCTGAATGAAATCGTGAGTGAAGAACTGTAATGCACTCTCCCAGAGCTGTTCAGAGAGTGTGCAATGGAATCACACTGTCGAGGTGATCAGTGAGATAAAGGATGTGAGAGTGCCTTTTAAGAAAACACAGTTCTCTATATGGATTGGGCATTTCCATTTTGGGAGGCAAGGATGCAAGCCACAAAGCTCCTCTCAGAGCTAGGGCACCTGAGATCCTGTTGGGGACATTTCACACAGACTTTGCATAACATTTGGTTGAAGGACCTAGGGAACAGATTTTAGCAAAAGAAAAGTGAGAGGCATACAGTGGTTTGCTATATGTAGATATTACAAAGCCTGGGGGAAATAATGATTTGAAACTTTTTTCAAAAAGGAACAGTGAGTAGCCCTAGTGTCAGTTCCCGCTCCATCTCCTCACATGCTCTGTGACCTTCGGCCACCTTCCTTTCTAGAAACAGAGACAGAGCCCAGCCAAGCAAACGTCTTCCCCATGCAGCCCCTGCCTGAGCCCAAATTGGGCTAACGCGAGCCAAGCAGATTTCACCTCATTGCATCATGACATTCACATCACACTTTCCCCAGAGGGTCCCCCATCTGTGCAGATGGATTTAGTGACCTCATTCGCCTCCTGCCTGGGCAGGGTCTCCAAGTGCTCTTAGAGCCTCAGAGAGCTCTGAGTCTAGGTTGTGGACTCATTCTGTGTAGCTAACATTTTTTTCTCTGCCTCTTGGCCCATCCTCCCTCCCTTTCTCCAAACCTCTCTCCATGTCCAAATGCAGGGATGAGCGGAAAGATTGAGATATCAGCTCCTGCAGCTCTGTCATCTAACAGTGTGACCTGGGGCATGTGACAATATCTCTGCATCTTAGGTACCTCAACTCATTCATTAAATGGAAACAGTGAAGCATAGTGTCCCTGAGGCTGCGGTGAGGGATGAGTGAAGTGACAAGAAACATTTATCACACAGTGCTTGACATATGCTCAGAGTCCAATCATATACCTAATTATGCACATAGATATATTTCCTTCTCTCTCTCACTAGGTGAGTCAGGAGCCATGTCAGTCCCGTTCATTCTTGTTTTCCAAGGCCTACTCCATAGAATGAGTGAGTGTATTTTCTGCTTCTCCTCTCTGATTCCGCTGCACCCACAGCCAGTGCGCCTGTTTCCCTATTAAAATGAAAGCCACAGATGCTTGGTGCTGGCGGAGCCTTCTGGCAGCTGCCTCTTCCATGCAGTGTCTTTCTGCTCACAACTCCCTGCTGTTCCCTGCTTAGCACCTTTTCTTCCCAACCTCCATGCCTTTATGGAGGCTGTGCCTTCCAATCTAGAATATTCCCCCACAACCTCTTCACCGCCAGGAGAAGCACAGAGAGTTAGAATGGGAAAAGACGTGGAGACAACCCTCTAGTCTGAGTGGCGAAACTGAGGCAGAGCGAAGTCCAAGTCTAACTGACTGTGAGTGGGGAGAGTTCCATTGTGGGAGTTTAGAGGCCTGGGTGGGCATCCTCACCACCCCATTCTTGCTGAGCCATTTGGGGAAAAGCCATAACCCTGAGTTTCTACATCTGTAAGAGTGCGATTAAAAAAGCATCATATTTCACATGGTTGTGAGGATCAAACAAGAAGAAATATGCAAACGCCCCAGCACATGCCTAACACTCGGAAGATGCTCAATGCTAAATTCACATGTGCTGACTCAGATTTCCCACCAGCTCCAATTTCACCGTCTGTGACACCTTTCCTGCCTATGGTCCCCCCTCTCCCGCCTCTCAGACTTGGGCAGCCTCTTTGTCCTCGACTCACCCATCCCTTTATCTGTCCCCTTCTGCTGCCCTTGCCCACATCTTAATGTTACAATGATCCAGTTACCTCTAATATCTCCTGCACAATTCTCTCCGTAACTCTTTCCCATCAGGTGCTACGACCCATGAGGGACCGTTTCAGTCCGATTTCTCTCTAATGCATCCTGCCTCACCTCATACAAGCAAAACCTCAATAGATACTGTTTTTTCAAATAAGACTCAAAAGTCCTTACCATGAGCTCAAGGCCTTGCAGGACCTTCTCTCCACACACTTCTTAGACCTCACCTGGCCCCCTTCTTCCCCACCTTCCCTGCAGCGTGTTTATTTATGGATTGGTTCCTCAAGTACTCTGAGTGCTTTCCTACTTCTAAGTCTTTAGCCATTAACGGTCCTCCACCCAGCTCTCTCCCTGGCAGCTCACCCATTCGGCAGGTCTCATTTCCTCCATCACTGGCCTGACCCATGGCACCCTCACCTGCATCCCATCTCCCAGAGCCCTGTCTCCATGTTCCTTGTACTGAAGCTCTTCTCACTTGTACACCAGCTCAGTCGAGGCAGGGACCATATCTGTTTTGAAATGAGTCTGTATAGACAGAGATCAGGTGAGCCCAGGGATGGAGGGACAGGTGGATGCACGGATGAATATCCAGGCAGCACACAGGCCAGGCAGCCTCTGCTCTTGCCCTCACTTGCTGGGCAACTTGGCACAAGTCCCTGCCCTTCCCTGAGCTTCGGTTTCCCGATCTTACATTAGTTAAGATTGGATTTTAATAGTTTGTACCTTTCTGTCTCTATGAAAGTCCTCAGTCTGAGAAAGACAGAAGGCAACTCCTGGGCAGAAAGTACCTAGAGATGCACATTCTGCACACGCTCCTTGCGTGCTCCCTTTCCTAACACCCCCCAGTTCCACCAGCTTCTCCTCAGCCATCAGGCACCAGCCTCCAGTTGGTTTCTCAAGCTGGTCTGTCACCCTGGCTCTGTGGGTGTGAGTGACCATTCTCTCTCCTCCTGGGTCAGCCCAGGCCATTTCCGCATTTTCCAAAGAAGTGTGTCGGCACCTAAGGAAGGAACCCCACACAGAACACAGCCGAGTCTAGGTTTGCTCTCAGGGGCAGGTCTGCAGACAGGCAGCTCCTCGTCTCCACCACATGCTGAACTGCAGTTGCATTTACTGAGCCCTCCCAGGAGTTCGGAAGCAGACAAGCCCAGCTTAAGGTGGCACTGCCCTGTGGACTCACCTACCCCCCCCCCAGTCTGTAAGATGAGGGTCTTCATAAATACCTCGCAGGATTCTGGGAAGGAGTAATGAAATAATGTTGCCTCCAAACCAGCTCGCAGGTGCCCAGGGCAGACGCCCAGTGCCTTGTCCCCTCCTCCTGCCCTTTGCTCGCTTCTGTGGAAACTGCCTGTCCTGAGCTCCCTCTGCACAAGCGCCCTCCTGACCAAGGGCCTACACCTGCCTGGGGAGAGAAGGGAGGCGGTGGCCAGGCCTCCACCCTCCCAGGTGCTCCTGGACCTGACCTGGATAGACTGGGAAAGCCCAAGTGTGCAGGTCCATAGCAGTGAACACTTCACACACATGCATGCAAGCAAGCACATGCACATGCATGCATGGACTCACACATTCGTACAAGTTCACAGCAGTGAGCACCACTTTACAAAAACACACGTGTGCATGCACGCACACACATGCATGTTATCATTTCCTGAGGGCCTTCCACTTGCAGATGATTGACATGTGCTAGCATGGCATCACCTCACCAGGCTGTTGTTTGTTATTAGTTGCCCATCATGCAGATAAGAAAACAGAAGCCTCAGAATGTTTACAACAAAACACACCTGCCCTGGGCTTCATATCCTGTCATTCAGTAGATGATGCAGGATTCCAAACCCACTCAAGAGACGAGGCTGGCCACCAACTCAAACACTGAGAGTTTTCAGCGAGTGAGGGCGAGTGCCTGCCTCACCATGTGGCTGGCCAACTACTACTTTGCCAGATAAACAATAGCCCTTCTCCCTTAGATGCCCGGCCTTCAGTCAACACAGTGTGCACCGTCGCACTCACCCTTCTCGACAGCCCTACTGAGCAGCTATTCTGACCATCCCTGTTACACAGCATGGAGGAAACTGAGATGCAAGCGGTGAGTCACTGGCTGGCAGGTAGCCTGGGTTCTGCATCCCTGTTTGCAACCATTCCTCCCTCCTGTCCTCCAAATGGCAGGCAGAGTGGGACAGGAGAAAGAAACTGGGGCATCCTGAGTTTTGTCCCGACAAAGTCAGCGCTCAGCAGAAACCTCAGACCCCTGCCTCCCCAATAGCTGCGCCTTCTCCCCCACGTGGCCTCCCACCCACAGCACAAGCCCTGCAGTGGCCAGTTTCCATCTACAATACCTAGTGCCACGTGGCCAGGCCATCCCATTAATGGTTGGCCACCCACTCTGGCATTCTGTCAACAAGCCCAGGCCAATGACTAATGGCCAGGATTCTCTCCTTTTTCCCTCTGGGCTGAGGATGTCGCTCAGGCTCAGGGGTTTCTTCCTCTGGGTAAGCTGCCTGGACTAACACCTCCACCCACATGTGTGAATGGCTCAGGAATGCAGGCCGAGCAAGTGTCCCACAGGCCCTGGCCACAGGTCTCCTCTGAGCTGAGAGATAGGCAGGGGCTGGATTTGGACTCCGACTCTGCAGAGAGGTCCCCAGCGGAGAGCGTGCAGTAGAAGGGGAGAGAGTTGCCCAAGACTGAAGGTCAGCCAGCCCTGTCTATCCACCACCCATTGTGGGACTTGGACAGGTCACGTGGCCACTCTGGGTGTCAGGGCATTCATAGTGTTGATGGAAAGATTTAAGGAGACCAAGGAGACTATGGGGAGATGTTGAGTCCGAGGACTCCCCTGCAAGCTCCTTGGGGGTAGATGCATGGGTTTGAGCCTGGCGGAGAGCATGGAACAGCTCATGAATACAGAGGTTGGTTTCAATGTAAATAAGTGGAGGATAAAATGGAGGAAAGGTGTGGTAAAGCAGAGAAAAGCACCAGCCTAGATCCAAAGGAAATATGGGTTTGATTCCTCACCCTCTTACTGAGTGTATGTCATCAAACAAGTGACTTCCCCTCTGGGGGCTTCAGTATCTCTGTCTGTAAAATGGAGGTCATAGCAGTCCTGCCACACAGGAAATATGCAAATATTCCTGTGTGGCAATGGTCATAGCAGTCCTGCCACACAGGAAATATGCAAATATTCCGGATAAAGTATAAAATTCAGGTAAAGCATTTAGCATAGTGCATGGCATGTACTATGTGCTCGATGATGATGATGATGGTCTTGGTATTGGCGTAGTGTTAATGATGTGGTGATAATGTTAGCGATGGTATTGACAGTAGTTATGATGATACTAACTTCTCAGGATGGAAAAGCTAAAATGAGTGTCTAATTCATTACATGAAAAAGTCAGACCTACACCCCAGATGAAGAAATCATAGTGTTCCCAAAGCCAGTGATTTTTGGACAGGGCTGATTAATCTGCTTAGCCATTTGTCGCCTGTCATCCTTACAAACCTTCCAAGCTAGACACATCTGTCTCCTCTTCCAGAAAGCCTTCTAGAACCTTCTAGGCTGGTTTAGTGCTTAAAATCATTGACTGCCCCCACAGTTCTCTGGATAAAACTCAAATTCCCTGGCTTGGCCTATATCAGTCTTGCTCATCCCTCTAGGCTCATGTCTTGCCCATTTCCTGCTTGCCCTGTGCTCCCACCACATGCAGGGAATTACACTTCCCTTAGTACTCTCTCCTACATCTGGGTCTTTGCACAGACCGTGCCGTGGCCAGAAGCCCCCTTCTCTCTCATCCTCGTGTCTGTCTTCACCCTACTTCTCTGACCTGGGGAAAACCTCCTGCACCTTTCCCAGCTGCTCTGGGGTTGGCCTCTCTGGAAGCTTACTGATTCCCCTCACCTGCGGTGTCTCTGTGAGCAGGGACTATTCTCTCAGTGCCCACCACCAGTCCACAAGGCATGAGCTCAGCATGGCTGAAGCCAGTCCATCTTGCTCACAGCCTAGCCCAGTGTTATCACACAGCATCAGAACCTGAGGTTCGTCAAAAATCAAATCAAATGCATGCTCTTGCCCTCCTGGAGTTTTCATTCCAGCAGCAAGAAGGGCAGGGGTTACCAGACAATCAATAATACATAGCTTTTGTAGTATGTGCCGAGGTGTTAAGTGTCACAGAAGGAGTGGAAGCCAAGGCAAATAGGTCTGGGAGTGCCAGGGCGATAGAAGGTGGGTGCCCAGGGTGGGGCTCCTTGAGAACATGGTACTCAGGCAAAAATACCTGCAGGAGGTGAGGGGAAATCATGAGGAGGAATGGAAAAGAAGGTTCTCGGCCAAAGAAACAACCATGACAACTATAAGGCAGGAGAATGCCTGGCCTGTCAAGGAGTCCAGAGGGCTGGGGTCAAGTGAAGGGGGCACTGGTTGTGGGGAGTGAGGTCAGGGAGGTAACGGGGTGGGCGGTGCATGTGGGCCTTCAAGGTCATTGGGAGAACTGGTTTTACTCGGAGTAAAATGGGAAGACACTGAATGGCGTGGCACACTCTGACTTGTTTTAAAGGATTTTTCTGGTTGCTAAACCAAGATGTAAAGGCCCTTGATGTACATCCCTGACTCTCACACCCAATGTCCAACCCTTTATCTTGGCCACTCTGCTAAGAAAACTGCTTTCCACCTAATGGTTTTGATGGTCTTCCCATGTATTACAGAATCACTAGCCTCCTTAGACCGTGGGCTCTATCACAGTATAGCATTTTCTCTTCACTTAGATTTAGCAAATATATCTGGCAAGCCTACATGTAATGTCATGTTTCTAGAGTTAACTTTTCACTCTCTGGTAACCTTCAAGTTCTTGCTCAATGACCATGCAGGAGGCCCTGTCGAGTATACTGAGACACTAATCTAATCCAAATATCAAGAAATAAAAAGCTAGGGTGAACCAGCCTGCCCAAGGGCACAGAGCTAAGTGGCAGCCTGGGACTGCACCCCTTCCCAAGCATCTTCTAGAGTAGTCTCTTAGTTGCCAGAAACGTTACCAGGATGCTGGTCCCAGGCCACCACACCTTAGGCAGCCTGGGTGTGCCTGACGCATTAAGGTGATCTCCCCTCCTCTGTTACGGCTCCACGTGTGCTTACTTAGAATGACTGAAATTATAAAGGAATACTAGTTGCTGCTGTTATGAGGGGAAACTGCTGAAGCAACCACTCTGGAAATCTGCTCTGTATTGGAGACTTTAGACTCCACCAGGAAAATAATACAATGACACACTGGGAAGCTGAATCCCGCCCCTTCCTGTCTGCCTCGCGCTGCAGACAGGTGTCTGGGTGAGAAACTGGTCACCCCTGTCAGACCAAGTTTCCTGCACTGTCTTGCTCTTGTCTGTCAGCCGGGCCCAGGTCATACAAGGCAGATGTGGGAAACAGCTGGTGTCTGCAGAGACAAACAAGAAAGGATGGAGGGAGCAGACAGACATCCTTCTGGGCCAAGTGACTAGGAGGCCCCAGCCCTGGGGATCAGGGAGAGGGTTGGGTGGAGAGTTGGCGAGAAGGAAGTCTGGGAGAAGGTGCTGAACCCTGGGCCCAAAGTTCATACCCTGGACTCAGTCCAGGGGGACTGAGAAGTGAGAAGCCCACCCACCAGGGGAAGGGCAAGTGCAAGCCCAGAGCAGCGAGAGGTCCAGACTGAGTGCAGAGGCAGGGCTGTGTGATGAGGAGTCACTGGGGTCGCATCTCAGCTCGACCACTTCCTGGCTGCGTGGCCTTAACCCTCCTGAGCCTGAGCTGCATTATCTGTAAAATGAGGACACAAAAGCACCACCTACAACGGGCCACTGTGCCGACGAAATGAAACGACACATGTGAAAGCAGTTAGCGCCATGCTTGGCAAATAGCAAGCTCTCGATAAATAGCAGCTACATTATTTGTTTGTAGTCGGGAAAGGCGAAATCCTAACAAGTTCTGTCACCTCGTACAGTTGATCCCACCTCTCTGAGCCTCAGATGTCTATGTGGTCGAGTGGTCCTGGGGTCTAAGGCACAGAGATTCCAACACATGGCCAAACACATACGTGTGCTCCATTAATGGCACTGCTGTACTTGGAAAGGTGCAGGAAGCACGTCTGCCCACTCCGAAAGTTTCTGAGTGCCAGCCTGGGTGCTCATGGTCAGGGAATGTCCCCTGATATGTGTCTGGGGCCAAGAGTTCAGGTGGGATCGCCAGGTAAGGGTGGAGAGGGGAGGAGAGGAAGGAATCTGGCCCATCTCCTGCTCTCAGAGGCTTCCTGCTGTGGAAACTGGAGACAGAAACCAGGCCATTTTTCCACTCGGGGAAACTCCTGTCTGGGGCGTCGGGGATGATTGGCAAGGCCGGGAGCCTCTGATACTCCCCACCCTGTCTTCGCTGCTGGGAAAAGCAGCTTCCACCTTGCCAAGGGGAGGGTCCCACACCCAAGGTTCCATGGCAGTCTGGATTGACAGTGTACTGTCTGCAACCGGAACTGAGAAGGTCATGCCAGGGTGCTCTGAGGACACGGCCCTTCCCCACCTGCTTTCCTCTTTGGAGACTCAGCCCATGCGGGAGAAAGCTGGGCTTGTGAGTTAGAACTGGATTGGAATGGGAGCCTCGGCGCTCATGGGCAAGTGAACTCAAGCAAGTCCCGCAGGTCCTCGGAGCCAAAACTGGCTCACCTGTGCAACGGGGCGAATAGCAGCCTGCCAGGCTGGAATGAGGGTTAAAGAATGTGATGGAGGACAAGTGTCTGACCTTGTCTGGCAGATTCAGCAGCTGACTTAGGGGTATTTTATCTTCTTATATATTTTCTCCACCTCTCATCTCTAGAAGCCAGTTTATTGCAGGGAGTAGCTGGGTATTTACAAGAGAAAGTAGAAAGTTTTCAAGAAGTTAGAGTTTATTTAGAAGTCAAACTGAGAGAGGAAGAATGACTTTAGTTTGGGACCCTTTCTTCTCCAGAAAAAAGACCTCCAGGAATCCCCCATCGGAAGAAAGCCCTGGTCTCTTCCCAATAGCTGATCGCTAAGGCTGAGCCATGTGCACAGTGAGAGGCCTCCAGCTCCAATCCACACGCCACACAACTCTCACAGTCTGTCCATCCTGCCCCAACCTGTTCACCCTCAGCTGCACGCTCCCGGTCCAGGTCTCAACACAAACGTCACCTTCTCCGGGAGATGTGACAGGCACACTATTCTCCGTGAGACTGTACCTCTCCTTTACTGCCTCTCCCGCAAGGTGATTAAATGCATGTCGTGCTCCTCACTACCTAATGTCGCCTGGTCTTCACAGGCCGTGAGCTTCGCCAGGGAGGCGCCATGCCTGCTGTGTGCGCAGGGCCCAGGCTGTGCTGGTTCCCAGACATGCAAAATGGAACTGCATCTCTCTGCAGGAAGGAAGCCTGGCAACCTGAATTCCGTAGCCTTGGCTAACAGGAAGGACGGTTTAGAGTGGAAGCAGGGAACCAAAATTGATGTATAACATGGGTGGAGAAGGAAGAAAGAGCGAGTAGATCAAATGACATCTGATATCAGGTGATTTTCAGATAAGTATCAAAACAGAGATCATTTCCCATTCTCTCAATAATCACACAAATAATTCTCAACTCAGTAGCCCAGGTCGACCACTATCCTCCCAGCTCTTGCCTGGGCCCAAACTCTGGCCCCAGCTCTGGCCCGGAGGAAGGTGGGCATTCCCACCATCTCCGTCTGAGTGATTGATATGCACCTCAGCCCAATGTTTCAGTTTTCCTATAAACACTTGAATCACTCCTGATGCACAAAGAAGAGAATCACAACCAAGGCTCATCGTACAGCAAGAGGGTTATGATGCTCAAGGGTCAGGATGGACCTTGTTGAGAGTGACCTGTCTTCTCTCTTTCCCTCGACCATAGCCATCACCCTAGAAAGGCATGTTCTCTGCAGGACTTTTCATGTCTCTGACCCTGTTTCCCTGGTCACCACCCCCACTTCTTCCTCTCCACCAAAATGCAGCACTGAATGCTGAGCCTCCTGCAGAGCCTTTTTCACCTCTTACCTGAGGCTGCACAGCACTCTGTCCTTCCCTTTAAAAGTATGTATTACACTGTCACTTGTCTAAGCTTTCAGGGTAAGGGACCACATCTGCAAAAATCATCCATGACCCTCCAAACCTTGCTCAGGGTCCAAGCACATGACAGTAGCTCCACTACTGGCTAAAAGATTAAAAGGCACAAGATAGTATGATATAATACAATACAGCCAGTAGGCAGGCACTGTCACAACCAGAGCAATGGACTGCCCAACAGGTAGGGGGCATCCTGGCCTAGTAAGCTGGGCTGCTGGAGAGGAGGGTACTGCCTACCTTTTTGGTCTTCACCGTGGATGTGCAGCAGTCCCCACCATCGTAGTTGCAGAAGGCTCTGTTGTTGATGGCATCACAATAATTGTCTCCCATGAAGGGCTAGAGGAGGAGAGAGGCAGGAAGGAAAGGTGCCTTGTTAGTATCCTAAGGCAAGGGGGGGGGGGGGGGGTGGCAGGCATAAGTCTATAATCATTTAGCCGTCTCTCATCTTCTCCCAAACCTCTTCCTGGCTTCAGATCCCAATGCCCCCTTGGATAAGTTAACACTTCTACATTTATAAAGAGTCTTATGTAGCCAAGTTTTCCCCAATTAAAGTATTTGCCCTAGGAGACACACTCCTGTATACGGGGGAATGTAAAGCTAGACCACTTACATCTTTCTAATGTAGGGAGCTCATTTTACTTTAAGAAATGATAAGCAAAATGGAGTCTCCTTGCCCCACTTTTACTGGTAGGAGGAAATTTAAAAAATAATTTATAATAAAATATATGCAAATATATTAAGATACTGAGTGTGAACTGCCCAAGTAACCACATCTAACTGGCCAGTGTCAACATGAAGAGGAGTATGGGAGAAAGGTCCATGAGACCTTTTCAGTAGACTCAAAGGAGTTGGCCTCATCAGCGAGCTTTGTGCAAGTGTCCCTGAGGAAAGGACATTTTGGCTGAGACTGGGAGGTGAGTGGGAGTTAACCAGATAGGAATGGATAAGGGAGAATTTCCAGAGAAAGGGGCATGTGCAAAGATCTGCTACTTAGAGCTTTCTCCTGTCTGGTATTTCTCATGCTGCTACTTCTAACAATGGAAGCAATTTGCTCTTCAAGACCCAGCTCCAACATGGTCCCTCTAAAATGCCTTCCCTGACACCCCCAAGACCTTCTGCCTTCCTGCAGTTTCCTGTCTGTTCTTTTAACACTGAGTTCCTTATGGACAGGAATATGTGTCATCCATTGGTATTGCCCCTATTTCCCAGAAAAATGCCTGGAAATGTGAGCAAAATATGTGTTCCTTGAGTGTTTATTTAGTAAAATGATTGACAATGGAGGCACACATGGCTGAATGGATGCACGGATAGATGGAGGGCAAGAAGACCCCACGGGCAAATCAGGGGAGCACAGTGACTGTTCTCACTTGGCTGAGATCATTTTATTCTCAGAACCAAGAGCCATATTGGCCACATTATAGGCACTCAGTGGGGCTATGATGACTGAGTGAATGACCACTTTGGACACAACTTGGGGTACAGGGCTAGGGGTTCAGTGTCTCAAACCCTTTCTGGATCCTGGCTACCTCTACACCCTCCAGGTGATGGCCCCTCCCTAGACCCAGCCTTTCTATCTCTTCTAAGCATCCTTTTCAGTCCCAGACAAGAGTTCAACTATTAGCGGGAAGCTCAGGAAGAAAGGAGAGTAGGGGCACCTGCCAGGGCAAGGGCGATAAGCATCACTGGCAGGGCTTGGAGCCTGACAGGTGGGTTTCACAGGCCCCAGTGCTGAGTCAAAGGAGGGATCGAATTCCGCTGTCACACTGGTGTTCAGACCGTCGACTCAGCAGGACGCGTGCCCAGGTAACCCAAGCTCCCTTTGCCCGAAATGCTGGACTTATCCAGGGAGATGGGAGGAAGCAACAACCACATGGCTATGGCCTTGGTGTTGCTGTCCCTTGATGACTCTTGAGAGAATGAGCTTTCTTCCTGAGCTTCTTAAAAGCTCCAATTAGGTGCACTGAGAAGATGCCACAGGAGGTCTCTAGCCAATATGTAGACAAAAATGCATGTCCCAGGGGACTGTCTTGTGACACAGGGCAGGGGATGGTTCAAAAGTAGGAGGTGACCTACTGGGGAAGATAGAGCACCCCCTGGAAGTCGGGAGCCCTAGGCTCATGTTTGCTCTGTGTGTTATGCTGTGCCACCTTGGCCCAGTCCATTCCCTCTCTGGCCCACAATGTCCAGTTTATACAAGAAATGGAATAGGATGAGACACACTAAGCACCCTTCCAGGTGGGGCATTCTATCACAATTTAGCCCAACCACCCACCGTCTAGGTCTCCGTTCCCACATCTTTAGATTAAAAGGTCATGTTTAGGTCACCTAGAAGAGCATTTCTGGTTCTGGCATTGTAAGAATTTCATCGAATATAACGTTTTCTAGAGCACAGTCTAGTTCTTTTCAGCTGCCTTTTCCTGAGTGGGATCTGGGGAACCATGGAGATTTGGACATCCACCTGGATGGGATTTGGGGTCTCTCTTCACCACCAGCTGAGCAGAACCACAGGGCATGGGGCGCACAGACGCATCTTTTAGTTTTACGAAAAGCACCTCCTGAGAGCACAGGTGACACCCCCAGTTCTCTGCCCTCCCTAAGCTTGTCCCTGATACACAGAGTCAGAGCTCCTTGGTGCCAAGGCCCAGGGCATGGCTGTGACTCTGAGTTGAAGGGTCAGAGAGCATCCTGGTTCTGTTATCCATTTATCATATTTAAGCTCAGTGGCTGAGTCTAAGGGGTTGAAGAGAAAGTGAGTGACACGCATATGGCAGAAGGACATGACCTGTTAAGATGCTCACCATAAAGTAGGAATGGAAAACACCTGCCTCACATGGTTCTGTGAAGGTTAAATGTGAACATGCTGGTAAAAGCCCAGCATATTATAGATGCTAAATTGATACAGTCTCCCTGCCGCCCTCCCTCAGAAATGCACTATTATGCTAAATGCAGGGTTAGGAAGCAGAACAACCCAGCTCAAGATCTTGGTTCTGTTACCCAGTAAACATATTTTTGAGTATGTTTGTTGATATCTCTGTGCCTCAATTCCACCAGCCGTAGATTAGAATTACTGATTTCTGGCTAGGAGGCCAGTTAAAGGGATATTTACAACATTTAGCAGGTACAGTAAATGGTAGCCATGATTGACACAATAACAATAGTAACAGTAGGGTCATTTCTGGGGACTCACCTCACAGCCTTTGACACAGTGGATCACAGCAGGGTGAGGGTACCACTTGAGGCCAGCCGTGCAGACGACTCTCTGTGGAGACAGGAACGGGTCAGATGGGTTTGGTTCTAGGGGGGAGCATCTCTTTGCTGGTACCACATTCCACCACTCACCACTTTTTGGATCTTCCGAGTTCTAACCTCCCCTTAGGATTTACATGGAGAAACTGCCAAGGTATTTGCAATAGCAGGAGCCATAAGATTAAAGTAACCCTTGTGTTCACTGTAGGGGTCCTGAGTCTGTATTTCACTGGCAGGAATAGGGCTGACAAGAAGAATGGAGGGATGGAGAAGATCGGAAAAGCCCTTCAGAAAATGTGTGGCTCATCTTTGACCCATGGACAGAGTTGGGGGTAAGGTGGGAGGGAGAGAGAGTGGTGTGTGTGTACAAGTGCATGCATGTCTGTGTGTATGCATGTAACTATATGTGTATACATGTGTGTGGCTGCCACAGGAAGATGGGGAATGGTGTGGAGCAGGGAGAATGCGAACACTGAGGACCGCTGCCCAGGGCCACTGTGGGAACTCCTTAAAAAGGCACATTCTTTGGGGCCACCTTGCATCTAATAAATCTAAATCTCTGCAGTTCAGGTCTAGGGACTGACTGCATTTCAAAAACAAGCCTCCCAATGATTCTGGTCCCCAGTGCTGTTTGAGAGCCAGAGGATGAATGAACTAACCTTGAATTTGGGACCCGTGGAGACAGAGAACCCTTCGGGCCTCCACCTGCTGCCCTGCCATATGGGCCTGCTCACACTTCCCTGAGATGGCCCACACGTCCCTTCCCTATCCCTGTGACTTTGTTCCTGCTGCTCTCCTTCCCCAAACAGCTTGTCCCCATCTTTTCACCTGAAGAATCTTTCATTATCTCTGAACTTTCTGCTACAGACTCCCTGCCTCTGTGCTGCTCTCCCCTCCCCCATCTTCAGGCAGAGCTGACAGGTATGCATATATGTATTTATTTATAGCCTCCTTTAATAGAAAGTGCTGTTATGATAATGACAACTACAACGTACGGAGTGCATTCACGGTACTAATTGCTTTATGCATGATCTTATTTCTTTCTTGCCAGGCAGTGAGGTGGGCATTACTCTCAGGTCATAAGGACAATTAATACCCTAGGCTCCAGAGCGGTTACATGGAGAAATCAGGATTTGAAACCTAGCAGTCACTTTGGAAATAACGTAAAGCAGCTCATAGCATAGCATCCAACATGAGGATAATTTTTAAAGTAGGTGAAAAAAGAAAGATAAAACTAGGGAAATGAAATAGCATCAGGAATGGGGCTAACATAACCATCCTAGAAGCTCCCTTCTCTAGTCTATAATAAATGACTTGTTTTCCATCCCAGATTAACAATGATTTCTTTTAAAAAGTAAAAAATGAGATAAAAATGACCGGGAGGCAAATTCTTAGATTTGTAGTGAGAAGTAACTGTGTCTTCGGCCAGCCATGGAAGTCTACTATATGATCGGGGCTTGCTCTCCTGGCTGAGAGCCAGTTGATAAATTTTAATTAAGAAATAGCCCAGCCGGTGGGGATCGGTGGTTGAGGGTTGAATTGAAATTAAAATTCATGGTTGAATTCCAGGTCAGGGCACATGCCAGGTTGCGAACTTAATCCCCAGTAGGAGGCTTGCAGGAGGCAGCTGATCAATGATTCTTATTGATATTTCTCTCTCCCTCTCCCTCTGAAATTAATGAAAATATATTTAAAAAAGAAATAGTCACATGGTCAGGATGTGGAAAAGCCATGTGACTGGCTCATTCTTTCCCTGAGGGCAGACCTATCTGGAACTCAAATAGTAGTTAGGTTTCTTGGTGAGCTTGGAACTGAGGATCACATGATTCTAAGACATGTCTGAAACTGGTATGGGTGCCTTTCTTCTCTGCCACACTGCATCTCTGGTTCACCTTGGATCTCTCAGGCCTAGACTGGTGCCTGGCACGTGGAGGAAGTGTAGGAAGTATTTATGTTATAAATGAATGAATGGATCCATCTCAGGATAGAGATGATTTTATCGATGGACTGTATTTTCTCGTTTCCCCCCTTCTCCTAAAGCAGTGGTGGGCAAACCCATTAGTCAACAGAGCCAAACAGCAACAGTACAATGATTGACATTTCTTTTGAGAGTCGAAAACCAACTTCTGTGCATGGGCCACGAAGTTTCAATTGCACTGTATGTGCGCGCCCACACATGGTGTTTTGTGGAAGAGCCACACTCAAGGGGCCAAAGAGCTGCGTGTAGCTTGAGGATCAGGACATTTACTATGCCTACCACAGTGTCTAGTTTAAAGAACCAGTTTAGTGTAGAACGAATTAAAGATCTTGGACTAAAAGCCTACTTCAAAAATCTGCCAGGAGTCTTAAAATGTGAAATCTATCTAGCTCCCTACTACCTCTATTGACATGTCTGCCTTTTCCCAATAGATTTAGGCAAAGCAATATATGGAAAGGACCTTGGGTGCTGAGGTATGACAGGCGTGGTTGCAATTATGACTTAAAATTGCTCTGTAAATTTCCACTCTCAGACTTGGTTCTCCCATTTGTTAAATGGGCACTGAAAGTGTCACAGGCTTGTTGTGATGACACAGAGATAAATAATATGGAAATGGTTAACCTAAGACTGATTACTTAAGGTTCTTAAGGGCAGGAGCCTAGGTTTGAGACCTCTCTGTCTCTCCTCAGAACCAGGCATGGAGCACAGCAAACACATATGTGTTGACCAAGTGAAGAAATGTGAGTGCCTCTCATGTTCCTCTCTTCCAGCTTAGCTGCTTTTGTGCCCTGATTCCCAGCCATGGGGCTAGAAGTAGAGAGAATCACCTGCTTTCATTCTCTGAGAAACTTTAACCATACTTTCATTTTTTGGGCTGCAGAGTCTGTTCCCAGCCAAAATACAGGATGTTGGAGGGGCACTCAGTAATGGTTGAAGTAGTAGAAACAGCAGGGTTAGGATCCACTAGGGATTTGATGCCCATCCCTCCCCTTACTTATTTGGGAACTAATTTAATCCGTCCGTAGGAGTGTCTTGGTGTGGTTATACATGTTTCTGTCAGTTGAGGTTTACCTGATGTGAGTTCAGAAAAAGGACTTTTATACCATCTGCATGAGCCTATTTATCTTTCCAAGGTGTTTGGAGTTTCCACCATTCCTCAGAGCTGCATGCCCCACCTGTCTCACTACAGGGCCCCTCTGTATGCAAGGAGAGCTGGGAAAGGGGACAAGCAGCAGGATATGAAGGAAAGGGTGGACTGTTTACAGCACATTTTGTGAGATCCCAATGGGGCCCTTCGGCTTTGATCCCCTTGATGCCAGTGAGACCTCTAGTCCCATCAGAGTCCTTTCACAATAGGTTTTGTAAGGCAGCTTTCCTTTCCTGCTTTGGTGCATAGGAAGAATATACTGTTTTCCTAGCTGCAGTGATCACCAGCATCAATGCCATCACCACCATCATCACTGTCAACAACACTAGCACTATCACCACCATCATCAACACCACCAACCCCACTATCATCGTCTCTACCACCACCACCGTCACCTCTAACTTAATCACTATCATCATCATCACCAACTCCACTATCATCACCTCTACCCTCACTATCATCATCACCATTACCATCAACCATACAATCATCACTTCCCTCACTACTACTGTTAACATCAACACTAACATCATCACCTCCACCCACCCCACTATCATCACCTCCACCCTCACTACCACCCATCATCACTACCAACACCAATCGTATCATCACACTTCTACCCTCACTACCACCACCATTATCATCATCTCCACCTTTACCACCATCAATACCACCACCAGCATTATCACTTTCACCAGTACCAGCACCATCACTGTCACCAATAACACCAGAACTACTGCTGCCACACTACTACCACCACTACTATCATCTCCATCATCATCAACCCCATCATATTATTCAGATCCTTATCAACACAAAATCCTCTATTAGCAAATATTGTGGTCCAAGACCTGTGCTCAGAACTTTCATTTAATTCTTATAATCATGAGATAGGTACTAATTTAAAATCTGGTCTACACAAGAGGAAACTGACGCACAGAGAAGTTAAACAAGTTGCCCCAAATCATACACATAGATGATGGGAGTGAGGAATTAAACCCACATCCATCTGATTTCCAGGTCTATACTTTGAATGCCACTCTCTCCTTCAGATTCCCCTATCCCCTGAAGCTGCAAACATAACGTGGCTTACTCTTTTGACCGATGGATAGACCAAGGTTTAAAAAGGTGGAGAGGCTTTGAGACAAACATTGGAGTGAGCAGAGTATCTAAAAGACGGGCCCCAGGCAAAATTTGACAAATAAGAAAATACACTGAGCCTCCTCATCCTGAGCTCAGATCCCACACCCCTCCTGATAGCATATATGAAATTGCCTAACAAGCAGGGCCTACATCTCACAGATATTCAATAAAAGCTGACTTCTTTTTTCTTTCCTTAATTCCCTCCCTCTGGCCCTTTCTTCCTCTTTTCCTCTCTTTCCTCCTTCCATTCTTTTCTCAGATGCCATTGTAAAATTGAAGGCCCCATCTACCTAGAGGAATTGTAAGTATCTGAGGTTGTGAGCAGCATTTTCCCTCAGGAAACTCCAGCTCCTCTGGGTGAGGAAGTGCCAGGCAGAAAGGAGGTGCTCCTGAGGAGCTCATGGCAGAGCCTGAACCCTGAATTCTAGGTACCCGGGGCCAGAAGAGTCGATCTCATTCAAAGGTTGTGAGCCAACAGCTTCCAGGCTACACAACCCACAGAAATGTTTGGTTTGGCACATGAAGTCCTTAACAGAAGTCAAAATTATTTGCCAATATTAAAAAAAAAATAAAACAAAAAAAAACCTAAGAGATTTTATATTTTAAAGACTCAAGAAAAAATGAAAAATCTGGCCACCCCAAGCCCATATTTCCACCTTGCAACACTTGGCTAGAGCTGCCCCCTTTGGAAGCAGCCTGTTCTCCTCATTTCACCAGTCCCCACCATTCCCTGTAGTCTCTCCAGCATTCAGCCTGAGGGGCTTTTCAATCTACTGTGTTTCCCCAAAAATAAGACATCCTCCGAAAATAAGACCTAGCGCATGGAAAGATAAGACATCCCCTGAAAATAAGACCTAGCGCAACTTTGGGAGGAAAAATTAATATAAGACACTGTCTTATTTTCGGGGAAACAGGGTATCCTTGCATTTGTGTTGCATTGTCTCATTTATTAGGTTGGAAGATTTTCCTATTACTTTCAAAGTGCATGTGTATGTACCTGTGTGTGCAGGGTAGGGAAAGAGGGGATAGTTAGGGGGAACTCCCACAGGGGAGTACTTTAAAAAAATTAAAGGATAGAGTGTTTTGTTCTTAAAGAAAATCAAACTAAAATATTTTAGTACACCTGAAACTAATATAACCTTATATGCCAATTATATACCAATTAAAAAAATAAAATCAGCAGGGATTACTTTGGGGTGGGGGGAGGGCACTGCCTGGCACAGAGAGGGGAGGACTCTGGGGAGCTGTAATGTACCCACCCAGACTTGGGTACTGGTTTCATGAATGGGCACAAACATAAATACTTACCACAAAGTATGCTAAAGATGAGCATGTAAGTTATAGATCAGTTGGAGGTAAAGAACTCAACTATCTGAAAGTCCTCTTTGTTATGTTGGGTAGTATGTCATGAGGGTTTGTTATATTTCCTCTAAGTCTGAAATAATTATTGTAAATACTACTGCTATTATGAAACATATACGTAAGTATTCAATATAAAAAAAAATGATGTGTTTGGCCTGCTTCACCCATTAAGTGTAGCGGGTCCATTTTAGCCCACCTGCCAGGATCCTGCAGATGTTTGAGTTTGTGGCTCTCTGATCTCAGCCTCTCTTTCATTTCACAGATGGGGAGACCGTGGCCTAAAAAAGTGATAAGATTTGTCCAAGGACATACAGCAAGAAGGTTCCTGGGCTTGAACTAGAACCGTGGTCACCTCACTCAGCAATCATAAATATTTAGTGAGCACCTACTGTGAGGTAGGCACTGCGGGGCGTATCATGGTCAATAAGATGACCACAGGCCTGCCTTCACAAAGCACATAATGTCAGTGGTGATACAGTCCTCATCTAAGCAATTCTCGTTCTCTCCTTATATGCCAGTGCTTAGAACCGAGCCCTTCATGTACTGAGCCACCAGTGTTGTGCTGTAGCAGGCTTGCCTTGGCTCACAAGAGGCAACAGTGAGGTTGTCTCTTCCTAACTTTGTGTGCAGTGACAGTGACTTGGAAAACTTGGTATTTGCCACAGTGAGAATATTTACACCACAGTAAGTGGCAAATGCTACAAATCAGAGTTCATTTTCAGGGGAGAAGCAGTTGCTAACCATTTACCAGCCTATCCCTGATAATTGGTCAGTAAACATTTTGCCTTTATCATTACTGTACATTCAAGATAGGCTGCATGGGTAGCTCGAGTAAGCTGTAACATTAAACTGACATGGTCCTCATTCACTTCCTCTTAGGCATGAGGCTTCCTCTCTGAGACTCCATTTCCTCCACTGGCAAAACAGAGACTACTACATACCTGATAGGGGAGTGTGTGTGTGCACGTGTGTGTGTGAGTTGGAGTTTGGGGTGAAAATAAGCAATGGAAAGTGCCTGACCCAATGTTTGATGCATAGTAGGCATCCATGAACTGTCAGTTCTTGCCTCTTACTTACTTTTCTTTTTTTTTTCCTTTTTTTTTTTTTCCTTTTTAAAAAATGTATCTTTATTGATTTCAGAAAGGAAGGGTATAAGAATCTCTTTCACAGCCTGCATAGAAAGAGTTCCAATTCAGGGTTCAGGTTCTGGAGAAGGGCCACACACAAATGAAGAGTCTTGAGACTTGAAGAAATTCAACTTGGCCATATGGGGGGCCAGCCGGTAGTCCAACTCTAGTGGGAGAACTACTACTGCTCTGGCCTTCCATCCCCTTTTATTGATCGCCTCTTACTTTCTTACCCCGGGACAAAGGTGAAAGGAGCTGGGGCAGACCCTTGCCCCAATCATCTACCTCACACTGGTCCTGGAAGGCAGACCCGCAGAAGGCAGAGCTGTGCGGGGCCTGCTCCGGCCTGGTGTGCCTTGCCAGCACCAGCAGCTCTATTTCTGCAGCTCTCGTCACACAAGGGGCAAGTGTGCAGCGGAGGCCAGCTTTTCTGCCGTATTCCTGGAAATCATCAATCTCTGCCCTTCGCCCTCCTCCCTTTTTCTACCACATTTTTTTCCTCCTGGATAATGAGGCCTCCGGAGACCAGTGGAGGTCTGAACCTCGTTATGGCTCTCTTGGTAGGCCAGCATCAATAAAGGCCGGCCGACCAGGGAACCGGGTGGGGGCTGGGGCAGACAGGCAGCGGGTGGGCAACTGAGGAGGGGGGCTTGCAGGCTTTCAAATCCCTGGATTTATTTCACAGTGAATTATAACTGAATTTTTTAGTGCCCGGGGCTCTCAGAGGGAGGAATGGGAATTCACCTGGGGTGGGGAGGGTGTGGAGCAAAGGCCTGAGTAGAAGCTGGGCCAAGGCACCGTGGTCTGGGCCAGGCAAAGGAGCCCCGCGGTCCTGGGTGTGAGTGTCCCCTGAGTCTGCACTGTGTGGGAGTGTGTCCCTGCCTGTGGGTATGTGGGAGTCTGAGTAGGAGCGAGAGGGAGGCACGAGGGAAGGAGCTGAGGTCATGGTCCAAACTCTGCTCCTGTGTGACCCTGGGTGAGGGGTGGGGAAAGGCATGGCCAGTGGAGAAAAGGACTGGAGGAGTGCGAGCTGAGGGAAACAGGGCTGCCTGGTGGGTGTGTGGGAGAATCAAAGGCAAGGAGACAGAGACCAGGCAGACAGAGGGGGTGGACATAGAGGGAAAGTGGGCAGGGAAGGCAGAGGGAGGTGACAGTCCTGTCAGGAGTGGGAAGAGAGACACAGGGAAAACAGAGGCAGGAAAGGGAGAAAAGTTGGAGATGGCACAGAGAGCAGGGGAAGGGGAGGAGAATGCTGAGGGGCACGGGGCAGCAGAGAGGGGCTGGCCAGGTCCATAGACCCCGAGTGCTGACTAAGCCCTCACAATCCTGCCCTCCACTCATTTGAGAAACAGGACACCTGGTATCAGGTTCTGCCCCAGCTATCTTGGGCACGATCTGCAGGTGGGCAGACCGGAGGCCTCCCAGCACCAGGGCAGGGACTTCAACCCTGCACCCCGGAGCCTCTGCCTCCCACTTTCTCCAGGGGAAGGGCAGTGCCCAGAGCCAGTTCCTGTGGCCTGGAATGCGTGCTGCTCTGGAGGATAAGAGTGGGCCCCCACTTCAGCTTGGGATCCCTGACTGATCACATAGGGAAGTGGGAGTGGCCAGCCCCCAAATGAAATGGGCAATGCCCTTGGCTGTCAGGAGGCGGGGCTTCCAAGGTCTAGCCAGGCAAGCCAGCCTTCGCCTTGAGTAGAGCAGGGCATGTGACTCAGGCTTGGGTTCAAGCTGTCACTCCTGAGATCTTAGAGTCCACAGGTTGAGAAGGCAGACAGTGCTTCCCACCTTGCACCACAAAACCATTCCAAGGTTTAAATGCAGTCTTGTGTGCCAGTACTGGGCACATGACCATAGTAAGTGCTTCACAAACAGTGTTACTAGTTCCCTATTCACATTAATTGCTTTCCAACAAATGAGGAAAGCACAGGGAAGATGCCAGAAATCTAGGATGTGGGAGGAAGAAGGCTTCTAAGAGCTCACAGTGAGAAGCCTGAGAGCACCTCTCTCATGAGTGCGTATGTGACCCAACTCTGTGCTCTCTACTCATGGGTGTGTGTCCAGGTTTCCTCTTCTGTAACTAGAAACATCAGTCCCCTAGGCTGTCAGCAGGATTCAGTGGTACAGGAAAGCATAGGGCCTAAGAACAGGACCAGACAGAGGGCAAGTATTAAATAGTTAAGGCCCAGAGAGTGACTGTGAGCCAGTTCCCACTGCACAGGGAGGTGTGGCAATGTGATGGTGTAACAGGTAAAGCGATGAGTGCAGCACCCAGGCAACGCAAGTGTTCGCCAAAGGCATTTTCCTCTCCTTAGGCCCAGGTAGGCAGCCCCTGTCACTTACCTGCACCCGCGTGGGATTCAGCCAGTGAGGGATGTCACGGACGGTCACGTTCGTGGGCAGGATAACGGGCTCGCTGTTGTGGTCCAGGCAGGTGGCGGCACACTCGGACCCTGTGGGGAAGCAGAGTGTGAGCTGGCCAATCAACCCCAGTCTCCTAACGCCCAGGGCTGCTCTCCCCCAGTGTGGGCCCTGCTGCTCCCTGGTCCCCAGTGGACTGCCCACCCTGAGGGCAGTGGGAGAGAGGGAGCTCCCCAGCAGGGCTGTCCTCGGTCTCCCTGACTGTTCTCTCATCTCCAGTCCAGCTGATACCCATTGCCATTTGCATTGGCCCCAAGCCCAGTTCTGTCTGGTACCTACTTTGCTTGAAGACCTTTCAAAGGTTCCCTACATCCAGGGCAAGGTCCAACCCCCTTCTCCAGCCTTCATGGTCTTGTCTCCCACTAACCACCTTCACACTCTGTTTAGTTCAACTGGCCTGTGCCTGGCTTTCCCTCTGAGCCTTACACGTCCTTGCCTCTGTCCTGCTCTCATTCTCTCCCCCTGAATCATCCCACCACTGCTTTCTCACAGTCAAATCCGACTGGCTATATATAATTCTATTAGCCATTCTAAAGGTTCCCTTTCAAATGTGTGTATGTAATACATAGAAGGTGGGGCAAAAATAGGTTTAAAGTTGTTCCTATGGCCGAAACCGGTTTGGCTCAGTGGTAGAGCGTTGATCTGCAGACTGAAAGGTCCCAGGTTCGATTCTGGTCAAGGGCATGTATATTGGTTGCGGGCACATCCCCGGTAGGGGGTGTGCAAGAGGCAGCTGGTTGATGTTTCTCTCTCATCAATGTTTCTAGGTCTCTCTCTCCCTTCCTCCTCTCTGTAAAATATCAATAAAATAAAAGTTGTTCCTATGGAAAATAGTAAAATTACACACACACACACACATATATATGGCTAATATGTAAACTGTCCCCTCGGGAGTTTGACCGGGAGACAGGGAGTTCAGTCACTCACTATGACGTGTTCTGACCACCAGGGCATTGGGCGAAATGAAGGAAGGCCCTGGCTGGTAGCTGGAAGGTCCCAAATGGCTCTGATTGCAGGCCAAGCCCTGGGACCCTATCCATGCACGATTTCATGCATCAGGCTTCTAGTTAATAGATAATAATACAAGAATAAACTCTGTGTTTCAAGTCCAGCATGGTTCAGTGGTGGAGTGTCAACCTATAAACCAGGTAGTCACAGTTGGAGTCCCTGTCAGGGCACATCCCGGGTCCTGGGCTTGATCCCTAGAAGGGGGCATGTAAGAGGCAACCGAGCAATGATTTCTCTCATCATTGATGTTTCTCTCTCTCTCCCTCTCCCTTCCTCTCTGAAATCAATAATATATTAAAAAAACAAAACCCTACTCTTGCCCCACCATGTACACATATGGACATGTACACATACATATGGACATGTACATACACACACACTTCTCACGCATGCATAGTTTATCCCATATCTTTCCTATTGCAGCTTGTCCTCCCTTCAGTGGAAGAGGCATGGGGGCTGAAGAGGAAGCGATGGTGGGTGGCAGGTGCAGGGCAGGTTAGAACTTCCTCACTTTAAGCACCAGGATGCTAAGCCCAGATGGTGAAGCGACCTGTCTTGTGAGTGCCTTTCAGAGGTTGCTCCTTCTGCACATCTAGCCCCTAGGAGCTCAGGTTACAGAGCTGGCGGTCCAGTACCATGAATGAGAACCCGTCTCTCAGACATCCAAACCCAGTGATGGAAATAAAGGAGTCTCACAGAGGAAGAGTAAGGGAGATAGTGGAAGGGGACAGGGGTCGGGGGGGTGGTGAAGGACCAGAGGAGAAGAAAACAAGGGGGGAATGCAAACAGTCAAAGATGAGTGATGAGAGTAAAGGGGACTCTGGCTGAGCAGTGGGGAAAGCTCAAAGCTGGTGGTTGTCATGAGATCCATTCTGGAGTTTCTAGAGAGCAAGGACAACACCAGGCTTCCAGGATAAAATGCTTCTCAAAAAAAGGGGCAGCCTCAGACACAGACCAAAGCTGTCTTATCCCAAGAGGGAGAAAGGAAAAAAACTCTGGTCAGCACAGGAGACAGTGGCCTCCCTGGGATGCCGCCTGTCTTACTTCCTCTTCTCTGTGCTCCCCGCTCTGCATTTTCCTCCCTCACGCTTGGGCAGCTCTGGGCTTGGAGACCAGCTCCCTCTCCCAGGCTGCTGTGTTGTGATATATGAGCCTTAATTGGTATCATCACAGAACAGTGATCTCACCAGGCCCCTGCCTGCCTCTCCTTCCCCAAGGAGTAGGGAAGTGGCAGCTTTGGTGGCAGTAACCACGAGGGCTCCTCACTGCCACAGACCTCCCTGTCCTGCTGGGGGGCTGGCCCAAGCTACATGTCTGGGCAGCCCCAGATGTGCCCTCCAGCTCCCAAGTCCCACGCAGACCCAGCTCTTGTCTACAAGGCTTCTGACAAAGTCCCTCTCCTTAGAGTGGTGGGCTCTCCCCAGGGAGGGGTTCCACCTGGGAGGGATGATGTCTGAGGGGCCTTCGGAGGTGAGGAGGGAGAGGGAGCTGGTCCCAGAAGGTGAGGAGGGAGAGGGAGCTGGTTCCCAGGAGGTGAGGAGGGGAGGGAGCTGGGTGTCCAGGAGGGACCATGCCCTCCCTTTTCCTTCTCTCGCAGTGTCCCCCATTGCATCTCCTGGCTAGGCACCCCTGTGTGCCCCCACCAACCTGGCTGACCCATTCATGAAGGGCATCTATCTGTGTGGCAGTGGGAGAGTGGGCTGCAAGGGAGGGAAGGAGATTCAGGTTCCAAGGTCAGACAGACTTCCTTCCCTTTCTGCTCTGATCATGAGGAAGCTCATGGGTGAAGGGATGCTGCTGCCACCTCTGCCCACTGCTAGTCTGTGCTGAGGGCACGCAGAGCCAGGCTCTGTGGCTCATTTGCGAGCAGTTGTGTTATGGGAATGCAGTATATACACAGGTGGGCAGGAGATGTATTGGTGTGTTTGCCTTTTGTGCATCTTTCTGTGTGTGTGATATGTTTGGTGCCTAAGAGGTGTCTGTACTGATGTGTCACGTGTGAGCATGCACTCTGTGTGCCTGTGTGGATGTGTTTGTGTGGGTGCTGTGTTTGGGTGGCATTTGGCTGATGTGTACGTGCTGGGCATGAGTCTACTGAAGGATGTGTGTGTTTGGGTCTACATTTCGTTCCCAAATATGTGTGCTTGTGTTTATTTATGCATGTGTGAATATATTTGAATGCGCCAGTGGGTGCAGACATAAAGTCTTTTTTTATAGGTGTATTTTTTTGTTTTGTTTTTTAATAAAGTAACTCAATCAGTGTTTTGCTTACTGCCAGTTGTATGACTGAATATTCACTGCATATCCTAAGTTGGGGGTAGGGACACCGTCACAGACGTCACGTCCAGAGCCATGCACATCCATCAGCAATGACAGGCAGAGTGCTGGCCTTGGGAAGGAGCAGACAACAGACTCCCTGTTGCTCACCTGTTGCCCCACATTCTAGAATGTCCACATTGGCAGCCCTAGGAGATCCCACCTGTCTGCACGCCTCCCGTCAAGGCCCTTTGGACCATGGCTCAGTAGGATCTTAAAGTGCCCTCTGAATCTTCATGAGAGCAGGGCTAAATATAAGAAGGGGCACTGGTTTCTCCTCTAGGTTTAGGTCTGGGCTCTGAGGTGGCTTCCATCTCCAGCAGGATGCTCAGGCCCTGCCCACCTCTGCTCTCAGGAAGTGGCCACTCATCTTACTGGGTGCAGAACAGGCTGGTGCTGCATGCTGGGGAGGGAGTGTGTGCACAGATAACCTGCTCCAGACATGCCGGGTGATTGTCCCATAAATCACACTGGCCATGAGAGAGGACATTCAGTTCCCTGGGCTTTTCATCATGGTCAATTAGGGAACCCGCCCAAAAGGTCAGCATCACTGTCCTCGGGTGAGCTCAGGCTCCATGCACACCCCGTTCCCCAGAAAGCCTCAGGACGGTGATTAATGTGTCTGTCCAGGCTCCTGGTTCCCACCAGGCCAATGCCTGGCATCGAAGCCCAGGTTGTCCCCTCACTGCGAGTACTTTGCAAACTGGCCTATCACCACGCAAATGGTATTTTGAAGCGGCTATTTGTTTATTCTCATTTCGGAGGCAACCAAGACGCTATGGAAAGAACTCGGGCTTTGGAGCAGGTTCTGTTCTCCCTTTAAGCCTCTGTTTGCTCAGTTGTTGAAGGTTACTGAGAGGAAGGACATATGCTGACCCATGTAGATGCTCATGAGTGATTACTTATGCAAATGTTGTGATTCATAATAAAGGCAGCCACACCGAACCATATTGCTTTCTCACCTCCCTCCCCCTGCTACATGGTTCCTCTGTCTGGAATATCATTTTGTGCCCAACAAGCTCTTTCAGAGCCCTCTGTAGGTGAGCCTGCTATACACATTCCTCCCACCCTCACTGCATCACCACCCCAGCTCTCTCTAGGAGGAAGGAGCCTGGTCACATCTGTCTCCCTTACCTCAGGGCCTCCCACAGGGCCCTTACAGGGCTGAGGCACCCAGCTACCCAGTGAGGCACCAGCCTGGGCTCTCAGAGCTCTTGCCCCTCCCACGCTGCCCGCATGTACCCGTCCTACCTATGGCGTAGCCTTCCGGACACTGCAGTTTGAGGTTGCTGTTAAGCTGGTTCGGGGCCGAGCACTGGCCTTGCATCTCCTGGCAGAGGTGGAAGGAGCCGCTCCAAGTTCCATCTTTCCGACAGTGGATGACATTGCTCCCCCGGCCCTGAAAACCATGGAAACACGGTCAGACCAAGAGCCACCACCCTCAATGGAAGCTTCTCAAGTAAAAAAGGAAACCAGAGCAATTTGTTAACGTGGTGGAACCGATCGCATTGGTCATACCTCCATTCTACAGACAGGGAAACTGAGGAGGGCTCAGTGTGGGCCCTTTCTGCAGACCCCTTCTCACGTCTGAACTGGCCAAAGCTGCTCAGAGGCCTAACTCCCAGGCTCCCTCATTCCTGACTCAGTGTCTCTACAGAGATTTCAATCAGAGGGATTTGTTTTGTTGGTTGTTTTTATTAACTGAGGAGGCAGGGGACCCAATGCACCCCAGCCCATACGGTGAGTGAGAGCCCGGGCCCGGGACTATTTATGAGGAGGCAAGGACACACCAGGGCTTGCTTCCTCTAAGCCAATGAGAGAGCACCTCATGCCAGGCCTCTGCCATCTGCTCACAGCACAGCCTGGGCCTTGCCGGGAAGCTTTTTCTTGCCCCTCTCTCCCTCCCTCCCTCCCTTCCTCTCTTCCTTCCTTCCTCATCATCCCATTCCATTCATTCCAGCAATGATGGTACCAAAAAGCTGGCATGGGGATACTTTCACCTGTGCCCTCCTTAGAGTCTTTAAAATAAACAATACTCGGTTCCTCAATCTTCTGCACCATGGAGGTGGATGCAGCTTGCAGACCCATGCCTTCCTGCAAACCCCTTTCCGCGTCTAAGGTTCTAATGGGAGTCCAGCCCTGTAGAAATCTCAGAACTGCCTCTGAATTCAAGAACCATTTCTTAGTGCCCATTCTGTGCCCAGCTCTGTGGGGTCCAAAAGCAAAGCAAGTCAGTATCTGGTCCCACTGAGCTGGGGAAGAAAAGACAGTCGTGTGAGCAGCCAGCCATGTCAGTGTGACTGTGCTTGGGTTGGGGACAGTCACTAGTTGTGCAAGGGTAATCAGGGAAGGTGTCATAGAGGAGGTGATATATAGAAATAGGGGAAGGTTGAGCTGGAAAGGCCAATAAGATGTGAGGCCTTAAATGTCAGCTTACGTTTGGACTCTACCTCTTGGAAACAGAGAACTGTGGGTGCTTTCTGCCCAGGGGTCCATCTGCCTGAGAATAAGCTGTGTTTCCTCTCCCTCTTTCAAGGTCACGAGGAGAGAAAATACATGAGGTAGAGGTGCTGACTGTGCCCACCAGGGTACCAACCTGTGGAACGGTCCATGTCCGTTCCCAGAGTGCCTCAGCCTTAATTCTGCCTCATTTTCCTGCTCCTTGCTCCCTGAAGCACCATCACCAACCTTGAACTTTAGTTTACCTCCTTTACTGTAAGCTGGATCACATGGCCATGCTCTGTATTCACAGCCTTTCTGTCTGCAGTTTCCTATCTCCTCCTGCCCTCAATCATCATCTGGCACAAGCCATTGTCCTAATGGCTCCTGATTCTGCAGAGCACACTGCCTTAAGATCTCTGACACGCATCGCCCCGCTGTCTATCATCAGTCCCCTCCTAGATGATGAGCTCCCTGCGGCCTAGGAAAGTGCCCTATTCACCTGTGCAGCCACAGGGCCTCTGCAAACTTGAATAGGTCCTGGCCATTCCGTTCATGCATTCATCACTTAATGGATATTTCTTCTATTCACTTAAGAACTGTTTGCTTAACAAAAGGTGGGGTGAATAGGTAGAGTTATGGAATGAAGTTGGCTATTAAATGAAGATAAATGAACACATGGATGAGGAAATCAATGAGTAGGTGAGTGAATGAAGAAATGAGGAGATGAATGAATGAGTGCATGCCAAGGAAACAAATAAACTCTGTGGAAGGGCTAATGCAGGCTAAAGCTCCCATCTGGGAAAACAGCTGCAAGGAGGCAAGATTCAGAAGAGAAAGTGGGGCCCTCTCTGGGCTTCTCCTGGCTCAGCATGAGGCGGGGCCAATGTCATTGGGAATCTCCGTGTCCATGGGTGAAGGGTGGCCCATCTCCAGCATGTAGCCGCAGACCGACTTGCATAGTCCACCCTGAGATGTTCTGTGTGAGCTCAGGGGAAGTTTAAGAGGCTTCCTGTAGTTACAGAGAACCCCAACTCTCCCTCACAGAGCCCCAGGCTCCAGGCCCCATGATTCTGCTGGGCCCCCATGGGAGTAGGAAATTGACCCCAATTTCCTGGAGCCTTGGCCCAAGGCTATGATGCACTTGGCCTCCAGCCCCTGCAGGGCTGCAGACCTCAGCACTAAATGGGCCAGAGCTGGCTGGGGAACTCAGTTTGCAACAGAGAATGTATCAGAACTCACTGGAATCTGTTCAGGGAATTTCAAACCGGGAAGGCTCCACCATAAAAGGCGGGAGCATGAAGGCACCGGTCTTGCTGCCTCCAGTCTTTTTCTCTGCCCAGCTCATCTGGCACTCTGTGTTGTTGACTAAATCTGCTTTAGGAAGACTCCTGCTGTGAAGACGCCTTCGCCTTCCACACCAGGCATGCTCCTAGGCTGGCAGTCCCTGGCTTCCACGGCGGAACCCACACAACAGATCCAGCCCCACCTCTTGCTAGTGCATGTCCTTCCTTCTGGCCTCCTGGTCACCTGGTCTCTCCAACACACTTTTCTTGCTCCCCACAACCACAGCTTTGATGCGCCCTCAGCACAGCACTCCTTGGAGACTCTCTGGATGTTCAAACCCTCCTCTAGGACTAGATCTCAGGGCACTCAGGGCTTGCCTACCACCTGAAGATCCTCGGAGTAGGTCCTTGATGTGAGTTGGACCACAGAAGACCTGACTGAGCATCCGATCTTGGAAGACCAGAGACCACTGAAGTACCTGGCTCTGAATGTACCATTTTTCACACTTAAGTTGAAATCCTTCTTAAGAGGATTGTGTCCCTCAGAAGTCTGCTTATCTGAGCCTGTGTATGTATCTGCAAGAAAAAGCATGTTGCATCCTGGCCAGTGTGGTTCAGTGATTACAGCATCAGCCCAGAGACTGGTCCTAGGTTTGATTCCTGGTCAAGGGCACGTACCTGGGTTGCAGGTCCATAGAGAGGAAGAGATAGAAGCATCAATAACGAGAGAGAATCAGATGGAGTCCGCAACCCGGGCATGTGCCCCTGACCAGGAATTGAACTGTGACCTCCTGGTTCATAGGTGGACACAAACCACTGAGCCATGCCGGCTGGGCAGCCTAAGTGAAGCTTTTAGAGCTTGGTACACACACCAGGCTTTCTAAAAGTAGCTAAGACTCTTAACCACTCTGCTATACTGTATCTAAGGGTACTTCAGAATCAACCAACCATCACCCATGTTTTAGAAATGCCAGCAGCAAGAATGGAGAGGCGACATGCCCAGTCCTATAGATGCCAATGCTGGGGCCAGGTCTCTTGACTGTAAGCCTCTGTGAATTTACCAGCATGGAGGGAAGGGAAGAAGGAGAAAGAGATGGAGAATTAAACTTCTTCTATTTAGCAGGAAAAAAAAATAATGGCAGAGAGAAATGTGGCTGCATCAGGGCAAGGTGGAACCAGGAAGTGCACTTTAGGATTGAAATATTATAGTTAAACTCTGGAGGCAGCCTGGCCAGCCCACAGAACCCCATTTCTGTCACATCCAGGCTGTGTAAAATCGGGCAAAGCACTTGACCTCATTGAACCCCAGACCAGGGACCTGGTCTGTGAAATGGGACAGCAATGCCAAATGCCATAGGACTTAAATTCAGCTGTCTCTGTGAAGTATTAGCCCAGCAACTGGCGTAGAGCAGATGCTCAATAATTGCAGCTGCTGTTAATTACTGGTCTCTGTTCCCAGTCATGTGCATTCACTTCCTGCAAGCTAGGTGCAGCGTGGGCAGGAAAACATGGCTTGTGTGATGACTTGGTTAGGAGATCTGAGACTTTAAGACCTGATTTAGCCCATGACCTGCCGCTGGGGGATTAGGCTAAGTTCCTTCTGCTCTCTGGGCTCCAGTGGTACCATTGCCATTGATAGAATAAGTGGATGGAGTGGGAGAAACTCTGAGATTCTGCCCTCTGCTCACATCACATGGGTGATTTTTGTGACTTCCTCTAGGAAGCCTGGGTGCATGGACAAGCCCTGGATGACCCTGAGACTGGGTGTGGCCCTTGCCTGCAGAGGCACTGTACCCGAGAGCTACGCTGTGTCCACAGCAGAACCCATCAAGGCAGCTGCACGCCCCTATTGGCAGAAAGGCTTCTACAGTCACCCTCTGTGATCCACAGGAGGAACCAAGGGCATGTGGATCCCACTCCCATGCTCCCTCTCTTGCCCCTGCTGAGTTGCTGAAACCCACCATTTAGTAATAACTTTGTACACAAAGTCCCTTCAGGCTTTTCCTCTCCTGCTCCAGCCTCTAGGTACCTCCACAGACCCCTGTCCCCACCCCAAGATGGCCCATCCCCCTAATCACCTACAAATAAGAACTGAGCCTGAATCCTCACCTTGGACAGCTCAGAGCACCTGTGCTGGATTAGTGCTGAGATAATCAGCACTTCTCACCAGTCCCCTGGGGACGAATGCATGGACCCTGCCTTTGCTACTAGCCTGCCCTGGCAACCTCTGGGCTGAGCATCAGTCAACACCACTACCTCTTGCAACCATAGGCAAGCACCGAGCCTCCTGAACCTTCCTTCCTCATCTGGCCAATGGGCATATTGTGTCTTTTAAAAAGGTTTAGAGTTGTCAAAATAAGAGAAATTCTGCAACACTGGTTCGGCATATGGGGAACACTTAACAATGAGAAAGCTGTTATTAGGAAGGTTCTTTGTCTTGGTTTACAAAGATTCATTCTAGGACAAACTGTCCAATAGGGTAGCCACTACACAAGTGTGGACTATTTATATTTAAATGTGAGCTGTGTAAAATTACATACGGCATCATATCTCAGTGCTCAATCACATTTCAGTGACCCACAGCCACACATGGCTAAGTGGCCACCATAGTGCCCAGCGCAGCTTTGAGCATTCACATCGCACAGTGTGACCAAGCAGCGCTGGTCTAGAGGATCCACATAGTCTACTGATTTACTGAGACAAAGGTCAGGTGTCCTTATGGTTCCAATGATCCTCTCCCCGACACACACACACACCCTGGCCTCATGCATGCTGACTTTCTGGGATAACTTTGCAGCCATTGCCTTGGTGTTTAGCTCCAGTAAGAGCCCACTTGGAGCATAGGGAATTCTCCTCACTAGATGTGACCTCACAGGTGGTCTGGTTCACTTATACCTTCCCCAGGGCTGCTGTGCAGGGGGCACAGGTGTGCTGCACCATTCCAGGGGGTACTCAGACATATGCTGCTTTCACGACCTCAGTTCATCCTCACAAAGAAACCACGAGGTAGGTGGTATTCTTACCACCATCCCACCGCTGTGTTGTATATGAGGAAACTGAAGCTTAAGGAGTTTAATAACTTGCCCAAGTCTTCCCGCTAGTAAAGTGGTGGAGCCAGGATCCAAACTCAGACACCAGGTCTACCATCATCTTGGCTCCCAATGAACCAATCGAGTGGAGGGTTTCCTTGTTAATTTGCTCTTGTGACAGTGGGAGGGCGAACACGCATCTCCCCTACGACAGCCCCTGTCCTCTCCACCAGGGTCTGAGCTCCTTTGGAAGGCCAAGAATTCCTGCTCGTACAAGCTATTGGGTTTAAGATGCTCTAGGCTAGGGGTGTCGAACTCAATCAGAGAAGGGGCCAAAATCTAAAATCCAGCCTAAATCACGGGCCGAATGGTTTACTGAACAGTCATAAACTGTCATTGTGATGGAAACGCAGCGGAGTGCAGTGATGACAGCGCGGTGCGGGCCACAGTGCAAGGCCTGGCGGGATGGATTTGGCCCGCGGGCCTTGTGTTTGACACATGTGCTCTAGGCCGTACGTTTCTGAGTGTTTACAGGCAGCAAGAGGGGATCTGAGGTGAATACTAGATTTGGCTCCCAGTCCCCGGGTCTGAGGGTAGAGGAAATTCATTTGCAGTACAAACTAGAAACGTCAATTGTATTAGGAGCCCATTTGGCAGGCGCTCCCTCATTCTTTGAGCTGACAAGCCATACCCTGCTCCTTTGCGTCTAGCCTCTCTGCTTGTTGCCAAAGTGAACTGCTTGAGTAGTCTGATACATTTACATTTCCCTCTCCTTTAAATGCAAACTGGCCATGAAAGGTACTTGGCAAGCCCCAGGCAGACTGGGTTTCAGTTTGATAACATGACCGCGGCCAGAATATTATTTGGCTCAGTAGTCGGGGTAACGGTTAGCAACAGTTTTATGTAAGGGAGTGAGAGGGAAGTTGATCAGCCTGCGTGAGGCCGTGGTAATCTCTGGCCTTAGCTTGTGCCAGCCCCGGCTTCTGCTTCCCTGGAAATCAAGGATGGGAAGGACTCGGGCACACACATATCCCTCAGTGGACACTAGCAAGGATTTTCAGGGAGTGCCTATTGAATTCAGTCTGTCCACAGTTGGGGGGACCTGGGTTCTGATTCTCACTCCACTGGCCCCTGCTGGATCACCTTGGGTGGTTGAGAGATTTCTCTGAGTCTTAGTTTTCTGAACTGGAAAATGAGGTGGTTGACCTGGATGTTCCCTGCCCTGTCATTTCCCAAGCCCCTACTAGGTGCCTTGGCACTGTCCCAAGTGCTGAAAACATTTCCCAGTGGGGGTGGAGGTGGGGTGGGGAGGTAAGGTGCGGCATAACATGGATTTCAGTGAAGTGTGTCCAATGCTGTGAAGGAGGACCCTGAGAATGTCACTGAGCCCAGCACTGCGAGGGACATCAAGGCAGGGTCCCTGGAGGAAGGGGTCCTGAGCTAAATTGTCAAGGGTGGTTAGTGAAACAGCTGGAAAGGGTGAGAGATGGCAGAGGGGAGATCATTCTTTCTGGTGATAGAGGAAAGGTCTTGAATGCCACCCTGAGGAATTGGGGTTTAATCCTGAGGGAAATGGGAGTTGCTGGTTCATAAGCCGTTAAGCAGGGGAGCCGTCATGATCAGATTTATGCTCCAAACAAACCACTCTGGCGAAACGTGGATAGCACAGTGGAGAGAGGCCAGAGCATAGGTGCAGGGAGGTAACCAGGGACTTCCTGGTGGCCCAGAAAAGTAATGGTGGTGGCCTACATTAGGATGAGGATTTAGGATGTCTTGGAGGGAGGATGGATTGGGCTTGGTAATGGCTTGGCGGAGCGGAGGGTGGTGGTTTGGTAGTGCCTGGTATTTGGTGGCCAACAATAAGACTTGTGAGGACTGGCTGGAGGTGGAACCTGCACTGGGCCCAGGTGGCAGGACACTGGCCTCACCTGGATGAATACCCTTGCATGACTGGGAGACACGGGGCTTGGGGTTCACCCTATCAGGTTGGGTCTGTGAAAGTGGAGTTCCTTATAGACTTTGGTCTTCTTTGGAGATAGCTTGGCCTCTCATTTCTTTCCCATTCTTGACTCCCTACCTGAGAGGTATAAGGGGGGTATGTGTAAGGATTAAGGACAGTTAATTCACAGAACTCCAGCAGAGGTCGGCAGATTACTGGGCTGCCTCTAGGTTATAAGGCGACTAAGATAAAATTAAATCTCTGCCATCTCCTTCTTTTCTTTTTTTCAACAGTTTTCTCAAAACTGTATCTTTAGTCTAAATATAGTTCCCTTTCTCTTTATGCTTGAAGAGTCTTCTGACTTTAAATACTTAAGTGATCGATGCCATGATGATGGTGGCAGATAGTTGGCCAAATGGCCTTGGTCACTCCTATTAGAGTCACTTAACTTTGATCAAATTCATATGCTGGGATTGCATTTATGATTTCTTTCATCAGGGTTCCAACACTAAAGTATTTTCAGAGCTAAGGATCTCAGAACAAATACAATATGGTGTTACAGAGAAGAGAACGAGGCTCAGAAAGGTTACAAAGAGCATTAGAATCCAATTGCTTAACCTCTGCACTGGTGAGCTGCTACTGCACAAACCTGGCATCTGGAGAGTCCCTGGAGGAAGTGGTTCTTGAACTGTAGGCTGGTCTTGGGTAAGCAGACAGGAGGTGGACCTGAGTATTGATCTCAAGGTCAAGGAGTCTTACCTGGGCGGCATCACTGTCTTCACACTTGATCCTGCACTCGCTGTTGAACTGGAAGCCGTCTGTGCACTGGTAGAGCCCGTGGAACTTTGGTGGAGGCGGGTCACACGTCACAGGAACACAGGCTCCCTCCTGCCAGCTGCCGTCTTGGGTGCACTGAATCTTGAAGGCACGTCTTCAGGGAAGAGATAAAAGAGGCATCTCAAGGAACAAATTGTGAGAGCCATGCTCTACCCAAACTCCCAAGTGTCTCTGAGGCCAGCTGCATTTCCACTCCTGGTTCCCTACCTCTCCTATGGGGTTGAGAGGGGGCATGTATAGGGATTAAGGAAAATTCATCCATGGAACTCCTTTAACAGGGACGAGCACGAGTTTCAGATTTTGTCATAGATACATATAAATTGAAATAAAATCCAAGCTCTGGCTGGGTGGCTTAATTGCTTGGCACATTGTCTCTTGCACCAAAAGATCATGGGTTCAATTCCCACTCAGGGTACATGTGTAGGTTGTGGGTTTGATCCCCATTGGGGCACATATGAGAGGTAACTGGTCAATGTTTTTCAAATGAGAAAAGCATATCAACTGGTGAGAATTAAAAAAATTAAAATTAGTTTAAAAAAAAAGGAAAAAGACAATCCAAGCCTTACTCGTCCCCATCTCCCTTCCCGAGTGCTCTGATTGGTGCGGACACTGATGATATTAACACCCACCATTTATTGAACAATTACTATGTGTCAGGCACATGGCAAGCACTTTATATACACATCCTCATTTATTCTTCACACCATCCTACTGGGAACTCTTTATTATAGCCTTCATCTTCTTTTTGAAAAATAGAGGCCCAAAGAAGGGAAGTCACTTGCATGAGGTTACACAGCCAGTAGGCAGATATTCAAAACATCTTTCAAGATTCCCATAACACAGAATGGGTTTTGCCTCCAGCAAAGAAAGGAACCCTTGCTTCTAATCAGACAGCCAGATCCAGCTGTCTAATCAGACAGTCTCCCCAGAACCTGCCCCACTTACTTCTTTGACTTCCGAGAAGCGCCTGGCACGTGGTATCCAGGCTTGCACTTGTACTTGCAGAAAGAGCCCACCTTGTGCTTGTTCTCTCGGCACCTGGTGGTCTGCAGGTCTGCATTGGGCACCGAGGGTGGAGCCAGACACATGAGCTCGCACAGGGCCTCGGGGAAGGACCAGAGCCCGTCCTCCATACAGGTCAGGACGCTGTTGTTGCCTGGAAACGACAGACAGGCAGGGTTAGCCGATGGGGGTCTGGCAGTCAAGCTCATTCACAGGCTGCCTGGACTTATGCCAACCTAACGAACCAGAGGGTCTTCCTCGTGTAATGCCAGACCCTTACACTTACACCCAGGAACCTTGGGAGATGGAGAGAGCCGCTCAGAAGGAGGAGCCCGGCTTGGGGGGGGTGACTTATCCATGTCCACTGTGAATTAGGATTCAAGGCTCCTGGACGTTTTTACTGCACAGGAAAGAGACCCCCATCCTTGCTTTGCCAGGTGGATCGCTGAGCCCAGGGTTGGAAGGCCTTGCCTCCTAATAACTGGCAGAGTAAGCTCCTGCCGAGACTACTGAGGGCTCTGACCCAGTGTGCCGCATGGCCTCCAGCTGTGGCTCCACACCGGGCTCTGAGCCCTCTGTTCATCCCGCTCCCCTTGTGCCTGGAAGTGACAGCATCGTGGTATCTGAAGGTCTCACTTTCTCTGTCCCCAATGTTCCTGACATCCTGCCAAGCAGCCGGGAGAACAGCACGCCCCCTGCAGCCCGTGCCAGCTCTGACCGATGTGCTGACGGCCATCCAGAACCTGGTCGGACGGGGACTTTGTAAATAAAAGTGAAACCCGGGGAGTCCGGTATCTCCCTGCCAGGTCGTATATTATCAGCACAGCCTGCCCCAAGCCTCCCCAGGACAATTAGAGATGGACCCAGAACTTGGTTTCTCAATCACACTTTCCTCTTCAGGGGCATTACTGAACAGTGTTGACAGCAGGGCTGGGAGCACAGAGGCTCTGGGATTTGGAGGTCAGAAGGTCTGATCTGAAGGGGGTAGGGAGGGAATGATAGGGGCTGAGCTGATGGTTACTACATGCCGATTGCTTGCTGATGTGCAATCTCCTGTGTTCTCACAGCACTGCTCTAGTCTGACGCGACTCTGGGAGGGAAGTGACCTAAGTTCTCACAGTTAGTGAAACTGACCTTCAAAACCAATGTTGTGTCACTACAAGAAGGTTATTGTATTTAATGGGAAGCTGGCCCTATATGCTCAGCAGAGCCCTTATTAGCTATTCTGAGAGGCAAACCCCAATATCCCATCTACAGAAAGAAAACAATTACTCCTGCCTTTCCTGGTGATAAGAAGATACAATGAAACAATATTTATGAAAAGTGTCCAGAAAATGGTGTCAAGCTCCTTATTCTCTCCCTCCCTCCCTCCTTCCATCTCCTCCTTCCTAACCCTTTGCCTGCATCATTAGGTCTGAAAGGACTCTGTGAATTGCACAGAAGCTTTCATTTATTCAACAAGCATCTACATAGCGCTCACTATATGCCAGCTACCAACAGAGCAGTGGACAAAACTTTAAAAAGAAGCCTCAAACCCTGCCCTCTGGGAGCTTATATTCTCCTTGGATAGAGGAACACTAAGTTATACTAGGAAGAAACATTTCTGGTGTGCTGAAAGGCAGTGGGCACTATGGAGAGAGAGAAAGTAGGGAGAAGGAGGAAGAGAGAATCATGTGCAATTGTATGTAAGCTCCTCTGCTCCGCTCCTTCCTGTCATTGTCAGTGTGAATCATCTGGCGAGCACAGATAATTTAGTATCTGTAAACCCCAGAGGACCCCGCGTTGATAAACTGTGATGCTGCAAAAACAAACCACAGCTATTCCTACATCAACTAAAAGGCATGAGGGCTGTGGGAGGAGGAGTCATTGGGCTTCCTGCATTGCCTCTGTGCTTTGGGCAGTGGTGTGAGGTGCCAATGCATAGCAAAAGCTTGGAGGAAGCGGCATTATCAAAGATCTGCAGAGAGTACCCTCTCTATATTGCCCACGAAGGATAAAATATCTGTGAAGGAAGTGTTTGGACTCTTAAGAGTATCCTACATCTGCTATGCAAATCAAAATTGTGAAATGGACAATGTGGTTCCTTTGTGGCCAAGATAGCACAAAACTTTGCAAAATGTTAATCAAGAAGAGAAAAAATGCAAACCAGGAATGTGAATTCTGGGACAGGGTAAACAGGTGTTAATCCTGCACCATAGTCAGAGGAAGAAGCACACTAATGCAGAAGCTGGTGATTCAGGACCATGGACATGCCCCCACCCACATCAAACACAACCCGGAGGGGCAGACATAGACACGGAACTGTGCATGGGTGTTTCCATTGGCAGCTGTGGCTGCTCCTGTGCATGTGGCTTTAAAAATATATATATATATATATTATTGATTTTTTACAGAGAGGAAGGGAGAGTAAGAAACATTGATGAGAAAGAAACATTGATCAGCTGCCTCCTGCACAACTTCTACTGGGGATGTGCTTGCAATCAAGGTACATGCCCTTGACCAGAATTGAACCTGGAACCCTTCAGTCACAGGCTGATGCTCTATCCACTGAGCCAAACCGGCTAGGGCATGTGTGGCTTTGAAAAAAGTAGGATATGACACAGGCTGCACATGCCCTGCCGGAATCCCTGGGCCCTGAACTCTCTACTCTGAAGGGTGTTTACTGTCCCTGAAACTTTACTACCTATGCAGAGGCCCTTTCTCACAGGCATGGATGGGTGTTCTGCCTGCTCACAGGGCAAGTTCACAGACCTACCGTGTCAACGACCCTGTAAGTAGCATTCAACCAGGGATGGAGGTGGTGGATTCACAGGCTGCTTTCCAGAGCTGCAGAGGGCATAGTCTACCTCGCTCCTCAATAGGATGAGCTCTGGCTGCCAATAGCAGTAACTGGCTTCAGAAGAGAACCCTGATGCTTCCCTCACTTCTACGCCTCCCTTTCTCCTTCCCCTGTCTGAGATCCCTTGGGCAACACTAGCTGAAGGCCATTGCGTGAAGGACACTGGGTGAAGCCTGGCATTCCCTGTGGAGGGAAGAGTGCTGATGTCAGAGATTGGCTTCCAAACAGCTGTGTGACCCTGACCTTCCTTTGTTCATCATTTAAAGTCAAGAGGGTATAAATTTGCTTGGCCTATCTACAAATCTGCCTGACGAAATTTCAATCTCTAATGAGTATTAAAGTCATTATAAACATGGTGTCAAAAGCAATGTGTTTTTATTATTTTAGTTAAAAAGAATATGTGGAAGACCAAATCTCTTTGGAAGTGCCTTTGAGATTAAAAGTAACCTAGAGCAGAATCCAGGAGGGAGGGGCTGGGAGATGCAAGGTCAGGTTCTTTGTACCATACATGGTGTTGGTACTTCCCAAATCCTAAGGACAGGGAATACACCCTCTTCATTCTTTTATTTCTGGAACATAGCTAGTGCCAAGCACACAGTAGGTATTCAATCTCTATTTGTTAAGTGCATGTTTATGAATCTACCTGTGACCTTGAACTAGTCAACTAACCTCTTTGAATTCTTACTCAGCTCTAACATTTTAGGATGTTAAAGGCCATATACTGGCCACTGTATTGTTTTGAGAAAACAAAACTGCAGCTAGTGAGGACAAATAAACATGCAAGTGGCTGTGTTAGCCAAAGGCCAGTGCTGGTGGCATTGGGAAGAGATTGTTTTATTTTTCTTGGTAAGAAACAGACGTCACAGTAGAACCAGCGGAAGAAGGACAAAGAAGACAGTCGTGGTTGGACCTATGACACCCTCAACTCTGCTCTCTTCAAAATACTAAGGTGATAAAAGGAAACATTATCTTAGGAAGTGTAGAAAAGTTCCTCTTAAGAGATGGCCTGGATTGTAGGAAGGTGCCAGATGAGAACCATGGGATAAAGCCAAATCCTCCAGAGCCTGGCTATCTATTTCAGAAAAAGATGGAAGGGTCTTTGCCCGAGAGAGGAGAGAGAATTTGGAACTCTTAGAGGGAGGGAAGCTGTGGCAGGATTGTGAAGGGAGAGGATAAGGGGTGGAGCAAAGAACTGAGAGCAGGTGAGAAGGTTAATTGCTGGGCATTGTAGGATTTGGCCAGTCTCCCTGTCCAACCAGCTCAGTCCCATCAAGGTGCTAAATGGTATCATGGAGTATCTTAGAGAAACTGGTGGATAGACCGAGTTTTAAATCTAAGGTAAAGAGGTAAAACTGGGATAGAAAAGGCGACAAAAGCCAGAACAGAAAGCACGTCTTCTAAAAAGAGCTTTGCACAAATTCCTCCCTCCCTATGTTTTCCATCTTCCCAATCATTAGTTATTCCATGAGCTCAAAAAGCCTTTTTAATCCTAGGATACCCAGGCTCTCACTCCTTCCCAAATGTGTCCTCTTCTTCAGGTTGCCTGATGATGTCTTATCCACATACTCACACCTACAGCCCAGCCCAGGAGAGGCCAGGGATCGCCGCCTCCTGTACCCTCTCATCTCCCCAGCTGGCCTTTCCTGAGGGTGGCAGTTGGCTCTGGAGAAAGATGAGACCAATGTGAATCTCACCATGAATGAGGTGGCCTTGGACAATTTCCTCCTCTGTGACAACGGGAATAATTATAATACTTACCTCTTAGGCTTACTGGGCCCTAACCATATCCAGAGCACTAGTCACATCCCTTCCAAATGTTACTCTCTTAACGCACCCTACCTTTTTCCCTCTCTCCCTTTTTATAAAACTTGTAAGATCTTGGAGGGGATTCCATTGCCATGCTTGTCCACACCTTGATTTTCCCTTAACTGCCCACAGGGACGTGTATATCAGTGCACTTTGAGGCGAGAAATCGGGAGACGGATAAAATCCACCCTGATGTGTCAGACCCAGGAGGGGAGCCTGGAAGTGGCTCTGGGCTTCCCACACAGGCGGCAGGGCGAGCCCAGCCAGAGGGCCCTCCGTACCTTTCAACTGTGCTGGGTGGCGACACTGGAAGGAGCATTTGCTGCCAAAGGTGGTGCCCTCGAGACAGGAGAAGGAGGCAGCGTAGACGTGATGTTGGTCCGGGACGCCACAGTCCACGGGCTCACACGCCACCTGCTTGTTCCACTTGCCCTCGGTGCAGGTCACTGTGACGCTGGGTCTCTTCTGGAAGGCAGAGGCGGACACAGTGAGTGGCGGCTGAGGGTATCCCAGGTATGGGGACACACCCTTCTCCCCAGGCAACAGCTCAGAGCCTTGTCAATCACCCCATGTTTACTGAGCATCTACTATGTAGCAGCACTATTTTAAATGCAGGAGACCCAGCAGAGAGCGTCTTTAGCACCCAGTCAGCCTCTCCAGATGGAGAGGAGCTGCGGGCCCAGTGCCTGCACACACCTGGCTCTTGATCAGTTCGTCGTCCCTCCGTATCTGGAGCATGTAGCCTGTCCGGCAGCTCACAGTGCACTGGGCACCGTGATAGCGATCACTGCTGGAGCAGTTGAGAGCAGCGTTCTCCACAACCAGCTCCGGACAGTCGGTGGCCTCACATGCGAAGTGCACACAGCTGGAGAGGGAAGAAACCAGAAGGTCAGAGGGAGCTTCCCTGTGGGACCTGGGCACTGCAGCTGCAAGATAAGGGCTCATAGCCTCCTTCTCTAAAATGTCAAGAGGCTGAGCCTGACTGTGGAGAGGAGGTGATGGAGGGAAGGAGCTGGCCTAGGTGAGGAAGACTTTGGAAGCAGTGGTCACATATGGAAACAGACAAACCAGGGTTCAAATCCTTGAGAGCTTTATTATGCTTCCAATCATGCAGAGCCTCAGTTTTCCCATCTAGGAAATGGGGATCATTTCAGTATAGCAAGTATTTACTGTGTTTATCTGCCAGACACCAAGTTGAACGGAAGCCTCTCTGCATCTTACTAGAGGCCTGATGCATGAAAATTCATGCACTGAAGGGGGGGGTCCCTCAGCTCAGCCTGCCCCTTCTTACAGTCTGGGAGCCCTCAGGGCAGGAGGCAACCAGGTGATCAGGGGAAGGCAATGCCCCCATCACATATCTGCTGCTGCCACTGCTGGCAGCGCAAGCCTCAGCTGGCCCTGGTTACCTGATCCTCGGGTGGCCCTGGGCGGCTGTGAAGCTGCCATCAAGGCTTGCCTGTACCTCGGGCCAGCCTTGGGTGGTTGGGGGCTGAGGGTGGGTCCGGCCGCACCAAGCACCTGTCACCATGCGGTGAGGCTGAAAGAACTGGGGCACTCCAGCAGAGTTGAGGGGACTGGGTGCTGCCCTCTTTGTGACAGTGATGGTCAATTTGCATATTCCCTCTTTATTAGGATGGTAATACTGACTCCCAAGGGTAGTTGTAAGAACTAGATTCTATGGTTCAGGGTGACTACTCACCACCACACTCCCTCCCCTGCTCAGAAGAGTGGTGAGAAAAAAGTGGGGTGTGGGAGGGAAGAAAGTAAAGTCTCCAAAGAACATGACCAGAATTCATCTCTTTTGTTCAAATTCACTTTTTGAAACACCTGGGGAAGGGCAAGCATCTGACTTAGGTGTCTGTCAGTCCCCACACTAACGTGGGCTCTGCACTCTCCACAGAACCCCCCTAGGAAAAAACTGGAAAGATTGGCAGGGCTAGTGGGGTTCCTGAAACTTGCTGACAGGTTCGACTCTCCGCCCTCTTCCCTGCTACTGGCAGCCTCGGCCTTGTGCCACGAGGAGACCTGGAAAAACCTGGAACTGTGAAGTCAACACAAGGGCTTCAACACCAAACAGTGCATCTGCTCGCATTGTGTAAGGGCTGGGGAAAGAGCCACGTGGCTCCAGTTCAATTATATACATTCACTCAGGGAGCAACCAGCTTCCAAGCGGGGCTTCCACCTCCGCCTCACATATCGCGCTCTCTCTGCACTCCTAGCACTTCCCTGGCTCCCGTCAGATGACTGATGGCCCGGGGCTGCTGGGAGCCCTGTTGAGAGACAAAGGCTTATCTGGGTTGTGGGGCCATTAAGGAACCAGCGGCACCCTCCTCAATCCCGGGCACATTAATATTCTTTGCAAGAAAAGAATAAGATGGAAAACTTGATTTTCTAGAATAAAGGAGTACAGGGTTTAGCAAGTGGGCACATGGGCAAATCTGGGCTCTTTTGATCAGTTGTCTGTCCTTGGAAAGGTCATAACACCCACTGAGCCTCAATTTCCTCCTCTGTAAAATGGAGTTCATAAAATGTTTTCTTTCTCAAGATTGTCAGCAGGGTGACCTGTGAGCCATTCATTCATCTATGCAGCAGACCCGCCCAGACACTGTTCCGCATGGAGAGACAGCAATGGAGGAGACAGGCCAGGCTCCTGTCACCTGGGTGTCTCAGAAGGAGACCATGTGTCAAAGAACAGTAATACACAAACCTGTTGTAGACGGTGATGCCTGCAGTAAAGGTCCCTGAAAAAAGGCAAAATTATAGAGGGTGACTATGGTGGTGGGAGGGGGAGGACAGGGCAGGGCACTTTGTATAGAGGGGTCAAGGGCAGCCTGCATGAGGAGCGAACATCTGAACTAAGACCTGGGTGGACTGAAGGGATCAGCCACACACAGGGTTGGGACAGAGGAATCCCAGGCAGAGGAGAGGGTCTGTGCCAAGGTCCAGGATAGGGTGGAGCTCATCATGTGGTCGAATAAAAAGGCCAATGCATGGAAATGCTTTGGAAACTGCGGCTCCCTGAGAAAGTGGTTTCTGTACTCGGGCTCTTTCTGCTCTAGAAGGAAAACAGTCGCTGAGGTGCTCGGCCACAGAGGTTCCGTGGTCAGATGAGAAAGGTGGCATTGTATTAAGGAGACCAGGTTGCTTTGTTCATTGCAGGCCTTCTCAGAACCTTGAATGTTCTTAAATCACACTGTGGGTTTCCAGGAGGGGCGAAGGTGCGCACCACTTTCCAAACGCTGATTACCTTTCTTCATGGGACATGCTGTAGGACTAGTGTCTTCCAGAACATGCTCGGGGGTGAGGCAGCCCCCCTTTTTCAGCATATCTGTCTGCAACTGGTTTGTAGGCTTGAAGAAGGGAGAAAAGGGGAAGAGAAGTAATATGCACTAGGAATCAGCCTCTGTGTTTCATCGACATCATCTTGTTTGCATTCTCACGGTGACTCCTTGAGGTGGTATTTTCATTCTATCTTCAAGAAGAGGGGAGTGAAGAGAATTTAAATTGCTCGTCCAAACGTACTCTGTGTAGATAGGATTCATGTGGATCTGTCTGTCCCCAAAGCCCCTGACCCTCCCTCTTTCCAGTGAGCTGGAAAGGGTTATGGGAACACATTGCCCAAAAATGACAAACATGACCCCAACTGTCCCTCCCAAATAATTTACTCCACGACACAGCCTGTCATTTCTGAAACACAAAAACAAAAATTAAAACAAGGGAAACAAAACAAAAGGAAAGCCTCTGGCTTCATTAAAAAAAAAAAAAATTAAAAAAATGGGCGAACAATTTAATACCCATGATGAATGGTCAATAAAAATAATTTAAAAAGAAAAAAGAAAGACACTTCCCAGAAGGGAGGAATGTGGTGGTTGGGAGGGGTGGGGAAGGAGCACTGGTAATATATGGATGAAATGCTCACATCTGGGAAAAGTGGGGGAACTACCCCTGGTCCCAGATGCAGAGAGAATCAGATACTTATGAGTTTTCTTATCTATATTCTCACTCGTTTATTTATAGACTCAAGTTCCATGTGGAGGTTAAACCTTAGGTGATCTCACAGCCAAGCCCCCAGCTGCTGCCCCCACCACCACTTGAAAGGGCTCCGATTAGCATAACAGGGGACACTTGGGTCTCCAGGGGACACTTGGGTCTCCTGCAGCCAGGACAGAAGTTAAAGGGTGGCGAGGGCTCCTCTCCTGGCTCGGTGCCCTTAAGTCCTGGCTTGACCCCTGTGCCCTGCCACTTAGCTGCAATCATGCCATGGGGAGGTTATGGAAGATAATAACAGCAGGTTGTTTATAGAGCATTATGGGTTGCTCATATGGGGACAGCAAAACAAAAACAAAGCAAAGCAAAACAAACAACACAACAGCATGCTCGACCCTGGAGGAAGTGAAGGGAGAGGCTCTGGGCACCACGGCTGCAGGGGCATGTGGGCCGCGAGACTGAGAGACTGATGCAGCTCCCGTGGCAGGAGGCTGAGGGCCAGATCCTGAAATTCTGGAAGCCAGTGATGTGGTGGGACAGAGCAGAGATTCTGTGTGGACAAGGTGAGTTGGTGTGCCTAGTGGAGGGCACACGCCGGCCGAGGCAGCTGTTCACTCTGGTCCCAGGCTGCCTGAGGGACCGAGGCCTGTGCCTAGCTAATGGCTGGAGGGACAGCAGTGTTAAAACCTCTGAGGAAGGGGAAAGATCTCTGTCCTGGATCCAGAAAACTGGATTCAAATGCCAGTTCTGCCCCAGCTGTCTGGGTGACTTTGGGTCACTCACTTCTCTTGCCTGGACCGTAGGTGTCCCATTCTCAGATGAGAGAGCAGAACCAGGGAAGCTCTTAGAGTTCCAGCTGTCAGGGGTCACAGTTTTATGAGGGAAAAACAACAGAGGTGTGTCACTGCGAAGCCCTTGGAAGGGGAGAGTAGACTTGATCTCAGAGATTGACAAGGACTTGGATTAGAAGAGCAGGATCTGATGGACACTAATGGGTGAAGCTGGACAGCATTCCAGAGAAGTCAAGGAGTCCCCAGCACAGGGGGGATGCACACACATCGGGCACTGCACTTCCGTGTGCAGGGGTATCCCTCAGACCAGCAACCCGGCAGGTGTTCAGAGAGGTGCTGAGAAGTTGGTTGAGCCTTTGGACAGCAACCTGAGGCCTGTGGTCTCCACATGGGCAGCTTCATTCCGGGCTCCGAATTTTACATATGAATTCCTACACATCCCCCTGGGAGGACATTTCCCACATGCGCTCCTATCCGCGCACAGCTCCGAGGAACTCTGGGCTCCAGCTTGTGGGCGACCACCACCCGCTCCGACCGCCAATCCACCCTGGATGGAAGGAGCTCATATGAATGCAGGAAAAATGCCTTTCCTTTTGAAGCTGACCTTCTGAAAGTTAGTTCTCTCTCCAACTGCCTCTCCCCAATGGGCTGGCATGGAGACTGTGGGAAGTTTTAGGTAGAGAAGGAAAATGCAAAAAAAAAAAAAAAAGGGAGGGGGGGGAGAAGAATGGAAGGAATGAAGGAAAATGGAAGAGAGGGAGGGAAGGAGGTAGGCAGAGATGGAGAAGAGAAAGGAGGGAGGGAAGAAAGTTATTTGTCTACATAGATGACCCACTGAATTTTATAATAAACTGCTCAATCTCTATTTAGCACCATAAGATAGATAGAGGCAGTGTGTGTGTGTGTGTGTGTGTGTGTGTGTGTGTGTGTGAGAGAGAGAGAGAGAGAGAGAGAGAGAGAGAGAGAGAGAGAGAGAGAGAGAAACACACAGGAGCTTGAATTCATGATTGTTGCTTTTCTCATGGAAAAAGCCTCTTAACTCTCCCACCACGATTGCTATGCAACCTCCCATCTTTCCCCCTTCCCATAACTCTGTGTGGAGCCAGGATTTGGCCAGAATTCCACAACTGGACCTCTCATTTGAAACACAATCCTGTTTCCTTGGACCCTGTGTTTATTCCTAGGACTGCAGGGGGACTGGGGACGACCCGGAGTATCAGTCAGAACACAGCACCTGAATCGATGTGGAGTATGATGCTGCTCATGGCAGCCCACTAGGTATCACGCTGCTCTCAAAGGAAGAGAAAGCAAATGAGGAGGGAAAGAGGGGAGAGGAGAGGAGGGAGGGAGATGGAGAGGAGGGGGGCAAGGAGAGAAAGCAAGAAAGAATAAATGGGGAGGGAGAAGGGGGAGGGACGGTAGGGATGGATGTGGGAAGAGGAGGGGAGGGGAGGAGATGGGGGAGTAGAAACAGCACCTTTCACTCCCTGGGGAGGGCCTGGAGTGAAGTGGGATGTGTCGACCACAAGCTGAAATCTATAAAAACTGATGCTGTTTACCTTGGTGCTTTGAGAATGCAGTTAACCACCCCGTGGCTTTTTCCAGTTGTTGCTTATTTTTCTTTTCTTTCCTCCTCGTTTTGTTTGTTTGAACACATTTGCACATTTACACAGTCCTGCCTGTCCTCCCCCACCCCAGCCCGGCATTCAGGAGGGCCCTGCATCCCCAAGGCCTCAGACCTGGGCACTTTGCCTGCCCCAGCCAGGTCCCAACCCGGGCCCAGCCCACAGAGGCCTCAGAGCTGTGTCCTCAGCACTTGACTGGCTCACTGACTAAATGGTCGCAGGTGAGCAGCTGTGAAAAGTCCTCTTCTCTCCCAGACAGATGTTCCTGGCTCCGGTGGGCAGAGCATGGTTTTTAGAGGCAGGCAAAGCAGGGTTTGGCCTCTGACTGCCTGGATGGCCTTGACTCCCTCACTGCGTCCACACCTCCCAGAACAGAGGTAATAATGAAATAAGATACTATTAATATAATCATCAATGTCGGTCCCTTCCTCTTCCCTCTCCTCACTCCCAGCTCTTGGGAACCACAGACTTTTAGAACTGGAAAGAACCACAGAGAACATCCAACCCATTTTCATTTGGCAGACATGGAAACGGAGGCCTAGAGAGAAGGGGTGACTGGGTGAGGGTCACATAACCAGACAGAGGCAGAACATGTCCCAGGTCCATGTTCCTCCACAAGTCAGAGGATCCAACAGGCACTTATCAGCTGACTAGTTTCTCAGGTTAAACTCTCCCTGCTGTTTACTTGGGGCACAGGACCTGCCAACTAAGAACTCCAAGTCCTCGGTGCCGGCCTCCGTGCACTTGCGGACGGATCGGTGTCTGGGTGACGACGGAAAGCATTGTGGCAGAGTGGATGGATTTGCATTTTCCATCCACAATGTTTCTCTGGGTTCTGAGAATTAACTTATTTTTATAGTCCGGGGAGCCGGGGAGGACAAAGCCCTCTCAGGGTGAAATGTAACAATGAGTGATATTTAAGGAGCTCTTTGGCCTCCAAAGGATTGCAACAGACTTTGCACAATAGAGGACAGAGACAGTGGGTGCAGAGTAATGTGGGTGTTGCAACCACCTTTTGTGTCCTCTGCAGCAGCAGGGCCGTGGGAAAGGCCCAGGTCGCCCTCCCACCCCTAGTTCTGCTCCTCGCTCCCAGGTACACCCGGCAGGGCTGCCTCGCCCTTCAGAGGGCCTCACTCTGGGAGAGCCTACTGAGACCCCAACTCCTTCTCCTGCTGGATCTCATTAAACAAACATGAGTGATGCTGTGTGATTCTAGACCAGTCTTTCCCCTCTTGGGGCCCTGGGATTCTAGACAGTACAGAATTGGGGACACCTCTGCATGCTAGATCATCTCTGAGGCTTCTTCCGCCCTCCTCTGAGGATTCTATGCAGGATTCTGGGCTGAAAAGCACCACTCTCACAGGAAGATAAATGTCCTTTACTAACGCATTAGCTTTGCACAGTGCCTAGCCATATGCAAGAACACCTTTACCTACAGCACACTGTTTAACTCTCACGACCACCCTATGGGGTAGATGTTATCACCCATTTACTCCAAAACAGAACACTGTGACTTAGAAAAGTAAAGCAACTTGTATGAGGACACACAGTCAGGAAGGGATAGATTCAGATCCAGTAAGATCACCAAAAGATGTCCAGGAAACACCTTCCCCTCTTAGCCCTAAACCAAGTTCAAGAATAGATGCCAAGTCAAAGGCACCAAGGGGATGATGTTATGCAGCTCAAAGACAGGCTCCTAGACCAGGGGGGGTGAGGGGGCGAAGGTGCAGGGGGAGGGGGAATCTCAGGAGCTGGGCTTAGAGAAGATAGAGATTTCACCCATCACTGAAAATACGCAGCGAACTGGGATGAGACAAATAACAGTCCTCCTCTCTCCTCCTAAATTTCAGAGTTATGCTTCCCATCTGCGCCACTCAGGAAGCAGGATATTCCAGCACTTCAGAGCTGAAGGCCAGCGGACCCACCACCCTCTCTCTGTTCAAATGAGGATGCTGAGGCCCAGAGAGAGAAAGCAATGTCCCAGGGTCCCCCTGCAAGCCACTGGGATAAATGCCAGCAAAAGAGGCCCTTTTTCCACCACTCAGCCCTGCAGACCTCCCCACCCCTGGACGGCAGGCCCAGAGGCAGTGCTGCCCAGAGCCCAGGAGATGGAGGAGGAGGTGCCCAGATATTTTTATGACAATTCACATGACCACCACATTCCAGAATTCCTCCATCTCCACTTGGCTACTCAATGGCGGGGTGGGCAGACCCGGGTGCCTTACCTCTGTTCTGCAGAGCTGTAGGTCTCCCCTCTCTGGCAGCTGCTCAGGGTGACGGGGTCAAAGCCGTCGAAGGAGCGGAGGGCCACCCCCGAGATGGCGAGCAGGGGTGAGCTGAAGCTCACTCGCACAGCCTGGCTGTGGTAGAAGGGCTGGCTGAGGTCATGGACCACAGGGATAATCAGGGGATTGTTCCTGCAGCTCAGGACGTGGAGGCCTGTCAGGGGAGACAGAGGGCCGGGGGGCCAGGCTCATTACTCAAGGCCAGTCACGCCCTTCCCAACCGGCCCTTCCCCAAGCCCCCAGACCCTTTCATGTCCCTGCACAAAAGCACCATTGGGTGGCCGGTGGGGATTTTGAGTTTGATTGAAAGTTTCTTTGTCTGCCTTTTTCTCTTGGTTCCAAATCTTTCCAACCCCCTTGTCTCCCTGCCCCCTAAGCCTTCCCCTCACCTAGTGCCCATGGCCCTCTCCTCCCCCAAAGGGCCACCCCTCCACCCAGACTCCCCCACCTCCCACATTGCACTGGGGCCTGCTGGTTGGAACTGCCAGTGTTCAGGCTGCCTTTCCAGAAACAATTTCACCGCTACAGGCCATTGCAGTGGTACAAGGAAAGGGCCTCTGTAGCCATCCTGTGGACAGGAGACTGAGAACCCTGGGCAGGAAGTGGCCTTCCAGAGGGCCACAGAGCAGCCAGCGACATACAGTCCAAGTAACATGCAAGCTTCCCTCACTCCAGAGCCCTCAGAAGAACCAGGAGCAGTTCCTCAGGTTCAGGAGGGAAGGCAGAGTGGCAGGGAGAAGAGCAGGGGGAAGGGTAGGCAGAGGGGCAGGGAGAGGAGCAGGCAGAGGTATGCATCCAGAAGGAGAGGGGAGCAATGGTCAGGAGGCAGTGGGTGAAACAAAGTGGCTCTGGCGTTGGTGGAACTTGGTTCAAGTATTGCTTTAGCCACTTCCTTATTATGTGACTCTAATAAACGCCACCACTGTTTCAGTATCTAGAAAATGGGATGATCCCAGCCACGCTGGGCAGGCGTGCTAGTTGGGGGCATGAAGCCTCCCCCTGTTTGGTGTCCGTTCTCTCAGAGCTGGGAAGCATCTGAAGGGGAAGTCAGGGTGCTGAGGATGGGAGATGGGCCGGTGGGAGGGACAGTGGCACGTGGAAGTCCCCGCCTCAGGTAGTAGTTACGTAGGAGCTCCATGGGAACTGGACCTGCCCGGCTCCGCTGAAACCCTCTGCTCAGAGCCTGGCTGTGGTGCGCTCTGCCAGGACAGCTATGAAAATATTTGCTTCCCACTTAAGGAAATTTACCAGGAATCCAGATAAGTTCAGAGGGATTTTCTTTCTCTTCCTTATTAGGATGTTCCCCCTTGCCTTTGAAACTAACTAAATAAGTAAACATCAACACAAAACCAAAAAGCCTTCGCTGCTCCCTGGGCTGCTGCTTGACCCCGGAATGACCCATCGCCGGCTTGCAATCTGGGGGTCTTTGAAATGAGCTCCCTCTGGAGTGTGTGTTATGGCTTTGATGCCTAGACTGTGGTGCTGGCCCAGGATTCCACCCATCGGGATGGCTGTGTCAGAAACATGGAAGCAGGTAACAGCACTTCCTGGGGGCAGGCGGTGTGCTAGGCACGGGCCACCGCAGTCTCAAGCCTCACTTATTTCCTAGGTCGCTCTGACTGTACAATGGCATTATTGTCCCAGAGCTCTTAATGAGGCACATGGAGGTGGAGAAAACAGCTCCCATTTTCCAGGCGCCTGAGTGGCGGGGCCGGATTCTAACCTTGCCCATCAGCTCTATGTCCATGGCTCCTATGGTATGCTGAGGCAGGTGGTACAAGTGCCATCTGCAGCCTGTGTTCTGAGGCAGCTGACTCTTCCCCTTTTGGACCTTTCCTGGTCTTACTCCTATGGAAAAGTCTGGAATTCACACTGGACACATGGCTGCAACTTGGGCTTCCTGAGTCTTAAGATGCTGATGCAAACAGTGGGAAAGGGCCTTACTTAGGTTCCTGACTTTGGAGGGCCAGCGGGGATGCTGAGTTACAGGAGGCTGGCAGAAGGCAGCCACTGGAGGGAGGATTTCCACACTGACCCCTCACCCTGAACCTGTCAGTCAGGCTTCTCTAGACCCACTAGCACACCCTGACTTGAAGGCAATGAGAATGGCCGGGAGAGAATGAGAAAGAGGAGAGGGGAGAGGGGAAGAAGGAGGCCTTCTCAGCCGACCCTCAGGACCACACTGGGCAAAGGTGAAATCAGGCACCCAGAGCCAGCCAGGCCCGTTGAGACATACTCACCTAGATCATGGCTCTGCTCTTTGGTGTCAAGCAGCTGGACGCTGATGGTTTCCTGCTTTTGGTCCCCATAGTAGGTCCCATCGGTCACCAGGTGGACAATGACAGCTGCAGCAACCATTGGCTGAGAAAAGTATGCCTGAAATGCACATAACATCAAGGGTCATGCATGCCCCTGTCCATGGTGGGGAAGCAGCCACAGGATGGAGGGGGGGCTGTCCCAGTGATAACCTCCTGTTTTAGGAACTGGATTACTCATTGTGGCTCTGTAATGGCAATGGAGGGGGCAGTGGAGCCTCCCAGTGAACAGCCCAGGCTCTCATATCAGAAACTCTGTTCCGATCTCGGCTCTGCTCCCTCCGAGATGCACCCATCCATCAGTGCTGACTGTGTCGCTCTGGGCCTGAGATTCCTCACCTCAAGTGGTGGATTAAGTGAAGACCCATATCACAGTGTGGCTCAATGAGATGATGGGAGAAAAGTGTTTGGCACACACTAAAAGTGTTTTGCACACACTGAAACCACACAAAGATGGTGGTGTTACTGTTTGTTATTCCTCCATGCTAACCTCTGTACTAGGCAGTGAGGAAACAAAGCTAAATGGGACATGCTGTAGACTATGAGGTTCAACATAGGTCAATAACATGCAAATCAAAATTCAATGCAATTCACAGTCCTTAGGAGGATGGCACCATGTGACAAGTGCCATCAACAGCTGACCAACCAAACATGTATAGGACTAGAGGAGAGAGAATAGCCACTTTTCTCTTGGGGTGATCACTATAGACTTCAGGGAAGATAAGGCAATTTTTAAAAGTCTTGAACAATGAATAGGAGATTCCAGGCAGACAGAAGTATCCAAACTCTTCCAAGACATGAATGACCTGGGGTGGGGGTGGGGGGGTACAAGCAATTAAAGGATTCCATTTCCATAAGCATCCCACTGATCAGTTTTTTCCCCCCCTATCCTTACAGTGAGCATCCTCAATGGACAAACAATCCTAAGAAAGGGGTCACAGGAGGCAGAGCTTCCTAGGGCCTCTGAAGCATGTAGGGCTCTCCAAGCACTGGCTTACCCGGAGCCAGAACGTGGTCTGGGAGTAGGGGTAGGTGACGGTGCAAGGATACCAGGCGTGCTGGGAGATGCCTTCACTGAGATCAATCACCTTGGTCCGACACACCTGGGAAAAGAGAAAGAAACACAAGTGCTGTAAAGAGTAACAGAGATTGACTTAAATTTAAATCGATAAATCTTTGCTGTCTATATATTTTGTCCTCTGCATTTGCAGGAAGAATCAGGGATGAAGAAACAATCAAGAATCTACCCCAGAAGCCCACATTCTCACGCATAGGAGGAAATCCTCAATGCCATTGATGGTAGGTAGAGTTGACAGAGTAATTCTATGGGAGCACAAATCCTAGAGGAGTTGATATTTGAGTTGGGTATGAACAGGGTAAGGGCATGGCAGGTAGAGGGAACAGATGCAGAGGCTCAATCTCAGAGGACAGCAGACATCCAGAAGGGTTAATCTGTGTAAGCTGCCTGGTATTATCTGAGCTAGGGAAAGTGGCAGAAAAGACAGGCTGTGGGGTCTCATAGACTCTTGAACACCAAGCAGAGCACACTTAGAAATAAATCTGTAAACTGTGCTCAGGGCTACATTAACAACAGAGCAAGACTGCGATAGTATGAACAGTTGCTTCCCCCTAAGAAAATCAGCTCAACCACTTTATATGTATATATGTAAACATATATCCACACATACACATGCATTCACTCTCAATGACAGATACACCAAATTTGTGTTAAAAGAAACACAAAGGTATAGACCAGCAAAATTCTTTAAACTTAGGGGCTTTGTGTGTATCCAAATGTCACTTCATTCATTGGTTCATTCATACATTCAGATTAACATTTATTGAGTCACTGCTTTTTGCCAAGCACTGTGAGATGAGAGGTGGGTAAAAGAGATGGCAAGGAGCTCAGAGTGGCAACATATGCAGATGTTCATTGAATAATTGCATAGACACACATAACTGTAAACTGCAGAGCAGGAAAGGGCTATGATGGAGAAGGACAGGAAGAGCTGAGCTGTTCTTGTGATTGGCCAGAACATGAGCAGGTCATCCAAAAATAGTGCTTTTCCCCCGAGCTCTAAAGTGGCTCCTCTCTCCAAACCTCCCTGTGAATTTGTGTTTGTCATTCCACATCTGCAGATATCAGTCTGCTCATTTAAGAAGTAAGGCTGAGCTGAAGAGGATCAAGATATCCAAGGATGAAGGATATTCATTCTATCAATATCTACAGTAGCATCAGAGTGGAAATAGTTTGTCTGTTCATCTGTTAGGGAAGGGATGGATAAAATAACATATTTACATGATGGGATTCTATGAGCAAAAGTGTATTAAGAGGACTGAATGATATTCATATACAGGGATGATACTAACAATATTTAACACCTGCTTAGCATGGGTCCTGGCCAAGCAAAATGAAAGCCTCACTTGTGAGTTCACAGACATCAACTTGGAAAGATTGCAAAAATATAACACTGAATAGATTAAAAGGAACAAGACCTAAGTGGGTAAGTACATTTTATACCATTATAAAAATCACACAAAACAAGATTATACCCAGGGATTCATGTAGATGACAACAGAAGAATTAAAAAATGGAGTAGAGAAGTTCTACACCAAATTCACTAATGAAAGGCAAGATAAAAATACTTGGCTGCACTATAATCTATAATTGCAAACATTAATGCTTTTTAAAAAAATAACTTTTTTGTCCTAGCTGGTTTGGTTCAGTGGATAGAGTGTCAGCCTGTGGACTGAAGAGTCCCAGGTTCAATTTCAGGCAGGGCACATGCCCAGGTTGCAGGCTCAATCCCCAGTAGAGGGTGTGCAAGAGGCAGCCAATCTGTGATTCTCTCTCATCAATGATGTATCTACTTCCCTCTCCCTCTTCCTTCCTCTCTAATCAATAAAAAAAAAAGGTTATAGCTTTAAAAAATATATAACCACTTTATTTTGGAGTAAGAAAAATTGCAAAGATAATACTGGGATGTCAACGTTAACATCTTCATCAATTCATTCTTGAGACCTCAGAGAAAAGAAGAAAGTTGCTTAACCAACTTTGGAGAATCACCTTATCACTCAAGAGTTTTGCAATAGCAAGCTGGCTATGGATTAGGGAGATCTGGTTCTGGTCCAGACTCCCCAACATTCGATGTATATTTGTGGACTAGGACTAGTTATCTCACCCCTTTGAACCTGGGATTTATCTTTCACATTTGAATACTGGATGGCGTCACAGGTTTTCAAGGTATCACCTATGAATTCTTAGGGTTCTCTGAAGGTGTCAGCCTGGGGGTGGGGGTGGGGGCAGAACCTACTTACTTGAAACTCCACCGTTTCAACTGGGCCATCATCTGAGCATCATCTGTTTTAGATATCAAGCCACCTTGAAAGTTTCATTTACAAAAAGAGCTTTAATGCTTCAAAAACATTGAAAATTACTGAAATGTGTTCATTGCCAAAGTTTCCCTCACAGTGGGTCCTGGAAATGCAGTATTGGTTTCTTGAATGTCACAAGTCACTTCTTAAGAAGAGTCAAGGTCCCAGGGATTAAGTGATGGCTTCTAGGAGCTGCAAGCATTCAGATCTCTAGGAGCCTAACACCCAAGGGACCACGGGTAAAACACAGTCACATTCATGGGATGAAAGACATATTGAAGTTTATTTGTTTTTCTCAAAAAACAACTGGGACAGGACTTAGGCAGGCCTGTCAGTGGATTGTGTTACATTTTACAACAGTGAGAGACTTTGCATAAACTATCTATGGCATTCGGAGTTCAGGCCAGCAATTTTGGAATTCTTTCCTCTTGTGGTCTTAGCTGCATGTCCCCCAGCAGAGTGTGGTGGGGCACATCTCTGGAGGGCATGTGTGTCTGTGTATTGGGAGGCATTGGGGGCTTATCTCCACATCTAAAGCATTCCCAGTCAAAGAAGTCTTGCTTCAATACTATTTCCTCTTATCTCGGCAGCCCTATCAGTGCTAGACAGGACTTTAGAAGAAGGTGCTGCTGTTAATTCTTTTCCTGTTTTCCTATTTAGGGTTGGGTTTGTTTCAGGCTGGCTGGGATCCTGACCAGGGACAGTGAAGGCAGATCAGAGAGGAATGAATAAATCCTCAAAACCCCAGTTGATCTTAAAACCATCTAGGTCCATGGGAGGTGGGGGAGGCTACGCAGGGGGCAGACACTCGCAGCTCCTGCTTTGATGGACCTGGCATGCCTCTGCTCACTTAGCTGCTCTTTTTGGAGGGTGCATGGCACACTGGACTCTGAAGTCCCGAGAAGAGAGCCTTGCCCGTGCCCATGGCCACACTTGTATCCTAGGCAGATCATGAAGGATACAGGTGTAATCCCAAGGTAATGAATTCTATGGGGATGCTCTGTTTTCCTCCACCCATTTTTGCACCTTCCCCTCCAAAAGCAAACCCCAATGCCATAAAGCATGAGTGGGAATGTAAAACTGATTGAACATTCTGTGAGGGAACAAGCAGGAGAGGCACATCACACACTTCTGTGAGCCCAAGCCCACCCTCCTCTTCACTCATCATAACCCTGTGTCCAGTTTCTTCAGTGACCTTCCCAATCTCTCCCAACCTTCTCCCCATTCCAATGTGCATCTCTGTGAAAACTGGTACAGAACCATCTGCTTTCCCTTAGGTTCTCTACTCTCACACTGCAAATCTTTCCGAGGATGCCAAAGGTTCCACTCTGCTCCCCAGGCCAAGAGATGGCAGGGGGTTGAGCACAGTAACTTTTTAAACCTGTGTCCCACTGGCATGAACAAGATCTGATCCCTCCCTTCACATCGCTCACTGTCTTGGGGCCCATAGGAACATCTCCAGCCTCCAGGCTTCAGATTCCCCTGAAACAGGGGTGCAGAACAACCGGCCCAGGGGTTTGTATAAGGCCGGCAAAATCACTTGGTCTGGCTCTGCCAAGGCACTAGGGGTGAGATAATTAAATCTTTGATCAAATATAGCAGGCTAATTTTTAAGTTGGTAATTTTGTATGGTCCCACAAATGATATTATAAATATCTAAATGGCCCTTAGCAGAAAAAGGGTTCCCTACCCCCTACCCTAGAGAGATAAAGAGGGGGTCTCCTATCACTGGAAACATCTGTGTGCACTGCCCACACCCATGGCTATTCTAGTATCATCTACAATAGTTAAGATGTGGAAAAACCTACCTGTGCATGAACAGATATGTTGATAAGCAATATGGGGTATACACATACAATGAAATAGTATTCAGCCTTAAAACAGAAGGAAATCCTGCCATTTGAGGCAATATGAATTAACCTTGAGGACATTATGCTACATGAAATAAGGCATTCACCAAAGAGCAAATGCTACATGATTTCCCTTCTATGAGGTATCTAAACTAGTCAAAATCATAGACTCAAAGAGCAGAATGGTGGTGGCTAGGGGTTGAGGGAGGAGAAAGGGAGTGGCTGATCACTGGGCATGAGGTTTCAGTTAAGCAAGATGTTCAGTTCCATTCTAGAGGTCGGCTGTGCAATGCTGTGTCTACAGTCAGCCACACTGTATGGCACACATAAAAACGAAAGAGGGTGAATCTCTTGTTAAGTGTTTTATCCCAATAAAATGAAATAAATAAAACAAATGCTATTTTGAATGATTAAAATATTGATGTTCATCAAATTAATGAATACATTAATAAATAAATGCTCTGGTGAGAGTTGGAGGGAGGTTTATATAATGGTGTTAAGCAAGGAGTCATGTGGTTGGGCTGGCAAGCACCCTCCCTTAGGTCTTGCCAGGGCTGGAGGAGGGATTGCCTAGCATCCTCTTGATTGCTTCATAGACAGAGAACTCAGTTCCACGGATAGACAGCCAACTTTAGCTTTGGACAGCCCTGCCAACAGCCAGGGGAAAATACCTGGCTGCACTTTCTCCTACTCTTTCCGGGAATTTGAATACAGGTTATCTACTGGATGGTTCCTTTTTCAGTGGTCAAGGGAGGAAGGTGATTTGCACAATATAACACAGGAAGTAAATGAAAAGTGGTTATGAAAATGCAAAATGGGATTCCCTTTCCTCACCTATGTTCTGCACCCTCTCAATCATACTTTTGTTTGGTAAAAGAACCCTCTCCAGCGAAAGTCCTCCCTCTTCCCCCAAGAATCCGTGGCACAAATAGCAGACAAGAATTTGGGTGCTTTCACCTCCTTCTTCTCTAAGAAACCCAACCCTAGGTCTCTGATGGAGGCTGAGCAGGTCAGTGCCTCCTATCACCATCTTAGCATCTGTGGGAACCCAGGGGCAAGAAACCCTTTCCCCCCTTGGCATAAAGATAAGGTAGCCTATCTTTAGCACAATTCCTTGTTCTCTCCATCATCTTTATGGATACCTGCTTACTTCAACTATATCCCTGGGAAACAGGAGACCCAAGTCACTTCTGGCTGTGTCCTTGTTAGCTAGACATCAATCTTTCCACCTGTGAAATGTAGAGCTTGAATTAAATAATCTCTGAGTTCCCAATTGATAGCATCCACTAAGGGTCTCACGGTCACAATATCATTTCATCCTCAAAATCGCTCAGTGAGGTTGAGATGATCATATCACTTATTTGATGAGGAAATGAGGTACAGAGACTTGACATGACTCTTTCCAGGCCATACACCCAGTTGTGGATAAAACGCGATGCCTGCGACTTCATGTTCTGTGTACTCAATCATGGAGCACCACAACTGTCTTGGTCAGAACCTCCACTTCCTCTAACGGAGAAGAGAGCACAATCACCATTCTGTCACCTGCTACCTACCATGCCCTCTACGGCTTCTCATGGACCACAGGATGGGATGGCCCGCATCTGGACAGAGCAGTTTCCTGGGCACAGCTGCTTCGACCTGTCCCTGTCTCCACTGCCAGCTGTCTTGCCTCCTCCATCTAGGCAGGCAGGTGTCCACACATGTGCACAGCTGTGCTCCCTTCTCATTGGACAAATCTCTCCCACAAGCTGCCGACTGCCACCTGATGCTTGTGCCCAGACTCCTCTCTGCACCTCAACTCCCCTCCACTGCACAGGATTGGCCATTTTGTGAAATACTGTGCACACTTCAAAGCCAGTCTCAAATGTCAACTCTCCTCTGGAAGCCTTTGCTAGTTCCCAGGCAGAATCTATTGCTCTTTCTTATGTGTCTATAGAGTTCTTTATATAGACGCCAGTTACTGCACATGTCAAGTTGGATGACAGTTGTTTAGAACCCAGTCTTATCCCTTTAAACTCTGAAGACTTCTAAGATGAGAACTGGGTTTTAGTTACCTTCCAAGAAATCTTAGCAGATTGCCCACCGCCTGGGATGCCACAGTTGCCCAGGGAACAATAGTAACAGCATAGTGACAACAGCAGAGCCACAGCAGCCTATATTGCGTGTCTGTTCCTTGCTGGGCACTATTGTAAGTACTCGATATGTACTCAATCAGGCAGTATCATGCAGTCCTCAACACAATACTGTGAAGTAGGCACTATTGTGGTACCCATTTTATGAACAAGAAAACTGAGGCCTGGTAATATGCCTAAGACCACACAACTGGTTGGTAGAACCAGGACTCAAATCCAGGTACCAAGTCAGTCCACACTCTTCATTGAAGATGCCAGTTTGCAAAGGGCCTGCCTCCCTAGCTCTCAGGGCTGTTATGGAAGATAGACTTGGGATTTCTCCTTGTCGCCTCCACCTGGGCTCCTGAGTAGGTGCTAATTCATCAGACCCAAGCAGGCCCTTGTCGGTCTGCCCTGGGCTGGGCCATGTGGCTATGAGAGCCCTAAATGGCCAGGCAACGGATCTCCTCCTAGAACTGACTCAGTTGCTTACTTCTAACACTCATTGCTCCCACTTGTAGAGGATGGAGCAAGAGAAAGCACGTGCAGCCAGCTTGATTTCCAGCCTCTTCCTAGTGCCTGCAGCCGAGGAAAGTCCTAGACCTGCAGTGCAGTGTCCCCTCCTGTTGGCCTCTGGGCCCACCCATGGGCCCAGGACTCAGATACTCTCAGGTGGAAGCTCATTTTCCAGCCACCTTTTTGCGCCTAAGACAGTTGGAAGAGTAGCATAACAGTTCACTGCACCCATTCCAGCAATGCATTTTCTGCTTTGTTTTCTTTTCTTTTCATGGGTTCTGCATCAATGGATGTTTGAGCTCGGATGGCCCTCAAAGGTGTGATTCCAGCCATGGCACCCAATAGATGGGAACAGAGCCCAGTGCAGAGGGGAGAGACATCCCTTGAAGGGACGCTGTAAGCTCCTCTGGGATGGGATGGGATGTCTGTTGGTGCCTGGAGTGCCCAGGATGACAGAAGCAGAGGCCTCTGTGTCTCCAGGACCTGTGACTCTAGTCCACTCCATGCACTGCTAGCCACTACCTCCAGCACCCGCCGCCAAACCCACTCCTTTGCGAAGACTGCTTTCAATTAGAGGAGTTAACGATGTCTTGCTTTCAAGAGGCTTTTTAAATCCAGTTTATCTTTCACCCACACACGACGTACACAAAGGCGGGAGAACAGGGGAGCTGGAGTGCTGGTATTTTCCCACACAGGGGAGATGTCATGAGGTTCCTATTGGATTTCTCTTTTATGGATTTACATGCCCTTTTGTCAATCACAGGAGGGAGGAAGTGCTTGTCAAACCTCTCGCCCATCCTCTCCAATTTCCTCTTTCAACCCAAGGGATTTGGGAATGGGCCTCTTAGAGAAAAAAAAAAGAGGAGCCGAAACCGGTTTGGCTCAGTGGATAGAGCGTTGGTCTGCGGACTGGAAGGTCCCAGGTTCGATTCCCGTCAAGGGCATGTACATTGGTTGTGGGCACATCCCCGGTAGGTGGTGTGCAGGAGGCAGCTGGTTGATGTTTCTCATTGACGTTTCTAGCTCTCTATCCCTCTCCCTTCCTCTTTGTGGAAAATCAATAAAATATATTTAAAAAAAAAAAAAAAAAAGAGGAAGAGGAATAGGGAGGGATGACTGTAGGGGTTCTTGCTGACAGCAACAATACACATGAACGCTCACATGCACACGCACCCCAGCCAGTGTTTCTAATATTTTTACTGGGGCCACATTTTCCCCTCAGGCTCGAGGGTCCAGTGCCAACTTATTTTCCCAAGAATTGCAAGGTTGCAAGAGGAGCCAAGCTCTGGATATGATGACTGAAGGGGGGGTATGCCTCCTGGGAGGCAGCCATCATAGCCTGGCTGTGAAGGGCCTTAGGACACAGGAATACGAAGTGATAGCCCAGGTGAAATAAAACCACCACTGTGCAGTTAGCTTGGCTGTTCCTTATAGAGAATGCTTCTCCCTCCTCGGTGCTCCCGTGGGGGAGTGAAAGGGCACCCACTCTTAAAGATGGCCAAGTTGGAAGGCTGCTTGCCATGCATCATCTCATTCACTCCTTTTACCTCTTACTAACCCTGAGGAGTAAGCATTTCTGTCCCATTAGACACAAGCACTCTGAGGTTTGGAAGCCCTTGCTGCTCCCCCATGGCTTAGGAGTTAGTCAGAGCAGCTGGACTCCACGTTTACTCTTTTTACCCAGTGGCTGGACTTGCCCATAACTCTTGCTCATGCCCTCTGTGTAATGCACTTGAGTTTCTTATATGTCCACCTGTCTCTGTGGTGAGCTTCAAGGACAGTGCCTGGGCTTGATTTCTCTCTCCTTTGCACTGGTGTCACTGAGTGGGGCTCACCAGATTTGCCTATATTGAACTGGTGTGGCTTTTCCAAGGTGATCTACATGGTTCAGAATGACGTATCTGACCCAGAAGCCCAGGTCTCTCCAGGCCTAGACCAATGTGCAGAGATGGTATCAAACCTATGGTTCAGGGATGTCAGTGGGAGACCCAGGATTCAGGCAGGAGGACTGGCAGGCTCCACAGCCAGACCTAGCCACCTTCCAGCCTCACATAGGGCTGCTGTGCATTAAATACAATGATGACACTAGGAACTGCTATTCATAGTCATTTCCCTCACTAGTGTTCTATACCACAGAGCCTGTTGGGTACCACTGTCTCACTGAATCCTTCAAACAGCTCTACTTCCAGATGAGAAACTGAGGCTGATAGCTAACAGGAAGTGGAACAGCCCCTGAGCCCACTGGACTAGTCAAGCCAACAAGTGGTGCTGGATACTGGCACTCCCCCACCTCATGACAGATGGCATTAATAGACCATGCATACTCTTCCCTGCCATACAGGCCTCTGAATCCATCTCAACAAAGGTTACCCAGAGTGCGTGTGATTGGTCAGGAGTGGCCCAGGGAATAAACTCATTTTTAATCCTTGAGCTCGCTGTTAGCTCACTGAGAAAAAGAATGGGGTCTTGCTTGTTGAGTCTTCAGCATAACTAGCAAAGGAAGGCCTAAAGTAGGCACTAAGCAAGGCACTAAGCAATTATGAGTTGAATTTTTAAAACGTACTAACAACAATAAGTATTATTATTATTAATCCTTGCTATATGTCAGACTTTCCAACAAGTGCTTCCATGCCTCTTCGGAAATGATGACGTATGATCCATGCAACCCAATTTCCCATTCCAGGTTCAGGCCTCCCTCTCTGTCTGCAGCGTCCTGTCATCCTCCCCAACCTGAGTTCTTCTTCTCCTCATTCTTAAGTCCATCTTGACCTTTCTCCTATGCCCCTTATTTCAAACTAACCCCCTGAACATAGACAACTTAAAGGGCCACTGAGGGTTAAAAGATATAGAACACAACACACACACACACACACACACACACACCTTCAATACCCTTCTCTAACCTCCTTTTTACACACTTGATAACAATGGAAACAGGAGGGGAGGGGAGAGGAAAAGAAGGGAGAGAAGAGAATGAGAGAGAAAATGAACGAATGAGCCCTGGCTGGTTTGGCTCAGTGAATAGAACATCGGCCCTCAGACTGAAGGGTCCCAGGTTCGATTCTGGTCAAGGACATGTATCTCGGTTACAGGTATGATCCCAGGTCACGTGGGAGGTAACCAACTGATGTTTCTGTTTCTCCCCCTTCTTTCCACTCTCTTAAAAAAAAAAAAATCAATGGTAACTATTCTTGGGTGAGGATTAACAAACAAACAAAAAATGAGAGAAAGAGAGAGACAGGGAGAGAAGGAGACATAGACACCAGGCTTACTTGCACAGACTCTTAGAAACAATGATTACCTCCCCAGGCCTCGAGAGCAGCCTTCCCCTTTGATGCCTGCCTTAAAGAGACAGGAGGGGAGGGGAGGGGAAGGAAGAGGAGGGTGGGCTGCCTTTCTTTCAGTCCCAGGATTTATTATTTGATATGCACTGACAATCAAGCAGAGACATTTCCTGCACAGAGGGCCAGTGTGTGGCCAGAGCAATGGCACCTCCTCCCACCACAAGTTCAGGAAATAGAAGCAGTCCTGGGTCTCCACCAGGAGACACTTCCAGATAAGATAATTTGGTATCCATGCCCACCAGCCTTGGGGCTCAGCTCTGGGTGATTAGCACCTCATTTCCCTCTGGGTCTGTCTATAACCTAAGAGGCATTTCACATGCCTTAGGGGTCTAACATCCTCCAGGTCTGCACCTTCCCACAGGTCTGAAATCCTACCGTTTGGGCTGTACTCTCCCGACTGGATCCAATGATCGTGCAAAAAAAAAGGGTGTGAAATAAGAGATCATGCCAGATGCCACTGTTCTACAGTGTGCTAACATCTGTATGGGAGGGGAAGTGGTGTCTTAGAAGAGAGATGGTTCGGAATCACAGAACTGATTATTGGGGACTGGCACTGCTCATGCAATTGCTTAATTTCACAGAGGCTCTGGATTTCTTGGAGACAGAGATTGGATGCCCCAACCTCCTTTAAAGGGAAGTCTATGCAAGATGCCTGACAGAGCACCTCTGACAGGTGGCAAACCAAACGTATTTTCTGTGCCATCATTTAAACCAGCCACTATGGCCAGCACCTGTGTTCCAAGGGCAGATGCTCACATTCCTATGAGGCAGGGCGTAAAGAGTGTGCCAAAGCCACGCCTGCCCGGGTCTGACCCCTGCCTGTGCTACTCCAAGTCTGTCCCCTATGATACAAATGATGAAACTGAAGCCGACAGAGTATAAATGGTGATCATAATGAGGTGACAGTGAAGAGCACCCCTCTGCTTCACCTCTACTAACTCCATTCTTACATCACTGTGAGACTCAAAGGACCCCATTCCAGATGGGGAAACTGAGGCCCAGGGAGAGGAAGAAATCTCTATAATAGCAGCAGTGGTACTAATGATTAAAAGGATGGCACTGGTCACCAATTTGCATTTTTTGGAAGGTTAGTTTCCAGGACTCCATCCCATGGGCCGGGTGGGCAGTCTCTCCCCACGTGGCTGCACCCATCACCGAAACCCAGACGCCAGTTGTGAGGAGGTGCTGGGCAGGGGCTCCAGCTAGTAAATCCTCCAACAAGGGAGAGTGATTAGTGTCGGATGCGGTGGTCATTGGCTTTTGTGCTGCTGACAACTCTTCCCTTGAAAGGCCCGGCAGGCTCGTTTCGCAGGGGCCCTGGCAGGCCTGCTCCAGCCTCTGTAATTATGCCATTCACCAGTCACCCAGGCCTGCGCTGAACTCCTGACCCAGCAATGAAAGACTTGGGATCTCATTACTAATCTCTTAAACCACCTAGACCTCCAAAATACATCCATTTAAGTTGGAGGCCACGGCTTTGGGGGTGGGAGCCAGGGAGAGGGAAAGACCAGCATAGGGACTTCTCATGACATGGCCAGGTCCCCTCGCTGGTGCCTGGGGCCCACGTCCCAGGGCAGCGGGCCTGGTTTTTCCACTCCGCACAGGGCAGGCCTTGCCAAGGGTCAGCTGTTCTGCTTAGAGACTAGGAAGCCTTCAGGGAGGGAAGGCCATCTGGGCCCACCTGTTTGTAATCTCAGGGGTGCGGGTGGGGGACGGGGCCTGTGTTTGTTTTAATTATTATTATTATTGCTGAAAAGGGAGGGGACAATGAGCAGAAACTGCTAACATCTGGAGGCTGCTGTCCAGCTTACGTAATCCCTGTAGCAGAAGAGGAACACGGGATCCCCAGCCAGATGGTCCGTGGGTGACTTCATGGCAGCCGTGCCTTCTCCAGCAGCGAGATGCTGACAGGGTTGGGAGAGTGGGTGGTGGGACCTTCCTGAAATTCCTAAGGGGTGAGAGGCAGAGGTTTGGGGCTCCCAGAGATCTTCCCTTCCTTTTGGAAGTCTCTGGTTATTTTTCCCAGACAAAGCCTCTTATGCATTCGCTAATTCGTGCATTCACTCCTTCACTATAGTACATCAATGCAGCACTGATTAGGTGTTAGGTTCTTAATTCCCCACACTCTACATGAGAAAATGGGTCCCAGAGGGGGTGGGGGCGAAAAGAAAGTTAAAAAATCTCTTCTCCTGAAGCTCCCAAAGCCATAGAGGGAACTGGGTAGGAGGTAAAGCAAACACTCCTAGAACAGCCCAGCAGGTTCTGGGTTCGAGGGGTGAGAAGAGCGAGTGGCTCCAGCAATCTTGGTTTGAGGGCCGGGTCTGAAATGCAGACTACATGTCAAATGGGCCCTGTAGAGCACGGGCTGGAGAGAGATTGGCAGGAGAAGGGAAGCTGGGCCACAGCTAAGCCATGACCATCTTGTTTCCCCGATGATGTCAACAGGAGAGGCATGAAGGACAAAGTTCGAGTTGTAGAATCTTGCTGCAAACAGATTTCTTAGCACATTAAAAAAAACAAACAAAAAACAAAACAAAACAAAAAAAACACATAGCTAACTTTCCAAATATCTCCTTTTTAAAACACCTATATTAAAAGCAATTCATGTCATTTCATTATTCTAGATCAGCATAGAAAAGCAGTGTAGATGCCAGGTCAGATCAAAAGGGCGCTGTTAGCTCTGACCAGAATCTTCACTGGACACTAAATGGGAATGCAGAGACACTGCCTGCACTGCGGGAAAGCCCTGGGGCATGGCCAGCCAGAAGCACCAGGATCTTTATTTCAGAGCCCAGAGGCATTGCCAGGTCTAGAGAAGTACGCGGAGCCTGAGACAATTCCAGTTCTAGACCAGAATACAGAGGTACGGTGATTCCAGAGCAGGAATAGGCACTTTTATCAGCTCTAAACCCCTCATTCCCAACCGCCTCAGATCAAGAACACAAACCAATCAGTCTGAATCCAAAATGCCCTCTCTGCTGGCTCCAGAGTGGCCTTGGGAAACTCAGGAACAAAGCACTGAAACTTGGGAATTGCCACTCAGCTTGGAGCCATGCAGACTGGAGCCTCCAGCCTTCGTGGCCTTTCTCTTGGAGCCCTGAGGTACTCATGGGTGAGTCAAGAAAGCAGTGACCATATCCCAGCCGTGGGCCTGGTCACCGAAACCCTCTGTTAGAAATAGACGAGTGATGGTTAACGGCAGTCTTGACCACACTGGCCTTTTGAAGACAGGTCAGGGGAGTGATTTTTCACTTAAAAGCGTCTATGTGTTAAAAAAAAACAAGACTTTCTCAAGTTCCTGAAACTAGGGCTTGGTTGTTTTGGTTTTCCTCCCTTCTCCCCCTTTCCAGTCTTCGCCAGCTGCCCAATTCAGATCTGTGTGTTCTGCATTGTATCCACGACAGAGGAGGAGTCACTGTACTTGCTGGGACCCCACTCAATGCCAGGAGGGCCTCACAGCATGCTCCGTCCTTGGTTCTCATTGAGCTCTCAGGGTCTCTGATCCCAATCTATAACTCTCGCAAGCAAAGGCCGAAAACCCTCGGAGCTATTGACTCCCTCCTCTTTGCTTTAGAAGAGCAGACAATGCTCTTGCCAGCGCTGCCTCCAGCGTGACCTCTCCTTGGAGGAAGCTCCAAAGGAGGCAATGCCTGGCCATATGCAGGACAGGGACTGCTGATGCTTTCCCAGCATCCTGCTGGCCTGCCAGCTCACACAAGGGCTCTCATTCCTGAGGACCAGGGTGACGTTTCTCTCCTGCCTGCCCCTCCAGAATTCAGAAGTAGGAATGGTGATCATGACATGCAAACTGGGGGCTTTGCTCACCAAATGCCCAATGGACATATCTGACTTAGGTGTCCACCACTTCCTCTGCAGAGTCCTGTGAGAGACAGACACCCCCAGAGCGATGCTTTCCCCCAGTGGGGCCTTTGACCCAGGCAGCCCACATCTGTACAGACGCAGGGTATGGAAGCAGCTGTTCTGAGATCTCTGGTCACAACTGCAGCATGATCTGGGATCCCCAATGTGAGCTCTTCAACAACCCTTATCCCTGTTGTTTTCTTGAACTTCCTTCGAGCAGTGGAAGTCACACACACTTCCCAGCCCAAGGGATGTGGGCTGGAATCTACAATAACTGTCTGCCATTGACTCTCAGCATGACCTTGAACCCTTCATAAAGCCCTAATTCCTCCATTGCAAATGAGGCAGAGGATGGTGCCTGCCCTGGAGGATCAGTGTAGGGTGAGCACAGCCCCACACACTCTTCACACACAGTGAGCACGTGCCTCCTCCATCCCTTCCTACTTCTTTCTTCCTGGCGCCCAAGGACCACTCCCTGTCTCACTCCTGGGCCAGATGCAGAAGCCTGGTAAGTTAGTTAACCTTTGTGAATCTCAATTCATTCCTCTGTAAGCCAGTGAAAGTTAGCCGCTACCTGTGTAAAACTCTGGGTGGAGTCGTGAAATAACTGCTCTGGTAGCCCAGCCATTCACTCTGCTCCTGTCATGATAATCACCCTCATGTGATTATTTAAATATAAATTAATTAAAAGTTCAGGTCCCCATCTCATGAGCCACATTTCACGGGTTCAACCTAACAGGTGGCTAGAAGCTACTCTACAGGACCGTGCAGGTGCAGAACACTGCTGGTGTGCAGCCTGGGTTCTCAGTGACACACCCACGCCTGCTCTGGGGCATTAAACTCCTGCCCACAGCTCCCTGTTGCATGGCAGTGTATCTCCTCCCTCGCGTTGTACTGAACTGATATTTAGTCCCTGGACCTCTTGCCCTCAGCAGCTGTACTGCAGGCCTGGATCTGGGTATCGCTCACATCCATATTCCTGAAACCGCCATCCTGCCAGCAAACCAGATCACTCCTGAATCTATGTATATTTAAGAGTATGTATATTTAAGATCATCTGTTCCAGAATGGAGAGAAGTGCAGACATCAAGGGTCCCCTTTCTCCAACTGCACAGATGGGTCCAGTTTGGGAGAGGGTCCCAGAGTGGGCAGCAGCCCAGGGAAGCAGGGCCCTCTTTCGCTGCCTGTCTGAGCCCATCACTCTCTGGAAAAGGACCATGCACACATGTACCTAGGGCCTCCAGGCACTGGATCTGGCTGACAAATTAGGAATCAGAAAACCCATGGCTGACTTGGGAGAGAGGCCAGAAGGCCCCTTTGGGTCTGGTTCTATTGACAACACATCCACGCTAATTGAAAAAGTAAAGACTGGGGAGTGCAGAGTGGGGGTCGGGGCATGAAAAACAAACATAAACAAAAACAAAATCTTGTGCACAGCTAAACCCCAACTCCTCCCCCTCCCCTCTTGGGGGCCTGGCTTGAGAAAGTTTCCTTTCAGACTTACAGGCATGAGCACAAGGTTCCGGGGACAGAACTGAATCCCCCGAGCAGCTGGCTCAGCAAGCTTGACTGGCTCCTGCTTCCTGAGTGCAACCCAGCCTCAGAGAGCAGACACTGTTTACATTTTTCACATGTTTCTTGGGTACTGAACATGAAACCAAATTATACAGCAAAGGCCATGCTGGCTACACACCACTGCCCCCACTTAAAGCAACAACAATAATTTAGGGAAGAAGAGAAGAGAAGATGAAAGGCAGGAATGGAGAAGGTTCTTGAGGGAGCCTGGGTGAATGACAGGGATGGGAGGAAGGGCCTGGCGCTGAGTCCCATGATAGGGCAAGGAGATGTGGAGCACAGAGACGGTGCAGGGTAGTGGGTCAGGCATGAGGAAGAGGCGAGACAAAAGCCAAGGAGTCTTCCCAGAGGGGCGGTGGCATGGCCTGGCAGTGCTGGGTATGCCTGAGCCCGCAGAGCCTTGCTTGTTCTCGGGCTTTGAGTCAGGAGCCATAGGCAGGAAAGAGATGAAAACGGGGTCCTCCACCCAAGCCTGCCCTGTGCCATGATACCTGCTTGCCACATGACAAGGCCTGCTAGGCCCGCTTCCCCCTCCATGTACTCCCCTCTGAGGTGCACTCCACTGTACATGCATAACAGCAGCTGGCCAACATATGTCTCTTACTAGAAGGCCCTATTACAGTGTCCTCTGTACTCCATGGACACGACAGTCAGATACAGGGCAGTGGCTGAACCATTCATCTCAACCTCTACCCACTGCTCAAAGCGATGCTTTGGACATAGTAAGTCCACTATGAGATTACACTGCTTTTGAATCCAAATATCAGGACCATTTTCTAACAGCTAGGAGATGATGAGGTTTAGGGAAGTTGTTTAATCAAGATCAAATCTTAGTAAGTGAAGTAAGACCAAGAGATTCTTTAAAAAGTCTCTCTGCTTTGATTTCTATGACCAAAAGAGTATTTCTTAAAAAAATAAAATAAAACCTCAATTGTTCCTAATTGGGTCTCTCAGTTACGGTAACTTCATTGGCAGCAAGAAGCACTTGTTTAAAAAAATTTTCAGTGGCTGTCAGAAGGAAAATGACATTTCTGGCTCAGCGGTGTCATCCTGGCCAAGCACCCACCATATGGATGTTATCGCTCCTATTTTATGGATAAGGAGTTTGGCAGGGACAAAGACAACTGGCTTGGCTCACCCCAAGGGGTCAGCTATCAGTGGTAGACCCCGGACCTGAGAACTAGGCTGATCTGATCCTCAATCTAGTTTTTCTTTGAAAACTTTCATCACTGCAAATTTCCAAGGCCACTCATGGTGCCTGGCACTTGGAGGCATTGAAAGCGTGAATAAATGCAGGTGGAGGGAGCAAGAGAAGGCAGGGAGGAGAGGCCTTTACTGGGATCCTGAAAAATGTGATTGACTTAAAAATCTCTTCTAGCCCAGCTCCCTGACAAGTTCAAGGCAGTTGTAGGGACCAGCTCAGGGGGCTCCTTTCTGATCCAAACACTGTTTGTTTGTGACTCTCCTGGAGGACTTCTGGGTGCCCCACACCAACAGGACAGACTGTAACAGACCATGGACTTTCTGTTCTGTCTCCTCAGATGACTTGCACATGTGCTCTTGAAACATTTTTCAGAAACCACCAGGAGAAAGCAGATCCCATGGGTATTGGAGAAAACTGCTTGGAATCCTGTCTGACATTTCTGTGTGTTCCCTTCGCCCCTTCTCCTCCCTCCACCATGGGCAGATGTGGTCCCAAGTCACTGGTGAGAAGAGCCGCATGCTTTGCTGAAGACGCACGTGGGGAAGGAACAACCCTTCAAAGTGAGCTCAGCACTGGGTGTGAGCCCAAGGTTTCTCTCTGCCCTTTGCAAATAACAGCAGCCAACCAGCACCAGAGAATTGCTTGTCCATGCAAGATTTCTGAGTGAGGCTTTTACAATGAATACCAGTATCGTGGGCTAAGAAAAGGAAGGAGGAGAGTGACGGGGGCTCATCTCTCTGAGACTCAGTTTCTTCACCATGAGAGAGGGGAAGTAAAACTTGACAGTTTTACACCCTAGTACAGGGTCTGGCATACAGGATGACATTTCTGGCTCAGTGGTGTCATCCTGACATCCCATAGATGTCACGGCCTTCCTCAAGTGAGGACCCAATTGTTAGCCCTCTGCTTAAAAGCTCCCCATCACATTCAGGATCAAGTCTAAGCTTCAAGCACCTGAAGGTTGTCCCCATACACCTTTTTAGCTCCTGTCTCTTGACTTTACCTTTATTTTGCAGTGACTTGTGGCAAACTTGTAAACAGAATGAAGTTGCCTCTTCCCTCTGCAAGTGTCCTGTATGTGCTTTTCCTCCTTTTTCTCTCAGAACCAAGAAATAGTCAGGCATACATCCCAAATCAAAGGAATCTTTTATACTCGGGCTGAGAGCTTCAATTTTTTCCTATGTTTCTCCCATATTTTCATGCACACATTTTAAATGCATCTTGAAGAGGGCAACACTTAACCTTAAAAAATGAGAGCCTACAGGTGGAGATCTTGGCAGCATGGCGGAAACAGCAGGGAAATGTTGGGGGGACTGGAGAGGGATCCCTACTTTCTTGGTGTTCCCTGAATGCACCCTCCACATGCAGAGAAGCCAAGGCACTGGCTCTCTCAGCTTATTCTCCTGTGTCAGTCACTGAAGCAGGCGTGAGCTGCCTTGTCCTTCCCATCAGTCTGTATGAACCATGGCCTGCACCCTGGTTCATCCCCTGCGAAGGTGACCCCATAGTCTGTCACCTGGCTCTCAGAACTTTACTGTCCCAACCTGTCATGTGTGAACAGCAATTCCTCTTTTTGTAGGAGGAGTCAGAAAAATGGATGCAGAGCCTAGAGAAACTGGATGTTCTTTTTACAATTTGCTCAGGACCTTCTGAAAGTGGGCACAGGACTTTCCCATCCCTACATGCCAGCTCACACCCCTGCAGACTGAGTAAGCCGATCACAGTGTGGTTTCCTCGGGGTAACTCCTCCGACTCTCACACTCCTGGGTCTTGGCTGGGATTTGGATGGACACACCCTCTGATGAAACGGTGAGCTTTATGAGGGCAGCAGAAAGGCCAGAACTTCCTTGCAGTCTCTCAAAATGCCTCGCACAGTCCTGAGGCTACAGTGAACATTTGCTAACACAACTGTGTTGAACTCAATGGAGTGTTGACTGAGCTGTACTGGGTGGGTCACTGTGGCCAGTCCTGGGGCAAGGGTGTTAGGGAAGCCTAACATGAATGAGAGAGGAAATTAACCTTGGCACCACCCATACTAAGTGGAAAAAACTAGGGCTACGAGATTTTGCTGATTTGCTCCCTTAATCTCCAACAGGTAGAGGGTATCATTCCCTGTTTCTGGAGGAGGAAACTGAGGTTCCCAGAGAAGTCATTTACTCCAGGTTCCCAAGGAAGGAAAGAAGCCACATTTGCATGACTTCTTTTTCACCCATCAGCACCCATGCTCTCTACCTGCCCACAGGTCTCAGTGCAGGGATCAAATAGACTTCTTTTTGATCAAGCAAATAAATGAATTAATATAAAAATGCTATAACACAAGAGAAATCACAATTTGTATTCTAACAGAGGCATGAAGTATTATAGGCATGCCAAGAAACAAAGTGAACTGTTAAAGGACCCAGGGGATGTACCCACTAAGGGGCTGATATAATAAATAGGAAGTCAGAAACCCAATTGCAAAGGAAATGAAGATGATTAGGTCACCAACACAGGCATCTCCTGCTCCATCACCAGCTTAGCTGGAAACCTCCTGGTGGGGACCTCTCTACCTCACAAGGCTCTCCTTCCAACTGCGGATGGTTCTCAATATCAAGGTTTACCCATGTTTTCTTTACCTTGACTCTGAAACCACTGCCCTGGATCTGCTTAGCTTAAATCTTAGCCTTAAAGTATTAACCAAGTGAACTGGTTGGTTGAGTGAAGGTCCATGATTCCTGGGAAATACTGCACATTCCTTAGTGTTTCCACACTTTGCCTAGGCCACTGTGGGAGGAGGGAGGTGCCTGCTTGGAGAAGGGGAAACTGGCTTTAGTAGAAATGCTGGGGGTGGGGACAAGATAAAGGAATAGCTACATCTCATTTGAGCAGCCTTTGGTTTAAAGCCTTTGGTGAAACAAGGAGACAAAATAAGAACAAGATGGGATCTTTGCAAAAAGCACCATTAAATCAATCCATTTCTGAGGTTCCCAGAGCAGAGAGGACTGGATTCTTTGGGTTCATTTCCATGTTTGTTCTGTTTCAGGGACTTCTTGAATTCCAGCTGGGCCAGGAAGGTGCATGGCCAAAATATCCAAAGAATGTCTCTTATTATAGGATATTCAGCCCAATTTGCACAACCAGGAAGTTTTGATACTTCTGGTAATATTTGAATATAAAACTAAATGTTCAGGGTGGAGTAACTAAGTCCTAACCAAATTTGGGGATCTTACATGAGGAGAATAGAGAAAGAGTTCAGAAACTGTTAAAGTGGAGAGCTTATACAAAATAAAAAATCAAATTTTAATCAACTTTCTGAACTCCTATAGCTAAATGACTGTTTCTTCTTTCTAGTGGTCAAGGTGAGACCCTGCCAACTTACTTGGACAGGGCTTCTCCCCAGAGAATTCTCATGCCCAAGTCTTGTACTTGAACAGACCAGAGGTTGTGTCTTCCCCTCACCTCCCCCCACCCCTTTTTTTTGTTTCTTTCACAGATTCCAGCATAGAATCAGGCACATGAGTTCAATAGACACTTGTATTTCTCATTTTTATAGCATCGGGAGAAGACAGAGTAGGGCAAAACTGGTTTATAAAGAGAAAATGGAAACAACCATACACATTTCATCACTTCCCAAGTTCATGGACATCCCGGTGAGCACCACGGGGCTAGGGAATAGGACCCCCGGGACAGGGAGTGGAAGCAGCCTGAACTCAAAGCTGTGGGCAGTGCCCATAAGTCAAGCAGAGAATTCACGTATCTCACAGGGTCTGCACAGTGACAGCAACTCTATGATCTGTCCACCTATAATTCTTTCTGCTTGTTTCCCAGGGATACTTGCCAGGAATCCAGTTACTTGCAACTTTTGAACATGATCACATACATATTCCTAAGCTTTTCCTATCACCTTCCATGACATCCTTCTGATCCTAAATTCTTCATGTATGGGCTACAGACCGTTGGGCAAGCCACTCCACCTCTCTGTTTCTCCAACCTGGGCAATGCTTCTTAGCTTGAGGAATGGCAAGGGGGATAAGTTATGAGATGTATGAGTGTCCAGTATGGTGGCTGGTGGACCAGGAGACCCCTGTTCACTTCCACTATTTTCCTGTGTCTGCTTTTGTTCATACTCTCTGGAATCCTGCCCCTATAATGCCTATTTTTGTAGAAATGTTTTCGTGTTTTTGTGTGTGCATGTATGCATGTGTGTGTGAGAGAAAGAGGAAGGAGGAGGAGGAGAAGAGCTTAATTGTATAGGGGAAAGTGCATCTAAGTACTTCCCAACTCCTTTTCTCAAGCCATCAACTTCTTCACTCGAGTCACTGACAGGGTGAGAATTAGCTATCAGCCTTCTCTAATCACTGCACAAGGTAATGAGCGCCATGTTTATACCTCATCCCCCTCTGCTGTGCTGTCAGAAGGGAGCTAGTTTCCATTCCACAAACAGCTTTACTCAGAACTACACAGGCTGTGTGTGTGTGTGTGTGTGTGTGTGTGTGTGTGCGCGCGTGCGCGCGCGCACGATGGGGGCTCAGTGTGTGAATGATTTCTAGGCATCTGCTTTCTTAGGGGGGCTTCAGGAGACTTTGTTCAACAGCCCTCCAGGCCGCCCTGCCTGGCCCTGCACCCAGCCTGCACACACACCCTATCCTCGACCCTGTATTCTCCAGTGAGTTGATCTCATTAAGGCAAATTTAGTTACAGCTGAAGTCTCCTTGTAACAAAGATTATGTCCAAGCCCATAGTAATGGAACCTAGTCGATTTCATTAAAATAAAATTGGTTGCAATGAATAATTCAATAGGATGATTTTGTTTCCTCATCTCCTCTTTGTAGTATTGATAATGATTTTTTTAAATTGGATTTTTGTTTAGGAAGAGATAATTGCCCATAATTCCTGACAGCCCCTTCCTTACCAAAGTGGAATAATTGCCCCATGAAGTCTCTTTCAAGCGCTAAGACTGGAAAAGTCTTTCTCTCCTCTTCTCACATTTGCAGCGATAACCTTTGAGTGATTTTTAAGCACAGCTGCTACCTCACTTCTTGCTCTTGTGAGAGTCTGTGTGTGTTAATAATGTTTGAATGAATTTTTTTGAAACACTTCTAGAAAGAGATGCTGGTGTTGAATCTGGAATTCCTGGCTCTAACAGCCAGCCCTGACAACCCTGAGCAGGACATTCTCTGAAATACAGATGTGGTTCTTGAACATTGTCTCTTAGTGTTTTTCATTGTATGTAGCAATGTGTACATGTATGTGTGTTCACGTGCGTGAATTTATAACCAATTAAACACACATTTTCTGAGCAGCTAGTCTTATCTGGATCTTGTGCTTGAAGAAGGGGAGAGAGATGAATAAAACTCAAAACAGTTATGAAAGTGCCAGCAGCCTAATGGGGGAGCCAGACACACAAACTGATTATTAGAGTTCATGAAATTGGGTGTAGCCAAAGATGAGTTCCTCAAGTACAGCGATGGCACAGGGGTAGGATGAGGCCTAGACATTCATTCATTTACCCATTCATTCATTCATTCATTCACCAGACGGGCACTGCCCATGAGAAGCATCAGGGATACTTGATACTGTGTTCCCATTTCTCTCCACACATTCTCCTCAGGGCAGTCATAAATAAATGCAAAGGAATGAATAGGGAATCTAATGAATATAAACATAAGCAAATGGGTAAATGAGAAATGATCAGATAAACACTATAAAATACATAAGTGAATGTACTCATCTTGTACCTCATCCAATGGTTTTTTCACTGGGCCCCAGGAGAAGATCACATCTCTCTTTTATCTAGAAATCAGGTATGTCCCCACTGACCCTAAATCAGGGAAACAGTATAATGACTCATCTACAAGGCCAGGAGGCAGACTGGCCTCAGAGGCAGCCACTGGGCCAGGCGGTCAGAAGCACTGAGTCGTGTCTTTGGGAAATGGGAGTCTCGGAAGAAGGCAGGTGCTTGCTCAGCAGGATAATTGGAAAGGGAGCTCTGGGGACAGCACAGCCATCCCTAGAATCACATAAGCTCTGCTGGCCCCAACACTCTTAGTCCCTCGACCGAGCGGAGAGTCCTTTGGGGAAGAACCCTGGAGCGCAAACAGTGCATTAGGGGACCGGAGAGTGAGTCACGGCTTTTTAGAGTTGGGAAGGTCCTTAGAGATAATCAAGCTGACCTACTTTCTAATTTAAAGATAGAAAAATATGGGGGCCAGAGAGGTGGGGAGACTAGTCCAAGGCCACACAGCAAATTCACAGGAGTGTTCAAAGAGTATCCTCCCACACACATACACACAAAATAAATTGTGGAACTCCACCCAAAAGAATGTGTTCTTCCCCACTGAATTCCAGTGGTATGTCCAAAATGGAATTCTTTCCTAAATGTGAATTATAATAGGTAGGGACATAGGAGGACAGTCATTACCCTGACGTTCCTTCCCTGTGCTTAGCTATTCCATATCTAATCCCTGAGAGAAATGGTACTCATGAGGCTCTGGAATTATATTTGTTTAGACGTATGGTCACATGGCCACATCCAATGACACTACCTTCGAGGTGGAAAGCTCTGAGGGATAGAGTAGAGATTCAGAATATCGGCAGGAAATGCCACCCATGGTTGGCGTCTTACCTGGGATGCTGCTGGCTGGCCAATGATGACCCATCCTGGGCATTGCTGGTTTTGATGGGAAACTGAAGCATTGGATGCCCACTGATCCAGGAACCCCTGGGGTGTGTAGACACCGCAGTCCTTGATGCTTGTTTTTTGTTCAAACTCCTCACATACCCCGTCACCATCATGGAAATAGCACCGGCTGGGTTCATCTGCAGGAGCGACACGGAAGGGGAAGAACAGAGAGATATATTGGTCATTTGATCTCAGCCATCAGTAGCAACTGTGGAACTGGACCAGAAGTATCATCAGCACTGTTAAAGCACATCACTGATCATCACAACAGATTATTATTTAGCCTTCAAAAAAAAAGGAAATCCTTCCATATGTGACAACATGAGCAGACATGGAGGGCATTATCACAAATGATTTAAGCCAGTCACAAAAGGACATGTACTGTGTTAATAATACTGTACTATACGCCTAACATTTTAAGAGGATTGATCTTACGTGTTTTTCACTACACGTGTACGCATGCGAAACTCACAAACACTTCTATTTTCATTATCCCAAGTGAGCCTACAGCAAGCTGGTGAGGAAGGCATTATTATTTTAGTTATCATTTTAGTCTTTCAGATCAGGAAACGAGATCTCACACATTGTTAATAATATGCTCCAGATCACATAGTGTGTTAATGCCGGATCCTGGTTTCGAACTCAGATTTTTCCCTTTCGAGGTTCTGGAGACATTACTCGATGCCACGGAACTCCCCAGTCACAAAATGAGGTTTATTGAGCTCCAAGAGGTTTTTGGTTTCACATGAAGAGTTAATTTATATACAAGAGAGGCTGGTTCCAGTTCCAGCTCTGTAACTAAACTGCTCTGTTACTTAGGCAGGACTCTTTCTCTCTGGCCTCGATTATACTTATTATAGAGAAGGAAGTTAGACCACTGGGATGCTAGGAGCACTTCCTATCTAATTCTCTAGGTTTTTAGGGCTTGTTAGATACCCTGGGCATTTCAGGTAAGCCAACCAAGCCTTGCCCATTCTACAATAATGGGCTTTATCTTCTAAGGGGTAATTTTATTTCTAACCGACTGAACTGAATCAGCTTGCGAAGTCAGCACTCGCCTAAAACACCTTCAAGAAGCCTTCCCCATAACAGAAAGCACCCAGATCAAGCAGAAATAAGGCCAAGATTCCTAGGATGCTGACTATCTGAAAAAGGAGTCCGTGAATTCAGGGGCAGAAGAATATTAAGCCCCTTCCAAGCTCCAAAATCCCTTGTTAATATATTTCTGCAGTTTACACAGTGAAATACTATCGAAAGAGCCAGAATAAATCAATTAATTATAATTCAATTATTTGAGGATGGGTTGGAGCCAGCACAGACTCCAGTGACCACTAGCATGCCTGGCAGTTCAAGCAAGGGACGGACACAGGCTCAGCACTTCTCTAGAGCTCCAGTGTCCTGGTCAATGTGGCCAACTCACATAAAATAAAGCGTAGGCTCAATCCAAGAATGACCAACCATCAATGCAGACTTCACTCACCCAAGACAGGGAATTGCAAAGAACATAGTTTTTGGCATCAGATAAAGCCAGTTTCCAGTCCTAATTCTGCCATATATACGATATGTAAGACTGAAACAAAATTACCTGTCTTCTCTGAACTTCATTTCCCTCCTCTGAAAAGGAATGGAGATAATACTTACCTTGTTGCAGTAATTTCCTGAGATTGTGTACAATGCCAGCCCCTCTCCCATTTTATCTATTTGAAGGAACTCTGAGAGCCCTAACAGGTGAGGTGTCCACAGAGCCAGAAGTACAAGCATGGCAGAGGGGTTTCCCCTTATGTGTGGTATCTACAGAAGAATTACTGCACAGCCTCCTGTAGATACGGTCATGGGGTTGCCTGACTTTTGGTAATACATTTCTGCTTTTCTAATATGAAGACCAGTAAGGTAAGATTAAAATAAGATTGTAGAAGATCTATTCGTTAAGAAGACAATTTATTCCCCCACTGAAGAGACCTCAGAGTGTCAGAAGTTGGGGCTAGAGTTGGAATAATCATGAAGGCTAATTTCTTCCTGATTATGACCTTAATATATGTCTGCCTAGAATCAGCAGAACCTGGGAATGGAGGAGAGAAAAAGATAGATATAAGTAGTTAAATAGGTACCTAAACAGACAAATAGTTAATATAAACAGATTGATATAAACAGAGTTAAAAGAGAGAAAGGCTAAAGAGAAGAAAAAAGAGAGAGGGGAGTGGAAGGATGCTTGGTTTCTGCCCCAAGATTTTGCTAACAAAGCTACTCTCGAGTCCCCTTTTTTTGAATAACATCCTTAGACTCTGCTATTCATTTCCCTTGCTAGAGTCCCAGGGGTCCTTCAGATACATCTGCCCATCTTCATCTGGGGAATTCTCTCTCCATCCCTACTCCAATGCCCCATGCACTGAAGGGAACATGGTTGGGAATGGAATACAAATGTGTGGTCAGGAAAGAGAGTGACAACAAAACAATAGAACAAGATTGGCCTTTCTGTTTTCATTACAATTTACTTAGTGCTTCTTGAATGCTTTATGCTGGGAAGAGAGCAGATTGTAGTGAAAAGAGTTTGAAGCCAAATGATCACCTTACTGCCTGCCTTCCATGTAGTAGCTAGGTAGCATTGATAATGATACATCCCATGGGGAGGGGTACTGTGAAAACCTATTAGACTCAGTATCTGTTGAATGAATGAATAACTAAAATTTGGCACCTCTGATGCATATACTCTTGTCCAAATATAGTTTAAATGCTGTGCTCTTTGAAAAAAACATTTTTTTACACTGGGTGTAGTGGGGGAGGGAAAGTTATTGAGACACCAGTGGCAACTGGCTTACAGGGGAATTTCAGGGACAGGCTGATTCCCAGCCCTTCCTCTCTTGACATGAGGGAACCTCTGCTGACATTGAGGGAACTCCACAATTCAGATTCAGTTCCTTTCATGTGGTGACAGGTTTAAAAATCTGCTCTATCCAGTGAGGAGTCTTGCTGTGGCTTGGGGGGACACTGCTGAGTCTATCTTCCATGACTGAGCTTTTACTTGAAAGACACTTTCTTTTCCTTTTGGAAGCAATGAGCTCAGCTCCAAGAGCCTGAGCCCAATGGACTCTGTAAGTGGACAAACACAACCGATGCTGCTTAGCTTTATGTAATCTTCAATTTCCGTGGGCCTGCACCACGGAACTGAAATGCATGCCTCTGCATTCCCGAGGCATGTCCAAAGGACACTGAGACAGAGATCATCACCCCTATCTGAAAACTCAGAAAGCCACGCTTCAAGGAAATTATATGAGTTTACTTTGATGTATAAGCAAACAATGGCGTTCAAGCCATTGTTATAAATTCTCATTCTTGAATTTTGAAACCCTGTATTTACCCTTCTGATCTGCCCATGGTTATCAGATAATATTAGCATGTTAGTTCATCTCTCTGTTCCTTAGTTTCCCAATATAGATATAAACTGAAGACAAGATTCCCTTTTCGACCGCCTCAATATAGAGCTGGAATGATCAACTACAATAACAAACAAGAGATGAGAAAATAATACAGATTTTAAAGGCAAAGTAATACAGTGCCCAATCTTAAGAGATTTTAGGAGGAAGGGATGTTATCATCCTCAGCTAAGATAGGTCCTAATCTTCAGAGGAGAACTGGTAAGGACTATTAATTCACTTCACCAGTAGTTTCTAAGTATCTGCTCTGTGACTGCACTGGCACTGGGGATACACTAATGAATCCAACAGGACTCTTTTCTGTAGGGGGATCAACACTACTTGGAAAAATGGGGGATGGCTTCCTGAGAAGATGCTTTGGGGGCAGCATCTTGGAGGATCAAAAGAACTTCCCCATGTTCCGGGAAGAATATAACTACATCTTGATCCATGTGTGTATATGGCAAGGTCACAGTTCAGAGAGTTCAATGGATCCTGGAGTTGAGACATTGAAAAGCTGATCTGAAGCCAGACGAGGAAGGACTGCAATGCTACGTTAAGGAATTTGAACATTATCCTTTAGAGATGGGGAGATCTTGAAGATTCTCTTGACCAAGAAAGGTGTTCTGTTACCTGTGAGGCTCACAGTCTTTGAGGCAGTGAGGTGTAGACCTGACATTTTTAGCAGAGGTTCCATTTACTATTGATTTGACTTCGGGCATATCACTCAGAATTTGTGAACCTTGGTTTCCTCTTCTGAATAATGGTTGAATGATTGACTGTTTAGTATGATGCTCAGATGGCTTGATCATAACATATGATCAAAAACTGGTTGATGATGATGATGACCTTGGAGCTGAAAGCAATAATTTCATTTTGCATGAGGGAAGCTGAGGTTCATATGTTGCCATGACTTATGGAAGCCTTCAGAGAAATTTTCAGTAGAGACAGGACTAGACTGATGTGTCTTGAACTCACAGTGCAGTGCTCTTTCTATAGCACCAAGCTGTTATATCAGACTGGGCTTTCAGTATACGATTCTGGCAACAAAATCGGGTTTGGCCCTTTACCAAGTTTCGATATTATTTTGCGGAATCTCTAATTTCACTTTTCAGAACAAACACTAATGTGAACTAAATATAACTAGTCTGAGAAGCTATTTGGGGGGTTACCAAGTCTACAGCCCATTGAGAAAAAACAAAATAAAACAACAACTCTGCAAATGTGGAGGTGAGAGTTTTAAGTAATAGGCGATGGATTTGGTTTAGGACTCAAGGAGGAAGCAAAGAATTTGATCACAGACTCTTAGATAGGCTCCCTTCCTAAGGGTGGATAGATTTACCTGTCTTTCTAAACTTCCTGTTTATGAAGATGGGTCAGCTTTAGAGAAATTTGCATCTGTTTCTATTTTCAGAGGGAACAGTGACTGACTGGCACTGAGAGAGTCTCTTTTAGTCCAATGATTACTATTTTTTTAAGCACCAGGAAAAAATAGTATTTTTTAAGTTCAGCTGTTTGTTTAGGGATGGATCCAACCACAACAAGCTTCATGCCACATGACAATTCATCCAAACAACAATAAGAAAAGACCAAAATATGCATGATCGTTGTGTCCAATAGCTCCTTGGAACAGGGGCAACTACAGTGCTTAACCCCTGAAGGTTTGCAAAAGGAAAGCCTGGGGCTGGGAGGTGGCTCCACTGGCAAAGTTTCCTCTGGAACAGAAATACTGAGACACTGCAGCACTGATCCTTCAAAAGCTTCGTGAGACACCTATATTGCTGACCTCATTTAATTCTATTCAAACTGGGGTTTGTCCTTGACCTTCTCCACCAGATCAGCCTGTCCAGGGTACAGATGATAGGGTGGCCAAAGGCTCCTACAGAACCATGAATCCACTAACCAGCTTCAGATGCTGATGAGGTCAACTGAGCCTGAGGAGCTGAAGTCGGTTTCGTGTTCCTTCCAGGGCTGGCCACATACCAAAGTGGGCCAGAAATTCCTTCTTGCGTTTCACTGTGACAACTAGGAACCGTCCAGCAACCCAAAAGCACCAGGAAAAGAAGAGTGAATTTGGAAGTAGTCTCACGCAGCCGCCCCACTCCATTCTCAGGCCTGCCATGGAAAGTACCTCTGGGGGCAGCCTGGTCCTCTGTCCTCTTGGCCCTGACACCTCTGGCTTGAAGGCCTCCTCACTTCAGTCCCTCATCACAAAGCAGCCCATGATGAACCTTTCATCTAAAACATAAACCTGATCATGTTTACAATACTCATGCCTTCACTCTCAGATGCATACAGTTCCTCCCCAGGACTTACTCCTCAGAGCTTTTACCCTTAGTTCCTTAGCCTGAAAGGCAACTTTCTACCTTTGAGTCTTTCATCAAGATTTACTTCCAGCATCTTCAGGTCATGAAGCCTTATATATCAATCTTCTGCATCCCTATTTGTCCAACTCCCTCTATTTCCTCCATCATTATGTTCTCATTCCATATCAGCAAAACAGGATATTGCCTATATAAACATTTTTTATTTTAAAAATTAAATAATATAAATTAAAAAAAAATTTTTTAAGTGGCATCATCCAACATCTCTGTACCACTGTCTCCTATGTCACATTTCTCTTTCTGTGATTCACAGTAAAGTTTATTGAATTATCTAAACTTATCTCCTTTCTTTCTTGGAATTCACTCTTTAGTTCTCTCCAATCGAATTTCTGTACTCACCACTCTACCCAAACCAATCTTATCAAGATCACCAATGACTTCAACATTGCTAACACACATTACAAAGTCAAAGAATCTTGAAGCATATCAAGAAGTATCTTTTCCATGAGGTAGCAGTATTCTCTCTTGGATGACATGACACCATGCCATCCTATCCCTTCTGGCTCCCAGCTCTTCTCAGACAGATTCATGTGCTGACTTCTGCTTCCCTAACTCTTTATTAAATGTTGCCATGGTTCAGGGTTAGCAATTAGGCCCTCTTTTTCTTATCTATCTATATCCTCTCATCTAGTCCTAAGTTTTAAGTACAAATTTTAGAACATTTATGCACTAATGACTCAAACATTTCTTTAAATATGACCTCTTCTCTGAGTCCCAACAATGACATCTCTACTTAAATATCTGTTTCAAGTCATCACAAAATCAACATGTCTGAAACAGAAGTAATCGTTTCTCCCCAAATTCCTTTCTTCCTCCTCTTAGTAAATGACAACATTGCTCAACAATGGCTAAACCAAAACCTTCTGAATCATCACTCCTATTTTTTAGCCAACTCACCAAAACCAAAAAAAAGGTACATCTTGGAGACTCTTTCAGCTCAGAAAATTCCAAAAAGATCTACTTTTGCTCCATCACCAGCACCTAATCCCAGCCATCATCACTGAGGTATTGCACATTTAACCAGGTTTTTCTATGTCTGATTCCCAATCTTCCCTCCCTTAGAATACAGCTATACAGCTGGTCCTTTAAAAAAAAACTATATCAGACCACTTTCCTAGTTAAAGCACCACAATGGCTTCCCATGTCACATGGAACAAAATCAAAATCTGTAACAGGGCCTATGAGTCGCTACTGTCTCTGAATATCTCTTATTACTATCCTCTTGCTCACTAGGTTCCATTCATTTATTTGTTCATCCATAAATGCATCCATTTAACAAGAATCTGTTCCTTAATAAGCCAAACTTGTTATTGCTTCAGAAACTTGCACGTTACTCACTTTATTGGAATACTTTTTTCTTGGATTTTCTCACACTCTCTTCCTTTTCATCATTTAAGGATCAGTTCAAATAGTACTTCCTCAATTAACAACCTGGTCTACTTAGAGTAAGCTCACATCCTATTCCCCACTCCATTAGAGCAGCTTACCACTGTATTTTATTTCCATTACAATATTATTCACTATCTAAAATTAATTTTTATGATAAGATTTATGGGAGTATGTCTCAAAGTGTACCTCTTTTTTTAGGATCAAGAGCACTGCCTTCCCATACTGTGACTGATATTTATGAATGAATGAATGAATGAATGAATGAATGAAAATGTACAGCTCTTGGATTGTGAGATATTACTGGGTTGGCTCCAGTCTTACCTCTATTTATAATACAACCCCAATACTTAGGACAATGTCAATCTCAAAGCAGGTATTGAATAAATAATGAATTAGCAAAGCTCTTTTTGAGTTTTAGAATCTCTGTTATTGATTATATTGAAGATGGCTCAAACCTGATTTGAATCTGCTTCAGCATTCTACTACATAAAAATATTTTATGAAAATATTAATTAGAATGAGATCATAATACAATTTAAGCACATATTAAGGGGAATAATCCAATTCTATCTAAACCATTTCGTAATATTTTTTCCTGTAAGACATCGTGACTCACCATCTGTCCTAAATTTTTTTTTTCTTAACTGAATTTGCAAAGAAATGAAATATCTAGGTAAAAACTGTGGTGCATACTAAAATAAAATTTAATAAAGAGATTTGATGGTCTTATGAATTGGAACTTGAAAATGCATTTACATCACCTTGAATTTAGTACAGTTATTTAAATGGCCTAAAAAGACTGTAAGCAAAGATAGTGATCCTAATAAATGACAATACATTCGATAGAAATGAATGTTCAAAGCCTTGAATGGGTTTTAGCCGGTCCCTTTTGGGTTCAGTGCTATCTCCTGATAGGAAAGAGGGGATAAATGTCAGTACCACAATGGATTCTACAGTGGCCGTGAAATATGCCTGGCGTCCTAAGCATAGACAGGAGGACGAGTAACATCTAGGATGCAAAGGCCTTTAAAAATATGAACAGAAAATACAATGAGATTTGTCTTGGGTAATATACACTAATAATAAGTGAAGAAAAACCATCTAAAACATTCATATGCAGATGAGTATGTGAAAGTGACAGAGTGATGAAAGGTAGCAAACTACAAACTGAATGTCAGTGGTTTTAATGTGATCTCATCACCCCCAAATAAATAAATATATCAATAGGTTAAAAAAAGATAGAAAGAAAAAAATAAAGAATGGGACCCTGTTTCAAAAGCAATAGCATGGTCAAGAGAATGGGAGTCTAAAGAATAGGTGTCCTCTATTCTACCCAAGGCTGGGGACAAGTCATTTCCCTCGCTGGACTGCACTTTCCCCTTCTGTAGACTGAGAGTGTTAAATCAGCTATCTTTAATTTAAGATCTCCTTCAATTAAGTCACTCTACTTGGGTACTTGATATATATATTTTTTTTAATCATTACAGTAGTGTTGTGTGTTTTTTAGTCTGGAGATGGGAAAATGTGATCAGCAAAATGAAGACTGAGAAGGGTGTGGGTGAAACCATTCTGAGAAACACAGAAGAGAACTATAAGGAAAAGCAGATGACATTAGGGAGAGGAAATCAAAATTTGAAGCTCATCTCTATCACTAACTTACTCTCCTGTACTGGTACTGGGCAACCCAGATCATCATCATTCTGGGTTTCATTCTTGTCTAATAAATATGAAAAAAAAAATCACTTTTCCTACCCATTTCAGAAAGTGGCTGTAATGTTCAAGTAAAATAATGCTATGAAACATACTCAAACATGTCGTTTTCACCTATTTTTATCACAGCTACAGTTTAGAACTCATCTCCCAAATCATCAAATGGCTATTTTTAATTCATTGTTTAGGTCTCAATTCAACCATCACCTGCCTGGTGAGACCTTTTCTAACCACACTATTTTCACTGCAGTCACTCCCCCTACCCCCACTAGTCTATTTTATGTCTTACACAGCATTAGATTGTTTCTTCAAAAGTGTAATTGCTCATTTCATTCTTTCTGAAACAGAAGAGCAGCACTGCGAGAGCTGAAAGGTGGGCTGTTTTGCTCACTATTGCATTCCAAATCTAGGACATGCAAGACAATCTGAAAACATTTGCTGAATGAATAATTGATGGTTTTAGTGCTGCAAGGGTTTTAGAAATTATCTTGTCCTCATGCTTCATTTTGCAAGTATCCCAACTGAGATTCAGAGAGGTTAAGTGACTTACTAAATGCTGCATGGTTAATTATTTTAGGCCCAAGGTTTGGGTTGACTGAATAAGGCTCATTGTATAAACACTGGATATAATGCAATGTCAGACAAAAACTGGTCTGTGACAAATACAAGTAGATGAGCATGAAAAAAAACAGTGCCTTCAAGTAAAAGTCAATGTGTACACACACTGTATCTGTTCTTCAATTCAGTAAAACAAGCTGCCTATCTGTCTGTTAAGACATCTTCAAGGTTCTAGAGAAGAGAGCAATGGGACTTTGAGCAATGGGACGTTATGTTAGCAGTAACCAAGGAATCGAGGCCAAAGCAGGGTCCCACGTGAAAACCATGCCCACCAAGGCCATCTGGCATAGGTGGTGGTGACTAAGGTGACAAAAATGTGGTGAGTTCCTGGAAGGGTTTGGAAGGGTTCCTAAGTAAGAAACCTCCCATCATGAGCTCTGATGAGTGTGGGCAGTCAGGGAGACTATCCTCCTGCCATATCGTTCATGTGAGTCCAAAGGATGAGGCATTGGAGCTACGGTGTCCTGCTTCTCCAAGTCGGTCCTGCTCGGAAGAGAGAAGCCGAGTCACTGGGCAGGAGTGCACTGCACTCAGATACATTTTCTTTGTCTTACCTGATGGAACAGCTACTCTTCTGTCCTTTGAAAAGGATTCTGTGTTCATCTGAACCCATGTGCTCTTTGATTGATAGTGTTACACTGAGTTTTGTTCGTACAGAAATGTGAGCATGTCTCTCTCACTTCCCAATAAGGAATCAAAAAATGGGAAGGGGAGAAAGGAAGGGGGGTGAGGGGAGAGAAAGAGCAAAGGAAGGAAAGTAGGAAGAAAGGAAAGTTGGGGAAAATTGATTCTAAATCTTAAGAGTTAACTTGGAACATTTTAGATCAATCAAAACCCCTATACTCTGATCAGAGATGATAAGGGTGGGCATCACTATTCATGTTCAGAAAAAGTTCCTGGGATTTGTGGTCTCTCTGAAATCAGTTTCCACCAACTGGAGGTGTTTGCTCAAACAAGAGTGAAATTGCAGATGGCACTGCTGGCTGCAGGTGCCAGAATGGAGGACAGGGAAGTCTTCTCTGGCCATGGAGATGGCTGGGAAGACCAATTTGAAACCACTGGTGACCACTGGGGCCTAAGCTAGGCACTCTCATGAAGCGATGTCCACATAGGTATGAAAACGCTGACCCTAAGGAACAGAGGCTCCCAGAGGACATAGTAGAAAGCTCTTCTAACAAACTACAGTTGGTGTGGAAATGCAACAGTCTACCTCAGAAGATAGAGTTATTCATTCAACATTTTCTGAGGCTCAGTGGCATCAAGAAATCATCTGGTCCCTGCCTGCTTCCACAGCCTGTTCTTGTGTTCTCTAGTGCTCTTGTCTCAGCTACAGGCAGGCTGAAATCCTGTCCACTTCCTGGGTGTCCCATATTCTCCTTTCTCCCCCCGCCCAATCCCCAGGCCTGCTTTTCCTAAAATGAGCCTCCAACCATCCTTTTACTCAGTTTTAATCCACTCCAGAAAGGCCACTTGTCCCTCTCTCTGTTCTCTGTAGCATCATCTAATTCCCCAATTAGAATTATAGCCACTATGTAATAAGTATATTTGCTAAATGAACAATTGGATGGTGTGGTAACTGCTGGGCACTGTGTTAAATGCTTTTAATTATCCAATGTCCTTTAATTCCAGAAGAATCCTTTGTGTTTGGTGGTGTTATCCCCATTTCACAGACAAGCGAAATCATCTCTAAAGAGTTTCATACAGCAAAACCCAAATCCTTATCCATTTGATTCCAAAACTCACTCCCTTACATCCACCCACATTGCCTAGCTCATGCCTTTTGTGAGAATGTGGATACTGAGGGGGATCTAATGAGACCGCTGATCTGATTCTCTCCACAACACCCTGCAATTCTGCGGTACTTAGGAGTCGCTGGGGTCTGCTGTCACATCCCTGCTCTCCACCAATTAACGGGGTGTCTATGAGCAGCCCACTTCATCTCCTAGCCCAGTTCCCCCTTCAGCAAGCTGGTGACATGATGTCTTTGCAGACCTCAGGAGAATGGAATGAGAAGCTGCCTAGAAAATGCCTAGCAAGGTGCCTTGCAAGAGCAAAGGTTCTGGGGAAGATCAGCATCTCCCTCTCTCCAAAGGAAGCGATCTGTCTCGGCTGCCTTGTGCCAGTTAAACTGCACAGGCTCCATAACTTAAGGTTTGGTGAAACCTTTTTCAATTTTTAAAAGCAGAATCCAAGTTTTTTGTTGGCAAGTGATGGAATACTTGGGGGCCCAGTCTCCTGGCCCACAGTCCATTAGGGAATTAACCAGAGGAGCTCAGGAACCTTCCACTCAAGTACTCCCTTCAGAGGCAGTACTTACAAAGCCGTCAATTTCCTGAACAAAGAGCCTGGCTTCAATGCCCCTTCAAGCAGTGTTATTTACACAGCCATCCACTTCCTTTTGAATTCTCTGCCTGGGGGGTGGCCTACCTGTAGTCCTTTCCAGCTGCTAGTTAACTAGAATGGTTCCTAAGAGGAAGCTAGCTGAACCCAGACTTCCTTTTGAAAGCAGTTCGATTTGGGGTTATCAGAGAGTTCTGGGGGGTGATTTAAGTAACCACCAAGTTCACTGCTTCTACCTACTCCTTCTCCTAAAGTTGTGAAATATCTGGACTCATCAAAGAGTTATGACCATGGTCAGTATGGAGATAAAGGAGTCTTGCCACTGGAGCCAGTCTTTGCTTTATGGCAAGGTACAATCAGACTAAAGCAGCCCCCACCCCAGAGCCCGGATTGGAACACAAGCAGCCCAGTGCTGATGTCCTGCAGAGAGGACCGCTGTGAAGTGGAAAGTCTGTGATTCAGACAGGTCCATCGGACACTACAGGCCAGGCCAACAAAGCTCTATGACACTTTTGTTGCCTGATAGAAAAACTTAAGTTACTCTCAACTTAAGAAGCATCCCTTTAAAAACACATGCTTCCTTCACTCATAGTCTACACTAATTGAGCCACAAATTATTTACCAGGTCCTGGACTACATCCTGAGAATCAGAGGAATTAACTGGGTCTCAGCATGCCAAGAGCTCAGAGTCTAGTGAGAGGGCAAGTAAAGAATTGACTGACAGAATTTTGCTCTGACGCACAAGATGCTGTGAGAGCAGGAAGGAACCCCACCACCCCCAACTCAACCTTTCCCAGCATCTGAAGGCTTCTTTTAGGGGCTAACATTGGGCTGAATCTCTGAGGAGGAGTAACTGGTGGGAACACATTCCAGGCAGGGGAACGAGAGCAAATGGAAGGAAGCTCAAGACAGGGTCATAGGTGCAAAGCCCAGAAGATTCTGAAGCCTAAGGTACATGTGACTAGATCAGACCACTCCAGTCTTGATGCCATTGTAAGGAATTTAGATTTACCGTATAAGACACACCCCTTTTCCAACCCAAAATTAAGAAATCAATATTTTAAACATTTTGCTGGTTTTCCTCTTAAGGCCTCTTTTTTTTTTTTTGGCATCTTAAGGAGTTATTCTTCCTGTTTTCTCCACTGTCTGATCGTACACTCAGTGGGAGGAGATCCAAATTGTCTCTGCGGCTCTATTTCCATGCTCTTTTGCATAGCTGATCACATTCAGTTTGAATTTTGTAGAGTAAAACAATTGCTTACTGGTATTTATCCTTTTTATTTTTTTATTTCTAAAAAATATGTTTATTTATTTTAGAAAGAGAGGGAGAGGGAAAGAGAGATAGAAACATCCATGATGAGAGAGAATCATTAATTGGCTGCCTCCTGCATGTCCCTTAATGGGGATCAAGCCTGCAACCCAGGCATGTGCCCTTGACTGGAAACAAACCTGGGACCCTTCAGTCTGCAGGCTGATGCTCTATCCACTGAGCCAAACTAGCTAGGGCTATCTTTTTATTTTTTTGACATCTAGATGGGCTCAAAATGCTCTGGTCCCTGTTGCATCTGCACACTCTCCACCTCTACCTCCAATTATGGCATCAGCTGACATCAGTAACAATAAAGCTCATGATTGGAAGAAGCCTGTTTGACAAAGTATGGGCAGCTATGGTCCTGCTCCTGTGCATGCAGCTTCCTCCTTGGCTGACTTCTGTGTATAAAATACCCCTTGATTTTCAGTCTAACAATTTTAGAGAAAAAAAAAATGGCATCTCATACACAAAAAAATGTGGTATCTCAAGGGAGCCACCTAACACTTTGGAAGGAAGAGGGGCAAAAATGACATTTGCATTAGGAGAAGCTTTCTCTTATCCCACTGGAGGGGGAAGATGGGGTGAGCAAAGACTCAAACCATGATGTGTTAGAATTTTCTTGCAACAGTCCAGGCAGGACCTGAGATGAGATATAGGGCTCAGGTGTAGCAGTAAGGATAGGGAGAGAGAAGAGGGACTGATTTGGGAGGAAACGTTTTCAAAGTGAAGTAGGAAATGACAGAGAGGGAAAGTTAAGGATATTTCTCAAAGTTCTCCTGTAAGTGTCTGGTTGGCTTGTGTTGCCACCATTGGAGATGGAGAAAAACAGGAGTACAGCAGGTCCACATATGTGTCGGCTTTGTGTGGCTGTAGGGCATCCCATGGAGTAACCAGGTGAATAAGCCCATAGGGCATGAGAAAGGCTCCAGGCTGGAGATGGTTTTTGGAGTCTGTGGTTTGAAATGATGGGCTCAGGGAGAGCATGAAGAATGGAAAGTGGGCCCTGAGTGCTAATATTAAAAAGATGGGCAGAAGGAGGTATGGGGAGGGATGGCCAGAGAAGGTAAGGGACTGGAAGAAGATAAGACTTCAAAGGTCCCAGGAGTTCAGAATATCAAAAAAGAGCCAGATAAAGGAAAGGAGAAAAATGTTAAAATATGTGTACTAAATCACACTCTTGAATAGAACACCTTAATGGCTTCCTTAACAGTAAGTCTCAACGTTCTGCTTGTTCTCTTTCAGGGACAGGGGATTCTCTACCTGTGAATAAGAACTAGATTCTTATTTTTAATAACTCTTATGAGCAACATTTATTGGTCACTTTCTGAAGGATAGGAACGATCCCAAGCACAGCAGATCTGCTTCTCAGAGCCTATCATGGACCCCATACATAATTGTGTGATGAGTATATTCATAAATGAAAGAAGGTAGCACAGCAACCCTATGAGGTGAAGAGCATCACTCCCTGTGCTTCTGGGTCAGGTCCATGGAATTCTCTCACTCTCTCCTTTCAGGAGTTCACTTGGTAAAAGGCACGAAGACAAATGGGAAAGTCGAGGGCTTTTAGTATCTCGTGAAGCCCTCTCATTGGTAACAAGGTTGAACTCAAGTCATATACATAGTTTTGGGCTTCTGAACTGAAGTGAAAGACAAGCTCTAGCCAGGACTTTACAGTCTTGCCAACGGCAGCTGAAAAGTCTAGTTCAAACTCATGGATAACTTGGGCCTGGTTTCCGACTGGTGTTGAAAGCCAAAATCACCCTGAAGTCTCTTCAGGTCGGTTTCCAAGAATACTCTGTGGGCCCTGGAAGAGCACCCCACTGGGGGAGGCAGGTTTTAAAACTTTGCCCCTTGCCCAGCTGGTGTGGCTCAGTGGTTGAGTATTGATCCATGAACCAGGAGGTTGCTGGTTCAATTCTAGGTCAGGTCACATGCCTGGGTGTAGGCTCAACTCTCCAGTAGAGAATGTGTAGGAGGTAGCTGACTGAAGATGTCTCTCTCTCATAGATGTTTCTATCTCTCTACCCCTCTAAAAAAAATCATATAAACACATTTTTTTAAAAAGCCCCCAAAACAATGTTCCTATCATGTCTTGATCTTAGGACCTTACAGCAGCAAGCCCTGCTCTTGGTTTTACTGAGCCCAGCTGTCTAGGAAGCTGCCACGGACTCTCCAGCTCTACCAGGGGTATTCTATGCCTACTGGGGCAGCCCCACCAATCCCTGCATATCCTTACTGACCACTGTCATCTGCAGTCCTCCAATGAAGGGTTTTGGCTCCTGCTTGTCACTCCCACCCGCGTCCTGCCTGAAGCCTGGCTTCATATGCAGCACGTGCTCCATGTAAACAGAGGAGTGAGACTGGTCCCAGCTGTCTTTGCAAGACCCCAAAGCTGAGGGCAGAGAGCAGAGAAGGCAACCCTGGTGCGGGGCATGGACTATTTTATCTTTCTGGCGAGTTAAAATCGGAAACCCTTACAATTATTATAATTTCAGATTTGCTTTATCCTCATTTCCCCTTGGTATTTAATCAGTAGCAGCCAGGAAAAAGGGGCCTTTAGTTTCTCCCTCTGTTACGTAGTTAATGATCTGTAAACAGACACTCCAGACAATGTTTCTTAAAGAGACCCTGGGATCTTTTTATGTGGAGATTTCTTTTCCATAGTCTATTGTTGTCCCTTCTCATTACCTGTTTGTTGGTATGCTGTTTAGCTCTGGAAAGTACACTTTAAAAAAAAGTAGATAACATTAATGATCAAGAGGTAGCATTAAGTTTAGTAGTTCAGCCTGAGGGCTTAAGAGCCAGATTCCAGAGCCGAATCCCTTTCCTGGGAGCCATGAGTAAATTACTGAACATCTCTGGCTTTTTCTTAATCTATAAAGTAGCCATAATATTAAAACTACTTCATAGGGCCAATGCATTTAATCAGAGGAGTTGATAGGAAAAAAGTGATTAAGTGAATTAAACTAATAGCAAGCTATTCTGCTATTCTGACTACTGTTTAGGATGATAAGATGGAAGGATGATGGGAGGGTGGAAATCTATATGCATATCTCATCACTCCCACTTGTTCCGAAGGTCTGCTAATTTAGAGGAGGATGCCGATCTTCCAGCTTGGGAGTTAGGCAGATCTTGGTCAAATCCCAGCTCTTCCACTTAATAATCGCCTGCTTTGAACAAGTCATTTCACATCAGTTTCTCCTGGTATATCCGGTCTAGTAATAATTAATGTCGTTTTTAAACATTCGTTTAAAATCTTGCTTGGCGTTGACTTGTATTGACATAACCTTCAAACACGTGGTATCTACAGAACGTGTGAAGTGCAATTAACAAGTTTTGCTTGAAAAAGTTTGTGTTTGGTTTGGTTTTTGTTGCAAAACTAGGGCTAAGAAGATGGCGGATGAAGAGCATATTCGGCACTGCATGCTTTACGAGTTCCAATTAGGAGAAAAGCAAGTGAGGCTGCAAAAAACATCTGTAGTGCTCTTGGTCAAGATGCAGTTAGCGCCAGAAAATGCCAGCGTTGGTTTGAGAAATTTCGCGAGGGAAATTTTTCGTTAGATGACAAGAGTGGTCGAGGCCATGTGTCCAATTTTGATCAAGAAGCTCTTCAAGCTCTTTTGGTGCAAAATCCTCAAATTACCCAACAAGAGCTTGCGACAACTTTAAATTGTTCACAAAAAACAATTTCCAATCAATTGTGTGCACTTGGCAAAGTCCAAAAGTTTGGAAAATGGGTTCCTCATGAGTTGACCGACAACAACCGTAATCAAAGAGTCACAATTTGCAGTTCGCTCCTCTCTCATCAAAACCGTTTGCCGTTTTTAGAGCAAATTGTTACCGGAGATGAAAAATGGGTGCTGTATGTTAATTTGAAAAGGCGGCCTCAATGGTTGGACAAAAATGAGGCTCCGCAGCCCACGCCAAAACCTGACTTGCATGCGAAAAAAGTGTTGTGTGTTTGGTGGAATTTTAAAGGAATTCTTCATTATGAACTTTTACCATCTAACCAAACCATTACAAGTGCAGTGTATAGTGCCCAATTGGAAAGGTTAGCCCAAGCTTTAAGAGAAAAAGAACCCGCGCTGATTAATCGGAAGGGCGTAATTCTTCACCACGATAACGCACGACCGCATACTGCAAGAATCACTGCTGAAAAACGGCGCCAGTTGGAATGGGAAGTTCTCCCTCAACCTGCATATTCTCCTGATATTGCCCCTTCCGATTACCATTTGTTTCGTTCTTTGCAAAACTTTCTTCTTGGAAAAAAATTTAATAATGAAGAATGCCTCAAAAATGCATTGACCGAATTTTTTGCATCAAAATCACAAGAATTTTACAACAGAGGGATTAAAATGCTTCCTGAGCGTTGGGCACAAGTAGTAGAAAACAACGGCAACTCTATTATTGATTAAATTTTGTTGTATTGTTTAAATAAATTTGATTTAAAAAAAAGTATTAGAAAACGACATTATTACTAGACCTAATAAAATGCAGGGGACAATTGCCACCTTCCTGCAGCCTCCCTCAGGAAGTTCACGGGAGGAGATTTACGTGGCTGTGGGCCCAGCATGGGACATGACTGTCACCAAAGTGTGTTTCCTCTTGTGGTGGTTTCCCAGCTCAATAATCAGTTACTGAATGGAGGCCACTTTCTCAAGTCACTTAAACATTTGGTGGCTCTGTTGTGCCATCTGAAAAGTGGTTGCCAGGGTGCTATGAGTGTGAAATGTGACAAAGGAGTAGGTTCTCCAGGGGAAATCAGGGTACTGCCTAGGCTCCTGGCCACTCTCTAATGACTCAAAGGGTCATTTCATTCAGTACGCCAGACAGATACTGACTGGGGACCCAAGGATGGACCCCATGACCCCTTTCCTCATGAACGAGAAAAATGGATGTGTCCATGGAAAATGTGAAGGCCATCACAATTACAGCTGTGCTGCTACAGGAGATGGATAGGGTGATACCCTCACCTCTCTCTGCCTCCATCTCTCCCTAACTGGACATTCTTTCACCCACTAGGTACTCATGCATCCTTGCTAACAGTTGGGTAGCAACTCTTTCTGTACATGGCCCCCATGTGCTGGCTTCATGGGGGCCATCCACTCTGTCTTTGTAGCAGCAAATATCAGAATGAAGAGGGCTAGTTCTCTTCCAAACAGGTAGAGTTTGGCTGGGACAGTAAGTAGCTTTCAAGTGCCTGCTCTATGCAAACATGCACTGGCCTATAGGGCTTGGCACTGAGGCCAGAATGCACATGTAGGAGCTGCCTTCTTCTCCTTCCATGCCATGAGCAACAGCCTGACCATGGACTTCTAGGCCCCGAAGGGTCAGAGCCTGCTAGGGTCCTGCTTCTGCTCTCTCTCCTTCCCTGCCATCTGGCCACACTGACTTTCTTTGACTTCTTCCAAAGTTCTTTCCTGCCTGGAGGGTTTAATGGTCTGACCTTGCAGTCCTCACTCCATCCCCCCGCCCCACTGCTCCCTAATTTGTCCACTTCCTGGTTGGCCTTCAAGTCGCAGATTAAATGTCATGTCTTCAAGGAGGCCTTTCCTGACCCCTCAAATAGGAAGGAGGACCTGCACTTACACACCTCAGAGTATGTCTATGCAGGGACATTCTCAACGATTGTTTTCACTAATTATTAGTGTCATTTCCCTGCCTCTCTGGTCTCGCTGGCTCACTGCTGGTTCCCTTGCAGCTAGCACAGTGCCAGGCACACAGCAGGCATCCACGGTCTGGGAACGGGTGACCTGGTGTGACCCCGAGGCCAAGTTGCACCGCCTTGTGTCTGTGTGAGTGAGAGCAGGAAGCTGATTTATTCTGCAGGCTAGGGCAGTGGGTTTTTCATACCATCCCGGCTGCCTATCCATCATCTTATTTTAAGTACATTACTTTTCTCCAAAAAGAAAAGAGGAGGCAATTAGGTCTATATCCCTCACTTGCTTAATATTTCACTTTCCCTCAGGGCATTCCCTTCAAGTGGAGATCACACTCATGAATATTAAATGTCTCTTCCAGCCCAACATGGTCCCCAAGAAAGAGCAGAGAGCCAGGACCTACTGAAAGGCCCACAGGGACACTTAGCCCTGGGCCTCTCCCTTCTCCTTCTCCCCTCTCCTGGGCTCCTAGGTCAGGACTGCACAGAGGCAGAGCCAGGCACAGGCATGCGCAGACAGGCTTCTGGTTTCTTGCAATGCCACAAAGAAGCCCTTGTTCCTGGCTACCCAGATTCACCTGCCTAGGACGAGGGCTGCTTTTCAAAGGCACACATCAAAGTTTGATCCCTATTCCTCGAATTCAGGCAAGCTTCAAGGCCTCCGTGCCTGACCCCTCCCTGAGAGTCAGGAAGCCGCCAGGCCCAGGGCTAGAATTGCTCCCTTCTGGCCTCAGAGACCCTCCTGTTTCTTTTCATTCCAGCCCGGCCTCTCTGTGGGGTAGGCCTCCCGGGTTTCCAAAGGAGGTGGTAAACTGTGGTCTGAGTCAGGACTGGTTTGGCTCAATGGATAGAGCGTCGGCTTGGGGACTGAAGGGTCCCGGGTTCGATTCCGGTCAAGGGCATGTACCTTGGTTGTGGGCATATCCCCAGTAGGGGGTGTGCAAGAGGCAGCTGATTGATGACTCTCTCATCGATGTTTCTAACTCTCTATCTCTCTCCCTTCCTCTCTGTACAAAATCAATAGAATGTATTTTTTAAAAAATCTCTGAGAAAATATCCTCGGGAGAGGATTAACAACATTAAAAAAAAAAAACCTGTGGTCTGAGGCTGGAGGCAGGCTTGATCCTAACCGGTGCTGACTCCAGGGTGTTTGAATGCATCCATCAGACCTCCCAGTAGAGGACTTCAGATCTTTGGTCCGGCCCGCATGGCAGCCTTCCACCCCATCGCCTCCTTTTCCTGCGCCTTTGTCCCCTTGCTGACCCCCTTTGACCCTCTGGGTTAAAGGAATTCCTTTCTCCTCCCCAAGCCATCATTTCTTTTAAAATGCACAGTTTTAAAAACAATAATGACCTGGGATTTAAATTCTAGAAGTCAGAGCTGAAAGGGCCCCTGGAGCTCCTCCAGCTCACCGCCATCCCTTTCTAGTCACTTTACATAAGGTACTACCACGTGTTGATGGCAGGGCCTGGTTCAGGACCATTTTTGCCAGAGATGTACTGGTGCCTCTGCATCCCTTGCAGTTGAGATGGGACTTGAGAAAAGGGAAGATGAAGTGGCACTGACGTGTGTTTTTGAATGTTCACTAACTGCCATGCATCCTGCTAAACACGCTACAGACCTTAAATCCTTTCTCTCAACCGAGAAATGATGAGTAAAAATGATGTCCATTTTTCAGAAGAGAAGGCTGAGCTCAGACTAAGGATGGGAAATGCCCAAGATGACCCAGAAGTAACCAATAAACACATTATACACAACAGGTATTTGAGCTCCGGCTCCTGTCTCTAACACATTGCCTGTAAAGTGACAGCTTCCCCTTATGCTAAACAACAACACGGCTACTGTCACAGGAGGGCGAGCTGTTAAAAATGAAAATACAACCCCAAACCTGGATTGGCCTTATGTCGGGGGCATGGGCTCTGTGCAGTGGAACATTTATGGGGTGATAATAACGGAAAGTTGTCATTTTCATGACTCATGAAAAAGGCACAGGAAGGACATGTGCATTCACTTTCGCTTCCTGCTGTGAGTCAATGGCACCAAAGCAGAAACAGGGGAAAGGAGGCTCTCAAGTAGGTTTTTTTGTTTTTTTTTTTGTTGTTTTTTTTTTTTGGGGGGGGGGATTCCTCTGGATATTGACAAGGTTTTTAGAGGCAGACAGAGAGGATTTGAAGCCTCCTATGATTTAGCTGGCTGCTTTACTTAAGGCAATTCACTTAATCTCTCAGTGCCTCACTTGTTTTGCCAGCTAAATGGGGGTTATTATTCTGAATATACAGAGCTGCTGGGAGGCTGAATACAATCACTTTAAAAAGAGACTCTTAATACAAAGGCTGATGTAGTTGGTAAAATGCAATGACTTCATGGGTAAGTGTGTAGGCTCTGCGTAGGTACTGTGAATCACACCTCTGTTATTTCTAACTGTGAGACCTTGAGCAAGTTACTTAACCTCTCTGAACCTGTTTCTTTCCTCAATGAAACTGAAATAATATTATTATTTATCTAGGTTCCTGGGAGGATTGCTACAACTTCTTATTAATTATATTAATAACATTAATTATAGCAGTGGTAGCAAACACATACCTAACATTTACCAAGTGCTGATGTTTTTAAATGCTTTACCTATATAACCTCATTTCATTCTCAAAACAACAGTGAAAAGTAGAAACTATTACTAGCCCATTCTACTGATGATAAATCTGAGGCACAAATAAAAAGTGTCTGGGCCAGGTTTTTCACCCAGAATCCACATGGGTGAATACCCGTATCCATATTAATCCATCGTTAATCATTAAGCCATAGGTTATCATGCCAGCACTAAGCATGCCACCTCTCCTAGCTGACATACAGCATCGTGATCACTTTCATCACCACCACTACCACTATTATTTCTCTTTTAAAGGTCTGTCTTCCATCCAAGGGAAGCTTTTTTTCAAGAAGGCATTTTGGCGAAAGTTACTAAGCCTTCTACAGAGGGAGGGCTGAAGGAATAAAGGACAGGAAAAGTTTAATTTTAATTTTTTTTGAAAGGTGAGAGGTGGGTCATCTGTCCTGATTTCATGTTGTTAGAAAGAAAAATAACAATAACTGTGACTCCCTGCAGAGCCCATTCTTCCTCCCCCTCCTCCTCCCCCTCCCAGATGCTGTTTCCCTTTTAGTCACTGTTGTTCTAAACTAAAGGCTCATCAGAACATCCACCAAGAAGAGGAGGCGATTCATCTTTTTGTTTTCCTTTCCTTGGCTCGGATCAGGCCAGGGCGGCCTGACAGAGGGGCCATGAGGCTGGGTGACCTACGCTCCTTCCAGTGACTGCTGAGAGGCGAATGGATCCCTCCGCCTCTCCCTTATCTACCTGGCAGATAATTGAGGTATTGGCCCCTGCAGTAGAACTGGGCAGGGGATGCTCTGTGCGGACCAGAGACAATGGAATGCTACTGGCAGGGAATTAGCGAGAAAAAAAAAAAGATGCCCAGTAGACGTGCACGTCTGGGAATAACAACATGGGGGTCCTTTGCTTTGTTTTCTTAATATACTAGTGACCCGGTGCACGACATTCTTGCACATTAAAAGGGGATTAATTAGAAGAAATAATTTAATATTGCTATTTGCCCTTTATCTATAATAGAAGTATCAGAGATGAAAGAAAATTAGTAAAATGTATATGAAAACCTTCCTTCTGTCAGAGCCTGGGGCTCACCACAGGACCCAGGGTCAAGTCCCCACCCACCCACATGCACCTCAAAATCACGTGAGACCCAAACCCAGCTGCCCCCCCCCCCCAATTGGGCTAGATCCAGACCCGGGGGCATAGCCTCAGGTCCTCAACCCAGCACCGGGAGAGGGGTGCAGCCTCAGGTCCTCTGTCAAGCCCTGCTGGGTGGGGGGAGGAGAGCACGGCCTAAGGCCCCCTGTCAAGCTCCATGGGGGCAGCAGAGGGCATAGCCTCAGGTCCCTGCTGATTGCTCGTTAAGCCTCCTTATGGGAAGTTGGCCTCAGCTGTGGGTGCAGCCATCTTTGTGACTAAGTGATGGTCAATTAGCATATTCCCTCTTTATTATATAGGATACCAGTGTCAAGCAGAATTGGAAACCCCACACCTTTAAATAGGTGTTTGACACATCTGTGTCCGAGAGGAAAAGCAGCTTTAGCATCCTCAGCCCAACTGCTCTCATTTCATAAAGGGGGAAACTGAGGCTCTAAGATATTAATGTGCCAAACTCCCAGGCCTCCAAGTCTAAAAGAGGACCTTCACCCAGCTCTCCTGAAGGACACAGGATGGGAGAGGAGGGTCCCCCACCGGCACAGCTCCCCCCATTGACTAAATGTCGTCGCAGAAGGCAGCTCATTTCCGGCAATAGCCTGAGATACATTACTAAGTGTAACCCCTTTGTTACTTCAGTGCTTCTCATTTTGTCCCACTAATTTGACTGCTGTCTTCCCTCCTCCAGCTGCTATCAGCAGCCTGTCTGTATATCATGACTCAGTGCTTAGAGACAGAATCTCCACAGCTGCTGAACAATACCTCTAGCCAGTGCCTGCTGGGTGGGGGGTGTTATCATTTTACTGATACCACATTTTTAAACTGACATCTCAGGCCTGGTGTATGTTCTATTTTAAAGGGGAGGGGGGACAGACAAGATAATTTCCACATTACCAGGATATAGCATGCATTGCCCAAGAGGTCTTGTGGGTGGTATTCCTTTTAACAAGCAAATTACCATGTTGCAAGGGGGGTGAGGGACCTGGGGGTGGGAAAGTGGGTCAGGGTCACCCCAGGCTGTTGCATAATAACACATTGGCACCCTGGGAATACTCCTGGATGTATGGGCTTCTGAAAAGTGAATGGAAATGCCACCATAAATCTGCCACCCCCTCACATGGGTGGGGATGGTACCAAACCCAGGGAAAACATTAGCCCTATTAAAAGGTTAGTGCCAAAAAATAAAAAAAAACGGAAAAGGAAGGAAGTCCCTCAGATGGAGAGGCAGAGTGTAGAATACAAAAAGCAAGGGCTCTCCACTTGGTCTGGAGTTAAGATCACCCTCTCTATGAGCTGTGTGATCTTGGGCAAGTTAAGACATTACCGACTGGATACCAGAGACCTCACATCAGTTCACATTATACAAAGGTGCATAGCCCCTCATGGATATCAATTAATAGTGGTTATTGCTGATACACACACACATACTCCCCAGCTCGCACTCCCCTCCCCCAACACACATACTGAGAAAAGTAATAGTTAATGTGCATCAAGCAGGTCCAACTTGCTAACAATAGGGCTAAACCTCATAGTATCTTATGACAACAATTTTTGGTCAGGATTCTAAGTGACAATCAACAGAAACCAACTTGGCTAACTTAAGCAAAACAAGCAAACAAACTCTATTCAGAGAACACTGGATACTTCTGGAAGACTCTCTGAGAGGGCTGGAGAGCTAGCCATGCAGGCTCTGAAGCCAATTCCAAGCTCAAGATTAGGTCTGGTGACTGGTCTTGCGAAGACAGAGCTGCTGTTACACACAGAACCTCCAGCCCTAATGCTGGATGCTGTGATTGGTACTGTGGAAATGCAGGGGTTGTGGCCATTGCCACCATCTTTTATCAGAATAGTTTCTGTAGGGTCACTCTGTCTTCTGATTCAAAGTCTTGGGGTTGGTGTCTGATTGGTGGGTCAGGAGGAGAGTACAAGTCTTGTGCCCACATTCAGCTATAGGGGCTGGAATATGCTTGTGTTTCCAACTTTGTTTGTGATGGTTGGACTCTGCCTCATTGTTATTACAACAAAGAGAACTCTTTTCTAAATCTAGGGAAGGGAATCAGATAATAACTATTTACAAATTGGTAAATAACTACCACAATTGAGTCCCAGGATTTTTACCATTTTATGGATGAGAACATTGAAGCTTAGCCAAGGCCCCATGTCTAAACTATGGTATGAACCAAGCTAGTCTCACTCAAGCCTGTTCTGTTGGCCACTATCTTGACCATTGTCATGACAAATGTAATGATGTGAACAATGTCCACCTTGGCAAAGCCTCCCATGCTCCAGCCCCCTTTCCCTGACTCATTAGAACTGGATCTCCGGAAAGCCAAAGATGCATGTTGATTCCTGTGCTGTTTTTCTTAGAGGAAGATGCTTTTCTAGACTAAAGCTGTGGAGTTTGTCCTTGGAATATAGTTCCTGGGAGCTGGGATCTCTGAAGAGATAGATGCCCTGTGTCTCTGTGAGTTTCTATAATGGAATAGTAAATGGTGAGGGCAGGAGGCATATTGGAGATCTTTTCTCTAGCACAAGCCATACCCAACATACAGGGGCAACAGGGAACCTTCCCTGGACACCACCCACACCCAAGAGTTTTGTATGCCATTCCATTACGTACCCCATGAGTTGTCCTGCAGCAATATATTTCCCACTCAACCCGGAAGCCCCACAAGGCCAAGAGCTACTATTTTGCAAGTAGTTTACCATGGTGAGCTCAGGAGTCAGGCTCTCTGGGTTTGAATCCCCAGTTTTACCATTTAATTGCCTCTCTTCAATTCACTTCCCCATGCCTCAACTTCCTCTTTTGTAGAAAAAGGACACTAATGGAATTATTATGAGAGTCAATTTATAAATATGCTTGATATATAATAGTTGTTCAATAAATATATATCATCAGCAGAATAGGCAGAATCTAGTAGAAAATGTTAGTATGTAAAAATGGATCTATTAGGGTCCAAGTCTCATTCTCTTACAAACTTTCTCCATCATCATGCCTTTCCTCTGAAGTATATCCATTAACACCATGTGCAAGTCATTGATCTAGTCCACACCAGCTATTTTGTCCAGAGTATAGGCAGGGAAGTGAGGCCCAAGGAGGTATGGCCAGCTGGGGCTAGACTCGCTGTCTAGTGCTATTTCTAACAGAGGTTCCCAGTCCCCGCCACTCTACGCTTACAATTCAGTTTTTTTTCTGAGAAACGATGAAGCATGTCCTAATTTTCAGTTCCTCTCTGCAACAGACTCCAAGCACCAAGAGCATCAAAGATTCTAAATCCACAGACCAGGGGTCAGCAAATGCGATTTGTAAAGGGCCGGATAGTAAATATTGTAGGCCTTTTGGCCCATAGGTCTCTGCTGCAACCATCCAACTCTGCTGCTATAGCAGGAAAACACAGCAGACCATATCTAAAAGAAGGGTGTATTGTGATCCAGTAAGGCTTTATTTGCACATGTAAGCTGTAGGCCGAGTTTGATCCATGGAAGGTATTGTGCAGACCCTTTCCATGGACAAGAAGCTTCTGCCTGGAAGGGCTACTTACTTTTGTTTATGGCTGCATAGTGCTCAAGCAACATATAATGTGGATGTCAGAACCCAAGCATCCCTTTAGGATACTATATCTTACCTTCTCACATCCTACCTTTTCCCCAGAAGCACTTGAGTCACATGTCACCTTAGTGCAAGTAAAACAGGTAGCTATTTCCCAGCATGATCTGAGAGTAAAGTGGGTGTCATGAGGATGACAGCAAAGGTGAGGGTTTGATTAGGGTAGAGCTTGTGACTATGAGAAGTAATAATCACATACCTTGAAAATCACACAACAGAAGTGCAGGCAAGGCTCTTAAAAACCACCTCACTCAATCCTTTAAGTTACAGAAAGTAAACTGAGGCCCAGGCTAAGGAAGCGATTTGGTCAGCATTATCCAGCAAGTTCTCACCACAGCTAGGACCAGAGCCTGGTTTTCTTCATTTTAGTCCAAGGCTCTTTCCACCCCACACTTTGCTAATATCAGGCTTTTATATAGACCGACAAACTGAAATCAATGGAGGAGAAGGAAAAAACAAACCAATCACCTTCTGCCATTTAAAAGCCTAAGGTCTTGCCTAGAAACTCTCCTGTCCTCCCTCCCTCCATATCTTTCCTTCCTTTTATCCACCAGCATGAGTGGGATGTCTCTATGGTGCTGCTGGACCCCTACTTGGTGCCAAGGAGATAGTAGGCGCTCAATAAATGTGTGCTGCAACTGGAATAAAAGGTAACTAATATGTGGCAAAGACCTCAGGGAGCTCACAATTTACCAGGAGCTGGTCTAAACGCACCCGAATGCACTCCAACTGTGAGGACCCCATGACAGTTCCTCCCCTTTAGTCCTAGAAAATTGCCTTTCAGTGAGAAATCTTCCCAGCAGTTTCCATCCCCCCCACAGCTGCCCCTACCCTCCTCAGATAGAGCACCTCTGTCTTTTGTACTTGCAAATGATTTGTGATTAGTTTTCACCTCCAGCCCAGGGGATTAGCCTGGGGACCTTTGATCTTCAGGTATCGATTTGCATCTTAAAGGAAGTATGATCTCATCTGGGCCAGCTCAAAATTCCATCCCTGCCCCCCAGCCCCCCTTCTGTTTACCAGCCCTGGGCTGGCCAGGGCCTCCCAAGTGGGACTGAAACAACAAGATCAGCCAGACTCAGAGAGGAGGCCAAGGGAAGGTGGGAAAAGGACATTTGCTTTCTAAACATAGGCTGGTCTGCTGTTCCCTCTTCCTCCAGTCAGAAAATGCCCAAGACTGGGAATGTGTGGTGGGGGTAGAGAGTGGGGAGGGTCACTGGATCCTGGAGGGAGGTTGTGTAGCCAAATGGACTGAGCACATGCCTAAGAATCAGACAAAATGAGGTCCAAGTCCTGGTTTTGTCTCAAATCACTTCTGACCTGTACGATTCTGAGCAAGTTTTACAATCTCTCCGTTTTTTGATGTTTCCCATCTCTCGAGCAGGAATAAAAACCTTAAAAATCTATACTACTAACCATCCTGGACAGCTGGCATGAAGAAGAGCAATGCTGTGTGTAAGGTGAAGTTAGATCAACAGTTCCCAGTCATGCCTGTCCTCTAGGAGAACATAAGCTACCCAGGGCAGGGATGCACTTGCCCTTTGCTTCCATTGCTGTATTCCCTTGTGCCTAAAATATTGCCTGTTCCGTAGGAGGCACTCAGTACATATTTGCAATATAAAGGAGTGAAACATCATTCAGTAGCAACTATTGCTGTTATTGTAATATTATTCCTCCCTAGCCAGGCCCAGGGAAATGACAAAGACTTACCAATGCAATTGAAGGAAACTTCCTGTTGGCAGAACAGGGAGCAGCCATCACCATTGATCTTGTTCATGTCATCACATTCTTCACCTTGGCCTCTGCGGAACAGATGGGAGAGAAAGGTATCTCATTAGCTTCAAAACTACAGCCTGATGTGGCCCAGTTCCCTGCAGCCCAGACCTCAGGCAAGCCCCTTTCCCTGTGTAAGTCTCTGTTTCTTCATCATTAAGATGAGATGCTTAAAAGGTGTACATCTGTAGGATCCCATGACATTTGCCTTATTTTTTTGTTTCTGATGACAATAGAATTTCTGTTTCAAACACATTCTCTGAGATCTCAATCAGTTAAGTCAGCAATTTAGATGGGAGTAAGATATGGATGAATGAATGAACAAATGATGAACAGACCTTGCTGTACTGTGTCCGGAAAATGTCACTGCCACTTTAAAATGATGGATTTAAAGAACATTTTGGCATTTCTAAAATACAAATGCTATCTTCACTGTGCCCTGTGTCCACCCTCTCCCCACTTTCCCAATGCTCTTAAAGGTCACGATATCCCCTCCCCCCTTCATATGCTCAGGATGGGTTTTCCTTTTATCAGAAAATTTTGCCTCCTCCATGGGTGTGCAGTTTGCTGGCATCAAAAATGCCTAGGCCTGTGGAATTAACTATGCTTCTAGGAAATAAAAATGCCTCCTCTTGTTTATTTTAGGAATTGTTTTCATCACCTAAGGATGGTTCTGCAGAGGTTAGGATGGAAAGAAAATGAGCAATGCTCTTGGAATTGGACCTAGGAGAAAAGAGAGAGGAATAATAACGGAGAGATTCAACGAACTGGAAGAATAATAACGGAAAGATTCAATGAACTGTTACTTTAAAAAAAAAAATTCCCATCCACTGAGAAACAGAAAACTTGGGTTTTGATCCCCATGGTCCAAACTGGCTGTGTGATCTCCAATAAGTCACTGGATCTCTCTGTCTGATCTTTCAGTGTTGCACAGTGTAAACCAATGAACATGCAAAATAAATGAAAATGCTCTGGCTCAGTCACAGTCACCACATTTCAAGTCCTCAGTAGCTGGATGTAGCTAGTGGCTCCTGTGTTGGACAGCACAGAAAAATCTGTGCTATTCTAGATGCCAATGCTCCATTATCTCACTGGTTAAAATGGAGGTAATTTTATACCTACTCCGTAGAGTGCGTGTAAGAATGAAATGTAACATCAAGTGACTGGCACGGTGTGTGACACACAGTAGATGCTCAGGGGATCACAGCCCCGTTCCCACTCTGTCCTGGGAAGTCTCTGCAAAGTGTGCGGCAGCTGTCCCTTCCTCCCTCCCTCCCTGGAGACCAGCTGGGCCCTGTCACAGCATGAAGGAGTCCTCAGACTTCTGCCTTCACCAGGGTAATTAATACTGGGAAATGTTTGTTGCTTTTAAAAGGTGTCAGTGTAGCAGGATGGTGCCTTGCAATCAATCCTGAAGATGACCAGGGTACCGCACTGATCTCCAAAGAGCCACCCAGGCTGTCTCCTGTCTGAAGCAAAGAAGAAGCCTAAATCCCCAGGCTGGACCCCTGTTCCAATCTCTGCCACGGACTCTCCATTGGAAATGGTGATGGCATTGTACTTCTTAGCTATTTCATGGGTTATCTGGGGAGAGATTTTTTTTTTTTTTTTTTTAAACCTGGGCTGGGTTCCCTAAGCCACAAAGAATACTTCTCAACCGCCTTCCCTCACCACCCAAACAGTGTGTTCTATTGGTTTAAGCATAAAATTAGGGTCACCACAAATATCTTCTAGGCATGAAAGATCTATCATTAGATAGAGAAGTTCTGAAAAACCTTCCCTGACCTCACAGGCGGGAGTGGGAGGCTGTCTTCTCTGTGACCAAGGACACCAGGCTCAATCTATCACAGCGCTTGTCACACTGTCAGCCTTGTCCTGTCACTTGAGAGCCCCCTATCCTCAGCTTTAAGATGCCAAAGGAAGTGCAGACTTTGTCATCCTAGCAGAAAGCATGTAGCTACTCCTTGGACATAGCATAAAGCATGTAGCTACTCCTTCACTTGTTAGTTTTGCACAACTGTTGGTCACACAACAAGGCAATGGTGAATCCACATGAAAACCTGGGCCCTGGGTTCACGTCTTGGTTTTCTGCTCCTTACTGGGCTGAAAAAAACCCTCTAATCTTTGTGTGTTAGTTGTCTCTTGTAAAGTATAGTAAAAGGATCTATGCAATATAGTTGTTGGAAGAACCCAAGGAGATGGCTATGTAGCACAATGCCTCCTGTATAGTTAAGGCTCAGCTAATATTTATGAATATTATTATCATTGTCGTAATATTCATCCAGTGTTTTCAACCATTTTCTTACACACACACACACACACAGCAAATAACATGTATCATACTCTAAAAATCGAATTAGTTCAGATGCCATCCCTCCTTTACTTCAAAGTTGTGGTTTTTGGTATTTGTTGGTTTTGCTTAGGAAACTGTTCATGTTCACTAGCTTTGTTCAGTTTCTACAAAACCTGTCAACAATTATTAGGTAACTGCAGATAACTCAATATGTACTTGATGTCTATGCAGGATAACAATTCTAGGTAAAACCACTAAAAAACACTGTTGTTAAGAATAGTCTTTAAATGAATACTAACAACAACCCATTTCTAGAGCAGCTAGAAAAATGCCATTGTTTGCAGTGTTTTACCAATGTGTCTATAACGGGCTCTGAAATGGAGAGACTGAGCTGGATCAGGTTCTACATCAAGTGAGTTTCCTTTTTTATTCTTTGTGCTAAATTAGAAAATCCCAAATCACAATTATGGGTTTTCAGCAATGACCACAAGTGTTTGCTGGAGATACTGGATCTGCTGCTCTATCCTGGGCCCATAAATGATGGGGCACTTTCCCCGGGGACCGCCTTATGCAGCTGCTCAATATTCCACCGAACAGCATGTGCACCAGAGCTGGAGACTGATGTCTTAATGGGGGAGAGAACAGCAATAGCTCTCCTGCCTCTGATTTTAGTGCATCGAGCACTGGAAATCATATCTTCATGCCTGGTGGTTGGATCTGGGTCTAGACCTTAAATACATCCTCTAACACATGTGGAACTTTATCTTCTATGCTTAAAGAGTCCAATTCTTGGCAATCAGGTGATGTGCACCACAATTCAATGCTAAAGACCTCTTACATCCATAGATATCCCTGAGACATAGCACTCAGCAAACCACTGGAAATCATGTAAAGAATCACTACTGACCTTATCAGTGTCAACATTTGTTTGAAAATGTCATTTCTTTGAAAAACTTGAAATAGCACCTTCCTTGTGACAGCCCATGAGCTTTAGTGTATGAGCTGTGTGGGGCAGAAAATCTTGCTTGCATGAGCATCTTTTTGCACATTAAGATGAAAGAGTGTACCTCACTGGCCCGCCTCTGATCTTATTCACAGCATTCACTATTCCCTTCAATACTGCCATAGGCCCTTGCTGGCCAATAACTGAGGTCTGCGTGGAGGGCTATTCATGTGCAAACTCTTTACTTGCATGACTGTGTCAATCTTGCTGTGCTCCAAGCTGGTCCTTTCATCCCGCTGCAGGTTTCCAGTTCACATTACTTACTATGAAATCCTCAGTGCCATATTCAATTGCTCTGCCCCTCCAGCACTGGTGTCAATGATGAACTAAAGGAAATAGCCATCCAGCACTTCTCTTTCGTATGTATGCTACGCTTATGAGCGGATGCACGTTCTGCACATCAGTGGCTTCATTCAACTGTGAAATAAATTCTTTACAGCCCCTCCCACTGCAGAAACAGTCATTGCAGTTCCATGTCGCACAGATATTATGGGACACCCAGCAGAGCCATTTAATGAAGGAATTTTGCCTATAGCTTGTTTTGCCATCTCCACATATAATGTGTATAATTAAATCTGCCAACAGTTTTAAAAAATATACTTTTATTGATTTGAGAGATGAAAAGAGAGAGAAAGAGAGAAACATCAATGATGAGAATCATTGATGGGCTCCCTCCTGCACACCCCACACTGGGGTTCAAGCCTACAACCCAGGCAGGTGCCCTGTCTAGGAATTGAACCACAACCTTCTGGTTCCTAGGTCAATGCTCGACCACTGAGCTATGCTGGCCGGGCATATTTGCCAATACTTTTAAGAGTACCAGCAAGAGTGTGACGTGCAACTAAGTTAGCAATAGAAAATACAATTTTAGCAGTAAGGAAGTTAATTGTCAATGCTTTTTGGTCTCTTCTCCACTCCTAGAGACAAACCTATTTGATTTTGTGCCAGGAAAACATTTTTTTGATACTTTTTCTGAAGGAAAATCTCAAAGGTTTACTTTTTCAAAAACAATGCAAAAGTCTTGTTAGCTTCCTGCCCCTATTTTGTGGTTGCATAACATCTTGCCCCATGGTCAAGGGCAGGGATAGACTGATATCCAATTAAATATATGGTTTAGACATCCAGCTTTGTATTTTCTGATCACACTTTCCCTTTTTGGCTGCTGGTGGGGAATCTTTACACTTACTAATTTGCTCCATATACTTAGTACATATGCTCACATTCAATATTCACTCTGGAGTACTGTTCCAGATTTATGGTTTCAACATTACAATGGGTTGGAATATTTTGGTATTTTTGGGGCCTTCGACTCTTTTTGTAAAGTGTTGATATAATACGATGCAACAGAATAACAAATAAATATGCAATTTTAACAGATGTAATTGGTAACCAGCAAAGAATGTCAAAGTGCTTTGACCCAGATGTACTGTGATCTGCTAGCTCAACGTGGGCTGGGACTGGCGAGAGTAATAGAATCCATGTGGCATGTATCCATCCACTAAGGACAGGGGCATACTGGTAGTCAGTGCTTGATGATCGCTCTGTCAAAATCACAGATCAATTGCATACTTGAGAAATGTATGTGCTCCAAAACGTATCACTTTCTCCTGAGAGTAGCACTCTGCTGCAGACAAATGGATAGGCTGCTGGGGATTGAAGCTAACTTGCAGCTCACACATAGAAGAGCATCCCGTAAGTTCTTCTGTTCAGCACCCTGAGCATCTCTGGGCCAAATGAGCACCACCCTCCCCTTTCTTTAGTGAGATCTACTTACTTCTGGATGATGCCGTCGCCACAGTACCCACTTCCATGGGTGTATACAGCAGCAGGTGATGGCTCGCCTTCCTCACTTCCGGAAATGGTGATGACCCGGTACTGGTACACACTGCCAAGACTGAGGTCCCTGGAAAATGCACAGACAATGATGAGCTATATAGACACATTGCGGGGAGAGGAGGCAAACAACACTGATTCCCTTGCGTACATTCTAATTCTAGTTTATTTTTGAAATCTTTGCACAATCTGTTATCCAGTAATTTTTATTGTCTGCTGTGGTGAAGGCATTCTTCCATTCATCTTAGGTTATACCAAAATGCACAGCAACAATAAGGAGCATCAGTGGACAGTTGACCATGAATGTTACTAAATATTTTTTGTTGTTGAGCTAAACTTTACAATAACCCTAGTGGGTAAGAATCAGAGGGTGTGTGTCCTATAATGAAGATATGGGAAACCGCCATCCAGGAAAAGTCAATGGATAAGCAAAGGCCTACAAGAGACAGGAAACGACCATGCCAGATTCTGTGGGCATTGTCTGATCCTCTGTGCTATTCTGAGATCTGAGCAGAAATCCGTTACAGGCACATAGGCCCTTTCCTTACAATGCACACTCAGTGATTCTCTCCCTCCCGGCTCCCTATGTTGTTCACTCCTGACCAAAATAAGAATGATAATCACGGCATCCATTAATGGAATTTCAGGCCTAGGGGTAAGCGCTTTCCACGTATTCTCTCATTTGAGAATCAAAACCACCTTATATGTGCTGGTGTATTTTCATCTTCATTTTAACATATAAATGGTGAATCTGAGGCATAGAGAGGTTAGGCATCCCCCTTACAAATACATGCCATTGCTTGTGATATCCATGTTCTGCTTCTGTAATCCCTAGCTTAGGCCTGTTTGAATAATCTCATCTCTTGCAAGGAAGGATCCCAACTAGGCACTGGCATTCCAAGCACTGGTTCCTGCCAGATTTCCAACTGCCCTCCATTGCATCTCTCCTCTGTTCTCAACGCCTCCTAGTTTAAGGCCTATTTTGATGTCCTCACACTCACCCTCACACCAGATCACCTCCCTCCCTTAGTTAGCCCTTGCGACCTTCCTCCCCCCCCCCCCCGCCCCCACTTGAATTCATCCTGCCATCAAAAGATCCTGGCTACTGTCAGTTATCCTCCGAGGCACAGTCATATTGACATCAATTCCACATGAACAAATCCCCATCCCCATCTCCTCCTCCGCTACTGTCAAAGGAAGATGCTATTCCTTTCTTTCATTTCCCTCAGCATCAATTATTTACTTATTAATAATAACAATGTGCCATGGGGGGAAACACACACACAAAATGATAATGAAGAGAATTCCTATCAGATTCCAGAGTTAGGGGGGATTTCATAAACAAGAAGGTGAAGTTAAAAAATCTCAAGTTCTCCTGCCCATCTGTTGTTTCAGCTGTTGTTAGGGTTGGAGCTGCTTGGAAAGGCCAGTGAGATAATAGGTGTAGGGGCAATGGATGGACAATGTCTTCTGACTCACAACACAACAAGGATGAGGTGGAGTGTATGAGCACTAAAACCTGTGGTGAGGAACAAAGCCTTCCTAAGAATGTTGAGCTTATCACCTGAAAGAGAACTTGTGTTAGCAGTGCTGGAGCTGACAGTAATATTGTGGGTAGACCATAAGTCCCTGGGGATTCCATTAGTGTTCTGTCAATGAAGACTAAGTAAGTGCAATGCATAAAGATCCTGAGCTATTGTATAGCTGAGTGTATAAGTAAACGTTGCCTTGTAAACCTCTGGCATGCTAATTTGTCAATATAATTATATAGTTTCTTTGTTTTCCTTTTAGTTTATTCAATATTTTATCCACCTCTACACTAATGAATGTATACTTCTTCTGATGCTATTTCTAAAACTGGAACAGTGTGCTAGGAGAAAGATAGCTTTTCCCAGGGAAGACATGAAAGCACAACATAAAAATGACATGCATTCTACAGTACCTTCATTCATTTTGCTCGAAAATATGGAGGCTTGTTTTATATTAAGCAAATATAACCATGTTACGGTATACTTTGCACTATATCTCTGGCCACTGGGGGCACATGGTCACTCTCTGAAGCAAATGGGACACTTCTGTGAAAATGGAGCACATGAGTGTGAAAAGCACTTCTTGACACTGTGTTTTGCATTTGGAGGTGGGTGTCACAAATGATTTATGGCTGAGAATATTTAAGACACTGCAATAATATTTGTTAATGTCTTCCTCCTCCCCTCTTACTCCTCCTCAATAAATACAATTCTCAGGCAGGCAAATGGGTGTCCATCCTGACTTCATCACCTACTCTGTGTCATAGGCAGGAGTTTCACTGCTCTGAGCCTACTTCACATTAGTCACAGCCCTCCCTCACAGTGTTTTCCTACAGACTATGAGAACACATATAAAGCACACATGTGCCCTACTCTGAGTGACCAGATTATTAGGATCTCTGAATGCATAATTATCTGGTCACTCAGTGTATATCCTCTATAATAAAAGGCTAATATGCAAAGTGTCTCCTCCACCAGTTTGACCAGCAGGAAGGCTGGCCAACAGCCCATGTCCCCTCCTCCTGGCCAGGCTGTCTGGCACGAATTCATACACCAGGCCTCTAATATACATATATACACATTGAGTAGCCAGATTATTATGCGTTCAGAGATCATAATAATCTGGCCATTCAGTGTATGATAAAGTTAACACATATTAACCCATTACTGTTAGTTATCCACATTCTTACTCACTGGAGTTCACTGTATTTTCTTTACTAGACGGGATAGAGGAAAAGATAACTACCTATAACCTTGGTTATTAGGTAAACCCATGAAGATGGGGCCATCATCTATCACATGTTTCATAGTTTGATGGATAGTCTGCCATGTCATTTGGCTACAACACCCTCCGTGCCTGCCTGCTGCTTGCTTTCTCTTCAGGTGGTGATTTCAACATCTAAAAATTCTGGATCCCAGGTTATCAAATTTTTCCCTGCCTCAAAATCTGTCTCCCAGGAATTATCTACTAGCATCACATGGCACACATAATTGGTAGAGAAACCTGAATAACCCTCCTTCTTTCAACAGCATAAGCATGGCTCATGTTTCACTATCTCACAGGAGCCTGGGGTTATTTACAGAGAGGAACATAGAAGCCTAGGCCACTCCCTTCATAAAAAGGTAGGGAAGTGGTATCAGGATACAACTTATTATGTTCTCCCACTGAACCAGTCTTATGATAAAATGATATTTTCTCCAAGTTAAAGTCAAAATGATCTCTTCCCAGCCACATACCCTTCCCTATACAACCCATGGAGACAGGCAAGAGGGTGGTGAAAGCCTAGAGTGGAGGGGTAGGGAGAGCTAGAAGAAGTCAATGTGAGGGAAAAGAGGACATGTAATACTTTCAACAACAATGATGAGAAAAAAAAAGTCAAAATGAATGCTGGACAAGAACTCTTTTCTCAGGGATCCAGGTAGAACAGAATTCTCTCAGGACCAGCTCATGACTTCTGAAGGCTTTGCTGGAGGTTGGGATCTATTTCACAGTTGGTTTAAAAGTAGGACATTTATTTCAAGTTGTTCCTTTCAGCTGCTCCTAAAACCATCTGGAAAGTCTTACACTGTCACTTGAACTCCTTCCCCTCCATGCCTCCCATACCCAGGCAGACCCCAGGCCTTATCAATTCTTCCCACCCACAGCTTCTATGTCATCTCTGTATCCCAGCTGCCTCCAACATCTCAACCTTGATGGCTGTAGCGGCCGCTGGCTTGCCCTCCTGCCTCTACAGCTCCCTTTTCTGGTCTTGCCAACACCATGAGAATATCTTAGATTCAAAGCCATCCTCCAACCCCAAAGCTTCTCAATTAGTGATGGGATTAGCAAGCCGGAAACTCCCTGCCTATACTATGTTTGGAGCTAAAATTTTACCACTTCACCTGAGACATGATTATTTTCATCACTTCTGATTTCTTTAATAGGATTCAGAGTGCCCTTTTAAATTTACCGCATGAACATGCCACACTTTATTTGGCCATTCGTCTCTTGATAGATATCTAGGTTGTTTCTATTATTATTGCTATCATCATCATTTAATCATTTGGGTTGTGCCTTTTGTTGTTTTGTGTATGCTGCTTTATAGAGTAGAATTTTAAGTCTCATTTCCTTCATGATTTGTGCTTTTCATGTCTTGTTGAATAAATGATTTTTTCACTTCAAGGTCATAAAATAGTCTTTGTTTCCTTTGGATAGTTTTAAAGTTTTTATTTTCACATGTATGGCTTCAATCATGTGCCGTGTAGCAGTATTTAAAATGATGTGAGTGAGTACTATTCCCCCTGCCCCCTCCAAATACGGATGAACCACTTGCCCAGCATTTTGTCTGGAGCACTTAATTCTTTCACTACTGAATTGTAACGCCTCCCTTGCCATATGTCACTCAGGATTTAGACAGGTTTGTTTATGGCTCATCTTGGTTCATTGGTCTATTTTTTTTTTTTAAATCATATCCATCACAGTCTATTTTAACTTCCATACTTTTACAGAAATCTTGATTTATGCAACAGATCTATGCTGAGACCTCTTTGCTCTTTCATGTGAATTTTAAATTTCATTTTTAAACTATACCTGCTAAGATTATCATTTCAATTTCATTGACTTTATAGATGTATTTGAAGAGAAAAGTGATCTTTGTCCCACTGCATGCTCCCATTTATGCACAGTTTATTTTTTTATTTATTTAGGTCATCATTTATGGTTCCAGTAAAGTTTAAAACTTTCTTCATAAAACTTGTGATGATTTTTTTATTAGGAAATATATTCCTAACTCTAAGCATTTTATAGATGTCTGTGCTGTTGTAAATAGTAGCTTGAATCTGTCTACATATCTAGCTATCTGCACACATACATACATGTACAGATATATATTTGTATGTCATATTTTGGGGCTGATAAAAGTAATTGAGTTTTATAAATGGATGTTCTATTTAGAAGTCCTCATAGATGGTTTGATTAGGTCTAAGAATTTGTTGATTCTTATTACTAGTTCTATGTAGTCTGTTACAGAGGAGAAGAATAATAGTTTTTCAATTCTCAGATATTTTTGTTTATATTTCTTGTCCATTTAGTTGCCAAGACTCATGGCACTGCCTCAAGAAAATGTGAGGTGTGGGACGCTTACCTGCCTAGTTCCCAGTTCTGTTTTATTTCTTGTCCCTGATCTCACCTATGCATTCTATAGGATGCTAGTTATACCAGTTATGGTTGATCTAAAATTTCCCAATATATGTTAGTATTGGAAATATTTTTAGATTAGTCCACCAAATTGTACATACTATGTTTAATACAAACCTGACAGGTAGAAATCATTTGCATTGTGTTCAGGGTAGTTCAGCAATTTGTTCGAAGTCATGGAGATAATAGCTATAAAGCAGAATATAAACCATGCTGTTTCACTCTAGAACACTTGATCTTTCCATGACATTGAACTGACTCCTTGGATAAGCACCCAGAATGCAAAAACTCTGTGAAGAAAAGGCAAGCTCCCCTTCATAGCCCTAAAATCTTTTAGGTAGCTAATACTCCATCTAAATTATATTTTATTTCTTGTGTAGCATTTTAGAGAAAAACAGCTTCAGTTCTAACATATCTTTAAGATGATCTTTTTCCTCAGTTGAGAAGTGACAGTGCATTATCACACTTGCTTTATCATTATTTTTCTAAGCATCACGATCACCCATGTCTGTGTTAACCACTTAGAGCACAATGTGAAAAAAACTTACAATAAAGCAAAACTGTCGCAAATTCCATCATCTTGTGGCCGTTACCAAGAACATTCTGACTACCCATCCATTCACGTATCATTGCATGCACACATGCAATTTTCCATGAATGTAAGATCACAAACCTGTTCCTATAACCTCATTTTTAAAATACATTAAAAAAGAGAGAGAGGGAGGGAGGGAGGAAGGGAGGGAGGGAGGGAGGGAGAGAGAGAGAGAGAGAGATCATGTAGAATCATTAAATGAAGCTAGTTTGCTCTTTGCTACCTAATTATATTGATGGCTCTAACCAGTTTTTCAAATCCTGGATAAATATGATAAATATATGTATCTCATTTCATTTGTTCATCCATTCATTCACCCAAATAGCGTTCACTGAGTCATCCCAGCTTCTCTTGTATTTCTGGGCTCTGTGAGCCATAAAATATGGCCCTGCCTTTCGGATGCTCATAGGCTTGTGGGGAAGAAAACACTCGGCAATGGATGGCTTTGGCATAGTGGACAAGGGTAGGGGCTGTGGGAGCCCGCCACCCAGGCTGAGGAGGACACTGTAAGAAGGGGCCTGACTGGGGGAAGCTAAGAAGAAATCAGGTCATTAGAAGGAGAAGGGAACAGGCTTGCATGGCAAGGACATCGTTGTGTGTGTTTCCTGGAAGACCATTTTGGCAGCAGAGATAACTGGTTTAGGGGGACAGGTAGAAAGGGAGACCAAATATACCTCGTGGGGTGGAAGATGCAGGGATGAACTGTGTGCCTACTGCATGTTGGCACTAGGCTAGATGTTTTCATATTCGATTTCGTGAACAGAGATCTAAAACTTAACAACAAAATGCCCTTCCCCACTGAGGGACTCTGGGGCTGTGTCGTTTTCTCGAAAGGATTTAATTCTTATCATTCATACACTAAGGATAGCTACACCCCAGTTTTCCAACATGTGATAATTATATCCTCAATTCCAACTTCATCTATGGATCACCTTAAATTCTTTTATTTTTCTCTCTCTCTATTCATGTGGTGCTTAAAATTTTTCTTTTTTCTTTTTTCAACCTGAATTCTTAAGCAAACACTTGACTTCTGTCTCAGACTGAGAGGTACTCTGGTCTCACTTTTCATTGAGGCAGGGTGGCTGTGAAGCACTTGGATACAGAGTGTCATAGGCCCTTGGGTAGGAATTTGCAGCATCACCATGGATGCCACCTGGACCATGAGTCAAGGAAAATGTTTATAGTTCTCCCATTAGATTGAGTTGTGATTTGGGATGAATCAGTTCTCTCTGGACCTTACTTTCCTTGTGCCATTAAAATGTTTTATTTATTGACTGATTAAGGTATTAAAATATTTTTTATACACAGGGTGTACCCACAAAATGTTGGCTGTTGTTATTAATTTCAATGGGTTAAATCTGTAAAGAAAGAAACATCATTTAAGCTATCTGCTGTTCAAGTGGGTTTACATTTTTGGGGGACACCCTATGTATATATGGAGTTTCCGGTAAGAGTCATCCCAAAGATGAAGAAGACAGCATTGTTGGTCCCAAACAGTTCAAAGGCAAACAGGAGGATAAGTCAAATGCAGCATGGTTGTAACACAGGGTAGATTTTTTGAAGAGTTCCAACAGAGAGGAAGACCAAAGAGAGATTAGAAGGTTGAGAAAGGCTTAGGGAGACTTCTGACACCTGGATTAGGTTGATTCCTATAGAAACAGGTGTCTTTAGTAGCCCATATTTCATTATAAAACTCAGCAAACTTAGTTGCAATTAGATGCTGAATGTCTGATCTTCCCTGATGTATGGTAAGTACTCCAAGGACAGAGGAGAACACAGTCTGCCTTTCTTTGCTGTATATCTGTGCCTAGCACAGTGCCTGGCAGACATAGAATAGGCTTCCAACAACACCTGTTAAATGAATTAAAGTTTGAGAGAGTGCACATGGGAAAATGTCAAAAGATATAAATTGCACATATGGCATTCTGAGTAGCAGGAACAGCACAAAACAGGACACAGTTAAATCTTTTTAGATGAAGAAAGTCCAAGTACACTGAGCTTTAGGAGGAGCCAAAGGAAGTGCTAAAGTTTTCCTAGATGGTCAGGTTAGAGTGTGGATAGATGGGAGGCAGCAGGCTCTGAGGTAAGATGCTGAGTCACTGAGTGATGTTATAAAAGCAGGGGGCCAGACACAATGACTTCCTAAAGCCCCCACCCCTCCTCCAGTTGTAGAAATCAGAATTACATGTGCTAACAGTGGCTGAGAGACTGAACCAGCACCCACGTCTTCAGACAGGCTGGGCTCCCCCCACTCCCAGACATCCCTCCTTCCAGGTCCCCCATCCAGAAGACAGCAGCACTTTGCACCTCACATGCTCTTTTATTAAAGCAAAGCTGTGATGCTGAGGTCTCATTGCCAAGAAAGAATCTTTGGGAAAATGGACTATTGTCTTGCAATACCCATCTGCTTATTCCTTCTGGTGACCACCATGAGCTCCAACTCATGGTCTGGATTAAAGGGATGAAGAATAAGATGACAGGGAGCTGAGACTCCCCTGGACATTCGGATCCCTCCCAATGGGAGCAGGGTCCGCCCTCTTCTCACAGGTAACACAAAACTCTTTCTTTGCACACGGGCAATGCTGTCCTCATTCCGTGCAAGGCTCAGGCAGGAGCAAATGTATACATGGGACTGATTAATTCCAGCAGCCTTTGATGGAGTTGTCCAAAGATTTGCCCTGGTACCAATTTAAAACACAGTAGCCCAATTTAATGAAACTAACAGTTTGCAGCCAAGGCCTTTGTTATTTTGTTTTAATCATCTTTTACCACCAATTGAAATGATTTTCTACTTTCTTGGTGCAATGAAATAAAATACTAGGGAAAGAATGGAGGGACAATGTAAAAATTACACACACACACACACACACACACACACAGAGAGAGAGAGAGAGAGAGAGAGAGAGAGAGGAGAGAGAGAGAGAGAGAGAGAGAGAGAGAGAGAGCGCGCGCACGCAAGAGCGCGCGAGCTTCAAATCCAGGGATAAGGTAACAGCAGTCCTGAGATTTAACTGGCTGTGGAGTCCGGCGGAGACTGGAAGGAAAGACATTTCCCAGTTTGGGGGGAAACACCACACCTGGAGAGCATTAAGGAAAGGAGAGCGGAAAGGATCTACAAGGGACTCTTGTTTTTCCTGAATGCAACCAAAGGCGATGTGTGACAGCTTTCCCAAACACCCCTGTTGGTGATGGACAGGTCTCCTGACTTCAGAGCAGGGGCTTGTGACTAGCTGACCGGTGGCCAAGGCCTCTGGGAGCCCAGACGCCATAGCCCATTGGAGGTAAACAAGGCATGTGGCACAGTGTGAAAATCGAGGCCAATTGGGGGCCAGCAAGTCCGATGCAGGGACCCAGTGACAGCTGGTGATTGAATGGCACTAACTGAACACAGTTGCTGAGACCAGGGGCCAGTGGGGAAAGCAATCTCCTTTCTCCTCCCTGTGGCCTCTCTGGGTGGCCAGCAATTTTATTACTGGCAGAGGGCGAGCCCAACAGCGTTTTTTCGAATTTGGCACCACATCTAAAACCATTTGGGGGCTGGGCTTCTCTTTCTTCTCTTTCCCCTCTCCTCTCCCCCTCCCCACCCCCCCTGCCCCCAGCCCCAGGAATGAATGCTTTGGGTTTGGTGAAAGCAGGAGTGCAGTTAGCAAACTCCATTTCCCCTCAAATTTGAAACCCATGTGCACTTGGGGAAAATGTAATCCTTATGTTTCTGATTCATTTACACTTAACTCATCAAAACGCTATTTTGTAAGAGCTATTTGATGTCTGCGAGGTCTTCTGAGCTCTTTTGTAAGCTTTGCTTCTTAGAAGCAGGAAGTCACGTTTCTGATGGGAGGGAGAACTTGAACCTAAAAGGTTGCGTTTGTTTTGAAACGAGGGCTCTCGGAGGGTCACGTGGACCCTGAGCTTGGCCAAATGTGTGCTCTCATTTCCTATACCAGCCCCAGCTGCCATGACGTTACTTATGTCAGCTCTCTGAGACTTCACTCGGAGCTTCCAACAGAGACTTCTCCACAATTGAGAAAGCCTAACTCAAACTCAAGTCCCAAGGCCTGGCCAAGCTCCAGCACTTCCTTCTGTGGGGGAAGGAGCACCTGGATGGGGAGTCAGGAACCTTAGGTTCAATTCCCTGTTTGGCCATTAAAGGGCTGTGTGGCTCTGAGGAAGTGGCCTCCCCTCTCTGGGCTTCAATGTTTCTTCCAGATCTGAGAGTTTTTCAATCTAATTCCTAGAAAATAGGAGGTGGAGCACCTCATAATGGTCTCTGCTTAAAGCTTCTGGAAATGGAGTTTGTATTCAAGGTGCTGAGCTCAACAAGGAAACACGAACATGAAGAAACAGCTCAATGGTTTCAGGTATCACTCATCCCAAGTTTCTCATTGTGGGATGGATACTGGAGCGTGGAGAAAAGAAATAAATTGCTGCAAGCCATAGAAAATTAAAGAAAAAGTCCAGCTTTCCTGGTATTTTTTATGAACATCCTTGGTGGAAGTTTCCAAACCTTTTAGTTTATAGGATATTGAAAAGGGGTAAAAAAAAAACCCAAAAAAACCCTCCTTCCCACTCTGACAACAAGGCTGTGAGAGCCAGCATTAGCATGGAAAGGGGACTGGCATTCTGCATGAGGCGCAGTGAGGTGGTGTCTGGCTTGTATTAAAGCCCATGAGTGAATGATTAATCCTGGGTAGAAAACAAAGCCTGTAGCTTGTAATGTTATAGGTATTAGTGCCACGGAAGATTAACCCCGCGATGCCCCAGGGGGACCTTTGCAGAACACTGGACTACACTTTAAGCATCAGCGGGTAAAGAAAACAAGTGGTCTCACAGGTCCTGTCTGCCACCCTAATGCACACACACCTTTGCACATGCGCATTCATGCACGCACACACCTCAAGCCTTACCTCAACTGCTCCCATAGCTCCACGAAGGGAGGGGATGTTATGGTTTCAAGGGAAGTGTAATTGTGTGCCTGCCACTGACTCACAGGCTGCCGACAGCAAGGCATTTCTGCACTCATCTTCTTCCTCTCATCCCACCAAACGTACCTCTACCTCCACAATCTCGGTTTTGGTAATGCTGGTGACAAGGGCATATTCCACGCTATAGGACCACACTATAGAAGGAGAAGGGAACAGGCAACCACTCACCTGCCCCTTCCCTCTGCTCAGGCATCAAGTATTTCCAACCCATTAGTATGACTCAGCCCCATTCCTTTCCCTCCATCCTCTCACCTTTACTAGCTTACACCAGCACCATCATCTCTTATCTCAGTCTTGGCAGCATTGTTTCAGTCTCTTTTGTTCCTTTATATATATTTAGGGAGAGGGATGGAGAGATAGAAACATCAACAAGACCAGAGAGAAACATCATCCATCGGCTGCTTCCTGCACACCCTCCCCTGGGGACCGAGCCAGCAACCCAGGCAATGCCCTGACTGGGAATCCAACCAGTGATCTCTTGGTTCTTGGTTTGACACTCAACTGCTGAGCTACACTGGCCTGGCTTTCTTTTGTTCCTTTGATTCTCCAATAACTAATCCATCTTAGAAGTTAAAGAAATGCTTCAAACACACCAGGTATCATCTGTATCATCATAGATTTCTGTTAGCTATTGATCTGCCACAGAGTTCACTTATTCACTCATGCATGCAAGCATGCATTTATTTACCTCCATTTATTGGCCACCTACTTGATGCCTGGCATTGCTGGAGAAGGTTAAGATAAGGTGGCAGATAGTCCCCACCTCTAATCAAAATGCCACTCAACCAGAAAAACAAAGCAATACATTCTGGAACTGTCACAAAAAGAGAACGTGATAAGCCCGAGAGAGAGAGAGAGAGAGAGAGAGAGAGAGAGAGAGAGAGAGAGAGAGAGAGAGATATGTCAGGGAGGAGCTCTGAGCTACCTGGTATGCCTGGGAGGCTGTCTTCACAAGGGCCAGTCTGAGCTCAGTCCAGACTTGTTGCTATTGTGACATGGCACCTGCTCCCTCCACCATTGCAAAGTTAGACTCATTCAGTGGTCTGAACAGAATGTTGGCCCTGGGAATGTCCTTTAGGGTCAGCTCCCCACACCTTCCTGTTCCTGAGCACACAAGGAGTCACAGTCTAGGGACACAGCAACATTTCAGATCAGCCCTGGAATTCAAGTCTCTTGATCCAGGGCCAGCATTTTGGTGGGTTTCGTCCTTTTTTCCCCCCTTTAGTTCAGCTACAGCGATTAAAATATGATTTATCTTTTATTCCTTCTAACCCAGTGGTCGGCAAACTCATTAGTCAACAGAGCCAAATATCAACAGTAAAACAATTGAAATTCCTTTTGAGAGCCAAATTTTTTAAACTTAAACTTCTTCTAATGCCACTTCTTCAAAATAAGACTCGCCCAGGCCATGGTATTTTGTGGGAGACCCACAATCAAGGGGCCAAAGAGCCACATGTGGCTTGCGAGCCACAGTATCCCGACCACAATTTTAACCCAACACTGAACCATAGCAACTCCGGTTAGAGTTAAACGGGAAACAGTCTCACATGTGTGTCTGTGCATGTCCGTGTGTTTGCCTTTCACACATACTCTCCAGCCTGGTCCTGGCCAAGAATAAGCCTCATGAAAACCAAACAATAGATAGAATCATAAACATTTAAATCTTCAGAGTTCCCCAGACAGCATCACGTCCTCACAAGGCTGTGATCTCATTACAGTTGTTCAGGGCACCACTTGTGAGACGGTATGGACAGGCATCAGCACCCACTTTTCTCAGGGGAAGGAGTTGAGGCTCACACTGTGGAAGCAGCCGGTCAGGGTCCCAGAGCAAGGCAGTTGTGTGCTGGTCTGGGAGCCAGATCTCCTGATTCAGAACTCAGCATCTCTAAAGTAAATGCCTGAGGTTTCTATTTCAACAGACACAACATGAACCCATGGAGCCCTGTCCTCAGGATTCTCATCATCTTTGAGCACAGACTGAATGGATTTTGTCTGCTCGTCTTGCCAATGCCCAGTGTGAGATAAATTCCTCCATTCTTCCCACATCTGTAATTACTCTGACGGCTGTTATTTTCCTTCTCTTTCCTATTCATTTGTTTGTTTTCTTAAAAATCAGAAATTGGAGCTACACAACCAAGTCCAGTCCAACCTACTTATCCCCAGGACAAACAGCAAAAGAACAAAGAAGTAGGTGACACCAGGACACACTGCAACCTGATTTCAGGAACTCATTGTTATTTATCCAAAGAAACTCTTGGAAAACCCTCGATTCAAATACTACATTAAAATTTAGTCCTCCATTTCAGGAAATAACCTCATTCCAAATGCTCAAACCAGAAACGGGAGTCACTGGACAGCTCCATCTTAAAACCTTTGTATCAAATACATCACCAAGCCCTGTGGATTCCACATTTGACACATGTCTCCAATTCATCCACTTCTCTATGCAAATGATCATAAATTCTGGTTTGGACTTTAGCAATAACCCCCATATGGCCTTTTTCACTCTCTCAATCCTTTCTTCAAAGAGCACCTGGAGCAATTTTATAAAAACACAAATCTTATTGGTTTAGACCTCTATTTCCTAAGGAATAATAAATATAAAACCAAACTATCTAATAAAAGCCATTCCCCCTTCCTTTAAGGGAAGATTATACTCTTTATAACCTCCTGTAATAATAATCTTTAGTTTGTAATGATATTTTTTACTTGGGTTATTTTTCAGTTCAGCTTTCCTATCCAATTGTAAGATTCAGAATTACAGTACCAGCATTAAGATTGACATGTCATAATGACTTGTTACAGAAAGAAAGGAAGAAAGGAAGGAGGGAAGGAAAAAAAGGAAGGATAGGAGAGAGAAAGAGAGAAAGAACAAAAGAGAAGAAGAAAGAATTTATCAACAGAGCCTTAGGTCCATCATTTCACTTCTGTGTCTTATTCAACATTTGTAATGGCCCACTTGCTATAAAGTTTGGCAGTGCATCCGACTGATAAATAGACATTTTTAAGATAAATTATTTCAGTGTTGCTAGCATCAAATGGATACTTCACACTTTCAAAATTGTGAAGGTACTTGGAGACAGTCAGCACTTCTATGGCTGCTGCTGAATCTGGAAATCTGTTGATTTTGCAAAACCCGAATGTTCTCAGAACCCGTATTTCATCCTGAGAGGTACTTGGCCTCAGACTGAAGAGAGGGAGTTACAGGTGGATGATGCCCAGCTTCCAGAAATAGAGTAAGATTGTGCTGACTCTATACTCTGCCAGCCTGGGCTAGGAGCAAAGCTATCCACTCTGGGCTTGAAGAGACAGCTCTCACTCCTGATGCTACACCTCTGTTCTGGGGGGCAGAACATCAGAACAGAGGCTACCCTGTGTTGGGTAGGCTTGAAAGAAGGCCCTGCTCAGAAGGAGGGCTATCCTGAAGGATGCATTTCGGCAGCGGGTTACTGGAAATCACGTTGGTCTGACTAGGTCCACACTTCATCAAGATTCTTGAACCTTGACTACTTAAATGTTCAAACACACACACACACACACACACACACACACACACACACCCCAAAACCAAATAAAAATGTGTTTATCTTCACTTTTGTGTGTTTATTGTATTTCTTCTTGTAAACCATAAGAGCTAGTTTTGAGATTGACTTTCTCCATCCACTGAGATGCTGCATCATCCTTTGCCTGTCAGCATAGCAATGATTGATTGTGTTCTACAGTTTGCCCACTATGACAACAAGCAAGGAGACGTCAAACTAGACTCTAGCATCTATTAACTGTGGAATCTTAAGTGAATGGTATTTCTTTGAATCTCAGCTTCCTCATCCAAAAATAAGGCACACTGATACCTATACTTGATTGGTAGGCTTATAAAAGACACCGAACATTTATGAACTATTCACTACATGGTAGCTACTATTAGTAGTGATGTTAGTTCTACCTGTAGTGTATGCTACTAGCACATGGGAAGGTGGGCTATACAATGACTTAAATTAAGGCTCCCCACGAGGGCTGAAATCAGGTTAGTTTTGTTACCCATTTTGTCTTCAGAAGGTGGCATGCTTCCCAACACAGGAAGCATGCTAAATTAGCATTTTATAAATGATGATTCAGAGTAACTTCATAAATGATAGTGCCCTCTGGACTACCTGCTTCACCCAAGTTCCAATAACATTCATGGATACACCAGAAGGCTGGCATTAAAATCCTAATTTAACAGTTGACAAAACCAAGGAGATGAACAACAAAACATAAATGGAAGATATTCTTAGCAAGTTACAGAAGAGGAGATGTTAAAATAGTTAAAAATGCTCACTCTAGATGTTCATCACAAGAACATCAATGAGAACATCAAATGCCCAAAGACAAAGCACTTTCATTTTGTATAATCGTAGTGACGATGCAGAGCACAAAGTCCCACTACCAACTGCTGTTGGAATATGAGCTCAGTCACTCTCTCAGAAAGCCATCGGTTGTATCCACAGAAATGAAAAAGGTCATGGCTTATAACCTAGCACTTCCACTTCTCAGCATTGGCCTGGAAAAATGCTCACATATGCCCATGAGGAGGTTAACACAAGAGCACTCACTGCAGCATTTGTTTGCAATAGGAAAATGTGTGAAATACTCACTGCCCAGCATTAGAAATACAGTTATTCCTAATAGGGGATACTACACAGCAGTTAAAAAGAAGTAGATTTAAGAACCAAAGTGATCAATAGTCCAGATTATTGCATTTCCCTTCCTCAAAACTCTACATTTGTTCTGAAATTGAACAACCACTTTTGCTATGAAATATAGTATGTTGGTTCACTCATTCATTTGTTCATTCATCATTTACCAATGTGTTCTTAACTTATACAACACTTCTTCCAGGAAACCTTCTTAAACTACCTCAAACTGGGTTAGATACCCTTCCTTTGTTTTCTTTGTACTCCTCACACTACAGTATCTTTCATGCTGCAGTATAATCACTGAATTCCTTACCTATTTCCCCCTTTCAACTGTGTGCTCATGAAGCCAGGGATCAGGACTCTATCCCTAGTTCTGCAGTGATAGACTCCCGCAACTATTTGCTGAATGAATTGATGATGAATGGATGGGCAGATGAACAGATAAATGACAGTGAGCTGCTATTCACTGTTCCTGCTTTGTCTTACACCTGTCTTACTCTAAGAAAAAAGAAAAAAGAAAAAAAAAGAAAAGAAAAAGGCTTAGTTTTGTCAAGTTTTTACTTCTTAAAGAAATCTGAAGATTCCATATAGACCCAAGCACCATGGTGCCCGGTGCAGAAGCAAGTAAAGGTGACAGTCAAGTTGAGAAACAGAAGTCTCCTTTCTTTGTTCTCAGCCACACACATAAAGAACTAGCTATGCAACTTGTGTTGCTGGGTTCCAAGACTGGGTCACAGGAATGGACTGTGGGCTAAAGGCCTGTGAGTTGTAAGCCTGACTTCTACTTGCTGCATTTTGAACTTCAGCCAGCTTGGATGCATGTCTGAGCTCTAGAGATCTGCTTCTGTGTTATTACAGCAGGAGGCATTGTGGTTGAGAAGGTGGAATTTGGAATTAGACTGGCTCTGCCATTGCCAGCTGTGGTAGGCTGGATGAGTGCATTTTCTGAGCTCAAGATTTTCTCTGAGCTTCACCTGCCTCATAAATATGTGTAAGGCACTTAAACGGTGAGTATTCAGTAAATAATAGTTATTATTATTAGCATGATTATTGTCCACACACTACACCATTCACTAGGGCATTGGAACCAGTGAGATCCACTCCAGGTACTGATCTTATAGACAATCTCTGCCGAATCCCTTTTACTTAAAAAAGAAAGAAAGAGAGAGAAAAAGAAAAAAGAACAAAAAGAAAGAAAAGAAAAAAAGAGGGTAAATGAGTCACCTGTCATCTAAGAACAACATCTATCCACACAGAATTGCATAATGTGTTTTCCCCCAATTTTACACACAAGGAAATTGAAGCCTAAATAAGTGACATAATGTGTCTTAATGTCACATGGTGAATTAGTAGCAGAGTTGGCAATGGTCTCCTTTTCCTCTGCTAGTGTCACTTCTCATTCAATGAAGGGGTTTCCACTTAAGGGAGACGTTACACATTTTTTCCTCGTCCTGGCCAAAAGTAATCAGTCTACTGGAAGCATCCATGGGGTAAGCCCAGAAGCACTTCCCTCCATCAATGTCATACCTTGGGAAACTATCTCCAGGATAGATAACAGAAAACACAAATATTTTTGCTGAGAGAAAAAAATGAAGACAAAGGTCAAAGGGGATCATGTAATGGGTTGAGTCAGGAAGGGGGGGGGGGGGAGGTATTTTTTCTCTCTCCTCTTTTTCTCCAAAACAGTCTTTATATAGAACTTGTTCATGAGCCAATTTATTTGATATGGAAAAAATGTGAAAGCAGCTAAATACACACACATGCAGAGACACACAGAGGTATGTGTGTTGGAGTTCAGAACTTGAATTACTAAGAGATAACGGAGTTGAAATAGTAGATTGACTTGGAATGATTTTTTACTTTGTTCAGAGTCTCAGAGAACATTCAGGTCAGGAAGCCCCACCCAGGTCTCCAGTAAATTCATTGGGACTCAAGGAAGCAAAGAGAAAGGCCAGCGAACACCTCAGGGTAGCCCTTGTTCTTGTCACACATTAGGGACCAGAGAAGTTTTCGTTGAGTGAATGAAAGCACAAATGGTGCACAAGAACGTGGGCCTGGATAGTGATAGTTTTGGAAGCCAGTAGACACAGAACTAGGCATTTTAGTTAGTAGTTAAGGTCTTCAGCACTAAAGTGTGAGTGTCTAGAAGAAAGGGACCAGGTCTGAGTATTCCATCTAATCTCCACCTCCCAGGACAGGCTCTGGTACACAGAAAGTTCTCAATGCATATCTGTACATTGAATGAGTACTTGTATGAGTGAGAGACCCTGCAGATTCCTGGGCCTTTGAGATCATTTAGATGAGTGGTATCGAACTTTAACTGGAATCAGAGACATCTGGAAAAGCCTAGACTCAGAGTTTCTGATGCTATCATCTGGGCTGGGCCTTGGGACCTGGCCTTCCTACGTACCCATTTGCTATTGATACTACTGGTTGGGGGCTGCATTTTGAGAACCTGATTAATTGAAGTGGTCCTTAAACTTGACTGCACAAGATAATTACCTGGTGAGATTTTAAAAGTTCGGTGGTCAGGCCTCATCCTTATCTATTAAGTTCATAACCGGGAGTGGAGGGAAGAGTTTGGAGGGTGTGCGAGTGAGACACAGATAACTTAAAAATCTTTCAAGTTTTCACATTGTGCAACCAAGTGTTAACACGAATAATCTAGTGCAACCTCCTTTTTGTAGAGGAGTCCTCTGAAGACTGGAAGGAGTATGTGACCAGCCTAAGATTGCAGAGCGAGTTAGTAACCTGGCTGAAAAGAGAACTCAGGTGCTTTTACTTCTTCAGTTTAATTTCTACCATTCCACACTTAGCACCTGATATCAGTGCTCCCATGCTCACAACTTGAGGCAAAAAATGAAAGTTGTGTTTAAACTGAGGTTTTAAGATCTATTATTTATTACCCCATTGTTTTGTAAAGAAATTTTAAGTGGATGCATATTTATGGAGCTTTTACTACTCTAGACAAGTGAGATGGAGGAGACAGGGTTATGAAATCTTTTCAAGGCAGGACGATTCTTTACATTTTAAGTCCATTCGAAAACACAAACTAAGTGCTCCCTCTGAGTTCTTAAACAGATGTTCTTCATCTCTGAGTCAATGAATGGGCGAGGGTTTGCTTGTGATGTGCACGTTAATTGCTGGCATGTAAAAGGAAGTGCTGGTAAAGTGTTTGAAAGTGGTTCTGTCTCTTAAAAAGATTAAAAGTTTCCTCCAGAACTTGGTTTCTATTAATGATTGGCTTCATAAATATTTTCAAGTAGACAGAGCACAGATTGTCTCTTATATCATCTTACAATCAAAGAAAGAGCCACAAAAGACCCATAGAAACCATGGACTTCAACATTTTCATCACACAGAGGAGGAAATTGAGGCTCAACTAGACTGACTTATCTAACGTCAGTAAGGGGAATGGCTGGAATCAAACACAAGACGTCTGACTCCTGAGCTATTGTTCTTTCTGAGACTCAAAGTGTTCCCTACCAACATCCATAGCATATAATGAATGTTCAACAAATATTTGCTGATTGACTTCATAGAGTCTTAGTATCCAAATTAGGTGGCCAAGGCTCCCTCATTGGCGAGGTTAAAGCAGAAGTTGGAATCACATTATTAACTGAACAATGGTTAAATGCTCTGGCTTGGGAGTTAAGGTGGAATGCCAATCCTGATCTCACCACTTCCTAACCATGTGATTCTGGACACCTGACTTCGCATCTCTAAGCTGCTGTTTTCTTCTTTGTAAAAGCAAAAGGATAATAGGACTGTGGATGCAGAGAAGATTAAACAAGTAAAAGATGTAAGTATCTTAGCCCATAGTTTGGCACATAGGAAAAGCAAGAATTTCTTCATTATAATGTGACTTCTTGTGTAAAATATAAATTCTGAGGATGTTTAAAGAAGGTGTACTAGAGAGGAAGCTTGGGATATATACTATATTAAGGAGAAACACTAAGTTGTATAAAAGCATTGGCTATCCACAAGAATTATGGAGACCTAGATTTGCAAGGGCACGTAATGATCACATGGGTTTGGATCAGTGTTCCACTTCAAAAAAAGAAAACAAATCAAGGACCATGACTGGTGATGTTTACCTTCCAAAAGTCTCATACAAATACCCAGGAATATGGTCAATTCACAGTATTTCAGAGGTGAGCAACCTGCCATAACTTCACCTTTGTCTCACACACTGAAGAAGCAACCAGAATGCATGGGATATTCACTAGTGTAACATAGAAAACAAATCATTATCAAACTTCAATCATTCCATTTTCATTAGGAACACATGACTTCTTCACTGCTAATCCCATCCAAATGTTGGGAAAACCAAGTTTCCAAAAACTGCTTAGAGTCACACTTTAGAGCTATCAGCAAAATCCAAGCCTCCTAGCTCCTTATCCTTGCTCTTCCCACCTTATCAGTTCTGCCTTGTCAAGACAATTCTATACACAATGCCACATTATAAAGCCCTAGAAGTGAGTCTGGCTGTAATGAACCTTCTTTTAATCCAGGCCTCTCTGACTCTTTTTTTTCCTTCTGCATCCCACCCACTTAGTCCTCTACTTATCCAGAAAGTGCACTTACATGTCTGTGAATCTTCTATTAAGATGCAGGTTGGAGGCCATGTCCACCTGGAGAGGAGGGTCCCGGACCACTTTGTACTGCAGGGGCTTACACGCTAGGCAGAGCGGGCTGTCTGCAATGGAGGTCAACATGGCAGCATCAATCTCCAGGTGCTCATCCAACGTGTAGATCTGAATGCCATAAACCTCCTCGCCCACATCTCGAAGTTTGATGGTCAGTGGAACATCGCAGAATACATTCTGAGGGCCCAGGGAGATGTTCTTCCCCATTGTAGTCAACAGTTTGATGTCATTGACAGCCCCACTAGAGTCCCAGTCAGTGGAGACGAAGGTTACCCAGACTGTCAGAGACTCAGGAACCAAAGGATAATGGAATTCCAGTTCAAGGTAGCAGCCTTGTGGCTCAGGGCAGGCTGGCGGGACCGTGTGTGGGTTGACAGCTGAATTTGGGCTCCAGGTGCGGACACTGGATTTACAGGGCTGTTCAACATCTGGATGGCCTATGGAGAAGAGATGAGGATATGAGTTCCTGACAGACCTTCAGTCCAATCCTTGGAGTTTACTGCAGACCTCAGGAGAGGTTGGCCTGACTAGAACTCAGATAGAGGGAAAAAGAAAGGGAAGATTCTCAATGTTTTGGTGAATCAGCTATCTGTCTCACATCCAGCTCATCCCCAGGACTGCAACAGATATCTTACGTGAAACACCAGACACTTGGTAGTCTATATTCAAATAAGTGTCTTACTATTGAATTAATACCCAAAGTTTCCTTCCTCATCTGCCACATGTAGGTTTTGTGGCTAGGATGGAAATAAGAAAGGGACACATGTTTATCAAACACCTTCTATGTCCCATAAACTTGTTTAATTCTTGTAAAGACTCATTTCAGAGGTGAGGAGATATGGAGTGAAATGACCCAAGTCTCACAGCTTGAAGTGTAAAGGTTAGCACTGGAAGCCGGTGTTGGCTCTGCTGGAAGTTCATACTCATTATTTTCACTACCGGATGCAGGGGCCACTAAAATAAACTAGATTCCTCATGGTATTGCCTTTGATGCAAGCTGCTTGGAGTGACAGAAGGGTCAGAAACCTTCAGCAAAGAGGAGGTTAGTGCAGATAACTTTCTGATCCTTGGACTGAGGATTCTGGGAGGAAACTGTCCAGAACCATAAACGACAGAGCTGAAAGGCAGCCCTGGAGCCAACTTATCTCTCCTCCTCCCCTTCTCTACATGAGGTCATCCCACACCACTGAGCTTCTCCATGCTGATCAGTCTGATTCAAAAAGGGGAGGGCTGGGTGAGGAGCTAGGAGAAGGAAGGAGGGATTCTTTTGCTTTTTCCTCTTGGAGACAATGCCTCATCCCCACTGATCTCAGACTGCATCGACTTCTGAAGTTTTCTCCACTGAGATCATCAGTCCTAGACCCTCAAGAGCTCTCCTTTGCTCTTCTGAGAATAACAATCAGGGCTCAATGTAATGATTGGCTCTAATTTGTTTAAGGGAGTGTAGCAAGAGATATAGATCAGTTAGTAAGGGTAGGATGGAAGACTTTAAGCTGTTCTATCTGTCACATCCCCCCCCACCCCAGCATCAGTGGTTGGTGGAGGGTGGGGATGCTGTTACAGCATAACAGGAATCACTGTGAAATGAAAAACAGAAAGTCATCTGAGGTGGAGAAGACATTCAGGTGAAGGTTATACATGCCTTCAATCTCCTTGTGTCTTTCCACCAAGGGAGAAGAGGGGGGGGGGGGAAGAGGGAGAAGAGAAGAGAGAAAAGAAAAAAGGGAACAAGGAAAATGCACAAAAACCTTTTTAAATGTAACACATGAGAACAAGGAGAGATGGACACAGCTCTAAGATTCCCTTTGCTCTTCCTTGGCTAGATTCACTTATCTGTTGCAGCAAATTCTAGCTAGAAGCAATCAGTCATTTAAGTCAAAGGCATTACCCACCTACACTGAAGCCTTTTTTGCCATCTCCACTCCATCCCACTGAGTTCCTGATTTTCTTGACTTCGTGGGTTGTTGGCACACACATGTCACTTATTCATTCAAAAACATTTATTGAGGGTAGCATTTTAATATATTTGAAGCACATTCCATAGCCATTAATTAATGCATCTGCTCATCATCAAAATCCTGCAGGATCCCTATCATTTTTGTCTCTATTTTGTAGCTCTTTTTCACTCAATACAATACAGCCTTTGCTTAAAATGGGGCCTGGTCCAAATATAGTGAACATAATGAATACTTAGTACATAAATGTTACAGGAAGAATCTTCTCTCTTGGTAAAGTTAAGGAAGAAGTGAATCGCCCCTGGACTACAGGAGCCTGCTGAGTGAGGGTGAGTGCCAGGTGAATGTTCCACTCACTCCATGGGCTTTCTCCTGGAATTGGCAAAGGATGGAGGGGTCTTTCTCCCTTCCTTGGAGAAGATGACTGTCAGAGGTGGAGAGCCATAGGAGAGCAAAGATGACAAATCTGTTTGGCTCAGGCTTTCTCTATGGTTTCTTGTTCATCAACAGAAGGGCCAAATGCTTTTCCAAAGGACAGAAAGGTGAGCCTAGTCATTTATTATGCGCAAGTGCATTAGGAATAGAAATCTTAGCAAGGTTTCTGCTTGTTTAGTTATCAGAGACAAACTTTTAGAAGTCAAAAAGAACCTCAAGCGTCCCTGAGTCCAATTCATCACCAAAGCAGCAATCCCTTCGGTAACACCAGCTTCATGGATTGATCACCTTCTATAATATGTGCCAGGTGTGGTGCCAAGCACGTTACATGCCTCAGCTCTTTTCATCCTGGCAATAAGTGTATGATGCAGGTCTTATGAAACTCATTTAAAAGAAGAGGAAACTGAGACTCTGATGGTTAAGTAATTCCCTGATGGGGAGTAGAATATTCTGTGATACTGTCAGTCTGGGCAACACGCCAGGCTTTGAAGCCATGAAAGTTGGGTTAAAATATCAGCTATCCAGCTTCACATTGTGTTACCTACTGTAATACTACCTCACAGGGTTTCCGTGAAACTCAAATGGGATCAAATACATAATAGATGTGCATGCATGCGCACGCGCGTGTGCACACACACACACACACACACACACACAAGCTCTGCTCTCACAAGTAAGGAAGAATTAACAAGAAAAGCTCAAGTGGGGGCCGCATTCCAAACCAAGAGAACAGTGGATAGAGAATATGTGTACAGATGACTATGGTTTCGAGAGCAACGGGAGAGCAGCAAGTGGTCAGGCTGGCAAAGTAAGTAGAATCACATATCACTTTAAGGGAATGAACTTCATATTGAGAGAGATGGGAGCAACTGAAGGATTTTAATCAAACAAATGAAAGTTATCTTTTTGGGAAAACCACTCTTTAGAGATAGATACTATTTATCCATTTTTCACCCATCCACCCATTCATCCATCTACCCATTTACCCATCCATCTATCCATCCATCCATCTATCTATGCATCCCCCAATCTATCCATTCATTCATCCATCTATCCAGCCATCCATTCATCCATCCATGTATTCAAAGATTAATAATTGAGTGCCTGGTTTGTGTCAGGGTTGGCTAGTCCCAGAGAAAACAGGTTTCTAAAGATGTGGTCTCTGCCCTCATGGAGCTTCCAATCTAGTGACGAGTTATCAGACATCTGTACCAAAGCAGCAATGAATGCATAGCTGTGCCTTGGAGAAAGAGAACATCACAGCAGATGAGGAAAACCCTGAGTCCTAAGGAGAAAAATGCACACAGATGGGAAAGTTGATAGCATGTATGATGGTGAGGCAGGGAGAAAAGTTGAGACAAGGAAAGAAACTGAGGGATGAAGAAAGGATGGGAGGGAGGAAGGAATAGAGGGAAAGAGGGAAAAGGGAAGGAGGAGGGGGAAAAACACAAAGGTACTGTTACTTCATTTTAATATATAGCCTTTTATGTACATAGTGACTAAATGAAAAGTCACATGTTTATATAAGTTGGCCACTAGGAGTGAGGCCAAATATGTGTGTAAATTATATTTATACATACTTATGCTGATTTAAATTTACATTTATGAAGATCTATTCAGACACCTATTCTATATTTATGTGCATATAGATTGCAGCTGTTGACACAAATATGGTTATAAAAATTTGGAGCCAAGTTTTTTTCCAGATGAATTCTTCAGTGCACCTGAAATATTCTAGGCAGAAAGAGGAAAAACTCATGCAAATAAGAAAAAAAGAAAACAGTGCCATGTGTTAATCTCTCATAGAAAACCCAAGGCTTGTAATGTATTATATACTCGCATAAGTGATCTTAATTGGGATTTCAGGCAGTCAGATCTGGCTAGTTAACTTCTGGGCTACAAATGTAGTGTGCTCTTGAATATTCCAGAAGAAATTTATCTATGCAATACAGTTTTTGCTAAAGAGATAGGAAAACAGGGTTTCTTTGGACTATAACCACTTTCTGTGGACAAAGGCAAGAATTCCTATGACTGTATTTACCTGAAGTTCATGGAATGGAGTTGATAACATATGGTGGCTTTCAATAAATATGTTTAAATGAGGAGCCTTCTGTCTTGTTCTAATAGATTTAAAAGAATTATAACTGCTTGAAATGTTGGAGCTGGAACAGGCATTCATTCTGTGGATAGGACACTATCTTCAAAGAAGCTCCATGGCTCACTAATGGGCACAGAGCACGTTGATGGACAGGTTGGAGCCTAGGTCAGCCCTCTTTACCCCGCTCCATCCTGATCCCCAGCTCTTACCCCAGTCCCAAATATATGGCTGGCATCGCTCATGGGTTTCGGAGTTTTCTGTCAGTTTGGGAAGTCCACAAACTTAAACACACAAAGATAAATAGGATGAAAATGAGTTGAGAAATAAATTACAGAGTTTGGCTCATGGAAAAGTTTATTTCTTCAAGGATATTAAAAAGAGTCTGAGCCAAAGGGATCACAGAGCCTATGATGTGATGCTCTAAAAAAAGCACAGTGTCTTTCCCTGGCCTGCCTGCGCTGAATTTACATAACCTGAAGGAAACTGGGGGCTGCTAGGGTTCCTTGGAGGCCGGAGTCAGCTCAGGGAACCAGGGGTCTTGGCGTTTCCAGTGAACCCATTTCTGCATGTCAGGCTTTAAGAGGGTCAGGGATAAACCAGAAATAGTCGGAACCAATCGATGGTTGGGCTATATAGAGGTATGTGGGGATGTCTGGAAATTATGTCATTCACACAAATGGTAGAACAATCCAAGATGATTTTAGCCAAAGAAGTCTCAGGAGAGTCTTACTGACTTTACCTCCCAAACATCTCTCCATTTCACCAACCTCATCCGGCCACTACTGCACCCCTCCTGGATTCCTGCACCACTCATGGGCCGTTCCCTTTCCTCCAGCATGCTTCCCACAACCCCGTTCTCTGCTCCAGAGGATCCCAGCACTCTTTATAACATGTGCATCTCACCAGATCGCAGACCCTTGCCAAGGCACGTGGGGTCTCCTTCCTGCCCTTGGCATAAACCCGAACCACTCCTCGTCTGGTTGGTATATATCTCACCCAACCCCACATCTCCCTACTCCACACCTTGCTCTTTACGCTACAAATCCATCTGAGCTCTTCCAGCCTTACTGCAGAGCTCTCACTCAGGTGGGTCATGTCCATTAGCAGTTACTGTACCATAAATTAAAGCTGAGAAACTTTAAAGAACACACAAGCATGTGTTCCGTGGGCTATCAGAGCAGTAATAACATCACATTCCATGGAGCTGCCGGAAAGTGCTACGACATTCTCGGGAGAGAGTGAGAGTGAAAAAGGTAAACCATGTCATGTATTATTATGAAAATAATTTTAGACTTTGAGGAACCCTAATGACCTAAGCCTTCAGATGCCAGGAGGAAACCATCGATTTAAAAGATGCCAAATGTTTTTCACATTCTCCAATGCACCTTGCTTGCTGGTGTGGTGACATTTCCCAAGAAGTCCAAGGCTCCGTTTATGAGGCAGCTCCCCTTTTTCCTGCTCCCGCAACCCCCCCACCACCACCACCACCAGTGCTCCCTACTTCCATTAGCACAGGTCTCATCACCCCAGATGGTGATTATCCATCTACTTCTTTGACTCTCCTCTATTATGGTTGGCTCAGGCTTGCCCACGTGTCCAGCCCAGAGCCTGGCATACAGGCCCTGCCATGGTTATAGATGAGACTGGCTTATTCCCTGTGGGCACAGAAAGTGCAATCTGGCTAGAGACATATACTTTCTCCTGTGAGAACCCAACATGGCTTAGGTTTGGGTGGAAAGGTCCTGACTGCCCATTTCAGGAAGGACTTTCTAACAAATGGAACTGGAACAGGAAGGCCAGGAAATACTGGTGCAAGGAGAGCCTGGTGTGAGGACAGCCTCTGTGAGGGAGGGCACCGAGGGCTTCCTGCACTGGGTGAGAACCCCGGCTGGGTGACCCCGAGCATCCCTTCCACGCCTGAGGGCCTGTGACTCTGCGAGGGTTAGCTGAGGGTTTTTCCAGAATCCCTCTCGCTTCACATTCCAGATGGGCTTGTTTAGAGTTCCCGAGTTTGACTCTCATTTTTATTTTAAGCTACTTCAGAAGATTAAGTGTAGTGTTGTCATTTTTCTCTGTCACTTGCCTCTCTGATCCCTCTTCCTTTTTCTTTTCAACTTTCTTTCTAAAAATATAGAGGCAAACAGAGTTCTCACTGAACCTCAATGAGGAACCAGACTCCTTTCCCTATGAGGAATGGGTGTCCCCCCCAAGAGACTGCTGACCTGCATGGGAGCAACAGGATTGGGAGTGGGGGTGCTCTCAGTGTAAGCCTGTGAGGGAGGCCAAGGCGATGCCTGAGAAGAGAATAGGGGGTCCTGTCTCTCAGCCTGGCTTCAGCAACTAGAGCTGATCCCTAGGCAACAGATACAGCAGAAGGAAAGAGAATAGACAATAGTTTATGAGTCTCAGTTCCAAGCAGCCTTGCTTCAGGGTCACAGAGTAATAAAATATTGAGCAAAAGGTACTCTCTTAATTTTTATGGAAAACCAAGTGAACCTGGGAGCGAAGGGTACTGTATGGGACTACAGAGATCATTGGCCACTGGGAGGCTTAGGAGACTCCCCCTAACCAGGGAATGGTCTGGTCATGGGTGGAGCCCATAACACGGCAACCATGAGATGCTTCCCTCAAGGGTCTTGCAGATTAATGGATCCCAAAAAGAAGGGGAAACTGAAAGGAAAAGTAATGACACCTGTGATAATGCCCTGGATATTCCCATAAATAATTAAGAAAGAATCCAAGATACTGATGTCTTAAAGCCCCCACATGTGCACTGATCCTCAGATGACTTTGTACCTGTCAGGTTCTGGAGGTAAATATAGATGCATACCTGTCTTTGTGTGGCCTTGGCACCTACTTAATATCTCAGTGCCTTTGTTTCCTTATAAGTAAAGAGGGATGATATACGTAGGGCAGGGAAGATACTCAAAGGACATGTGCTAAATGAAGGCATGGGCATTGGGCTTCATGTTGGGCAAAGAGTACAAACTTCCAGTTGGAAGATGAAAAGGTTCAGAGGTTCTAATCTGCAGCATGGTGACTACAGTTAGTGATACTCTACTGTTGCTGAGAGTCGCTCTTCAATGTTCCGGCACCATAAAAGGTTAAGTAGGTGAGGTGATGCACGCGTTAACCAACCTTATTGTGGTGATCACTTTGTAATATACATGCATCAAATAATGACATCATACACTTGAAACTTACACAATGTTATATGTCAATTATATCTCAATCAAGCTAGAAAAAAGGACAAAAATGTTACAACTTAAAAATACTGGCCTTGCAGGGCAATCTAAGATCCAAGGAGATGGTATGGAGAAAAGATCATTGGAATCATAACACTCCATATGGACCAAAAGAGGTGTTCTTTTCACACCCAACCTGTCTGTGAGCTTCCAGGCTGGCTCACCTTCTGCTTCCCGGGGACTCCAGTGTCCGGATGGGCCACAAGGCATCGGGGAGGAGGCATTGATGGCATACTGCACCAGGATCCTCCCTTCCAGGCAAAGGTCACATGCTGATCCCAATTCTCTAGGAGGCCAAGGAGAAAAGGAAAATACACCGACTTAGGAACAGTTGAATGAGCCCCTGACTTCCCTAGGCCAAAGGCAACAGAGGACACACCTGTTTTACGTTATCCTCTTTCCTGACTATGCATGCCAAAGCTTCCAGGATATGACTGTAACTGAAAGTCCTCCCTATTGCCCAGCAAGAACCTTGTTGGGGCCTAAGTGGCTTCCATTTCAATGATGTATTCAATTCTTTAACTTCAAGGAGCATAAAATCAACAGGCCAAAGACACACTCACAACCTGCGGAATCATAATTCCATCAGCCACCCAAACCTCCACTGAGAATCTGATGTGTAGTTCTGAGAAAATCAGTCGCCCCATTTGACTTGAAATTTTATCCTTTTACCAATATTTATCAGGTACCTACCATGTGCCAGGCACCATCCTGTGTCCCAGGTATTAGATAGGAAGAAGGCAGGGTTTAGTTCCTCCACCTGAAAAATGAGTGGGCTGAACGAGAAGATAACTAGAGAACCTTCCAGCCTTGACATTCTGGGAATGGATGAGTCACTCCTTGGTTAAACACTCAAAAGCTGTTTCCTTGCCATGCCATTTCATTCCTTTTAGCAGCTTTCCAAGGGGCAAGCCAATCCCTCAGAGGAACTAGCCCCAGAAGTGGAATATTATGATGGCTTCCCCTACTGTCTACTGTCTTGTATCTGGATCCAAATTCTCTTTAGCCACAACAGCCTCTGGGATCCTATTTGTTCTCCAGACTTGGCAAATGTTTGAGAGGCAGTTGCCAGGAGGGGAGAGAGATGAACCCTCATGTACTAGGTTGGACCCAAAATTCCACAAATCTGAGTGACCACTGCAAAGGAACTGGAAAGGAAGAAAGATGCCAAGAAATGTGCCAGCCCGACCCATTATTTCTCAAAATGCAATGATCCTGCCAATAACTCCTTCGTCATTCCTAGAAGGTCCCTCCTTTGGCTTCTTGCAAGAACACAATGGGGTAGCCTTAGGGCTTTCCCTTCACAGGGAAGCTCTGCAGCCTCTGGACTCACATGGTATGGAAGAGTGTGCTGTGGATGCCACAGTTTGCTGATGCTTCCCATTCCTCCTCCACACGGATGCCAGGGAGCTCATCCCCAAACCTAAAGCTGAGCAAGCCATGCCCCTTATAATGTCAACATGTGTAATTGGGTGGATGGACTGATAGATGGATGGATGGGTAAATACTAGTCATTCAGAAAAATTGCTAAGATTCCTGACTAACCTAGACTACTTCTTCAAATTTCAGAATTTACATCCTTAGCTTCATCATTGAAAATATAAAACCATACATAGGTAGGAAGCACACTAAATATTCAAAGATAGGAAAATAATTAAATAACCTAAGATTAATTTCTCAATGAAATGGTAAGTAGTTATTCCAAAAATATTTATAAAGATGATGAAACTTCATGGAGAATGTAAGCTATAATGTTAAGTGGAAGTCATATTCAAAATTGAATTTATAGCCAGAATTTCAATGCTGTTCCAATAACCTTAACATGACAAGATATTACTGGAAGTAATTTCCATGTGGTGGAACACAAGATGATCCCTTATTTTTATTTATTTTGGTTTTCTGAGTTTTCTATATATTCTGAATGTGGATTAGCAATAATAACAACTATACAAATAAACAAACAATGACTGAAGAGAGAAAGATTTGCTCAGCACCACTATGGAGGACAGAGTTCCATTACAGTGAACACAGTCAATGCAGAGCAGCTCTGCATCACCTGAATGCCCCTGATGACAATGACATTACAAATGTCCCGGGATGGAATCAGAAACCACAGTGATCTAAATGGCCAATGAGTCTTTCTTTCTGTTTCTTTAATTTTTTTCTGGACTACATTTATATAGTAACCTACACTTCATTGAGTTCTTGACACATTCTAGGTTTCCAATAAATACTTCGATGATGAATAAACAATCATACACCTGACAGCAATGTGCCTTATTTTCACAGAGCTCCATGAAGTGTATTCCCTCATATTCAACCATCAATTCACATGTTCATTCATTGTTTGACCTATACCGGTGGTTGGCAAACTGCAGCTTGCGAGCTACATGTGGCTCTTTGGCCCCTTGAGTGTGGCTCTTCCACAAAATACCACAGCCTGGGCAAGTCTATTTTAAAGAAGTGGCGTTAGAAAAAGTTTAAGTTTAAAAATTTTGGCTCTCAAAAGAAATTTCAATTGTTGTACTGTTGATATTTGGCTCTGTTGAATAATGAGTTTGGGGACCACTGACCTATACATTCAATGGATGTCATTGAACAACGTCTGATGGCTAGTGCTATACAAGTCCTAAACACTGGCCACCCAAGAGTCAGGATATTAGATTAGGAAACTAGGGCTCATTAGTACAAAGTAATCATCCTAAGGCCATAGCTTGAAAAACCATAGATTTTGTGGCCTCTATCAAAATCAGGCAGTGTTCTATACATCCAGGGAATGTATATGCATGTTTCTTACCTTTAGCATTTATTTGATTTTCATGTTTCTGTATCTACAGAGATACTATAGACACACACACACACACACACACACACACACACACATCAAAATCATAGAAATACAGGACACTAATGCTGAAAGAGATCCTCTTTTATATCTGGGTACCTTGAGAGTCAGTGCTTAAGCTCCAAGTCTATGCTGTCAAATATGGCGATTACTGGCCACATGTGGCTATTTAAATTTAAGCCAATTAAAATTTAACAAATTTAGAAACCCAGTTCCTCCATCCCATCTGTCACATTTCAAGTGCTCCATGGTCACAGTTGGCTAAAGGCTACCATATCGACAGGGCAGGTAGAGAATATTTCCATTACTGTATAAAGTCCTATTTGGACAATGATTCACTCAGACATCCACTGTATGTTAGTGGATTAACTTCTCTCTTGTGCATCTAGAATAGTACTAGTCATACAACATCCTTGGGAGATTTGAGAAAATAAGTCACTCAAGCCGGGACCGGTTTGGCTCAGTGGATAGAGCGTCGGCCTGAGGACTGAAAGGTCCCGGGTTCGATTCCGGGCAAGGGCATGTACCTTGGTTGCGGGCACATCCCCAGTAGGGAGTGTGCAAGAGGCAGCTGATCGATGATTCTCTCTCATCGATGTTTCTAACTCTCTATCCCTCTCTCTTCCTCTCTGTGAAAAATCAATAAAATATATTAAAAAAAATAGTCACTCAAGTGATTGTCTGTGTTCTGGGATTTGGGAGAAGAATGCTGATGAGAAAGGCTAGCACCCTTCAGCTTTGAGATTGGAACACAGGCTAAGGAAGAGGGCATGGGTAAGATCCAAAAGCCTTCAGACCCCGATCTGATTCTCAGTTCAGTGCTTTTCCTAATATGCCACAGTCAATTGTTCAGATAACTGAAACCAGCCAGTCAACACATGTTTGCAAGACAGATAGAAATAAAGAAGTTAGGAAAGCCAGGGGGTGGCCCTGAATTATTTATTCAGTTGCCCATGTGTGAGGACACAGGCTGTGGGAGGATCTGAACATGTTGTTTTAAGGAAAGCTCTTGTATTCTCTGAGACCACAGATGTGAGCAACAGCAGGAGGACTAGAGGATGGCCAGGGGCGAGAGGCTGGCATTGATGGATGTAGTGGAAAACACCAGAGATGGTGCAGGAAAAGAACATCTCCAAGTAGCTAAGCAGCTCTGGGAACTGTACAATATGAGAGCTGATATATATTGAACACAGAATGTGCGTGCTGGGCATATCACAGAGGTCATCTTGTTGAAATTCCCCCAAAACTCTAGTGAAGAGGGCATGATTAGCACCTTTTTATGGAAGATCAGAGGGCCAGAGAGAATCCGAGAGGCGTGATCGCTTGCCCAAGGGCCCAAGGACTGGACTGGTAAGCCTGAGATGGAACACATACAACCTGACATCAAAGACTGTGTATTTCAAACTAAGCCAGTTTTTGGAATATAAACTGTCTGTATGGGAAAGTGACATACATATTTCCATTTCTTTACAACAATTTATTGAACTGTGGACTGACTTCCTTCAGCCATAGACTATGATCTACGTAGCTGTTAACCTTAATTAGACATGCTTCTAAAATGTCAGTTTTAATTTAACATATGATAACTCCGTTATGAAGTCTTAGACTGAACAGAATAGCTATTGTATGAGCCTCAAGTACCAACTGACTATTGGTTATTAAAAACATATTGATTGAAACACAGGGCACTGTAAAATAGAGCCATATCTCATTACACAACAATTAACCCTCCAATAGGTTTCCAACAATCAGATGGTATTTATTTAATGGACAATAACGGCTTTATGAAATACAAATTGAATACATACATAGGAAGCTTCATTTACAAAACTTCCATTTTTAAGTGGAAGTGAGGCCAAGGCTGGACCAAAAGCCTGATACTTCTCATTGCCACAGAAAAAATAAATAAATCCACGGGCTGCTGGAAAGCCTGCTCTGAAGTGTCACATGAGGTTTCCCAAACCCAGCACTGAGCTCCCAGTGAGGTAGTAGCAGAGGAGGGGGAGGGATTTCTGCAGAGGTTAGGGAGTGTCTTTCCTCCCCTGTGGTACATCCCCCTGCTGCTGAATGAAGGGTCTAGATTCAGGGACTGATGGCAGAATGGAAAATTAGAGCCCCAATTTAATGTGGTGCCGTGATCTAATATATTTTTAAACACACACACACCCCTACCTCCTTTATAATTTGGACTTTGTAAGGACTTAATTAACACACATGGGATTCTGAAACCAGGCATTGTCAAATGGGAGCTGGACTCCAACTCCTACCACCTTCTATGGGCTTCTGGTCAAATCTCCCAGCCTCTTTGAGTTCCAGTCCTTTCTCACCTGGCAGATAGGGAAGATGATCTCCCTTTTACAGAGTTACTGGGAAGGTAGATGAGACACTGTATACAAAGCACTTAGAACAGAATCTGGCACAGAGTAAGCACTGGATAGGTCACCATAACCACAGAGTAATAGGAATTAACGATTAGCTGGTTATTGTTTCTCGCATCATCCAGGCTATATCATCATAATTGGCTAACCATCCCAAAGAAGAGCTAGGGGGCTGGGGTGAGCTAGGATATAATAATCAGTACAAAATTATAGCTAAGTTCCAAAACAGGTGTCAACATGTCAACCCTCTAAAATCCAAGCCCCTGAAGCCAGAGGTCTTCAGTGGGTCTCAATGCTGAAAGGCACCTCGAGAGAAGGTCTCCACTTCAGGCACTGAGGCTTCATGAGACCCACTTTTCAGGGGAGAATATGGCTCAGGGAGAGAGAGTGACTTGCCCAAGGCCACACAGCTAGAAAATGAAAGACAGGGGAGCGGAACAAGGCATTCTGTGCCTCAATTTATCATTCCTGGTCTCCCAACAATTCTACCTTTCATTCTACAAAGAAACACTGCTCACAGTCTAAGATTACATAGATATATATGCACATGTCTATCTATATTATACATATGCATGTGTACTCACATGTAATGTATGGTTATATACATAAACATATATACACCTTCACGTATAACATGTCTACAGAGGTGTTAACCAATTTCAAGCCTTGAGCTCTTAGAAATGAGATTAGCACCTCTATCCCAGAGGTGATCCTAAATAAAAGTTTCAGGTTTTTAATATTAAAATAAAGCTAAACACTCACTCCATTCATGTAAAATATATTTTATTATTTATTAATTTATATTAGCCAGCATTCATTTATTCCTTGACCCTCAAATGTATCATGTGCCTCTATGGAGTTAGGTGCGGGGGGCACCTGTGGACGGAGGGCAAAGACAAAGAACACAGCAAAAGCTCCCTCCCAGTTTCCCTTCCCTTCCAAGTTTCCCTCTTCTTGGCAGGAGAGAGCAAGCGGAATCAACACTTCACGGGCCATGCTCACCTTTCAAAGAAGTGGCCATCGATGGGTGGAAACCACTCCAGCGTCACGGAGTCAGTCGTGTGGCCCACAATCTGGGGAGCCAGGGCGACTGGCGCCGGCTTCTTGGAGGGCTGCCAGCCCTGGTACACCAGGTCCAGGTAGCAGTGCATTCTGGCGACTTGATTGGGCGTGAAGGAGTCAGTGCAGTCGTCGTCTGCAAGGGACAGAGGGGGAGATAAGAACTTGGCTGCACGGGCCGGCATGCAGAAGGATGACGTCTCTTGGAGGCCTGAGAGCCAGCACCCCAGCCCTTGCCAACTCAGAGCCGGCCTCTTCCAGCACTCAAGAGTTAATGGTCTGTGAACAAATTAGTGCAGTCATCACTTCTGGAGACAGGTGAGGGGGAACAGGCGGAAGGGGAGGGTGGACAGGACTGAAAAAGCACGTCTGAGACAAACAGGGAATAGCCCAGAGGTCATGGCTAAGGACAAGGGCAGGACAAGCTGCTTTCCCTGAGCCCCAAATGCACTGGTCTATATATCACTCATTCCCTTATCTGCTCCCTCCCTCACCATTTATTCACTGTCTTCATTCATTCATTCACTTGTTTACTCATTCACTTGTTCCTTTATGCACTCACTTGTCCCTTCACTCTTTCGTTCACATGCATCATCCACTCATTCTTTCATTCTGCTATTCACTGATGTAGTAAGAGTCCTTCAAGCAAACCTTCTGAGCATCTATTGCATATTCTCTGCTCTGTGCCAAGGGCCACAGAAAAGTGGAATGTGGAACACCCTTTCCCTGAAGAAGCTACCCATGTAGTGCTAAAATGAAGGTCAATTAGTTGTACCAGTCAAGGTTGTTATGAGGTCTATGAAGCCATGTGACCATCGATGAATAGAAAGAGGCAGCATGTTGGGAAAGGAGAGTGAGCCAGGGAGGCTTCTAGAGGAGGAACTGGAGGTCCATCAGACTGCATGGCTAAGGCTGGGAAGACATTGGAGGGACTGCAGGGGACAAGGCTGCAAGACCACAGAGGCATAGTATGGGAATATGAAGACGACACCTGTACAGTACTGACATAGGACATTTATCATGTATGAGCAAGGCACAATGCACTGTGCTTTAGATTTAGATACACTGAGCTCTCTCATTATTTTTTGGAATAAATACTATGAAATTCTCCATTTTAGAGATGGGATTGAGACTGAGAGAGATCAAGCAACGATTTGAAGATTACAGAGCTTGGGACAAATCTGGGATTCGAACCCAGGAAATCTTGACTCCAAGGTCAGGCTTCTAATCAATATGAGAACTTCTTTCTGAGCATAAGTGAGATTTTGTGTGGGGAAAGCATCCTGCATGTGCTTGATAAATGGAAGCTGAGCTTGAGGGGGTTGGAATACAATCTCTTAAATGTCTTTTGATGCAATGACCTTCAATCCTCTTCTCCCTTCTCTAAGATATGGACTGCAGGTGGTGACCCGAGACTCAGCCCCCAAGGAAGAAGCTTGGCTCCCGTCTGTTCCTTCAACAGCTTTATTCAGCTGCCCCACTGGCAGAGCCAGGCACTTTTTTGGCTTGGTTTCCAAAAACACCACTTCCCAGAGGTGTCCGCCTGGTCAGGGTTTCCGCAGCTGGGCCCCAGACGGAGGAGCACGGGGCTCGCCAGATCTTAAAATAAACCCACCGCTGGGAATCCTGCAGCATAAGCTCACTTCACTTATCAAACCAACAGAAAATAAGTTTGGGCAGGTGCTGGGCAGTTGGACGTGCCCTTGAGAATCCAGCTTGGGGAAAGGGCAGAGGTGCAAGGAGGGTATACACAGAAGCTGCCTCTGATACCCTTAGTAATTTGTGACAGTTTCCTTTCCAGCCTTCTGGAGAAGTCTTTCACAACCTGAAGGAAGCCGAAGAGCCTGATGTTCCTTAGCAAGTTCTGTAAAAGCATGACTAACCCAAACCTCTCTCACGTCCTGATTCCTCCTTGGAAACCAAACATTCTATAGCTCCCTATTGCCTGGAGAACAGAGTTCAAACATCTCAGTCTGAGAAGGGCCAGGTCATCAGGGTACAATTTTCTTTGTTGCTAAGAGCTTTGCCGTTCATCCTGGAAGCCATGGGAAATCCACTGGATGAGCTAGAGGAAGGAGAAGGGCATGAGGGCTAGGGCAGTATGTCTGCAAAGTTAGATTAATGCATATGGGACCTGGAGTCAAGTGGGTAAGCGATTCCATGCCCTCGGCGCCTCAGCTCCCCATCTGTAAAGTGGGTGGTTCAGGGCTGATCTCAGAACATAGCTAAGGGATAAGGGGAGTAGAACACTAAGAAGCATGATAAATGCTTAGTACATGCTCACCGCCACATGATTGGGTGCGTGTGTGTGTGTGTGTGTGTGTGTGTGTGTGTGTGTGTATGTGTGTGCGAGCGTGCGCGTGGAATGTGTGAGTGTTAGAAAACTTGGAGAAGAAAATAAACAGAATATAAAATAGTCCTCTTTGATCTAGCAATATCACATTTAGGAATTCAATATGTACGAACATATGAGGAAATCTATGTAAAGAACTTTTTAAAGCATTATTTAGCATAGTAAACATATTAGAAATAGCACATCTCTCTATTAATAAGAAACAGCTGTGTAACTTAGGCCCGGGCATAGAACAGAATACAAATCAATCATTTCCAAATAAAGGAAGTAACTTTACATCTCGGATCCTAATGTATAAATGAGGGGATATTTAAATCAGTCCCACCCCATGGAGCTGTGCACATCCGTGAGCTGAAGCACAGAAAGCATCAATCAAGATGAATGGAGGATAAATTCAGTTTTTCTCTATACACTCTGATTTATTTCTTGTACCCCCAAAGAAGCACATTTACCTTTTATAAAATAAAAATTAGTCATTTCCATGCCTGTCAGTAAAAAGAGAATTTGAAAATAGAACCTGGTAGGGAACTGAGATGCCTCTGCAATTTGAAGTTGAAGTCAGAAAGGAAAGTCTGTCCCGGATGCATAACTTAGAGATGGAGCTGTTATCAAAATCCTGGGTGAGGTACCAAAGGGTTCTGTTTAATCACAAATGCTCTGTCTCAATTAGCTCATGTCTAGCTCCCCACCACCACGTGCCTTCCCGCCTGACATCTGTGGCCACTTTACCCTGGTCTCAGGACCAGTCGGCACATCTTGTTCTGTCCCCATCATGTCCCCTAGCGGAAAGGAATTTGGGGCTGGCATCCTGCTTGGAGCCCGCACCAGTCCCATGATGTTGATGGAGCCGAGTTTGCTAAGGAACATGGTTTACATCTGCGGCGGGAGCCACTGAGCACTGAGGTGCAGGGCCTGGGCGTGGTTCCTCCACTTCCTGTGGAAAGGTGGCTAAGTGCTGATCCCTGCCAGCCTCATTTTTACCCACTGGAAAATAGGAAACAATGAGGGTACCTGGACCCTAAAGCTGAGGAGGGTAGTTAGCAAGCTGACCCAGGTCTAGTTCATGGATAACTGAGTTGCCTTTTGTAAAAGTCCCTTCCTGTGTGTTGTTTTAACAATAATGATAATGACAATGACAGTAATAATAAAGTAATATGAAAATTAAAGATATTCACTGCAGAACATTTATAATATGGTAAAAAAAAAAAAAAGTAACAAAGAAATAAATATCACCCTAAACTCATGTCATAGAGGTAACATAATTAATATTTAGTATACAGGTATATGTATCGATACATATGTATGGATATGAATATGTAAATTTCTCAGCACACACATATACACACATGCGCTTGCACGCGCGCACACACACACACACACACGCACACACACCTGGTCTTACTTTATATATAAGACTCTGTGACTGTGTGTGTGACTGTTTTCACATTAAATAACTCATAAATGACTCACTAATTATCATGGACTGAACACTAGCTATGATACTAAGCCTGTCACCTATATGACAACACCTATCACACAAGGTAAGTGTGATATGCTCCATGGTATCCATGAATCAACCAAGGCTCAGAGCGGAGTAGTAACTTGCTTGGCTCAAAGGCTGGTGCATAGAGGTTTCAAGTCCGGTACCTATGCCCTGAACCTCACACTCTGAACCACTCTACCACTCTCCTAGTGGCCACATAGTGTTGCACCCTGCAGATGCCTTGTGATTTATTTCAGCAATCCATTCCCTTCGGACTTGTAAACTGTTTCTCATTTTTCACAAATATAAGCATTTTTCTTCTACACCTGGCAGATAGTAAATTCCTAATTAATATTCAGAGAATGAACCTTGCTAAGAACATTCTTCTGATTAAATTTTTAAACACAGCAACTGATTTATTTCCTTAGGATATGTTCTTTAGATATGGGGTGGCTGGGTGAAGCATATGGCACATTAAGGGCCCTGACATGGAGGAAGATGGTGATAAGACAGTGGCTCCCAGAGGTTGGAGAAGGCTGGTTACCACACTCCTGGGGGGAACCAGTGCTTGGTGGGCCCCTAGGGCCTGTTATCTTCAGGAAGGACAGTCCTGGCTGCTGCCCTCCTATCTGCCCAGGGCAATGTGACCACACTCTCTTTCTGCTCAGCTAGGTTTGCCCCGTCACCTGCTTGATGCCAGCTTGATCTGAGCACCTGGGACCCTCTCAGCCTCACCTAGTATCAGAAAGAACCAGATAATTACCGATTGATAACCTTCCAGTGAGAAAAACTGTCTTGTGTGACTCCAGACCAGGTACTGATGCTCCCTAAACCACACTCTCTGCATCTGTAAAATGGGTGCAATAATAATAGCCGACCTTATTGGGTTATTTGGAAAGTTCTGTGAGAGAAACCTATGAAGCGTTTCACAGTGTCTGGCCTGTCATTGAAACTCAATCATCAATGAGGGGAGCCATCAATGAGTATAGCCACACTGAGCCTATCAATGCAGTAGCCACCAGCTAGGCATAGTTATGTCAACTGAAATGAATTACAATTACTTACGGTTAAGAATTCAGTTCCTCAGTCTCACTAATGGCTAACATCCTGGGCAGCACAGACACGGAACAGAACGTGTTCCATCTCTGCAGAACGTTCTGCAGACTCCTCACCCCACTAGTGGCCAGGCCTGAGGAAGAAGCACTGGGAAGGCAGGACTCCAAGCAGTTGACCCCTTGGGGATCCACCCTCTTGCCTGGACTGCAAGGCCCCTAAACACTGCTCTCCTGCTCTCCAGGCCCTGAGAACCTGATCCTGCTCTGCATTTTGAATTTCATCCAGCTGCTTTTGTCACCTCATCTATCAGAGATCCTAAGGAAAACAAACATTTCAAAGCTCGTGGTCGCCTTGAATATGCTTTTGCGGGTGTAAGTTTGTTATCGTAGCTCAGTGAATTAGTTCTGCTGTTAATGGGTCACTGAGCTGAGGGGTTCCTTTAGAAAAACAACAGTAAATCAATCACCCTTTAGATCTGTACAAAGGGGAACAAAAAGAGATTTAGTTTATGGGGGTCTGGTAGCTAGTGGCAGCTCCTAGGCTCCTAAGAGGCCGGCAAGCTTCCAAACTCATGTTATTGTTTATTTTCCATGTGCGTGGCGCTGGCCAAGGAAAGGTGCCGCAGAAATGGAGCGTAAGCAGGACTGTGTGAGGGCACAGGGCACTGGATGTGGGATGTCCGCTGGGCTGGGAGTGGAACCCAGTGGGAATCTGCTTTTGAGGAAATACCCAGCACTCTGGTCTTCTCAGAGAATGAAACCTAAAGACTCTTTATGGTGCTCAGGTGGGGACTGAGTCTTAGAGAGACCTCAGCTTTGGACTGTATGAACCCGAGATCTCCAGAGATCACCAGCCCAAATGGGAAAATAGAAGACCCCTAAGGATCATCCAACTCAGTGCGTGCTCATAGCAAAGCCATCTTTCTACATGCAATCTGAAGCATAAGGCCGACGGGAATGAAAAAACACTTGGAGATCCTCCCTAGTTCAAGTGGAAACTGAGACCTAGAGCCCCACCCAGGGCAATCCCTGACGCTTCTCTGTGGAGCAGAATGGGAAAAACCACCCAGGTTTCTCAGTTTCCCTCTCTTCCATCCTCTGGGTCTTTGGTGAAGAGTGGCACCATTACAGAAGAAAAGAAGTGATGCAGTCAGATGCATGACCTGGGGCACATAATTTCAGTGCATCCCAGAACTGTCATCTGTAAAATGTGAATAGTTCCTACCCCTTAGATTTTTGGTTAGAATGAATTGAGATGGCATCTACTCTAAAGTCCTTTATGAATGATAACCTTTTATATAAGTAGAAATACTGTTATGGATAAGCATCAATTTTATAGGTCTATTATAAGAGAATTGATTCACTTTCTCGTGTCCCTGGCTCCCTCTCTCCCTTTCTTCCTAACAAGCATTTATTAAGCACATAGATCCTGTTCTGGGTGCTAGAAATATAGTGATGGACTAGAGACAATCTGCACCTTCACAGAATTCCCTTGATCGAGTGGGAAAAGAGGCCCTAAATTGAGTATTATAATAGAATCTGTGCAATTTTGTAGCTCTTGCCTTACACAGGGCTCTTGCTTAAAGGGACCAGCAGTGAGGGCTGTGGCTACTCTGGGGAAGGGGTGTCTTGTTCTAATTTGCCAAAGATGTTACAAGGGCTAGAAGTGGTCTTCACAGATGCTAAAAGGAAGTGCGGGGCATCTTAGAACACAAGGAGTGAATCTGTAATACTGTTACTAGAGGGTTTTGGAAGGACATGTGCGCTTAGAAAAAGGACAAATCAATCTCATGTAATCATTATGTACTTGCAAAACTAAAAGCATTCCATTTTTAAATTTTTATTGTAATAAAATAGCAAAGGAGGGTGTGAGAGTTTTATGGTGTGTGTTTTTTGTTTGTTTGTTTGTTTACGGTTCAAATACCACGAGCTGAGAAAAATACAGCTGAAAAACCAGGAGGGATTTTAGAAACAGAGTCTAAAGAACCCATTTTCTTGAGAAAAGAGAGGAGATGGGATGGGCTGAAAGGTACCAGGTGACAGCCATGCCTCTACTCTGGTGTCCTGAGTATCAGTCTGAGGGCTTTCCAATGTGCATCTTCCTGAGGAGCTTTCAAATGCAGCATCACCCACAGACACTTGATGTTTTCAAGGTCACAGAGTTAGTGAAGGCAGACTGAGCACTGAAACTAAGGGGTCTGACCTTGAGGCTTCATTTAAGCAGAAGCACATAGAATACTTATCAACCTGGGCATGACTTACTTTCTAAGAAAGAAGCTGCAGTAGAAAGGTTTACCAGGAGTATTATCCTGATAGACTGGAATGAGGAGTTGTTGGGAAGATGTATGAGCAGCAGTAAGCAGCTTGCTCAAAGATACTATGAGTCAGGACTGGAGCCTCTATCTGCCACCTAGCCCCGGGAATCCTGCCAAGAGTGGGGCCCTACCTGCATAGCTCATGAAGTTGTTGTAAGGAGTGTCGAAGAAGCTATGAAAGCCACAGGTGTCGTTTCCTGGCCCTGGGTCACCACAGAACTTGTATTTGGGGGCTGGGTTGGTGTCACTGCAGAGGTCTCCCGTCTCAAAAGAGGGCTCGGTCTCCATGCAGGGGTCACTGCAAGACTGGATTTCTGAGATGCCTCGGAAGATGTGATAGAGGCCCAGGCTGTGCCCGATCTCGTGGATCATGGTGTGGGTGTGCCCAGGAATGCCATAGACAGATGGGTTCAGGACGATGCCACCTGCAAGGGGAAAACCAGAGCATGAGGCAAGCTGGACACTTTGCTTCCTGATTCAGGAATCCCCTAATCAATGGGGTGCTGCCAAAAGTACCCATGGTCTTTTCCACCCTATGCCTCCACCCTATGCCTCCAACTGGCCCATGGTCAGGAGCTAGTCAATGTGGAGCTGAAATCTGAACCATGATCCCTGGACTCCAAAGTGAGGGTTCTTTATCTGAGTTCTACAGTGGATGCCTACCTCAGGGACCAAAATATGGTATCTCCTTAGATGTTGTTAATATTTGCTGAATGCTGACACAACAAAAAAAGTTATGCCAACTCAAAGTACATGTAAGCAGCTAGTATAGCATATGATATAACAATGAGTGCCTTTATCACTATTTGTTAAATAGTGATAAAGAGCTATTGTGACTTGTCATATGAATCACTGATTCAGTAGGAAGGAGTCTCAAAAGTGATTTTGTGCAATCCCTTCATTTTCCAGATGGAAACACCAATGCTTACAAAAGTGAGGCAACTTACCCAAAGTGATCTCCAACTACTTAAGAGAGATTGCATAATTTGAACTCAAGGCCTCTGATTTCTGGGCCGGGAAACATTTCTGCTGCAACTTCTTCCTTAGAAAGTAAGTCACGCTCAGGTTGATGAGTAGTCTATGTGCTTCTGCTTAAATGAAGCCCTCAAGGTCAGACCCCGTGGCTTCAGGGCTCATTCTGCCTGCATGAACTCTGTGACCTTGAGCAAGTCAATGACCATCTCTGAGTTCCAGTCCTTTTGCTCTCTAGTCTCTGCTGCCAGCACTGTGTTGCACTTGTAAAGTGACCATAAAGCCAATATTTCTTAAGCATTATGATGTCTTCCTCAGGCCAGCAGTTGAGTGTTTCCTGTGTATAATCACAGTCCTTCCCAGCCCAGCGAGACTGGCACTGATTTCCGGAGAAGTGAAGCGACTGGCCTATGGTCAGCAGCTAGTCAATGTGGAGCTGAAATCTGAACCATGATCCCTGGACTCCAAAGTGAGGGTTCTTTATCTGAATTCTACAGTGGATGCCTACCTCAGGGACCAAAATATGGTATCTCCTTAAATGTGTGTTAATATTTGCTGAATGCTGACACAACAAAAAAAAGTTATGCCAACTCAAAGCACATGTAAGCAGCTAGTATAGCATATGACATAACAATGAGTGCCTTTATCACTAACTATTTGTTAAAGTGTGGCTCACCTAGAAGGTGGTTAAAATGCACAATCTCAAGCCCCTACCAAACCTACAGCTTTAGAATCTGAATTCAAACAAGAGCCCCAGATGACTAGACTGCATAGTTTGAGGACGAATAGTCCACACCGTGTGTCTTAGAAGATAGCATTACTTTGCTTGGCGAGACAAATGATAGAGGTCTCATAGAATCAACTGGCAGCATCCTTCCATGTTCATTTCAGGCACTGAAGAAATCCATGCAGGCTAGCAGAAAGATTTGTAAACTTTAAATCTGAATGTGTCTAGGGGAAGGTTAAAAGTAAGATCTGAACTTCCTGTAAGTAGTAACTTTAAGTGCAAAGCAACATCTTATGCAATGGCGAGAGGGCAGAGCCTCGATCTGTCCTGGCAGGCCTGGTGCTGGCGAGCAGATTTATCTCGCACTGAATTGCTGGGAGGGCGAGCTTGCTCAGTCATGGGGCTGGTGGGGTCTATTCATTCTGAACTGCTCAGGGACTTCTTAAAACGCAAAGATAAAGATGTATGAGAGTGCTGTGGATATAGGGTATGTGCACGTGTGTATGTGAGAAAGGGCAGGCAGAGGCAGGGAGGAAGAGAAGATAGGAAATCTCAATTATTTTATGTCGATCATAATATAAAACATAATCCCCTTCCCACCCAGACTTTTTCCAGGGATCATGGTATAACTAGCAGAAGAAGAGAATATATATATAATTTCTAATGAATGGGATTTGATTGGGGCTACTTAAGAGAACTTGCTTATGACCAATCTCTCTCAAAACAGGGAGGTGGCAGCCTGAAGGACAGCTGATGTTAGCCTGACATGGGTTGCAATCCTCAATTTGCTTCATATTGGCTGTATGATCTTGGGAAAGTGACCTTGCCTCTCTGGGGAGTTCTAAAAGAAACAGCCACAAGAGTGTCAATGACTCTGTCTCTCCAGGAAACTTCAACGTTGAGGTAATGGGGGGAGGACCACACAGATACTTTTCAAGGATAAGAACAGGATTGCAGACTTAATGTCCAGGTGGGCTCTGCTCGTTCTACCTCATTCCCACCAGCACACCCCTTTGCACAGAGCGATAGCACAGAGTCTGAGTCCTGTTTCATTGCTTCTCTTAAAAGGTGAAATAGCTGGAGCCTGACATCATCCTGAAATACTATAACATGCTATGGATTTATAGCCTCCTGTACTCCTGGTCCTGATCCAGTCTCTGAAATTCGTGGAACATCAGGAGTACTTTTCTTTAACTTTAGAAGTCCGCTGTTCAACCACGTTAAGACTGTTCATGGCCTTTTTCGATGCTTTTCCAATAGCACAAAATTTCAGCACAGAGAAGGGTCCTTGGAGGCCACCATCTAGCCTAACCTGTTCATTTAAAATCTGAAGAAAGTGAGATCTGGGAAAAGAATGAGCCCTGCCTAAAGCCATAATGAATCTGTTCGCTGCTGAGAACAACTATGGATTTTGGCTCAGGACTAGCACAATTCCCCAGACATCATATGAAGCATGTGGTATAAGCTGATCATGCCCAAGTTTACCTAAGTTGCAATCTCTCTTTTTCACAATACCTCTCTGTCTGTCTGTGAACCCACCTGTCTGTCTACCCATTACCAACCTCAGAGTTTCTCAGCACTATTGCATTGGGACTAGATAATTCCTTTCTGTGGCCTTTGCAGGAGATTTAGCAGCATCATTGACCTCTACCCACTAGATGCCAGTAGCATCCCCTCATTTGTAATAACCAAAAATATCTCTAGACATTTCCAAATGTCTCCTAGGAGATAAAATCCACCCCTCCCCAGTTGTAGATCACCACACACACACACACACACACACACACACACAGTGGTTTAATTCTTTTAAAAACAACTGGAAAATGAGAGCTGTCTGGAGCAAACTAAGTCTAGAGTTTGATTCATTATAACATCATCATTTGAAGTTACAGAATCCTTCATCTCCAAGATAGCATAGATGCAGCTCCTGGACCATGGGCTATCCCTGGGAGACCAGGCAGCTGGAGGAAATATCCAGCATGGTCACTTGGCTGAGCCTGGGCATTCTGATGAAGACACTCACTGAGTCATCACTGCTCACTGGCGGAAATAATGGGAATATTCTACCAAAGGGAACCGGTTAAAGACACTGCAGTGCCCTCATTCAATGGAGTGTCATATGGCCATTACAAATGGCATCTTTAGAGAGATGAAAATAAACCCAGAAAGATGTGTGTGATGTTAAATGAAAAAAAGTGGGGTGGGAAGTAATTATGAAGATTGCTGCAACATGGAAAAATGTAGATAGCATAACATTCTGTGAAAAAAAGAACACAAAGGTGCGTATATGCTATGATTTTAAATATGCACAAGTTAAAAAATGCACGTCTGTGTATATCTGAGAACTGTAGAGGGCATGAAATAATTTTTTAAAAATCAAACAACGCCAATGTTTGCTCACAGTGCATGTTTCAGAAACCATTGTCATTTCTGACTTTGGTGACTGATATGTATAAACATGTATCGTGTTTATGGACATGCATAATTTGAATGTAAGAAGAATTCCTGGTGTTGGTGGGTGGAACATGAAGGAACAAGGAGTTCTTACAAACTCGCTTTCTCTTGCCTCTCTGGTGGCTTTCAAGCCAACCCATGTTTGGCTGTGCCAGCACAATGTGGTTGCAAGGGTGAGAAGATATTTGCATGAACAAAGAGGCAGAGAGGCAGGGGATACTGAAAGCAATTGATGGATGAAGTTAATAAATCTGAATTCAAAACATGGCTCTGCCACTGACGTGTGTGACCTTGGATAAGCCCTCACTCCCTCTCTAAATCTCAGTTTCCTCACTGGTAAACAGGGTGAATACTATTATATTATTTTTTTCAGAGCATTTGTTAGTGGTTGATAAGAGATAAGGAATGCTCAAGTGTTTTGTAAATGTAAAAAGTAAAAAATAAATTGTTCACCATCCCCATACTACCACCACCATCAGGATCGTGATCACTATGATCCATCATAATCACCATCAACACTAGTAAATGTATTCCTGTACTAATTCAACTCCCTCCTGGAGACGTTTCTAATTCTCACCTAAGGGCATTAGGGCCTCCTTGTCCCATGGCCAAGTGGCTACTCCTGCCAATTCCTCCTCCGAGGAGTTTGCAAAGAAGATATTGAGGTGTGTAGTTCCATCCAGTCTAAGAATGTTCTTCAGTTCATTAACATCCAAGTACGCTCTGTAATAGAAAAAGAACCTTGGCTGTCATCACCATTCAAAAACGTGACTCTTCACATAACAGATACTGCTCATTCAGTAAGAGCAACTATGTGTCAGGCACTTTATAGACATCACCTCATTGACTTCTTTCAATACATAGTCTAAGGTAACTGATATTGTCCCATTTTATAAATAAGAAAATTATATCCCTATGCATTTAAGAGGCTTGATAAGGTTGCTCAGCTTACAAATAGCAGAGTTCAGTTCAGAACCGAGATTTATCTAAAGTCCACATCTGTGTCCCTAAGGACTCAGCTATGTAGACTGGTGACAGGGCCACACAATGTGAATATGTACAGATCAAGAACACAGACCGTGGAAGAGCAAACATATTTTCTAGTCTTGGCTTCTTTCTTTCTTCATTCACTATATAGATCTTTGACCATTCATTTGGTGTATAACGGAGCTGTACTAGGAAGGAAGCCTTCTTTGCATCTCCATACCATCCATGCAAGGAGGCACTGTTACTTGGTTTTCAAAATGAGCAACATGTGGCCAGCCCATTGTTACTAAACAGGCTGTCCAAAGCTGTAGAACTGGGTTTCAGGGTCAATTCTGTCTAGCTTGGAAACCCATACTCCTTTGATTGGGGCATCATGCTGTCACCTGTAGCACATGATTCTGCATTCTGCAAGCTTCTATGTCTTTGTCTGTACAGTAGACTAGAGAAGGATATTGTATTTGAGGTCACTGCCACAGTAGCCTGACATATCTGGAAAGTGAATTAACTCCCCTTAACTCTTTAATACATGGGACAAACACATGTTGGAGAGAGAGAGAAAATGGACTTTGGAGACAGACTGAGAGATCCTAGGTACTCGGTACTAAGAAGTCTTCCCTTACAGAAGACGACTCTCCCATCAAGATAGAAAAGCTAAAGTAGGCGATCAGCCACAGGAACCTTATTCACGCTCATTCCTGAACAGAGAGAGGCATCCTGCTCTCTGCTCATAACACCTCTTCCAGCTCCTGTGTTATGTTTGTCGTCATGTATTTTAGGGATCTTGTGAGCAGCTGATAATCACTTCTTAAGGAAGGTTGGAAATGAATCCAGTGATTTACTAATAAATGAATAAAAACATAAATAAATAAACAAGCAGACAGGCAGCTTGATGTAGAAGGCAAGATAAAGTCTAGGAATAATGATATTTGATGTTTGCTGGGCCCTTCTATGTTGCCCAACTTTACATGGATTGTCTCCTTTCATCGACTTATTTATACTAAGGTAAGCAGCATTATTATTCCCATTTTCTAGAGGAGAAGATGCAGGCTTAAATAACCTTCATATCTTGCTAAGGTCACATAGTCAGTTAAAAGTGTTCTCCTTTTTCACAATGTTGTCTCTCCTGGGAGGTTGGCACAGGGCCTGGCATGTAGAGCACATAATGATGGTTCCCTTGTCTTTCCCTCTGAGTCATGGAAGGGCCTCCATATGTGAAAGTAAAGTCCAAGCTTCCAGCATGGCCTGTAAGAACATGTCTCCACTTCTGGCCTCATCTCTCTCTGTTCCCTCTTGAATCCCCCACTGTGCACTGGCATCATCACTCACCACGAAGCATCAGCACCAATACCTTTTCTCATGCAATTCCCTCTATCAGGCACTCTGATGAACAAATCCAAAGTCCATCTGGGACCTCTCCTCCAGGAAGACCTTCCTGATTTCTACATCACCACCTCCTTCTTTACCATCTTTGTACTCATCCACCTCCTATTAGTAGGCACTCTAACACCATTCCAAATAATTACTACCCCTGTCTATATCTACACTCTTTGTGGCTCTCTGGAGGGCAGGGCATACACCTTAGTCATCTGTTTACTGAGTCCCCAGCACATGGCTTGACACTTGAGAAGCACTCAATACAAATGGTTGAAGTTAAATTCACACTAGGAAAGAAAACGGCCAAAATATTTAGATCACAGTCTGTTTCAGCACTTCCTTGCTATGAGACCCCAATTTCCTTATCAATTCACTGGATGCTTCACAGAGCATTTCTGTGGGTCATGACCTTACACTTCTACTCCCTTTGGAATGGGAATAAGAGATGTTGAAACCTTGAGTGCTCTCCTGTCTACCCATATCATCAAGAGTTCATAAAACCAAATATTCATGTAACCACAATCTTTACAGCTTTTCAAATAATGGGTTAACTCGAATTGTAAATACAAGCAGGGCCAGGAGAGGTTGAATCTATGTGGCCCTGAACATGATTCAAGTGACCAATTTCAAAGACAGCCACATAAGTTCCGATATTGATTCAAAGTCTTGCTATTGTGCCCTTTTCATCCCCAAGGTCCTATCCTCAGCTTCTTGGCCTAGAAACCTCATAAGGAGTTCAAACGAGACTGTTGTGTGGTAAAGAAGGAAAACCCAACACTTATTAAGCACTTGCTGTATGCCAGCTCCACATGCTGTTCCATCTCTGTGCACATGTGATGCCACAGAGTGGGCAAGATGGCTTCATTGCAAGCCAGCGCCCTGGCTTTGAATCAGCTCTTCCATTTGACATTTGGTTCAAATATCTTAAATGGGCAATTTACTTGACTCCTTGCACACCAGTTTCTTTATTCACAAAACACAAAAACAGTAATAGTACCTATTTCATAGAGTTGTTCAGAGGATTTAGGACATTAAAACGAAAGTGTAAAGGGCTTAGAATAATGCCTGGCATGTAGAAATAAGTGTTTAGTTATTCCTATTATTTACCTTATCTTATAGATGAAGTACTAGGGGTTTGTAGATCACAGAGTAACAAGGCCAAGGGCAACTCTAGATGTGGCCAATACTTCCCACAGCTTTGCCCTCATTTCCAAGGGTACTGCAGGCCAGAGTGGAGAGGGAAATAGTGTGTGGGAGGAGAATGAAAACACAGAGAAGCTGAGGTTTTCTTGGATCAGCCCTTTCCACATTATTTATTACTAGAGGCTTGGTGCATGAAATTTATGCATTCAGGGGGCGTGAGTGTTCCTCAGCCCAGCCTGCACCCTCTCCTAGTCTGGGAGCCTTCAGGGGATGTCTGACTGCCAGCTTGGAGTAGGCCTAGGTTGACAGTTGAACATCCTTAGCACTGCCGCAGAGGTGAGAGAGGCTCCCACCACCACTTCCACTGCACTCACCAGCCATCAGCCCAGCTTCTGGCTGAGCAGCACTCCCCCTATGCAAGCCCTCTAACCACCTCCTGTATCGAGTGTCTGCCCCCTGGTAGTCAGTGGATGTTATAGTAACTGGTCATTCTGCCATTCAGTGGATTTGCATATTAGCCTTTTATTATATAGGATTTTCTAAAAGATTTGTCCACTTCCATCAAGTGTTCTCTCTGGCAGAGAACACAAATGTTATTAGAGAAAGTCACCTTTTCACCCATGGCTCTAGGCTGAGAAAATTTCAGTGGGGGGAAGGGGAAGGAGGCCAGAGGAGACATTTTAATTGGTTATTCAGTTGTAATTGCAGAAGCAATCTTTTCAGGGGGTGGCATTCATTCTGGCCCAAGGCAGAGATGTGGGATGTTGGAAGTATTCCCCTGTTTGTAAGTTTTCTTTTTTCATACTTTTGAGAAGCCTCTGGTTCTCAAAAGAGAAAGAATCCACAGTAGCCATCCTGGCTCCCAGCCCCACTAATCTCTCTTCTCTCCATCTCTTTTTTTTTTGGGGGGGGGGGCACCCAAAGGAAAATAGTTCTATGGCTGAAAGTCTTCCTCTATTTGCTAAGTCTTCCCACCAATTCAGAGCCTAGCTCGGTGTCTCCCAAATGCATCAGGAGAAAATCTTGGGGACAGGAGTTCATGTGAGTATCTACCTGCTTCCTCCCATCTCTTTAAGATATTGTGCATTCCTTTCAGTCAATGGCTGGAGTAGAAATCACAGAAGGTCAAATTGAGCAGGACCCGAGGATGAGAAAAGGACAAGTACCTCCTCATGGCCACGTGCCTTTCCATTTTGCCACTTGGGAAGGTTGGCCCTGAGTGTATAAGATAAATTGGTCAAATTAAGGTTTTTTTTTCTTCAAATTACTAGCCCAGAAAAAAAATCAATCCAAATACAAAAACTCTGTGTGTTTGTTAATTTATAAGGCAATATTATTCAAAGTTGGATGGCCAGAGCTATGTCCATGGTTGCTTTACTTCTCTGAGTCTCCGTTAATGCAGAGGGATGCAGTTGCATTAAAGGAGGCAGCTCAGCACAGTCTTGGCAGACCCCTCCATGTCCTGGTCTCCTATTTTCTCCTCCTGGACAACACCTGAACTGATAGTCAGCCTCTGGGTTTCTCCCTCACTCTCGGCTTTCAGTGTCTCATCCCACCATCCAACCTTTTACTTCCTGCCACATCCTTCCACTCAAGTTCTCATTATTTCCTCATCTGAGAACCTCTGGTTTTCCCCAATTACACCCATTCGCTAACTGTGCCCACCGTTTCCCCTCCTCTGCCCCACAATCTCTTTTCCTGAGTCTCAGCTTTCCAAAACCCAACCCTCCATGCTAAGTTCAGCGTACAGGTGATGTGCTCTATGGACCCACTCAGGACCACCCACCTGTAACATGGGATAATGCTGTCCACACCTAAATGGGTTGTCTGAAGGACTGAAAGCACAGCAGAGGAAGTTCCTCGCATAGGGCCTGGCCCATAGAAGGCACTCCTTAGTTAACCTTGGCTATTTTCATTGCATTATTATTATTATTCCAATGATAATTATTAACAACACCAAAATCATCATCATTTCTAGCTGAAAATGATGCCTCCCTTCTCACAGTCTCCCTCCCCGCCAACACACACACACACACACACACACACTTCGGATTCTGGTGATTCTATTATCACTGTCCTTTGTGTTACCTTCACGGTCTGAGCACCTGTCTTCCCCATCACGCTATGAGCATCAAGAAGGTGGAGCCAAATCTTTATCACCTCTGTGTCACCCAAACTTTCCCTTCTAAAAAGACAGAGAGAGTGTGCTGCTAATGATTGCCAGTTATTGAGCACCTCTCTCTGAAATTGCATAACCTCAAAACAGGAGGAGAGGCACAGGGCTCAGGGAAATGCACCGACCTGCCCAAGGGTCACAGAAGGGTCTGAGGACAAGCCACTATTCACGAGGCTGGGTGGCAGCACTTTTGTGCCAATGAATGAAGTCATCCTTTCCTTCAGGAGACACAGTCCCCTGTATGAGAGCCTGGCTTGGGAAGTCAGGCATGGGAGGGAGCGCAGAATCTGCAGAACCTGCGTTGCCTGAACTCTGGGCGGGCCTGTTGCTGCCACACTCTGTGGCCCAGTCTGCAGCGCAGGCTCACCACCTGCTCTGTAAGCACGTAAGTTGGCTCAGTGCTTTTCAAATCCCAATCTGAAGAAGGCTAAACCCACATGAACCAAATACATGCCTAAAGGAAAAATGTTTCCCAGTCAAATGGGTTTAGGACATGACCTGTTAAACAAGGCTAAATACATAGATTTCTTAATTGCAAGCATTTGCAGAGCCCTTAATATACAAAAGGAAGTGTTGGTCAGATAGCGTATAAAGTGTTCCCAAACATATTGGACCCACCCCACCCCTGCCTTTACTCCAAACCCAAATAATAGAATAACCAAGACAGTTTGGGAAATGCTGAGCGAAAATGGAAAGTCCCTCCTAATTTGGATCATGCCCCTGAGCTGCCTCTCAAGAGAGGTGCCTCCTTTCTTCCCGCACCGCCGTGCACCTGAACCCCACTGGGAAAGTTGCAGGTCTCCTGGAATGTCAGTTTCAAGGGGCCCAGCCCCACAGTGCCAAGGCACCCAGACTGTACCCCTCTGCCAGAGCCACATTTCAAAGCCATGAGAGCAGTTTTGGAGGGAGATCAAAGCTCTCTCAACTCAACTGTCATTAGAATATTTTCTTTATGCATCTCATTCACTGGTGAGTGCCAACAACATATTTCCTAAATGCCCTGGCCTGAGATGGTACAACTCAGTAATAATCTCAATGAGAGAGCTGTCAGGGCCTGTTTGGCTGAAAGAGAAGCAAAAGGGAACTACATTCAGAATGCAGAACAATAACAACAACAAATCCCTTAAATGAATCACAGAAAAGTTTTTCCAAGTCTGGAAACATAATACATGGGCTCTCTCATTTTAAAGATGGTTGGTTAGTGCTATGTATGGCTCACAGGAAGCCCAGGTCAAGATGGACCCGTTTCAGGTTCTATTCTCACTAAAAGCAAACTGACTTCCCCTCTGCAGAAGAAAGAGTCTCCAAGGATACCTTTGAGAAGTGTCATGTCATGGGACTGTCCCCTGGGCACTTAATCAGTGCAGGTGGGTTACAGGGCTGGTGCCAGCCAGCTAGAGGCTGGGAACAGTTCTTTCAGATTACAGAAAAAGGCAGCAGATTGCTAGAGTTAAAGCCACACCTTAAGAGATGGACAAGGGTTCAAATGCTCCCTCTCCTACTTAAGGGTGGCCTTATAGAAGAGACTCAACTCTCTTGAACCTCAATTTTGTCATCTGTAAAATGGCAATGCTCACATTCAACCTAGAAAGGGGAATATAAAAACTCAAGGAAGCAATGCATACGAAAGTACCTAGAAGGATGCCTACCCCATGGAGAGGCCCCTTGATGCCCAATTCTCTTTTTAGCTTACTCAAGGAGCTAGAGAGAACAGGCCTTTGCCCCCAAGGCTGTGGTGTCCTTTCCTCAGTGATCCCTGGTTCCTATCACTGGACGATATGGTTATCTCCCTCACAGGCAGGTGCCCTATTTCCACAGCTAACAGAGCGAGTCTTGTGAACATCGCCTATTTGCAAATCCTGATGCAGCCTGTCATTCCCAGGGAGGATCTCAAGTCCGTGACCCAATCCTCCACTTTCAGAACACACTGGGCCATTTGAAAGTGATTATCAAACGTAAAGATCAAAGCCACTCAAGACAAGTCATTAAAGCAAGATAAACCTCAGAATGTTTATTGCATCCATATCCCTCATTCCAAATTACAAGCTTTCTCCAAGTGCTGACCAGTTCTAAAACCTGGATTTTGTACTTTTATCCCAAGGGCCCTCATGATCTGGACTTTATTCTCCTGCTTACTTTCATTGTCAGAAATGCTTAAATATGCCTCTCTCTTGTCTCTAAGGAGAGGCAAAGGAAGGGGGGGGGGGGAGTACATGGAGAGTTTATTAAATTCTAGGAATTCTGAATGATTGGTTTCCAAAATAATAGCTTTTGTATAAAAGCTAGTTACACAGTATAAGGAAAATGTAACAGCACCAATCCAAGATCGATAGAAAGCATAGCCAGTGTTGCTCAGTGGTTCAGTGTCAACCTATGAACCAGGAGGTCATGGTTCGATTCCTGGTCAGGGTACATGACTGGGTTGGGGGCTCCATCCCTAGTAGGGGGGGGGGGCATATAGGAGGAAGTCAATCAATGATTCTCATCATTGATGTTTCTCTCTCTCTCTCTCTCTCTCTCTCTCTCTCTCTCTCTCTCTCTCTCTCTCTCTCTCTCTCTCTCTCTCCCCTCTCCATTCCTCTCTGAAATCAATAAAAATATATTGAATTAAAAACACACACAAAAAAGATCAATTGAATAAATGATTCTTTTATTTATTCCCACCAACTCCCTTCTTCCATGCATATCATTCATTCAGTCTTTTCCTCTTTCCTTCACCAGAATTTACTGAGATGCTACCAAATATCATGCTTTAAGGTAGAAAATGGGCATACAAACAAATTCCACATGGCAGAGTTAGCAGTTTTATGAACGAAGCGAGACAAATCAGATGACCACAACATAATATGATAATACTAATAAAACCTACCATTTGTGGAGTTGACTACAACCTGGAACTGCTAAAGTACTTTTTATATATTATTTATTTGAAGCATTAGAAGAACACTATGGATTAGGTGTGGGTATTCCCAGTTTATAAGGGAAGAACCAGTGAAGTGACACCATTTTTCCAAAGTCCCTCCTCTCACCCACAAGTGTCAGAGGTGGAATGTGGGCCCCTAGCTGTTGGCTATGACAGGTTATATCCTTCACTGTGAATCTCTTCCCTTCTGAGTGCTATAATAGAAGGGGTGCTGAACATGATGGAAGCACAGAGCAATAACTTCTCCCTGAAGGTGGGTAAGATACCAGTGAGGTTTTCACGTAGAAAATAAACACTGATTGGAGGTCGGACTGAGTGTGGGGACCGGAAAAAGGGCGAAGGCATGCAAAAGCATGAGAAAAGTGAGGCTCTGCAAGTCCTCTGTGGTGGTTGTGAAGTTGGGGACATGGGAAAAACTCCCCAAGATGAGGCCAGAGGAGATAGCAAGGGCCACATCGAGAAGGTTCTTGTACAGCAGGTTATGGAGGATGGAGTGTCCAGAAAGCTCTAAGCAGACCTGGCAGATGTTATAAAGATAAAAATGACCTGCTTCATGTTTCCCAAACAGCTTTCTTTCCTTTCTGGGGGAACATGGAAGATGGTCTGGAGGAAAGAAGAGAATGGAGAAGCAGGAATTGGCAGTGGCTTGTGGAGAAACCCTAAGAACATCGAGTAGGAGAGTATTTATGCATAGGGGACAATTCAATGCTGAGTGGGAGTGGGAGGGAGGTGAATGAGGATCTAGGTTCTGACTCGGTCCACTGGACATTTCCCCTTACTGGTCTCAGATTCTGTACATCAATGCTCTCCTGCCCCACTGCTGCCCCTTAGGAGTGTTGTCTCTTGGGGTTTTGCCCTCTGCTGAGTCACATGGAAGGTCAACTTTTGGGAAAATCACTGTCTGTGGCTCACTGCGGGGCAGAATCATGCCAAGCCCAGGACATGGGTTGGATCAGAATCATGAGGATTCGGTTGGGAGGAGAGGAAGGTGCTGACTCACAGGAGGGGTGAGGCCAATGGAGACATTCTTAGATCTCTGGATCATTTTTAGAAATTGAGGTGGAAGTAGTGATTTTTAACTTTGACAAACAAATAAAGCATTCGAAAATGACCCCCTCCACATACACCTGCATGTATGATGTCTCTTGTAGAATAAAATAAAAGATACTGGAGTGGCCCTTCAAAGAAAAGAGTAAAATTATCTTGGAATAAAGGATACTAATTTAAAGTGATTACCTTTCACTAGGAACCACTCAAATCTCATTTTTTTCATTTGTCTTTTTGGAAGTGGCTTCTGGAGAGGCTGGAGCAGAAGGCAGAGTGTCAGAACACCTGGTTCCTGGCAAGCTTAGTGACACCCTTGGTGAACATGACTCAGACTGGAAGTGACTCTGACCCCTAACAAGTCAAGTACCCATTCACTGTGTTTCCTCAGCACCTTGATCCTCTCCATAAAGCATGGATCCAATGAGCTACTGACCTACCTACATGGAATTCCATGAGGGTAGAATCACACCTATCTTGTGAAATGTTCATCGTTGTACTCCAGCTCCTAGCACTGTACCTACACACAGTAGGTGCACACACACCCAGAGTGAAATGATCCGGCACTTCCTAAGATCTCTGCATGGGGTACCATAATCTTTGTTTCACAGCCCCAGGTTCTCAGAATTTACTTATTTTCAAGGAAACCATTAAGCAACAAGAATACCCTGATAAGTAAAAAGAAGCAACAACTGAATTGGGGTGGTGCGCTGAAAGTATCAGAACAGTCATGTGGCCATCTCATGTCAAATTATTGCTTGCACAACAGTCCCAGGGCCCCCAGCTGCCTCTTCTCACCACCTCACTTGCCTCTTAGAGGATCAAAACCACAGTTGATAAATCATACACTGACCACAGTGAGCAGAATACACACACAGTTCACCGACAGCCCTGCGGTTTGTCTTATACTTGGAGCACAATTAAATCAAGACAAATCACTTCTATTTCATAAGCCGTGGCAGCCGCAATGTTCTAGGTAGACTGTGTAGTTTGGCTCTACTTATTAGCCATGAAAACCAAGGAACTGATGTGAAGAGTGACTGAACAATATTATGTTTGGGAAGAACAGAGCAAGAATTACAACATCATCATCAATATGGCAACCTCTAGATTTTCAGTCTGCACCATGGCCCCACATACAAATCACCTGACCTTAGGCAAATCACAGAATGATCTAAAGTTAAAACTACATAGTCCTTACAGTAAATGTAGACCTCTCTGGATGACCTCGAACAAGTCTAGGAACTTCCCTAAATTTGGGTTTCTCCCGGGGTTAGAAAAGAGATAGGTCTCATGGGGTCTTGTGACAGTCAGAGATTGAGTATGGGGAAATGATGCTGGGAAAAGCATGACACTATAGGTCAGGCTGTTGAAAGGAGAATTAAATTCGAACTGATTTTTGGAACAAGGATGCCACATTCAGGGCCTGAGGGCCCCTAATAAGTAAAGGAGCAGGTACACAGACTGCCTGAGGTGGGGTACCATCATTAGGCCACCGCTGGGACTTGAGTCTAAGGAGTAGAATTTTTTTTTTTTTAAATTAACTTGTCATAGAGCATACTTGTTCCTTCATTGCTACTCTGAATACATTAAACTCCATTAAGATGTAGGGGCCGGCAAGTCCCTGAGAGGCAAGAGCATCTCTAATCTCCCTTGATGTCTCTAGTGTCAGTGTCTGGCATCATTTGTACCTTTTCAATATTAAGTTCCCTCTCAAGCCCGGAACCAGGATGACAGTGTCTGATTTGAAAATGCCTGTACAGGAAGAGATCTGAGAAATATTCTACCCAAATCTACCCTCTTTACAGATGAAGAATTGGGAGTCAAAGAAGTAAGCTACTCCATGCTGGCTAGGAAGTTACTGGCAATATCTACTCACTTCCTTCCTAAGGTATTGCCAAGCCACAGGCAGACTGGGGTTTTTGTTGGTAGCACACATTCTCAGGAAAAGAGCTCTCTCTTGTGTCTCTCTTCCACCCTCTGTATGATTCTGAGATGCTCCATGCTTTTTGGAGTTATAGTCACCCTTGTCCTCTGGGTCATAAAAATAGGTCAGTAATCAGAAGTCAAGCTCAAGGCTAAGAGCTGTGGCTGGCTGGCTGCACCCAGGAAAGGCTGCGATCACAAACATCAGAAGCTTGAAATGGAAGCAATAGGGCCCTCACCTCCACCCTTCACCACCAGACTACCCACACAACCTCTAGAACAGGGCAAAATGTGAGAGAAGCAAAGAGTGAAGGAGAAAGACAGAACAATGGGGAAATGGAAGCTATTTGACTTGCACCAACAAACCTGTGGGCAACACCCCCTGCTGTGCAAACACTAGTTTTGTATTTTCAGAAAATGAGAGAGGGGTGTAGGGATTCCCTCAGGAGGTGGACAATAAGCCAACGGTGAGTTTTAAAGATAAGCTGAGCTGTGATCCATGTAGGGACATGTGGTTCATGCAAACAAAAGGTCCTGCTGTCTGTCCTCTCAACCCTCCCTCACACACCCTCTGCTTTGTTCCCAACCTGAGAGGGCATGTGACTGAGCACTGAGGCTGTCATGAGTGGTCAGTGTCACCAGTGGAAGGAGAGAGGAAAATGAGAGTGCTGACTATGCCTGACCTAGGATGGAAAAACCCCACCGCCTCCTGCTGAGGCCCTCAAAAAAGCACCCAGTGCTCCCATCCGTCCAGGAGCCAGATGTGGACACACATACCAAGGAAATGGGTGGAAGGGGAGCCACCTCAGATCCCCGCAAGTTGGGGGAGATTTGGGGGGGGGGCTCCCTGGTGAGTTCCCAAGAAAAGAGTCCAACTGAGCAGCTTGCCAGAGCCTCTGGCCAGGAGGTGGCTCACTCCACCCCTTCCCTGCTCAGTGTGGGCCTGAGGGGGTTAGGGCATCTCCCCTTTCCCAGGACCCCCCCCCCCCCCCGCCTTCCCTAGGACCAGCGTGAATTACTCAGCCAGCCCCTTCCTCAAATCCCAGCCATGAGCTTGCCTTTTGTTGAAAAGGCATTAACTTGTGTGGTATACAGCTCATCTCTTGAGAAAATGGATACATTAGCCTTTAATATGTGCAGAGCTTCAGGGTAAAGAAACTCTTTCAAAATGAAATTTGCAAGGACTTGGAATAAAAGGGGCCTTGGTGGTAAAGAGTGGCCAGGTCATCCCAAGTCCCGTGCCAGTCCCAAGGTTCTGGCGAGGGGCTCAGGATTTGGGGGGGTGGAGAGGAGCAGGGAGATGAAGAGACATGTGTGTAAGAGGTCAGAAGATTTCCCGGAGATGGAAAATCCCCAAACTAACCAGCACTGCTATTTTGAGAGTTCGCTAAGGACTATATATTATTTCACTGAATCCTCTAAACCTTTACATGTGTTACTATCACCCTAATTTTACAAGGCGGCTACTGAGTCTTTGATAAAGGAAGAGACTTGTTCAAGGTCACAGGAATTTAACAAGGGAGATGGTTCAAATACGCTCTGTCTCTGAAACCAGTAGTCTTATGGATTTGCTAGATGAGCGATCCTCTGCAGCTCCTTACTGGTCACTATGCTGAGCTCCTTATTAACCTCAATTTAGGGGCCACGTGCAGTTCTTCCCTTGCTTTTCATTCACCCCTCTATTCTGCTCTCAAAGACCAAGGTCACAGGCACACCAGGGTCACAGATGGGACCTGTGAGCAAAGCTGCACTTTGTTCAGAAGATAAGCCCGAGGGGAGCCCAGATAGAACCAGAGAAAATAAGACCACGTGCATCAGTGGCCTGGACCTGTGTGTTTGGACCAGGCAGGCATGCGGGCTAGAGATGGCTGAAAAATCTAGGAACTTCAACCAAATTGGAATCTCAACCCATTCTAACCAATCCCCCAACAGTGCCTGGGATTAGTCCATGTGGAAATATACCCCCTAACATAGTTAGACATTTGAGTCGGTTTCAAGATAAACTAGTGTGCAAGCCCAATGAGTTTGATATAACTTTTGTGGTCGTTATTTAAAAATGTCAGTTCTGTTGACAGCCTTAAAAACAAATAATATTTTAAGAATGAAAGCAGTCTGGGTACATGCCCTCAGTGTGTGCAGTGGTTCCATTTAGGCATGTTTTATGAAGCTGCTGGATGGCATCTCTGAAAAAACAATGGCGACGAGGGATCCGTGTGTGCAATCCAGAAGAGAGGAAGCTTGCCCCAGCATCTAGTATGCACCAGACGCTGCGCCAGGCGCTTCACACAATGGACTGCATTTAAGTTTCCTGACATGTCCCAAGAAGCCACTCTCACCCAGATTTAAAGATGACAAGCCAGCAACTCTCCCTGAGAAATCGGCCGAGGTCAGGCTGTGGATCGAGAGTGGGAGCAAGATTCAAACCCTGGTCAGTCTCCAGCAAGCATCCTTTTTCCCCTCCACCAGGCCTGACTCCTGTTATTGCTTTAATGAATATTAGTCACGTTAAATAAACTCTGATATTCTGATTATAAAATTCCAAGTCATTTATCTTACATGATTTCTGGAAAAGAATGAAAAAATAGTTGCTGAAAAAATAACCAGGGCCTCTTTCATCTGTACGCTGGTTAACTTCCCAGATCTCTTTTTGAAATATTGTTTTATGTGACTCTCAAGGCAATCTTGCCATCTAGTCGGTCAGATATTGTTACTATTCCCTTTTGACAGGGATGAAAATGGAGGCACGGGGCGATTAAGAGACTTGCCCAAGGTTGCATAGCTAAGGAGCTGCTGAGCCAGGCCTAGAACTAGCTCCCCTCAATTCTTCCTGCATCCTCTAACAGTCAGCTTCTCCGGGCTCTACGACTTGAAGAACAATCATGGCATCTACCTCTCTGCAGTCCCCACCTCGATCTCTTTGCTCTCCCCCAACTATTTTTATTTATTTAATCCTCACAGAGGATATTTTTCCATTGATTTTTAGAGAGAGTGGAAGGGGAGAGACAGAGAGAGGAAAACATCGATGTGAGACACACCGATCAGCACACCCTTGATGGAGCCTGTAACTGAGGTATGTGACCTTGACTGGAATCAAATCTGGGGCCCTTCAGTCTGTGGACCGGCAGTCTATCCCCTGAGCCAAACAGGCCAAGGCTCACCCACCTCTTCTATAGCACTACAAAGCCAACTAGATGCTTCTCCACCAGAAAACTTTCCCAAGTTCTCTAAACCACAGTGAGCCTGTCTTTTCTCAGGGCGCACGTAAGCCTTATCGCCTGTGTGGTTCATCTGGAAATTAATCATCTGTCGCCAGGCTGTGTCTGGAGTGATGGTAACAAAGGTCATTAAACCACAGCTTACAAGCGCCTTCAGGACAGAGATTACCTCGTGGCTCCCTGGGGCATTTATCACAGCGCCCTGTTTACTCAAGTGTCTTAACAAAATATGGATGATGGGTAAGAATATGACTGTTTCAAATAGAATTTTTCCTAGTTTCAGATTGCCAGCTTCTAAGGCACAATGCAGGGGTGAAGTGCCTGGGGTCCTAGAGATGAGACTCCGGTTTTGCTCTCAACTCGGCTGCACTTTCACCGTGAGGCTGGGCCAGTGCTGCACCTCTGGCTGCTCAGTCTCCTTGTCTATAGCAAGAGGGGGCTGGATCTTCAGCTCGAAAGCCCCTGGTTCCATGCAACTTTTCCAGATTTGGAAAGAACTTAAAGGAAAGAAGTATATGTCCCACGCAATCATCCCAGCAAAGAAGTGAGACCCAGTGAGTGAAGATGAACCACTGAATGGCCTCTGATAAAGGGCAGGGGGAGAAGCTGAGGAGTCTACCAGCAGAGGGGTCAAAGAGGCTGCCTCGCTCGGCTGGCATGGCTCAGTGGTTGAGTGTCGACCTATGAACCAGAAAGTTATGACTCGATTCCTGGTCATGGCACATGCCCAGGTTGCAGGTTTGATCCCTAGGGTAGGGTGTGCAGGAGGCAATTGATCAATGAGTCTCTCTCATCACTGATATTTCTATCTCTCTTCCCCTTACTCTCTGAAATATACATACATACATACACACACACACACACACACACACACACACACACACACACATATATATATATATATATATATATATATGTATGTATGTATGTATGTATATGGAGTCTGTCTCAAGGCCTATTGTACCCTTTCCCATGATTTACAGCAATGTCCAGCAGGAATCTGGGTCCAACAACAACAGCAGTAACATGGATACAGGGAATGCCCTCATTACATGAAAAAAAAAAAACATTAAAAAAAGAGAAAATATAATGTTTCCCTACAAGCCACCAGCATATAAGGGAAACCCCTTTTTTCCTCTGTGTCCAATTCCACATGAAGACATACTCATGGACAAAGCTGAAATTCACCAGATGGAGTTAAAGCCTGAAGACTGGAGGGGTCCCACGAGAAATGTGGTGCGTTTATTGCAATGCCCTCTTGCAATGGGATGACCACAGCCCAAAGTGTCACCTGACCTGGGATTTCCTGCTACTGGAGATTTCTATTAACATCCGGCCAGGTTTTCCATTTTATTTATTAAAAGGTATGTGAAGTGCATTCAAACTTGTTTATAGACATTTCTGGTGGCTACAGGTGAAGCTCTGCCCACCTGGCTCATGTCCATCACAGCAGAGAATGCCAAGGTTCATTGGAATGTCTTTCTTTAAGTGCCCAGTCTGAGAGAAAGACTTCTCCTGCTCCTACAAACTGCTCCTCCTGGCCAATGTGGGATCCTTCCCTCACACCATTGATTGCAATGGTACCTTTACTTGCCTGTCTCATCCACGAGATCACTGGTTGCCAACCAGCGATCCTCGGACCACTGGTGGTCCATGAGCTCTGAAAGGTTGGCAACCGCTGCACTAGATGCTGAGCTTCAAAAGGGCAGGGGTTGAACTTTCACAAAAGGGACATTCAACAATTATCTATTGAGAAAAGAGAGGAAGAGAAGGAGGAGGGAGGAGAGGAGGGAGGAAGGGAAGAAATAAATAAAGAAAAAAATGAAGGAAGAAAGGAAGGAAAAAAGGACAAAGTAAGGAAATGAGGCAAGGATGAAGGACTTAGTCTGATAGTAGAGTTTTCCCAAGATGAACCCATCTCTGCTTATGGCCTGGATCTGAGCTGCACTGGATGACTTCTTATTCTAAAAGTCCTCCCTACCAACTCCTCCCCTCCTTCTTGCCTATGCTGTACCTTCCACATGGGCTGGCCTTCCCGGTGTTCTGGACATGTTCTGTCCACTCATCCACATCCTCTCCCATGCCTTCTCCACCCTGCTCTGCGCCCTTGTGAGGCTGGCCTCTCTGAATTGCATAAACAGATTCCTTTGTCTTGTAATTCCCAGTCTGATTCCCCAAGAGAAAGCACTGGCTGGAGACTGGAAGGCAGAGGAAAACAATATGAGGAATCTACTCTTCCGACACTCTTCTGGCCAGGGTGCTACAGGCTGGCCACTCCTCTCTTCCCAGAGTCACAGCTGCTGCCAGAAAGCCCTCTCCATGCAGCCACCCTCTTTAGGTTCCACAGCCACTCCCTCCTCTTGACCCTACAGGCCAGAAATGGAAATAGCACCCCACTGTTACAACTCTGACCTTGTTGGTTGTCCTACACTGTTGTAAATAACTGATTCTATTGTAAATACCCTCTCCTTCAAAATAGCTCCTCCTTCAACTCTCCTGAATTATTCCATTTGAATGTGCCATCTGGTTCCTGCCAGGACCCTCTGATTGATGCAGATTGCATCTCTACCTCTCAGAGTGCTGCCTGATGCCTCCTCAAATCAGGCCTGCTCTACTGACTTGCTTTGTTTTCCCCAGACAGAATTAATCTCTGCTTCTTAGGTCTCCTGCCACTGTCTGTCACTAAAACCACACCTCAGAATGTCTTGTTTGAATAAGACTCCCCCACTAAAGTGGAGGCCCTTCAATGCTGAGGAATATGCCTCCCTTGCTGCCAATGTCCCTAGTGAATAGCAGAGAGGCCAGCTGAGGGAGATGTGCCCAATAAATGCCTATTTAGAGTAAGGGTGTCGAACTCAATCAGAGAAGGGGCCAAAATCTAAAATCCAGCCTAAATCGCGGGCCGAATGGTTTACTGAACAGTCATAAACTGTCATTGTGATGGAAACGCAGCGGAGTGCAGTGATGACAGCGCGGTGCGGGCCACATTGCAAGGCCTGGTGGGACGGATTTGGCCCGCGGGCCTTGTGTTTGACACATGTGATTTAGAGGATAGAAACACTCACCATGTGGTTCCCTAAAATGACTCGGAATAAGATATAAGCATAAAGTTGGGCTGTGTAGTTATTCAACCCCAAGACCATCAAGGCCACCTTCTCCACCATTTGCCATAACCCTGGCTATAGCCTCCATGTGCATGCCTCAGATGATGGGGAGCTCACTCACCTGCTGAGAATTACTCCCCTGGAAGGACCATTCTCATAAGAAAAAGGCCTTGCCTGTTACTCAGTTCAACACTGCCTTCCATGATTGCAACACTCCGGTACCAGCCATGGCTTAGAAACCATACGGAGTAATTCTGCACCGTTTTCCATAGAACATGGCTTCTAATACTTGAAGTGTATGTGTCATGGGCCTGTGGTCCTTGTGAGAGTTTTCTCATCCACGCCAAACATCTTCAAATGGTTACATGACACTGCTCCTGGCCCCCTCACTGTCCCAGTCCCCTTCTTTGTCCTCTTCCTCAGTTGGCTGTGCTTATCATAGCCTCTTAATAAGGAAAACTTGCTGCCTGTATGGCTCAGGGAAACTTAAGGCCATTATCCAGTTCTCCTCCAAACCCAGTCCTTCAGCACTTCATAATCCCAAGCTCTCTAGAGCAGTTGGGAAGAAGAGAGTGAGAATAGAAGGTGAAGAGCAGACCTCTGTGGCCTGTAAGGATGTCCGGGCAGTGCTGGGGAGCTGTGCACCGCAGACAACCAGGATGCAGGGATCTACAGCCCCCTTAATCCCAGCGTGACCACTAAGAGGCCGTGTTAACTTTGGCCTTCAGTTCCCTCTATAGAGAATGTTTCTGAGTCTACAGCCTCAGATCTGCTAGAGCTGGACGCTCTCCTGTAACACAGGGACCCAAGGACTATTAGATAACAAGTGAGTTTAAATGTGTTGAAAGACATTGTACTTCTCTGATGGAGTCTGCCAATCTGCCCAGCTGCATTATGGGTGGATCTTATTTTACTCAAGAGAATCGCTACATAAATTGTCACAATGATGAAATTTCACTGGGGCTACTCAGAGTAGGCAGTGGACCAACTATTTCTTACCAGTCTATTGCACAGTGAGTACAGAAATGGGGAGTGAGCCTTTAGATACTTGTACAGAACTCAGAAGCTGCTTCACCATGCTTGTGGTATTTCATTTTATGTCAGTTCACTTTTGCTGTATATTATAAAGGTACTGTTTTATAGCATATAGAAAAAACAAAACCTGGCCCTTCACTATAGATTGAGAAGAAGCAATTTAAATATTGTCTTTACTCAGAAAGGGAGAGGAAGAGGGGCAGAGAGGGAGAGGGAGTAAGAGAGGGAGAGGGAGGGAAAAAGGGAGAGAGAGGGGAGAGGGAGGGGAAGGGAAGGAAGAGAAATAATGAGAATGAATCACCTTGGGCAAAAATTAAGTTGAGCACTTTATTACAAATTACCTACATAATGTCAATCTAATTTTCACTGCCTCTATCACAGGTGCCAGTCTTCCTTCTGTCATTTCTTCTGCCTACCTCCATTTTGAAAAGTCACAAAGTATTTCTCTACAAACTTCCACAGGTTTCTCTCTGCACACAGGAGACCTGATTCCACCAGAATGCTGCCACCTCTAACCCGCCAGGAAACAACGGCACACAACTTTCTGAGCCAGCAAAGAAATAGGCCCTGGCGTTATTGGTCACAGCACTGGCACAGGGCCACTCACAGGCACGCTGGGCATGCAGTCCCATGACTTAGGAAAGGAGAGGCCACTGGAGCCTGCCAGCTCTGCCTGCTGATGGTGAGGTATCTGGGACCTAAGAGTCCCACGACTCCCCCCTTATCCCCCACTGTCCCTCCCCCCCACGCACAGTGTGCCCTCCACAAAGGCCAGCAGCCCTCTGTCCTCACCCAATCCCACTCAACAGTTTTCTCCCAAGGCTTTGGAGAAGCTGTCTTGCCTGCCAACGCTGTCTTTTAACACTGCCACTTATTGTTCCTTGGACTTAAAAATACCCTCTTTTGGTGGGAGTTCTGGAATCCATATATCTGAGTTCAAATCCAAGCTCTCCATTGAGTAGTTGAGTAAACTTGGGTCAATCCCTTCACCATTCTGAATCCTGGATTTCCTTCAGCAAAAGAGGGCTCAGGCTACCTTCCTTCTTGGGACTTGGTAGGTGCTAAATAAACATGTGCTGCATGGATGCATTATGGATGGATGAATGAATGAATGAGTGAATAAATGGGTGAATGACTTCTACCTATTTCTGATCCTTTGCCCTTCCCCATGCCCACTCTTCCTGGGTACACTGGTAAGTCCTGGAATTCTAGCTCAGCAGAGCACACATTGCATTAATCTTAGAAGACTTGCATTTGTGACTTAACCAAATGACTTTTTTGACCCATGACCTTGGCTGAGTCATTTCACTCTCAAAGTTCCTCTCTTTTCTGTCCATCACATGCAAATGCTAACTAACCTCTGTCTTGTCTTCCTGGCCAAATTCTGTCAAAGCCCAAATGAGAGCAGAGATGAAAAAGTGTCATGACCTGGAAGGAGCTGACCACACACCACGGCTGCTTCCCACATGGGCTGCTCATGTGTTGAGCCAAGGTGAGAGTCCAGGGCCCTCCTGGTGCCAGGAGGCTGAGCTGACGTGCTCTCTGGCTCACTGCCAGGCATTGTCATTCCTTTGCACATAGGTATTCTGTCTGTACATGGGCGGCCCTTGCTCTTTGGAGAGAGACATAAAGAGGAGAGTCAGCAGAAAACCTGCCGAGGTCTGCAAATGCACCTGGGCTATCAGCAGGTCTAGGGTCCTGCATGCAGACAGAATGGAAAAGTTCAGCCCGAATCTGGGACATCTGGAAAGTGGATGCCGTTTCTTTGGATTGGAACTAGTTCTTCCTGGTCTCACAGAGACTATAAATCATCCAGGGGTTCACCTTTGGGTTTCTCCTTCATGTTCCTGGTTAGAGTTGATACCATAAGACAAAGGCTAAGGGGGGAATTAAAGAAGGGTAGACCCTTCTTCTACCCTCTTCTCAGCAGGACTGGAAGAAGTACCTCTGCCCAAGAGCCTTCCTTTCTTCCCCAATCTGGTCTTTGATGTGCAAGTTGTACCTGCACCTTCCCGACACTCATGCTACAAGTGAGTCTTCTCTGTGACATCCTATGGCACCCCCTGAACACAGCACCTGCCCCCCTTTATCATACAAAGAATGACAGATACACTCAATGAGTGCATGTTACCTGCTAGCCACTACAAAGAGACCATGCTTTATACAGGGGTGGACAAAAGGAGGTTTACGGTTGTAGATGAAACAGTTTATTTTTGTGGTATTATGACCATAACCTGTATGCCTGTGATCCTATTTTTTCCCACCTGCATGCCCTCTCAGTCCTCAGAGCAGCTCAGCAGAGTAAGCACCATGATTATTCTCTTTGCACAGATGAGTAAGTGGCTTCCAAGAGGTTACCAAGTGAGGAAATAGTACCACTGAGATCAGACCCCAGCTTCATTCACATTGCCCAACTGACCACACTGCTCTGTCCAGTATGGGAGCCCTATACAACTACTGTGTACTTGAAATGCAGTTAGTGTGGCTTAGGAAATTTTCAGTTTTATTTCATCTTAATTTACATGTGAATAGTCACAGGTGGCTGGACAGCACAACTCTAGCCCACTCTACAACATATGCTTCAATAGCTGTTTGTACCCAGCTCATGCCACCCAATTTAGACTGTGAGCTCTTTGAGACGACAGGGTCCTGACCATTTCTTCTTATCCCAGAGTAGGCAGTCAACACATTTTTGTAATGGACGATGCTCGATTTGGTCCCCATGATCACATGAGTAACAGCCTGGTCTCAGTCACGAGGCTGATGTGTGAGGTGGAAAATTCCCGGGACCCCCAGGGGCCTCAGGGCACATGCCTATAAAATAGGGGAAGCTCAGCTTTCAGATGGGCATCACCACCTACCCAGCGGGTCTTACCTGTGTGGAGAGTCAGGATCGAAGCAGGTCTGGGTGACATCCGTGATGTCGGGGTCACAGCACTCGCCACCATCGTAGTTGAACCGTTCATAGTTACAGTCCATGTCACACACCCCGTTCTGCTGCTTCTTCAGGAAGGCAGGGTAGCGCAAGTGGCGGCAGTCCCCGCCATCGTGGCCTGTCAGTGTGTGGTTGCATTCGGGGTCGCAGTTATCGTCCCCGATCTTGCTGATGTCACAGTTGGCCAGGATGAGGCGGCGGCGCAGGGAGGAGTTGCTCACCTCCAGCACCTCCAGCTCCCAGGAGATGTTGTAGGGCTGGAAGGCCTCGGCCAACTGCTGGTGCTGGAGCTCGATCTGCTGGCGGCTCACCGTGGGGTTCTCCTGGCCGTCATCATGGAGGTTGACCACGCGGTAGCGCACCACCTTGGGCCGGCGGAAGCGCGGCAGCTGGTTGTAGCTGGCGATGACTTGCGCATTGTCGCACAAAGTCTGCCCGCACAGAGGGGGCTCCAAACTGGTGTCCAGCAGGAAGCTGTGGGCACCGCTGAACTCCACCTGTGGGCTGTGGCCATCCTTCATGGGGGACCAGGTGCGCTTCACATTGTCCCAGTTCTCCTGTAGGAGGAGCTGAGGTAGAGGCGAGTGGAGGCCATGGGTTTCCATGTCCAACAGGACTTCCCGCTGGGTCCTGGCCACCTTCCACAGACTGAAGCGCTCAATATAGCCCCGGTAGTTGTGATTCAGGGTGCTGCCCCCCAACATAAGTATTTTACACTTCTGGGTCAATGGGCTGAATATGCCACCCACCTGATCCCCAGAGGTTGCCACCTGGGCACCATTCACATAGAGCTTCATCAGCCGCCCGTCGTAGGTGGCAGCTAGGAATACCCACTGGCCAGGGAGGTAGCTTTGGTGGGCATTGATGGTGGTTACTTGCCGGGCCCGGTCTGTCTTCAAGGAGAAAAAGTAGCGTGGGTCTTTGTTGCCTTGGTCACTGACGGTGTGAATGCCCACGACCCATCCTCGGTCACGTGAGGTATAAGAGCACTTGTCATACAGCCCTATGTGGCCCCAAAAAAGAAAGATGAATAAATAAAGGATGGAAAGAAAGGAGGGTATGTTATTTCGTAGTGATAAAATTTATACCAGGATGTCCTAGATCAGTGGTCGGCAAACTCATTAGTCAACAGAGCCAAATATCAACAGTACGATTGAAATTTCTTTTGAGAGCCAAATTTTTTAAACTTAAACTTCTTCTAATGCCACTTCTTCAAAATAGACTCGCCCAGGCCGTGGTATTTTGTGGAAGAGCCACACTCAAGGAAACAAAGAGCCAACTGTGGCTTGAGAGCCGCAGTTTGCCGAACACGGTCCTAGACCAATCGTCTTCAAATTGGCAGTTACTACTGGAGCTGCTGGGACCACGCCCAGGCCAAGGCAAGGGCTAGAGAAACTGAGAGGACAGGGGAGTTGGGTTTGGGGGCTTCTCATCATAACTGTAACCCAATGTATTTTTATTGGTTTTGCATGTGGAACAAGAGAGAAACATTTTTGTTTGAAGAATGGGTAGTTGAGCTGAAGAAAACAATGACAACACCACCAATAATGATCATTCAAATCCGAAAACCTTTGATTTTGCAAAGCTGTTCTATGAGAAAGAGGCTTTCTTAATTAATAGAGTATTTTAAGTATGAAATTATATGGGAGGGAGGTCAGAGGAGAAACAGAGGGAGATAATAATGAATAGGTGTTCGTTTAGTAGGACAGCTCTTCCTATGGTTGCATAACTTGGAGTCATCAGACGTGAGCAGCCAGCCATCCAGTGCGCAGTGGTGGAGAATTGTTGGGAAAGCTGGCCTGCAGAGATGGGGACAAGAACTCCATTGTTTCTATCTCTAACAGGAGTCTGGCCAGACCTGACACTTATCCCAAAGAAAGGCAGCAATGCTCACTGGCTGAACGGAAAGGTTTTCAGAGATCACCACTTTCAACTCCTTCACATGACAGCTCAGAGTCTTGAGACCCAGAGAGTAGAAGGCATGTGTCAGGTTACACGGCGTCATGGACCAATTTCCTGAGACCCAATTCAGCTTGTTCTCCTCTAACACAAAAGTTAATATTTAAACAAATAAGACGAGCAGCCTTTTAACATAAGCAGGTGTTGGGGACCTCTACATAATAGTTAACAACAATAAGTACAACCTACAAAGCCTTAGTAGCAGGTCAAGCATTGTGCTAAGGTCTATGTGTGCATTAATTCCTTTAATATATATAATAGTCCCAAGGGGTACATAGAAGTTAAAGAAGATAGGTAAATTTAAGGCCAACTGGTTGGTAAATAGATCCTGAACCCATCAGACCCTGGGATTCATGGTCCTCAGCACCTGTCTCTCCCTCATCTCTCCCTGGGCATCTGAACCATGCCATCTGCATGGGGATGGCACAAGTTTCAGTCAGGTGTTTGGGAAAGTTTCAAGCTGGGACATCTCTATACTTACTCTAGGAACCCCAAGAAGTAACTTAACAGATTCTCTCTGGATCTAATCATCTTTCCACTCCCCAACCCCCACTCCCCAACCTTTCTGGAATATACCTGTGCCCACGGCACAGACAGCCTGCCAGGTGGGGAAGAGGGCTTTCTAAGTAAGAGTATATTTTAAATGTTGGATGATGCATGATGCCGGGTGGTAGGATACAAGAGGGGATACAAGAATTAATAGAAGATGCTCATTTAGGTCAGGGCCTACTTTTAGCTGGAAAATTGTTGCGGTCACTTTAACTCTGAGTGTGCATCTACCATTAGCACTCATCAAATGAGCTTCCAGAAAAAAAACAATAAAAGAGGGTCCACACAGTCTTTACTCCTTTGTGTGCACTGGGGCCCTAGAATTTGTGTAAAACTCTCCGTTCACTATTGACATGGATAACAGTTCTGGCGCCAGGCATTTAAGTTCATCTCTACTTCTCCTCCCACACTTTGCCTTACTGCCCTTCAGGAAATGGCCAGAATGTCCTCTCAGTCAACCTTTTCTCACAGGCTGAGCAACCTTGGTGAAGACTCAAGAATCTCTTCTGGGTCTCGGTACTCCACCTGGTAAAGAAAGGCCTTGAATGAAGATCCCCTCACATGCTTGGACTGTCTGCTTTCTGTGATTCTGTTTTCCAATGGCTAAAACAGAAACCACCTCTTCCAAGAAGCTCTCCCTGGTAGCCCTATAAGGAATGGCCATTATCTTCTCTGAACTCATTTTACTTTTAGGAAACTGGACACGTGCTTTCTGGTTTTCAAGTCATCTTACCACACCCTCTCCCACACAGTCTGGATGCTTTTTTTGAGAGGGATGGCTCTGTCTGGGTCATCTGTGTTCTGTCAATAGCTCACTCCACGCCTTGCCTACAGCGCGCACTTATTGTTTCATGAATGAGCACATGAATGATTAGTGGGATCAAAAGCACTGGTTTATGTCTCTATGGCTAGAGGACAGAGAGGTTCAGAAGACAGAGTGTGTTCTCAGTAGGGTAGGCAGAGTAGGGCCTCTGGACTCGGGGTCATTCTGATGATAGCAATTACTAGCTGTACATTTGGGCTGAATCCCCCAACCTCTGTGGATCTTACTTCCCTCATCTGTAACTCTCTTTAAGTATATGGTCATACTGAAAAGCGATAGCAGATACACCACACGTGGCACACGGTGGCTCTTCAAATGGCAGTGTTTTTTTTCGGATGCTGGAAGGTCTAGGAATGATGTCAAGGGCGAAAGTAGAAAACGACAAGAAGCAAAACACAGAAAGGTCAGAGAGAGACGGTACCCTGAGGGCATCTTGACCATGTATCAAGAGCAAGTATGACGAAGGTTCAAAAAAGCACCAGTCCTCTTGCAATCTCCTGGCAAGCCTACTCAGAAATCATAAATCCCAGTGGGGCTAACTGCTAGCAGGAGACTGCACCTCCACACTGCCCCTTCCCCCTGAGCCAAAGCTCTGACCCCAGATTTGGAATAAGTTAGCCCAATATGGGAAACAAGGAGAACAATGGTTCCTAGAGCCCCCACTCTTGAGTTCCCCACCTCACCTCTAAACTCACCATCTCCTCCTCCCCTGGCTAACACAAAGCCCCTACACTTGAACAGAAAATTCTTCTAATGAGGAAATGAACATCTGAAACGGGATCCTTTCTCCCCACCACCCGCTTTCTGTCTCTGCAGGTTTTTATTTTGCCAGGGGCTCTCAGTCCCTGGTTTTCCTGTTGCCTTTGGAAGGCAGCTAGCAGGGTTAGCAAGGTAAAATGTTTACACATCTGTAGGGTGCCCTCAGTTCAGAACCTTCCTGGCTTGGGACCATGGCTCAGGGCACCCCTGTTTGCAGTTGAGAGATGAAGGAAATAGTAAGCAAAGGCCAGACTGTGACACTGAGCACATGGAGCCAGGACTAAGAGGTGGCTGAGCCCCAGGAGGCAGAGGAAGGGCAGAGAGAGCATTTTCAATGGAACCAGGAGGAAACACATTAAGGGAAATGAGAACCTTGAGGCGGCAGCTTCAGAAGTTCAGAGGGAAATATTTACCTGGAGTGTGAGTGGTGAATGGAAATCACTGACTCCAATAGGGTTGGGATGGGGGATATAATGGTGATAGCAACTTATTCTGAATGAAAATAACTTCATCAACAGTAGTCACATTTCAGGGGCTGGAAGTGTGTGTGTGGGGGGGGTGCGTGACACTGTGAATCACCAGGGCCCTGGAACCAGATTTGGGCTCAGTTTGCTGGATGAACTTGCCTGGGAGAAGTCACCATCCCCACCCCATGCTGCTGGGCCTTATTTCCTTTCTCTGAAAAAGGAGGGGGTTCATAAGAGATGACATTCCCACCGCAATTTAAGAGCTCCTTTATTCTTTTAGAATGTTTCCTTGTAACCAGAAGTCCTCAAAACTGTGATGCTTTGAATCAGATGCCTCTCGTCACTCCCTATTAATTCTAGCATGCTCAGGTCCCCTCGCCTCTGTGTATCTCCACACAGGGCATGGAACAGTGTTCTCTGGATGACACAGGTGTACCCCTGACAACTTCTCCAGTGGGCTCTCCCCACGATTCTTCAGGAGGATAAAGATGGTGAAAGATGGGGAGAATTGGTCTGACGCTGGCACCACCTGTGTAGTACTGGAGGTTGATCCCAGAGGACACCTGCCCACCCAGCAAGATGGCGGCCTCAGGCGCCCGTGCGCACATCCACATCTGATTAGCACACACTGCTCCAGGCTGTCATCACGTAGAAGCAGACAGTGAAGTTGGGAGAGAGCCCATTCCCCAGCCCAGGAGGTATGTGGGGCCCACTGCCCAGGCAGAGAAGTGGAAGCCCATCCCAGGTACGGGGCTTGCCCTCAGCTCCCAGAGTAATCAGCAGTTCCTGCACCCTCGGTCAGCTGGCCTCTCTAATGTGTCCCTGTAGGTAGGCTTACTGTGCAAAGGGCTTCTTATTCCCACCTAGAAGCTTGATGGCCAATGCCTCGCTTTTTTCTCATCTACCCCCTAAGCCTTACCACAGAGGTGAAGATCTGAGTGAAGGGACAAGGCCAATGGCAGCAGGCTTGGAGGTGTCTCCCCAAAACTCAGCCTGGACAGGACTGGGAAACCTCTCTGGGCTTCGGGGTCACCATCTAAGGTCATACTTTAAAGACAGGGAAGCTCTGTCTGACCACTGTGTTCCACCCCAGGGACTGAGGAATTTTTCATACCACTTCTCAATCACTCACCCAATGTCTCTGTTTCAGCCATGTATGTCTACTTGGTTCATTATGAAATGCCCAGCACCTACAACAGAGCCTGGTGCCTTGTGGATGCTCCACAGAGTTTGTTATTGAAAGTAAAAAATAAAGGAATGGGAGGGAGGGATGCCCTTTATTGCTGGCTTCTTTAAAGAGCAGCGAATCCTTTATTTAGACCTTTCTAAGTACCATGTGCCTACATTAATTCTCTCACTTAATCTTCACAACAAAACTATCAGCATTGCTCCTTTTGTCAGAGAAAACTGAGGCTCAGGGAGGGGAAGAGGCTGGTCCAGGGCAATGCGGCTTGGATTAGAGGCCTACAGGATTCCTAGGCTCAGGTTCTTAATGGCGTCATTGCATGAAGCGCCAAGTGTGGGCTGTCTGAAGGCACGGCCCCTTCAAAAATATTTCTGTAAGTCCCACAGCGCCAATACAAGCAAGTGAACTGAATTGCAAGCCAGGAGGCTGCCATCCGTGTCATTCTTCGGCCTGGGCCTCCAAAACTGATTAAGACTCAAAGGTCCTTTATGACTAGATCTTATGCTATCCTTCTTGGCTCACCCCACTTCATGGGGACCCGAGGTTGTCCTGGACCAGTTGTCTCTCTGGAATAAGGAATGCCTCCTTGGGTTTGTCCCTCAGCATCTAGACTCCCAGCACTAGCCTCCTTTGCCTGTTGGTGTCTGACCCAGGATTCTCCCAACTTACAGGGTTTATACTGAAATGTTCTTCTCATAGTTGCTGTCAAACCCTTGGCTGCCTGTCCATTTGCTATGAGCTCAATTGTGTTCTCCCAAAATTCATAGTTGAAGTTCTAATCTCTATTTCCTCAAAATGTGCCCTTATTTAGAAAGCCTTTACAGAGGTAATCAAGTTAAAATAGGTGCATAGGGTGGACCCTATTTCAACCTGACTGGTGTCCTCAGAAGAAGAGAACACCAGGACACATATGCACACAGAAGGAAAGCCATGTGAAGACACCGGGAAAAGATGGCCACCTATGAGCCAAGGAGAGAGGCTTCAGAAGAAACCATGTCTCCCCCGCACCCCCCCCCCCAACACCTGACCTTGGATGCCTAGCTTCTAGAATAGTGAGAAAATACATTTCTGTAGTTTAAGCCACCCAGTCTGTATCACTCTGTTATGGTAATCCTACAAAAGGAAAGTACCATCACTGTATGAGTTTTTTCAGCTTTCCCACAAAAATTTATCTAAGATATATGTTATCTTCCAGTGCCTGGTGCCTGGATTCCTGCCTGGTTATGATACATTGCCTCAATCTACTCAACTCCTATTGATGCATTAGGAAGATACAAGAACTGCCATGTACAGTCACCATACACAAGAAGTGGTCCTCACAGGGGCCAGGTGCTTCTGTTTTTCAGCTCCAGTGTGCATTTCTGAAGCACCTGCTGTATGTTGAACAGGTGGATAGGTGCTCTGTGCCAAGGTGTCTCATATAACCCTCACAGTAACCTGGTGTAATGGATGCTATTTACAGGTGAGAAAGCTGACAGATAGGTGAGGTCACCTGCCGAAGGTCATACAGCACTAAGCAGTAAGAAAGACTGAAATTCAAGATTCCTGCTTTCAAGTTCAGTTCCCCCACAGACAAGTGGGACCTCAGCTATGCCTCCATCCAGCATTTTTTGCCCTCAAATATATCCCCAGGATGGGTTAAGACAGCACCAAGTTAGCTCGGATAACATTTGACTTTCTCCCATCACTGTCTAGAGAAGACAATTAGCAAAAGATGACAATGTGTAACAAGTTTATATTATTATTGGTTTTCTCTCATTGGGAGAGTAGAGATGGGAGGAAAGAAAACTCAACCGGATTATTTCTACCTGTGACAGTCACAGAAGCCTCTATGTAGCAGTCTCTCTAATAAGCACAGGTGTCTTAGTCCTTTTTGGTGCTCAGAGTGACCCACTGAAGTGGGATTTTCTGACATCCCTTTGACAGAGAAGGAAATGGAGATGTAGAAAAGCTAAGCGACCCCATCCCATCCCCAAGGGTCCCAGCTAGAGAGTGGCGGCACCAGACCGACACCAAGCCAGAGCTCCCCTCCAGATGCTTTTCTCCAATGGGAACAACTCCTAGCCCAAGGTCAAGGTTCTTTGCTCAGCTCCACCACTACTCAGCCATGAGAGTAGCTCCCTTCTCTGGGCTCCCTCATGTCCCCACCTATGAAACAGGAGGGGTACACCAGATGGCTACAGGGGTCTTATTCATCTCAGATTCCCTGTGACTCTGATATCCCAGGTTTGTCAGACATCCCAGCCTTGGTTCCCACTGTGGAGAGATGTAAGGTCACGGAGGAGGGGGAGGAAGGGAAGGAAGGCGGTTTCAGGCCTTCCAATTTAAGGGTGTACACTCTCTGTGGGACCTCTGCTGGGGAAAGACAAGCAGAGGTGAGAGGATGAGGGAATGAAAGGGGGGAATTCAGGTCAACAGTCTGGTTTCTCTCAGGAGGCTAAAAAATTTAAGAGCTAAAGGTTGAAGCTGGCCCCTCTTGTTGTGTTTTGTTTTGTTTTTCCTTCTGTGATTTAATGGCTGGTATCAAAGCTACAGAGCAATGCATGAGAGAGCAATCCCATGGAAAGCTTTTATCTATCCAGAGGACAGTGATTAAAACAGACAGATTTGGGTTAAGTGTACCCATGGCCCCTGCATTTGCTACAGTCGGAAGGGAGGACCATCAAGGGGACCCTGGAGGACTCGGCAGCTCCAAAAAGGCTGGGACATTGCTGAGACAGGCATCTCAGTACTGAGGGTCTGCTCCTCGGCATCCCCACCCTGGCTCAGAGGATTGATTGTGGGCTCAGTGGGAGGAGGAGGCTTACAAGAAATTACACCTGGCTGGAGGCTTATCCCAAACTGATCTGAGCTCTGGACATCGCTGTCTCCTGGTATAAGAAAGGCTACAGCATCAAAAGAGACCCTTTGGAGCAATCCATAAGATCAAGATTAACTCAGCTGTCTCCTATGTGTTGGCCATGCAAGTGAATGTGCGGGGCCAATTCCCCAGTGCAGGACTGTGTGGAGCAGTAGTGTGAGTGTCTGTTCTCTACCTGTTGGGAACCAGTATCTGAAACTCCCCCCAACTCCATGAGTCTGCTTACCTTTTTTACTAGCTATTTGACCTTGGATGAGTTCACTCAACTCCCTGAGCCTCAGTTTTCCCACAAGTACAGCAGGGATTAAAAAGTCTTATCCTGAAAACATGATAGATTGCTTTCAGAGATGAGGGAGAGACATGCTGCATATTTCCTGGTAAACTATTTAAGGCTTTCCAGATGTAAGGTGAGATTGACCAGAGTATGCCCAAGGGTTCCTAAAACCCATAAGCATTATTAATACACAGACCTATATGGTGTGTTTGGGACGGCAAAGTGTTCGAGAGGGCTCAAGGTTCACCTGTGGTTCCCTCTGGCTCTTAACACTCCAGCTTGCCTTTTCTGCTTCTACGCAAGCAGATTGTGTGGACACAAAAAGGTCAGGGTCTTATAAACCAACAAATGTGCATTCAAATGCTGCCTCTACCATTCACTAGCTAAGTGACTTGAAAGTCGGGGCACCTCTCCTCATATTAGTCTTCATCTCTCTCTAAAATTAAGATGATACTGCCAAAACCGGTTTGGCTCAGTGGATAGAGCGTCAGCCTGTGGACTGAAGGGTCCCGGGTTCAATTCCCAGTGAAGGGCATGTACCTTGGTTGCAGGTACATCCCCAGTAGGGGGGTGTGCAAGAGGCAGCTGATAGATGTTTCTCTCTTGTCGATGTTTCTAACTCTATCCCTCTCTCTTCCTCTCTGTAAAAAAAATAAATACAATATATTTAAAAAATAAAATAAAATGAAGATGATACTACCTTCCTCTCATGGTTGTAGAGCAGTGGTTCTCAACCTTCCTAATGCTGTGACCATTTAATACCGTTCCTCATGTTATGGTGACCCTCAACCATAAAATTATTTTCATTGCTACTTCATAACTGTAATTTTGCTGCTGTTATGAATCGTAATGTAAATATTTGTGTTTTCCGATGGTCTTAGGCGACCCTGCTAGCGGCTCTCAGAGAACTGCTACTATAGAGCCTCAGACCATCGGAAAACACAGATATATTCCTTGGAATCCCAGGGCTGTCCCTTGTTAACTACAGAGCCCTGGGCAAAATCCCTCCTTCCACTCCCACCCTCCACCCCGTTTCCTCATCTGGAAATTGATCACAACAGTATGTAATGATGCATAGTGCCATTTTCAGGATTTAGTGAGAGAACGAAAACACCCATGCTCAGAGCAGGGGACAAATGTCAGCTACACTTTTTATTAATATTCATCATAAATGTCTCTTCCTTTTTCTCGGAATTATAACCAATTGTTTTGTTCCCTCTTTTGTGTTATTAAACTTTATCCTTTCGACGTTGTCCTCTGAAATAGAGACATATTCCCTCTCACTTTTTCACGTTGTCAATGAAACTGGTGCATATCAACTTTAGAAAAGGAAGTGGGAGGAGAGGAAGAAAAAGACAAAGATGAAAGGGGAGAGGCAGGATTCATGTCTTGTTGTTGTCATTCCCTCTTACATGTTGCCCTAGCACAAAGCTGACTCCCTGCACTGCGTGGGGTTGACATTGGCACTGCCCTGGAGAAGACAGCCTATGTTGTTCATTCGGATGATTTCAGGACCTATGAGCTCTCCCTGATCACTCATCAAACCTCAGAGAAAAAGATACCGCTTCCCAGCAATTCCTGAGGACCAGTGCATCCTGCTGTCACTTTTCACAGCAGCCTCAAGCCCTTCTCTTTTATGCAATCAGGCATAGTCAGGGCTGGAGGTTGCCTTTGAGGTTATCTAATCATCTCCTTTAACCCCAACCTCCTGCTGGGACCACCTGTGCCACATCTCCACAAGTGTCTGTTCATATTTCCAGAATCAGAGAACACCTAAAGTCTGAAGAAGGCCTTTGTACCTTCAGGCATTTCTCACTAGAGTGAAACCCACATCACCTCCTTCTCTTTTCCACTCAGTGGCCCAGGATCGGTCCTTCAGGAATCCATGGAATTATTCTGTGCCCTTGACCTCAGGACAGCCCTGGAAATGTCTGAGGCTTTTGATGACCCCTACCTCTTCTATTCCCCAAATTAAAAACCCTAAGTCCTGCCTGATGTATCCATTTATTTATTCACAGATTCATTCAACACATGTTCATGGGGCATCTATGTCCTAGCTGGATGTCCCAGGTCCTAGCTGGATGTCCCAGGTATAGACTAGACACAGGCTACGCCTTCTGGCGGGAGACCTGCTATTCCCTAATTCTAGGGCCAGTCCTGTTGATACAATGTACATATAATGGGAGCTGATACTTTTGGGATGGCCTATTATTATCGTACCGACTCCTTACAGTATCCCTAGGATCACTCCTCTGATTTGTTCTAACACCATTCAGAGCCACATGAACCTACTGAGAAAGAAAACTGTGGTGCATCTACACAATGGAATACTACGCTGCTATAAAAAGGAAGAAATTCCTACCATTTGCAACAGCTTGAATGGAGCTGGAGAGCATTATGCTAAGCGAAATATGTCAGTCAGAGAAAGATAAATATCATATGATCTCACTCATTTGTGGAATATAATGAACAACATAAACTGATGAACAAAAACAGATCCAGAGATAGAGAAGCACAGATCAGACCATCAGACCACAGAGGGAAGGCAGGGGAGGGTGGGGGGAAGGGTAGAGATCAACCAAAGGACTTGTATATATAAGCATAACCAATGGACACTGCCACTAAGGGGGAGTCAGAGCACAATCAGGAGGTGGGAGTAGGAGGGGAGGGACACAAATGTAATACCATAATCAAAAAGAAAAAAAGAAACAGAGCAGCCATCTATGGCATGCCATGTATAAGACCAAAGAACTTACTGTGCGTCATCTCTGAATTATTACAACTACTTTAATATGAGTGCTTTTGGTCCCATTTTATAGATGAGAAAACTGAGATTCAGAGTGTTACCCTGACTTGGCAAAGGCCATTTGATTTGTTATAATATTAACTAGGATGAGAACCCAGCTCTCTGACATCAAAGCCAAGTGCTTAGGTTTTCTATGAATAAATATAAGCAAAACTTGTTTAATTAGTTGCATATTTACTTCTTTATATGGCCACTTTTTGTGTCAAGTACTAAGTGACAAGGAGTCAGGAAAGCACAACTTGTTTGAATGCTGGCATGATTGATCCCTATGATCTGAAGCAAGTGGCACCTCTCTCTGATCCCCTTTTCCTTTCTGTGAAAATGAAATAACCTCTAGGGACTTTTTTGAAAAGGTAGGAAAAAGATTTCTGAACTTTGCCTTGATTCATCACTGGTATACTATTGGTTTTAGGAAAATTCCTCTACATCCTGACTTTCATGGGCCTTAGCCACTTTTTCCTTCCCCCATAAATATAATTATATTTTATGACTGCCCTGCTATAAAGATTTATATAATCAGGAAGCTAGATTCATTATTACTTACATAGTATTATTATATTAACTTTTTCTTCTGATTTTAAAAGAGATCAAGCCATTTTATGGGCCCCTAAAAGTACTGTGGACTTTTGGCTCTGGGCCAACTTTGCCTAATGGATGTGTCAACTTTGGGTCCGTCTTTGGACCTCAGACCCTCATCTACACAACAGCATCTGGAGGGAACACAGAGCGCTTGTAGTGGACAAAGGTGCTCAGAGGGGAGGGGAAGATTCCCACGTGGGCAAGCCAAATGATGTCAATTTCATAACTGATGCAGGACCATAGCAAGTTATGTAAAAGCACATCCTAGACAGTGTGGGCTGAGCTCTGGAAACAAAAGCTCCTCTCGGGTGAGCCTGCCATCACCATATCATAGCCCACACAGCCAGGGTGAGCCTTTCAGGGAGAGAGATGAGAAAGGGTGATAAAGAAGAGACACGGCCAGGCAGGCAGATCCTGGCCTCACAGGGCTGGTGGCTTGAGCAACCACCCTCCAGTGCAGGGAGAGAAAGGATGGCTGATGGCGCCAAGCATTCACTGCACTGTGCTAAACCCTTTGCATTGGATTAGCTCAGGCAACCTTCACCAATAATCCAAGCAGTAAGTATTACTATTATCTCTATTTTACAGAGGAAACTGAAGTTCAGATAAGCTCTAGTAGTGGGCCCAAGCCTGAGGAACTCTTGGCAAGTGACAGAGGTGGATTCTGTCAATCAAACTCGAGAATTCGTGTCCTTAACTTCCCACATTAGGCTGCCCAGCCAGAGAATCAGACCACGTGAGGCCGAGTGATAGATTGTAATTATTAATAAACAAAGCATGATAGAGTAAGTTCTAGCATAGGTACAAACAGACAGAGCTACTTGATTGGAACAGGGAGGTTCTGGGAAGTTTTCCTGAATGAGCAACTCAGTAATCAAGCCTTACAAGAGAAACAGGAATTTGGTGGTGGTGGACGGAAGTGGAGGGATGGACAAAGACCTAGCAGAAGGTGAAGCATATGCCAAGGCCAAGAGTTGTGATGTGATCTCTGCTTTCCATGGAACTGAGGGGACACAGAGCAATAGAGGGAAATGAAATAATAGCAAGGGCTGTCTGAGGCTAGGTTGCAAAGGGCTGTGAACAGCAAGCTAAGTATCTGAAGTCTATTCCATAGTCAATAGGGACTCAATGGTGGTTTTTCAGGAGGAGATTCCATGGTGGAGATCACTGTCAAGGGATTCCATCACCTTCTAATCCAGTGGTTCTCAACCTTTCTAATGCCTCGACCCTTTAATACAGTTCCTCGTGTTGTGGTGACCCCCAACCATAAAATTATTTTTGTTGCTACTTCATTCTGTAATTTTGCTGTTATGAATCATAATGTAAATATCTGTGTTTTCTGATGGTCTTAGGTGACGCTGCTAGCAGGGTCATGATCCACAGGTTGAGAATCGCTGCTGTAGAGCCCAAGACCATGGGAAAACACAGATATTTATGATTCATAACAGTAGCAAAATTACAGTTATGAAGTAGCAACAAAATAATTTTATGGTTGGGGGTCACCACAACATGAGGGACTGTATTAAAGGGTCGCGGCATTAGAAAAGTTGAGAACCACTGTTCTAATCTATAGGGTCACACAGCTGAAAGAACTAGGACTCATGTCTTAGGACTCCCTGTCCAGTGCTCAGTGGCCATCTGCAGTCATTAAGACATAACTAAAAGTGTGGAATGTAAGCAAAATTTTGAAAAGAGAGGGCTGACAGGCTACTCAGATATTTTCTATTGTTTTGCTATCTGCTAGAAAATTGTGAATTGTGACTCAAATCAAAAGAGCTCTTTAAAGGCTTCAGATGAAAAATGGTATTTAGATGCTTACTAGGACTTCAGGATTTTAATATTATTCCACAGATGGAGGATGACCTAGCTCGCCCAGCTCTCTAGTTGACCTTGATCAAATATCACCTACCTTCTGGGGCTTGGTTTCCCTCTACTTAACTGGGAGAGGGTGGAGAGTGGAACTCTTACGTTCCTTACCAGCTTGGACAGTCTATCACATAAACTCTTGAGTTGCAGGGATTGGACCTTCTTTAACCTCATACTCTGAGTGCCCAGCTTGGGACCTGATATAAGGTAGACCCCAATAAACAACTGCTGAATACATTAAATGAGTTGAACTGTTGACTCAGGATTCCTATGGAAGCATTAGGGGATTTTAAATGTAAAGTTGATAATCAGGGACCATTAAAAAAAAAGTCATAAGAGCAAGCAGATCAGTAACCTAGACAGACTAGTGTTTCTTCTCTGGCTATAAAAGATGTTGAGGAACTGGGAGATTGGAAGGGGGAAATCAATTGTGAAAAAGCACGGAGGTGGGAGTATATGTTTCAGGAACACCAGATAATTCTACTTAACCAGAAGAATCCATGTAAGTCAATGGTGCTCAACCAGGGCACAGTTGGTGATGTTTCTGCAGAACACTTTTGATCAACACCATGGAAGAGGGGCTGCTACTGCATTTAGTGGGTGGAGGCCAGGGGTGCAGGCAGCTAAACATCCTCTAGTGCACAGGGCAAACTCCCAGGACAAAAATTACCTGCTCCCAAACATCAACAGTGCTGACACTGAGGAACCTGATGTAAGAAATCAGGAAAGCTATGGTAGGAAACAATGTATAAGGAGGAAGTTGTATGTGAGGGTAAGGCATTCTGAGCTGATCTGGAGAGTTTTATGGAGCAATGGTTACAATGTGGTCTCTGGGACTGATTTTACCTCTTACTTGCTGTGTAACCTTGGGCAAATCATTGAACTTTCCTGGACCCTGATTCTGTCATCTGGAAAACTGGGGCTATAACAGAACCTATTTCAGCAGGTCACTGTGAGGATTAAAAAATCAATGCATGCAATGTACTCAGAACAGTGCCTGGCACATATTACATGCCAAATGTGTTGACTATTATCATTATCATGTGTAGGTAATAGGGAGCTATAGTAGACTCAAGTTCAAGATGGTGGTGAAAGAATTTCTCCAGTTGCTGATAATCCTAGAAAAATAATCTAGAGCTGCATGGTCACCACCATGTGACTATTACATGCACCTAATTAATAATCCTTCTTCAATCAGCTTCTGCTTCAAATGACACTACTGGCTGGGTGTGTTTGGGTCTGTCTTGCTGTTTGTAAGCAAGTCCCTGCCTGGGCTCTGTTTTCTAGAGATCCATGAGGCCCAGGCCAGCATCCGACTGCCTCGGGCAGCCAGGATCCTCAATGTTTTAATAAGTGGAGGGAGCCAGAGGAAGCCAGACATGAAGACAGATGGAAAGACGGAAAGGCATGAAAGCTGTTGCCAGCTATACACACAGTTCATAAAGACTCCAAGGATGGAGCTGGGGGCATGTTTGAGAGGTCTGTTTGAGCTCCTGGTACTGTTCACTTGAAGCGTTTGTTTGTAAACAGATATTTCTGCTGACACTGGGCTTTGTAAGGGCCGACAGATTGGGGCTGGGGGTGGGAGGGTGTTGGAGAAAAAAGCAGGTTGTGTCTGCGAGTCTTAGACCATGTGTTTGTTGTTGAGAATACAAAGACTTCACTGTATTAAATGAAAATGCTTGTTTTACAAGGCGAGTGGGAATATGATAGGTACATGTCGAAAATGCTTCGGAAACTGAAACAACCTCATGCCATGAGGGCTTCCTGCTACATCATGCATCCAAGAACACACATGGATCATGAAGGCTTAGAATCGCTCTATAAGGGTTTGGGGGTTGTGGGCAGAGAGTCCCATGAGCCAAGTGACTGTGAGCTCCCTTCTCTGCTCTCTTCATAAAGTCTGCCCTTTCTCTGAGAACCCTGCCTCTATTTCACTTTCTCTATTGGCCTCCCACCACCTGCTGACCCAGGGGTAGAAGCTGCTATTGAACAAAATATGAGTGTGTTAAAGGAGTCTCCAGTGGTCTAGACTCAGACTCAGAGCATACTGTAAAAACTTGTAATCATATAACTGTGCAGACCACTTTCGTTTTTTCAAAGCAGTGTTCAACTTCTGAAGTGGGATTCCACACTAGCGCTCTAGCAGAAGCAAATGGTTCAGGGGAGGTTTCTCAGGGGGTTATTTCAAGGACACACAGCAGCATAAGAACAAGCATTAAAGTCTTCAAACTCTTGCTCCCAGCCCTAGCAGAGAGCCCAGTAAAGGGAAGAATAAGTGGATGGACAGGTAGATGGATGACAGCATGGAGTGATGGAAGGGTGGAGAGATAAAAGAAAGGATGGATGGATGGATGGATGGATGGATGGGTAGATAGATGAATCAGAGTGATGGAGAAAGGGGGGAGGTAGGTAAGGTAGAAGAAGGGTAGAAGGGAGGGAGAAAGACAGGGTAGGTGGGTGGATGGGTGGATAAGTGGATGGATGGAAATGGGATGGATATTTGGACTCAGAGATTCGTGGGTAAAGTTCATAGTAAATAATTATGGTCAGGACTACCTCAAGCCACATTTGAAGTGAATTTTCCTATTTTAAAACTCAGAAAAACTCAGAGACCAGAGTTTGAATAAACAAAGTTGTAGGTTATATTTCTAAGGAATAAACTAACTTGTCCTTAGAGGGGGAAAATGTCCCAAATTCTATTTACTCCAACAAGGGTACAGATGAAGGAAAGTGCAATTCCTCAGGCTGATCTGACAATTCAGCATCAACATTCTCATTTTCACGGATCTGCTTGAGTGTTCAGATTTTAAAGCTGGGAGCAGGCGTCAGGAAATGACCTCTTGTGTCCCCTGCTTTTCAGCATTTAAGTAATCATTTGGGGACCACAGACCCCTTTAAGAAACTGATGAAAACTTTGGACCCTCTCCCCAGAAAAATGTGCAAAGCCTCAAAATTTTACAATAAATGTATTGGGGTTCATAAATCTCTTCAAGTCCTCCTGGACCAAGGAAACCCTCCTCTCCTCCACCGATCTTAAGTATTAGTGCTAGTCAGGTTATTTCAGTTGGTAATGGCTTTGGCAAGAAAATATATGGTGATGATATTAAACAAAATACCAAGTCATATTAAAAATAATATCAGCAATCGATTCATACCATGATAATGGTATGATTGAGACTTTGCTCTTGTCCTCACATATTATATTCTCCCCTTAGAGGTCAGAGTGATCTTTGGAAAACCTACACCAGATATAATTAGTAACTTCCTTGTTTGACACTTTCTAATAACTTCCTAGGTTATCTACAATAGATTAAAATGCAGATTCCACAACCTGAGATGCTTTTATCTCCAGACATAAATCTCCAGATACCCACTCCTCCACATCCTGAGCTTATCCTATGCCATGGTTTATAACCCTTCTCTCTTCTCCAAATCATTATACTCCCACCTTCCATCTTCATTTACTGTATTTCTCTTCCCACAAGAACACAGAATTCATGAGGGAGGAACCTGCTCTGTCTGCTCACTGCCACATCTCTAAAGGTGCTGGGCACATGACATACTACCTATTATATTTGTGGTTAGATGGAGACATGTTCAGGTTTTTGCCTTGGTATTGTCACTGTCATCTCCCCTCCCACCTTTGGATTTCAGATTTTCCACTTATAAAAAGATAGTATGGGTCCAACTACAGGATCCAGTGCTCTGAAATCTTTATGGCCAAATTTAAGATGTCTAAGCCCAAATCCCAGGACAAAATGGTTAGAAGAAATAGACAAATGGACTCCAGTCCTTTTCTGCCACTAATTTGGAAATGGAATGTGGAAAAATATCCTTGCCTCTTCTGGACATGGGTTTCTCTGAACTGAGGAGACTAGATGAGAAGCACTATCAATTTACATCATTTCTTCATCTAGAAATCCACCCATATACATTGGTTGAACCCTTGCAATATACCAGCCCCTGGGAGGTGCCCTGAGCACAGCAGACATGATTCGTGCCAGTGTGCTGTGCTCATTTCCTCTGGGAGGTCTACATGGCCCAGGTGAGGGCTGTAGGGGGAGCATTGTTGCATCCCACACTGTCACACCTGGCTCTGCAGTAGCTCTCCAGGGACGGGATTGGAGAAGTTGAGAGAAAACCATGGAGAGAAGAACTTAGAAGCAACAGAATGATGCACTGGCTCAGCAAAGAGAAAGGGAGGTGCAGAGAGATGTGGAGAAGTGGTAAGAGTACACACAGGTAATGGTTAGCTCAGAGAGACCAGGACTATATCTAAACGGTAATGCCATTCATAACATGTTTGCTGACACTGCTTGACCTTTCTTAGGGGCCATAATATCTTTTTTCAAAGCATCTATCCTTCACAGCACCCACTTTTGGTCACCTGCTGTCTCCCTTATTTGGAGCATCTCCAATCCATTTAACAAAGTTTACTGAGCACCAACCCACAGGGCTAACCATGTGCAAATGGTAGGAATAAAGCAGAGACAAAGACAGAAGTGATCCTTGCATCTGAGGAGCTTGGACAACAGTGGGGGGAGATAGACAAGCTCAAAGGCAATCACAACAGAGTGATAAATGCAATAAGGGGAGAAAAAAAGGGCTGTTAAGACTGGATTTGAATGGTGATGATTAACTGTCCAATCATTTCCTAGTGTCAAACTCCTAAGAGCTACTCGTGGCCAATGTCCTCCGCTGAGACATGAATCAAAAAGTGCTCATTGTTCTCATTTGACCTATGGCTCTTCAATTTAAGTGATGTGCATGAGGTTTCCATAGGAAAGGAAAGGCATGCACTCTACATACATACCCGTGCAAAATAAATCCCCAAACCCCTCCAGGTGGGAGCAACCTCTTACGCCTCTGAAATCTCAGAACACTTTCTAGGCTCCTTAATAAAAACACAACATATTCAAAAACACAGAGTATCTGACTCTGTGCTTGCCCAGGACATGATTAATTGCTTAGAGTAGTTACCGTGCTTCCGCCACTAGGACTGGGAGCTCCTTAGGGATGGGCATGTACCCTGTCCTTTTTAATCCACATATCGCAGCTCAATGCATAATATACAAAGATTTCACGATAACTAAATAAATGAATGAGCAAATGGATGGGAAAATGGATGGATGGACAAATAGAAAGGAGAGAAGGAGGGAGGGAGAGAAGGAAGAAGGGAGGAAGGGAGGGAGATTTACCTCACTAATTTGTTTTTTACCTCTCCTAATATGTTGCCGTTATGAACCTCGCAGAATACTGAGGGCAGAGGTTGGGCACGTAACAAATGATTAAGAAAAGCAACTGTATGATGGATTCTAATAAGCTCAGCAACGTGAACCCCCAGTGCCACTGTCATCCCACATGGAAGAAAAAACGAAAGGATCCAGTGGAAAGAACACTGATTTGAGAGACAAGAAACCTGAATTCTAGTTTCAATTTTGCTGCCAATTTGTTGCTTAAGTTTACTCAATATAGTTTAACAAGTTAACTTGCCCAGACCTCAGTTTCTCTATTTGTAAACTGAGAATATTAAATAAAGCATACTCCATCATTCCAGCTTCAGAATTTGGGGAAGGAATAAACAAAATTCTGTTTTTGCTTCTTTTTAGCAGACCATAAGTAATCAGCCTAGCAGAACTCAGCACTAGTTCTGCGGAGGCTTGATCAGCTCCAGGGAGAGCACATGGTATGTCAGCCTTGTTACCAGTCCTTCCTCCATTCAGAACCCTAGTTCATGCGGCACAATCACTACACGCATCTCAGATTTGGCCCAGAATGTACCCAGGACCTCCAAGAGGGTGACAAACTGTCTCCATTGGGAATATTCTGAAAAATGCACCCCAGAATTTCTCAAAAGAAAAATCTAGAAACATTTTTGCAGAGAGCATCTTTGAAATATGTGTATATCTCCCAGTAGACTACTTAAAGATGGGAAATGCTCTCATGGATATAAATGGTCTATTTGCTCAAAAGTCACCTGCAAATTAATTTTGCATATCAGAAATTTCTTAGCCAATCTCTTTTAACATTCATTAAGATTTTTCCTCCATCTTTCCCTCCCTTCTATCCTCTCCCCCTTGATCCCTTCCCTTTTCAGTCTACAATCTCTGAGTGCATTAGTGATTGGACATACCATTCATTCATTCATTCATAATTCATCCTCTCATTAGGATCATTTACAGGACAACTACAGCATCCCAAGTGATGCACTAGGCCCTGTGGATAGAGAAAAGTTACAATGTCCTATATTTGAACCCCAGTTCCGCAAACCTTTAGCTGTGGGGCCTTTAGTGAGTCCTGTAAGTTTCTAAGTCGTATTCAAAGGATTCAAAGTGTAGCACTCAGCACAGTGCCAGAACATAGTAAGTGCTCATTATAAGCTAGCTGCTTTTATTACTGTTATTACGGCTGAGAATGTGTACTCTCCCCCTCAAGGGTATATAAACAGTAGATAGAGGATTCCAGATCCTGAGGTCATCCCAAGGTCTCACAAGATCAAGGGAAGCGGAGGGAAGACCCCCTCTCCCATCAAGAAGAAGGGAAATGGATAAAAACCCAGGCAACAGATATGACTGCCAGGACACTGGAGGCCCAGTAAGAAGCTGATAGGGGCAGAGAGAGAAATCTGAGAGGGAAGCTTCAAATTATGTGTGGCAGTGCACACACAGAACCAATGTTTGCAAAGAGGCGAGGGGCTGGGAAGGGTAGACCCAAGGCTAAAATGTGGCTTGGATTAGAAAGGCCGAAATATGAGTTGAGGAGGCATTTAAATACACTGCTCCCTCCTGGCTCTGTTTTGGAAGACCAGATTTCATTTCTCTTCTGACTTCTTTGCTCAAGGGGAAATGGAATTAACCACTGTGTAATGTTTTTGAGTGTGACGCACGGAGTAGGTCATGTGCTTTGGTTACGTAATGCACAATGCCTGAGGTTCCTGAGCTCTTTCTTCCAGAATCATTAGATATTTAGCTGGCTATTTTTTGCAGTCATGCATTCATTGAGCAACAATATATATGTAACTCCTTTAAAAGCCAGGCACTGTGCTAGGCAGTGAAGAAGTGGAGATGACCTCAAATATGCACATAATTAAATGTGACAGAAAGAATTCCAGGTCTTTTGATATCTGTGCATAGAGGATACAATGGAGGCAGATGGATGAGGGAGGTAGGGAACCAATTCTACTTAGAGAAGAATCAGAGAGGGCTTCCTAGAAGAGGGGACCTTGAGCAGAATCCTGCAGAGGCTTAGGTGTTCTGAAAAAAAAAAAAATGGTGCATGAGGATATAGGAGACACACCAAATGAAGAAAATGATGTTGAATAAAAGCCTAAGTTATCTGGGATACTGCAAATAATTCCGTGCTACTAAAAGACCTCTAGCTAGAGTCAAATTTGCATTTTAGAAATATCTTGCTATCAGATATTGAAGGATAGGTTGAAAGGGTGCAGGGGTCAAAGCTCATAGAAATAGGCACCATATTACTAGGGAAAGAGTCAAAGCTAGAGATGAAGAGGGCCTAAGCTAGAAAGAGGAAAGGCAGCTATAAAACTGTCAAGGAGGCAGGACAGACAGGAACTGATGACTGATTGAATGTGGTGGATGGTAGATCCACAGTTGGTGGCACTAGATGGGGACACAAGGAATTTGGAGGAAAAATGATTGAGCTACAAGTGCATGCTGACATTTCTGGCGGATAGCTGATTCAATCGGTCTGGTGTCCAAAAAATCTGGGTATAAATGATGCACATCAGCAGATAGATGATAATTACTTCATGGATCTGGGTGCAAAGTGAGGAGACAAACAGACCTAGCTCTAGCCTCACACTCAGAAAACAGAGGAACTTACCCAGCCTGATCACTGCTCTGGGGTAGTCACCAACCCTCAGCTCCTCATCTATGAAATGAATGGCTTACAGTTACACGGTATTTCTCACTCTTACACACCTTGAGTCTTTGCACTTACATGAAAACAAGTATGTACTATGTTTTCTGTCTGTATATTTTGCATCTCTTAAAGCAAGGCCTACCTATTCCTTATTGGCTTGTTAATGTAGCTTTCTCTATTTTCTCATTAGCTTTTGTAGCTGAAAGATGTCCAATATCATACAAGCACATTTGCTCCTATTCAGTCCTGCCACATTTCATGTTTAAAGAGCAACATGAATTAGGAATTAAGGGAAAATGGACATGGGACAGATATAGGAATGGCTTCTTGACAACAAAGGTGATGGTACAGGTTAAAGCACAAACTTCCAGAGGGCAAAAGAGGCAGGACTTAGTCACATGCTTCCCCCAGTGCACATACTTAAATTCCAATCTGCACCCTCCCATCTACTGGACTTTCTGTCTCTTAGAATGAACTTGAACCTGAGACCTCCTCAAGTTCTCTAAAATTTAAACAGGGTCATGTCTCCTACACTTCTAGGACCCTGGGTTTGTGGTAAATAATACTGAAAAACAAGTTTTCTTTCTGTTGTTTGAAGAAAAATTTTAATGGCCAAAGTCAGTGCAGTAGGTATGAGGGGTAGAAAGGAAAAGAGAAAAGGAAGGGTCGGAGGGAACAAGAGGTCCTTCATGGATGACAGTACTAGGGATTCCCAGAAGGAAAATAGGCTAACAGATGGCTAGAGACTCCAGAGTCTTACTATTTTAATTCATAATCAGATTAAAATGATAAGCAAGACTAAAAGGCCAGTGCCCTACTCTGATGTCAAAAACTTCTTTGGAATGGCCTTTGTATAGTAAGAAATTGTGAAATTTGAGTACTCTGACCATTAGCCAAGTAAGTGATCACAGAGAAAGTTACTCAATGAGAGTTTTGCATATTATGGTAGCTATTATTAGCAATACTATTGGTGAGATGGCTTCCAGCCATTGAGAAGTACCAATATTCCCTAAATAATGTCTTTAGTCAGTCTTGGACTGAAATTCTACCTATTGGTACTTTGCTTCTTGAGTCAAAGTTTTTGGGGGTTTTTGTGGGTTTTCTTTGCGATATTAAAGTACAATACATATGCCTCTGGAAGAGTAACACTCTAAGTTGTTCCAGTCACTGATACCTTAGCAAGAAGGAATGCCATGTCCTTTTCTGAGAATGAGTGATGTTGGGGGAGAGGAAGCAGAACGTGTGCGGGCACTTGGCCCCTGAGGGAGACAGGCACAGGCACCACCTAGTGGAGGGAAATGCACCAAGAAAGGGAAGAAACTTGGAACTAATGCCAACTTCGCAATTTTGTTTTTGGACAACCCTGATTAGAATTATCAAATCCTAGGAGATGTCTACTAAAGGTTCTCTAGGACAAAGATAAGATCCTCCGGACACACATGGTTCAGATGATGAAAACTGGCCCAAGACATACAGAGGACTGCCCAAAGTCACACATCAAGCGAAGCACTGATGGTCTGGAACGGACCTCCCAGCTCCCAGCGCTCTGCTCTTCCTTCTCCAGTGCACATGGCCTTCTCTGGATGGCCATTAGTCTGCTCTTAGGGCTCACCATCAATGCCACTGCTCAGCACAGCCTCCGGCAGCCCCCGTTTAAATCACTCCCACAAGCCCCACACCATGTTCCCTAAAATCCCTCCTCTGCTTTATTTTCCTTCTTAAGCATTCACCTGAGATTATGTGATATGTTTATCATTCATTTATGATAAACCTTTTCCCTCCCCTCCCACCCTAACCCACCCACCCATCCCTTCATATGAACTTCCAAAGGCAAGGGCATTCTCCTCTGAGGTTCATGGCTCTGTACTCAAGGCCTAAAACTGCACCTGGCATGTAGCAGTCACTCAATAAATACTTGTCAAATGCCTGGGAAGGGGTGGTTACATTTTACTCTGTCTCTTGTTTTTTATCTCTTATTTCTTACCTTCTCTACAATGAGTACACACTGCTTTCCTATTTTGAAACAATCAAGTGTTTCTTCTGTTTGTCCTTCCTTTCACTTTTTGTTTTATGCTAAGAGGATCCCAATGAATCTTTGAAGAGTAGCCAGGGAAAGGCAGTGCCTGGCTCTAAAGGGGAGAAGCATGTCTATCTCTAAGAGTTGTTGAGAGAATTTAAAATAACGTGTGGCAAGGGCTGGACACACATGATACCAACGTGAGTTAACGTTTACTGGGTGCTTACCCATGGTCAAGATTCCATTACTAAGCATTTTTCCACATGGAGGCCCAGTGAATCTTCAAAACAAGCCTATGAAGTGGGGGCCGGTACCGTCCGCATTTTGTGCATGGGAAAAGGGGAGCTTGAGGAGATTAAGTAACTTGCCCAAGGTCATGCACTAGCAGGTGGGAGAGTCAGGAAATCAAACACAGGCTGTCTGACTATGATCAATCAGCACAAAATACTTCCTCAGTGAACACAGGCTCCTTTCCCGTTTCCGGTGGTGTCAGCTCCTGCTGACATTAGTCAACTGAAGGTCATTCCCCCAGGGCTCTAGGTGGCCCTAGGAGACTCCTAAGACTGCTGGAGATGGAGAGAAATAATGAGCCAGCCATTTGCAGTGGGAGGTTTGTGGGAACATGAATGTGTGTGTATGTGTGTGTGTGCCATCACAATATGTTCTGTATGGACACATGACTAGCAGATCCTAGGAGATTCTTATGCGCAGAACCAAGGATGCTACACTTTTCACAATGTGTGGGCAATTCCATACTGCAATGACTCTCCTCCCTCAAAAGCCTTTTACTGCCCAGCAAAGCTCCGCTTGGCCCTTCCACATGTCCTTCCTAAGGCTCCCCTCCCGTCTTTCTTCTCTTCCCCCCGGGCTTTCCCAGGATGGTCCATCACTTAAAACTCTGCAGCCCAGGTTGGGTTCTTTCAGTTATTCTCTGTGTGACCTTGGAAGAGTCCTCCATCCTCTTAAAGTGCCACTTCTGTATTTGAAAAAACAGCAGCTCACCCCACGCACAGGGATCTAAGACTTCAACTCCTCCCGTGGCTCTGAAACTCTTTTCATTTTTAAAACTTTTAATGATGGAACTCACACACAGAAAGACGGGCAAAAGTGTTGAAGCCCGACATCTCTGTGAGCTGGGTTCAAAGATGTCATCAGGTTACCAATCTTCTTTCATCTATACCCTCCCTCATCCCAATACCCTATTTATTTTTTTCTGGAAAATTTTAAATAAACATACAAATGTAGCATTATTTTATCCATAAATACTTTAACAGGCATTTCTAACAGATTAGGATCTTTAACAATATGTAGTATTATCATTATCACCCCTAACAAAAGTCACAATCGTTCCTAATGTCAGTCCATATCCACTCAAATTCTGCAACTAAGCAACCTGCACATTCCTTTAAATGGAATCTTCTAAATTCCCACAATTTAAGCAGAATAATGTGGCAAGGTGGGAGAGTCAGACCTTCACAGGGGGTCCATAAAATTGTGGGCACAATTTGAAAATCTCTATTATATCCCTATTTCTCATTGTGTATCCTGAGAACACTGAGGCCCAGAGAGGGGCAGTTGTCAAGATCACACAGTAAATAAATGGCAGGATTTGGCAGACCTGTGAAACCCAACATCAAAGGACTCCAATGAAGTCACAGGTAACCAAAGATTTGCTAACACTGTTTATCATTTGCAGTGTGGATAATGAAATAAAGACACCTCTGCAGGAATGACCTTGAGTGTGCAAATCCTTCACCTCTCCCACCTTCTGGCTCCTCCTCCTATTTGTTGACACTCATGTGGACTGGGTTCTGACCTTGACCAACAGCTTCTGCCACCATGCCTCACCTGGTTCCTGTGGCAACTTATGAATTAGGGATGCTGAGTGTAACCACACCTGGATCCCTCTCCCATGAGGCCCCAGTGGCTGACTCAAGAGGCCAGGCCAGGACATGAATTCAGAGGTCCCAACTCCCAGTTTTAGATCCTCCAAGGAGCTGAGGGGCCAAAGTCCACAGGTCAGCACTCAGCATTTCTCATACGTTCTTCAAGGTCTGAGGCTAAGCCTGCAGAGCATCAAGAAGATAAAAGGAATGCTGAGGCAAAGAAAATGAAATTCCAGGTAAGGGGTGTGTGGCAGGTGAGGGGAGAAAAGGCTTTTGCTGCATTTCTGAGCCCTTGGCCACAGGTGGACAAGGCATGGGCTGCCTATAGAGGGAGTCCTCCTACCTGGGGCACCTGGGAATCTCTCTTTCTCATCTGAGACCTGCAGCTGGTGCTGCTTTCACACTGATCACAGGTGTGTGTGGAGGTTGGAGGTAGTGAAATAGGAACATACCCCTTCCTGCAGGACTAGCCCTGGCAAAGTGGGAATGCCTCGGCACTAAGCTTCCCTTTTTAATATCCCCTGGTCCTGTTCTGAGGAGCACCCCTCCCGAGCACTTGGGGAGATTCACTTAAAATCAGATGCATAAAACTCAATGTGTTATACAATACAAACATGTTCACACTTTAAAGGCAACGCCAGAAGGGGAGGATGGCTTCCCACACAGCAGTCGCTCTGGAAACAGGTAATGTCACAGCCAGGGCACCTATGGGTTTGGGCTCAGCAAGGGAACTAAGAACAGAAGGGTCTTTCTTGATGTTTGGCAACTCAGAATCGGGACAGCTGATTTCTCTGAAGGCTCAGCCACTAACCAGTTCCATAAGCAGAAAACAATACTTCCCCTCTAGGCCTCAGTTTCCTCATCTGCAGAGTAGGGAGGCAACACATTGAGTGAGTGATTCTCCCCACTGAGGGTCCTTCCACACCACCTGAGAAGACTTTTGACAACCACCAGTGCCCAGGCCAACCCCAAGCCCTGACATCAAAAACCCTGGGAGGTAGCCTGGGCATTGGGATGTTGTAAAAGCTGGTGATGCCAAGTGCTGCCGGGACGGAAACTATTGGACCAAATGATCTCCCTGGCCCGCTAAAGAGGAGGTGGCTTATGAACATAATTTAACTCTTAGCTCCTGTATGACGCTGGTCTTCAGTTTCCCTGCTGCACAATGAGCTGTCTAACCCCGTCTGTGCCTGGGCTGACCACGCACAGCCCACTCTCCTGAGCCCCACACCTCCCGCCTCAAACGTGCCTTCCTCTGTACAGAGGGGCCAGGGCAATGCAGCGTCCACCCCCCATCTGTGCATGCAATGGCTGCTTGGGGGAATGTGGAAGGAGCAAGCAGCATGTGACAGTAGATCTGTGACCTGGACTCCACTGTGAGCATGGTCTGGCTCGGGTGTGTGGGAGTGCAGGCTTTCCGTGGAGGCTATCTGCTTTTCCTGCTTGCAGGTCCAGTGCTTCTGGACCTCCTCTGGCTCTCACCAGCAAGGGTTCATCCAAGTAGGTCACAGAAGAGGAAGTCAAAGTACAAGGAAGAGATGTGAGGGGGTCTAACTCTTCCTCAAAATACACTACTCTAGACAGACTCCCCAGCCACTCAGGAGGAGAAGCCCTACCCCGGGCACAAAAAGCCCCGCTTTCTGAAGACCAAGCTAACAAACTGGAAAGAGAATGCGGTTATTGACTAGATGTAGCTACTGTTGACTGAGTCCCTAATGTGAGCTGGAACTGTGCCAGGTGCTTTCTGCATAGTTCTTTTACTGCAATAACCCAATCTTATTAGGCCCATTTCACAGATGAGCAAATCAAGGAGAGAAAAGATGAAGTGACTCGATTCAACTCACACAGCATCTAATTGTCAACAGAAAGTCTAAGCCCAGTCTGTCTGATAATTTGGCTTGAAAATAAAAACAGATCTTCTTGGTCAAACCTTGGTTCCAGCTGAGGTGTATGCTTATTCTTTATCCTCTTTAACCGAGGCAGAGAGGAAGAACACAAAGCAGTCATTTCTTCTCTCTCCAGAAAAGACTGCTGAAGAGCAAACAGGCACAAAGCAGTCATTTCTTCTCTCTCCAGAAAAGACTGCTGAAGAGCAAAAAGACTGCTGAAGAGCAAATCATCATCTACAGGTTCACATCTACGCTCTGTCCACCTGATGGCCGGGGGGGGACTCTGTTTCCTCCTTGGTAAAAAAGAGCCGAGAATGCTCACCTCCCAGGGTGGTTGTGAGAGTGAAATGTGCAAGCACAAAACAAGCACCTAGCACAGTGCCTGGCACCTTGAAGACACCCAGGAACCACTGGTCTCCCTCCTGCCTTTAAGTGTCCTTAGTCCACAAAGACCGAGACCTTTGGAAAATCATGAGCACTTAGTATATACCAGATCCTGATTTGAGCACTTTTCATATATGAGCTATTTAATGGATAGATACTCATACTATCCTAATTCTGTCGACAAGGAAGCTGAAGCCCAGAGGAGTCAACTAGTTTGCCCAAGGTCACACAACCAGGTAGGGCAGAGGTGGATTCCCACTTGGGTAACCTGACTACTAAAATGGGCTTCTAACCATTGCAATATTCTAGACATCCCATGAACTACAAATGCCAGAGAGAATAGTATTCATGTATGAACTCCTAGAACCTAGCTTTCTCAAGTTGGGAAAATGCAGGAATTCTTTTTGGGCGGTGGGTGGATAGTAGGAAGTGGAAATTGTAAAAGGGATGGGGCAAAAAAAGACTTCTGAGTAGCCAGCAAACTCAGTCCAACATTTAGAACGAAAGAAGAAAGCATGGGGAGGGGGGAGGGTATTCCTGAATGGGGTTCAGGTAAATACCTTTCTCCTCTGAGCAGGGATTCTGGATCACTATGGGGTGGGGTGGGAGGAGGGCAGCACTTGTGGGGTCCACATTTCTTTCATCTAACAGGTCAGGAGAAACTTTAACAAGATTAACTGCTGCTCAGGGCCTCTGCTCCATGGAGCAAATTGAACTCATTGTTTTCGTTTTCTTTCTCTTTCAAACTGGAGGGCCCTGGGGGGGGAGGAGGGAGCACTTGGGGACAAGGGGCAGGGGTCTGGATCCTGGATGGTATGGTAAAAAAAACAAAGGGATGCATCAGAAAACCCCTACCCCAGCACTTGAAAGATAGCCCCAATAGTCATGCATAAAGACTGAAGGCTGTGCCTGGGTGCTGGGTCTGTGAGGGGTGATGGTGTTTATTAGACACGTTCTCTCCATGGTGTAAGTGGGATGAGGCATGAAAGTCAGGATGCCTGGGATTGAATCCCCGTTCCTGCCACTGAAGACCTGTCATCCAGGACACAACCTTCCTCTGTTCCTATCTCTGCCTCCCTATTCAGCCAGAGAGAGAACTAGCACCAGTAGCCTCCCAGTAGCCTTAAAGTATTGGCCAAGCCTGAAGTCCACCCCTTGTTGGGGGTCATCCAGAGAATCCTGCACACGGCACTTTCTCTAACTTACCTTTGTTTTTGCCTGCACACGCCTTTCCTTTTATATTTATTAATATATATCTGTTTTCATATATATATATATATATATATATATATATATATATATACACACACACACACACACACACACACACACACACCCCTTCCTTTTTGGGAAAATAAAAGGCATGTTTTCTGAGCTTCAGAAGCAAACCATTCCTTCCCTCCTTCCCTCTGCCTCTCCAATCGCCTGTCTGAACTGGTGTCAGTGAAGTTTGAACGGGGGCAGAAATAGCATCCCAGGCAGATCTGGGAGCTCGGCCCGCCTACCAGGAGCAGCAAGGCCTGCCTCTGCCAGACGACAGACCCGGTTAACTGCACCGTAAAATTAGACCTTTGCGAAACCCAGTCGAATCCTGCAGCAAAGAGTGATGTAAGGCAACCTCTGCCTGAAATAGCAGCGCTGTCCCGCTGAGAGATGCCTGCTCTCTCCAGATAGGTGACCAGGGATTCCTAGGAAAGTGGCAAAGCCCAGCCTCCGAGAGCCAGCAGAGGTCAGGCAGCAAACTTGGGCCCTAGTTCTCAGGCAGCAGGAGGATATGGTTAGGCACCTGCATCCCCTCTGCCCCACCTGGGCCCTGCCTCTCCCAGCCCAAACTTAATCGAAGGGAGAAAGGGAGAAGCTGAAAAAGCGCTTCTGCAAAGAACCTCTGTTTGCTTTTTAATTCAAGGAGAAGCAGGTTCTTTTTCATCAGTCTCTCCCGTGTGGAGGATACGCAGAATGAGTCTTTTCTGGCTCAATGCCAGGTGTTTACACACCGCCAAATCTGGCTCCAACTCAACTAGGGGAGGGGGAAAAAATCCACCAGTATCCTCCGGAGAAAAGCTCCTGGTTTTCTGGTGCTGCGCTACAGCAGTGCTTTTTTTTTTTTTTCCTTTTTGAGAGGAATGTTATTTCCACACATAAAATGGACCAGGCATTTTATACAAGCAATAATAACCTAGCGTCCCCCATCCAATTAAAGTATTTTACTGCACAAATCTTTGTGTGGGAGAGTGACGGAGTGCAAAGGAGAACACGTGTGGAGAGAGGCTCCTTGTCTGAATTACAATTGCAAGCACGCTCCCGTGCAATCCCAGGTGTTACATATATGTTTAAATGCATTTACTGCCTTTTCAGCGATGATACCTCTATAAGCCTGGGCTCTCCCCTCTGGAAGGGAAGCCTTCCAAATCATTGGTTATGACAGGTAAACACGGTGAAAAAACAGATCCTCTCATCTTTTAAAAATCCTCTCCAAGCAGCAGGCTCTATGCTTCTCCGATGTTCCCAGAGAGAAGTAAACATACCGCAGTCCTGAATTATCATCATCACCATTATTATGAATAACGTCTCTCCTCTACCCTATATTCTATCCCGCTCTGGGTGATGAGGGCTTGGGGGCTGAAAGTGAATGAGCTCACTTTCTCTCTCCTTCCTGGGGAAAACGGAGGAAAAAAATAGCATGCGATGACGTCAGGTATGGGGGGGGGAGAGAAATCACTTTCTAGTTCTTGGTTTGGTAGCAGGAGAGTGGGAGCTTTAGGGGCACATTCTCGGCACAGTAATTGAATTGGGGGTCCCCTGAAATGGGCTTCATGTGAACAGGACAGAGTCAGAGCTACCTGGGAGGGAGTCCACCCAGAAAGGAGCAGAGCTGCGGAAGAGCTTAGAGCTCTCCCTTCTAAGAAAGTGTGTGTCAGGGGGTGGGATCGCAAAACGCTTCCTCACGTTCCTGGCTGCAGCTGAGGGGGAACCCCTTCTCTGGCTTTAAGACATCCCAGGACTTGGCAAGGCTGTTTGTGCAGGAAGGGAATCTCCCAGCCAGAAGAGGCAAAACTTTCCTTCTCTCCTCCAGCGCCACCCCACCTCGGTCCCCCGGTTTTATTAAAGGCATTGCCACAGACTCATTTTGCGAGGGTATGGATTTTGGAGCACTTCTTAGGTTTGCAACCCTCCAAGAGTGTCCGGTTTCACTCTGGGCTTTGCTATGGAACCGGGAAGGGGACAGAGAGGGAGGGTGAGGAGGGAGAACTCAAAGTCCCAAATGAGAAAAGCACCCCGTTCAGCAGCCAAGTCCGGGAAGACTGGCAGGCAGGCAGGCTGTGCGTGAGGAAGGTCTTGCCTCAGCCCCGAGGGGCAGGCAACAGGCTTTAAAAGTGAGGACATGGATGGTTCTGTGTGTGTGTGTGTGTGTGTGTGTGTGTGAGTGGTGTTTGGCTGGGAGGAAACGGGTCAATCCCAGAGGCAGAGATCAAGCAGAGAGCAACTTTGGGGGCACTTCAAGGATTTCTAAATCCAGGAGATTACAACAACCTCGTCCTAGCAGGCTTTCAGGATAACCGGGTCAAGTGAAGGGGGTTACCTCCATTAAAAAGTCCAAGAAAGCAATGGTCCCCTAGCCTCTTTCCACATGCATCCCAATTGGGTCACCCTCCCCTCCATCCCAGACAGACAGCACTTTGGACCATCCCGAAAAAGGCTCCTGTTCTCCAGGCTCCCGGGGAGAAGCTCTTACTCACCGACCTCAGGTCTCCGGACCTCCCGGACCGCTCCCTGACGCCAACCCCGGGACTTAAGTGGAAACACCTTGTGAGAGCACCCATTCCTCAGATGGGGCAAAGTGAGCCCGGCGGCTCGTAGCGGGAGCCTCCGCGCCTCCGGATGGGCGGCTCCCGCACAGACACACCCGTCCACCCCGGGACCAGCCCGCCGGCCGCCCGCGCCCAGACCACCGCGCGCCCCCGGGGCCGCGGGGCCGGTGCAGCGCCCGCGGGGCGCCCTCGCCTACCTGTGATCACCGCCGGCGATCTCTGGCCCCCCTCCGCTCGCAGCCACACTTGCAGCGTGAACGCGTCCCGGGGCAGCTCGAGGTCGGCCCGCAGGCGCAGCTGCTCGCCTCGCCCGCTGAAATAGAGCGCCCGGCTCGGCGGGCTCGGCTCCTCGGCGGCGCCCCTCGCCTCCCGCTGCTGCCGCCGCCGGGGGACGCGCACGGCTTCCCAGGCACCGCCCGGCGGCGGAGGCGGCGGCGAGGCGCGGCGGCCGCGGGCCGCCCGGGTGGCGCAGGTGGCCGGGCCGGCGGCGGGGCGCGGAGGGCGGCCGGCCCGCGGGTCTCTCCGGGCCCGGCGGGAGCGCTCGGCCAGCCCGCAGCCCAGCGCGGCGCTCAGCAGCCCCAGGCGCAGCACCCAACTCCAGAGCCGCATGTCCGACGGTCCCCCCCGCCCCCCCTTCGCCCCTGCACCGCCGCCCGGAGCTGCCAGCTTTGGGAGACTCGGCGCCTCGACTTTCTTCGCTTCTTCACCCTTCTTGGGCGAGCCCCCCCTTTCACTTGGCTTTTTTCTTTTTCTTTCTCGCTTTCCTCCTCTCAAGGTGTGTGCTCCACTACCCCCACCTTTGAAAAATACAGCCCAACTCCTCCTGGTTGGCAATTAATTTCTCTCCCCGCTCCTTTATCTGCCTTATCCCCCCCCCCCCCTCTTAACAGCTGGTTGCCTTCCTCCTTGTTTTATTTCATTTTATTTTATATGATTTCTTGCTCTACCAAAAAAAAAAAAAAAAAAAAAAAAAAAAAAAAAAAAGCTCCTCTAAGACACCGCTCCGCTGAATTCCCTCCCCCCCAAAAGATGCTCTAATTTATTTATATTTTGCGTCCTTTATAACACAAGCCACAGCCCCCTTTTCCCCCCACCGGTCCCCCCTCCCCTCCCTCCTTCTTCACAAAATGAAAGGAAAGGGGGGGGGGGAATCCCTCAGAAGATGAGTAAACAAGCGTATGCTAATCTGCTCCCGAGCGCTCCACCTTCCCAATTGAATGAGTCCCTGTTAAAACTGCGGGGATCATGACTAATCAATCAGTTTGGAGAGGCCAAGCTACCCAGCCTGTCTCCACTTTGCCTTTTGCCTCTTTCCCTCGCTCCCGCTTCTCCACCCCCTCTCTCCCTCTCTCTTTCTCTTTTTTTAAAGAAGACAATCTTAAAGTAACAATTTAATGAAATTCTGTACACACCCCCTTATGGTCCTCCCAGCTCTCCTCATTCCTGCTCAAAACACACACATTCCTGTTTTTGTTTTGGTTTGCTTGCGTTTGTTCCCTCCTTCATCCCCCCTCCCCTCCTCCTCATTATTATTGTTCCCCCTCCTGGAGGAAGAGGGGAAAAAATAAAACACCTTTCTCTTCTCTCAGGATCTCCTTTGCACTTTGCTGGTAAACCTCATCTTTCGCTATAGCACATAAAGAGTCTTGAAACTTGATTCTCAGATTTTTTTTTAATGCTGTCTCTCCCTTTCACTCTCCTCTCTTACCCTCACTCTTTTCTCTTTCTTTCCTCCTCCTCCTCCTCTCCTCCTCCTCCTCCTCCTCCTTCTTCTCTCTCTCTTTCTCTCTCTCTCTCTCTCTCTCTCTCTCTCTCTCTCTCTCTCTCTCTCTCTCTCTCTCTCTCTTTCTCTTCTCTTCTCTTCTCTCTCTTCTCTTCTCTTCTCTTCTCTTCTCTTCTCTTCTCTTCTCTTCTCTTCTCTTCTCTTCTCTTCTTCCTCTCTCCCTTTCCCTTCTCTCTTGCCTTTCCTATCCTTCCCTCCCTTTCTCCTCAGAATTACCTTCAAGTTATGCAATGATGAAAGTCCCCCCTCTTCTCTGAGCCCCTGTGTTGCTGGCTTCAAGGGGTCCAAAAGCTGCCCTCCGAAGAATAAACCCCAAGGAATGGCATTTTCCAAGGCATTTGCCTTTCAGAAGTTGTGGACTCAGCACAGCCCAGGGCTCTCACTTTTCCTGAATAGCCTCAAAAAATATTCTGTTGGTTATTAGACATTATTTTAGTTTAATATTGAAAAATAAGAATGAAATATTTGCCTATTTAAAAAAAAATCAACCTGAGAAATTCAGGTTCTCTAACATTGTTCAAGTCCCAGGTAAGGACCTGACTGATGTGCTGCTTTGTAGGTCTGTTTTGAACTGGCACATAGACGTAATGTATTTTTGTTCTTGTTCCCCCTCTTTATAGAACTCAAAAGCTCCCCCTTATGGCAAAAACAGTTTTCTTTTCTTTCTTTCTTTCTTTTCTTTTTTTTTTTTTTTTCATCCAAGTGTTTAATAAGTCAAAATGAGTTAACAGTGGTGGATTACACATTACCACCAGTCTGTTCAAATAATGTAGTGATAAAAATATGCTGTGTGAGGTTTGCATGTGGGTAGCATGCTGGAAGCCTGGGGGTGAAACGTACTCTACCAATGTGCCACTTCACTCCCCACATGCTCTGGTCCTCGGGGCTGCTCCAGATGCTATCTGAGAGCTGGGCTCATTCCTACTCTTAGGGAAAGGGAACACCAGTGGAGAATAAGTGGTTGTGAAACTCTGCAGAGTTGTAGAATGAGCAAGTGAGTCAGACGTCCCCTCTATAAAAGCCAGAAAGCAGCATGCAGGGATTATGACACCATTCTGAAAACAGGAGAGCCCAGATTCAGATCTTGGTTTGGAAGGAACATGCCATATAGTCCTGGGCCAAGAATGTTTGAACTCAGTTTCTCCAGTTATAAAATGAAAATGGCATCCTATTCTATTATACATGTGTTTCCAGAGACTGGGTGGGAAGAAGTGCCATGGATAAGGAATTTGCCTAAGCAAATCTTTCAATTTCTGCAATGCCAACTCATCTAGAAAAGCCATGAGGTTGCCATTCAATTAAAAACAAAACAAAACAAAAAACAAAGGAAAAAACACACACCTATATTAAAGGATATAAATTATATCTCACAAAATCCCTCTCTTTCCTCAATAGAAGTTGGAAGATGTCTACTAATTCACTTCACTTGAGGCAATTAGTCATTTGGAAACTCTATTTCTTCCAGGGGCTGCTAAGTCATTGTATACAATGGTTTTGAATATTTCTAGAAGTTTGGAGCTTTGTCAACTCTTCCAGGATGTTAGAACATGAGGGCTATAGTTCTCAGTTCCTACTCACTCCAATACATGTCAGTGCTATGCCCTGAGTTGCTTCACTAGCCCTGCACTTTCTCACTTTTAAAATGGGAATAGGCATTTCACAATATTATTTTGAGGACAAAATATGCTCTTCAACCATACAAATGCTATATAAACACCATTTAATCTACTGCTGTTGTCAAGGACTAAGAGCTCCTTAGGTTCTTAAAGACAAACAACGTCTGGGAACCCCGGCTTTCATTGCTGTCCTGTAGCAGCACAGAGGAATGGACAAAGAGATCCACATCTCAGAGGTCCTGGAGCCACTAGACTCTGCCCCTAGACGTATTGGGAGCAATTGGCAAAGCCTTGGACTGGTCTTTCCTGGAACATCCATTTATTATTCTATCTCACCTGTCTTGAAAGCCGCTCTTTTATGCATGTATGTATCTACACATTCTGTATGTGTGTGTTTGGTTTTGACTGAGTGGATAGACTGGGTAAACTGTAACCTTTGGTTCATGACCCACTGTAATCATTGGCCTATGCATGGCATTCTTATTTATTTATATGTAATAAGTGATATGTCACATGCTGCTATCCTGCTTTTGCTCCCTTCCTTGATCTTTCATTATCTGTAGTCAAGGAGCAATCATCGGAGAGTGAGGAGACTTGGGTTCTCATTCTGAGCTGTGTGAGACCTTGGACCTCAGCTTGCTCTTATGTGAAGCGAAAGAACAGGAGGTGAAGATTCCTAAGGTTACTTCCAAATAAGAAGTGCAATGGAGCCTTCAATTATTGCAGTGTGACAATAATTCTCATTTAATCATCTCAATTCCCTCTCACCCTCCCCCCACCCTAAGGAGTCCCTTCTTCCTGGGGATTTTTGTCCTAAAAACTACTTTTTTAGAATAAAATTAGTTCTGTCCCTCCACTCTTATTACTTGGCAATAAATAAAAACAAGGTGTTTGCCAGAGAAGGGGTCAGGGTCTAGTGGAAGTTAGGAGAGTAACAACACCTAGGTGGAGTCTTAAAGTTTGGGAAGGGTTTGAGGAAGTGAGGGAGGGTCAAAGTACACATTTCAATCACCCTGCCCTGGGCTCCTATGACCTCCAGCAAGCCTGAGATTCTCTGAGTCTCAGTGGCCTTATTATGGATGTGTCCAGAGGCAGTGTGCTGTGACACATAGTAGGTGCTCAATAAATGAGTAACCTTTTTTTTTCAGGATCTAAATGCTATGCTGCACTTTCAATTAAGAGCCAGAGCCCCACCTCCTTCTTACTCCAAGGCAGAAGGATAAATCTCATCTCAGAATTCCTAGGCAGGCATTGTCTGGCTGGTAGGATCAAGAAGGAGATTAGATCTTGCATTGTTCTCAGTTTCCTTTTTAAATCTCTCCTCCAAGATTGGAAGCCTTCAGGGCAAGGATCTTCAAGGGCCACTTCAGCCACCACATCCCTCCTCCACTAGCCTGAAGGGCTCCCTCCTCTGGGCTGTCCTAGAACTTCCTCTGAATTTCTCTGGGCACATCCCCAAAACCAACTATTATATTTAATTACACATGTGCTTGTCTCCCCTTTCTGTGCAGACAATGATTCTGTTGCATTCACATTTGTGTATAGATAAATGCTTAGTCCAGTACTTTGTACATATCTCCTGCTTTAGTACCATTAAATTTAATTAAATATGTACATACAAATGCACACATATACAGATTTACACATATGTGTACATTTATATTTGTAAAAAATGTATTTTTTTTGCTTCTTTAGTTTTTTTCTGTCGTGCCAATATGTTCAATGCTCTGAACACACTAGGTTTTTAAAAATTTTAATAATTTTGCCAGTCTTTCCCAAATGATACACCTATGGACATCCAGACAGATACATTGAAGTTCATTGGCTGCCAAGTTGAGAATCACTAGAAAGAATGAGAACTTGTGAGTAGAAAAAATTTGGATTCAAAGCCTATCTTTGCTAAATAATGATCCTAATAACAGCTTACATTTATTGAGTATGCACTGTGTTCCAAGCAATATTTAAATGCTTTTTATAGGAATGATCCCATTTAATCCTCCTAAGGAGCCTACAGAGGAGGACCAGTAATCATTCTATTTTATAGGAGAAAAAAAAATCTGAACACCCTGAATCACAGTGACCAAAATGGAGAGCTCAGCCAATCTGCATCTAGCACTATGTGTTCTAGCTTTAGAGGCTAGGAAGAATTCCCTAACCTTTTTTATACTGTTCTTCATTTTTATAGATGTCATAGAGTTACCTGGGGGATTAAATGAGATGAGGGATATCATGTTACATAGTGACTAGTACATATGTCAGTGGGTGTTAACTAAACACCGGCTTCTCTACTTTCTTCCCAACAGTAGTTCCATTCTATTAATTTAGCACATATAGTAGAGTTGTCAATTGTAAAAAATGTGTCAGAGTAATAGTGATCCACCTGCACTAAGCACTGAGTATGTGTTAGATACTTTTCATAAGACCTTTTCACAAGACTAGGAAGTAGATTAGTAGACTCAATCTATCTGAACTGCTCAGCAGTATTCTGTAAATCCCTCTATCTTCTTAACTCATATTAAAACATAAGTTTATTTTCAGCCCTGAGAATATTTTAGCATCTCTACACTCAGTCTGGGGAAAAAAATTAAATCAGTAATTTAATAATTGCCTGTTCTACAAAGCCATAAAGAAAAGAGAGCCGTGACCACAATGCTTGCCTGAGGTAGGGTCAGGGGTTCCAGCTTAGGAATCTGGCTGGAGGTGGAGCTGGTGAGCTCCAGCTGTCGTCCTCTGTATTTGTTTAACCTTTTGTGTCCACAAGTGGGTGGTTCTGGGATGAACTGGAGTCCTTTCTTAGTCTTCCTGCAGGCTTATGACTAGGGAGCTGAAACAGCAGCTTCTAGAGTTCAACCCTGATCCTCTGATTCATTCCTAAGTGTGTCATTTTGTTCACCTCAGGTGCCCAGGCATTTCTTAAACGTAGAGTTTTAGTTGAGGATGAAGATTGTTGCCTAACACTGCATTTTTTATTTGTAGGAAAACACAGTTTTATCACTTTTATTTTTACTCTTTAGTAATAATTAGCTCTAATTTATTATGAGAGAGTATCTTGAATGGTTATTGTATTATTTCATTTAATCCTCAAAACTGTATGTAGTTTTTCTTATCCCCATTATAGACTTTTTAAAGAATGAGGCTCAGTAAAGTTGGATTTTATGACACATTTGAACCCAAGTTTATCTCACTCCAAAGTTCCCATTCTTAACTGCCTTGCTGGCCTGGCTCTAATCTATTAATCTTTCTATTGTTTTAAATTGGAATCAGGACCATATCTCCTTAATCTTGTGGAAGAGGAAGCTTTGTGAGAAATTGGAAATGGAAATGGGGAATGGTGGGCATTCTCTTCATTTCTTTTGTCTTTTTTTTGTTGAACAGAAAATAAAACATCTGATAACCCTTTTCGCTTAATTCCAGGACAAATGTATCTTGTGGCGTTTTGAGAAGAGGCCTTGAGTCACATAATGGACAATGCTTTCAACTTTGTTGTGTCTGTTTTCTTTCCAGAAATTGCAGAATCACTGTCCAGTTGGCCACTTTTTATATCAGTGAAACTGAAGAAATGCAATTAATTGTTCTTTCAAAAAGACCTTTCCCTGGGAAACGAAATCAGCAATGGTTTCTGATAAAACTCAGTTTGTGCCAGTGAAGAATAACAGGACTTGTTGAGCACCTTCTGTATGCCATGTATGAATATGAGGGCACAGAGTCTCATAACCACTTGATTAGGTTGGTTTTGCTCTGTTTCTTTTCAAAGATAAGGACATTCAAGTTTAGAAAGAGGGAGTACTTTACCCAAATCACCACACTGGAAGATACACCTCCAAACCAAATCTCTAACCTTTGTGCTTTTTTTTCCAATCTAGTGCAAATATCACTTTCTCCATAACATTATTCTTTATTAAACATGAAAATAAATCGTTCCCAGAAGATTATTTAGCTTGTTTGGGTCTCCTAAATTGTTGGATTTATGCCCTGTCTTCCTTTCTGTGCCAGCTCTTAAGCTTCTCGAAGGTGAGACTGAGTCTTCTGCCTTTTGAGATCCCCTATGGGATTAACCCTCTATGGTTCATGCTGAACAGACTCAGCGAACACTTGGCGAATGCCTAGGGACCTCTGTTTCTCCTTGCTATGTTTAACTTCCTGAATAATGCTCTGTTTCTTTCACTTCACCTTAGCTCGGGTCCTTTGAATTCTTAAAACCCACCTGAAGAAAGTCCTGGCTCTTTCAGGAAACCTTACTCATGCCCTCCACCAGTCAGAGTTAATCTCCCCATCCTCTGAAACTCTCATTTTGTCATCAAGCCATGCCACCAGTACTCATGCACAGCCTGTGTGGCTACTTACTTTGTCATGTGGACATAATCCTTACCTCCCCAGGTGGTATTTGGGGATGATGTTAGTATGTACTGCACCAGCCCACTGTCATATATATTTCTTAAAGTAGAAAGTTTTACAGCCTGTTAAACCTATAGCTGAAGACTCACAGCAGAGAGGGGATTTTTCTAAAGTCACACATCCAAACCATTCCAAAGTGAGAATTCCTTGTTTTCCTGGTTCCCAACAAATATTCTTTCTGCTATAATTATGCCGCTCTTATTGCAGATGGTGATAACTCAATCAATTGACAGTTATTTATCAGTTATCAATTTCTGTGCTTGGCAAGTTTGGTTAGCTGTCTAGCATAATTTTTCAATCTCAAATTATTATCATTGTCACTTCTAGTTAAAATATATTGTTTGCTTATGTGTGGTGAGTGCTTATTCACTGCAGCATGCAGTCTTTACAGCAACCCTAAGAGGCAGGTAATATGACTACTTCCATGTTCCAAAGAGGAAAAGGAGTTTTAGAGCACTGCTTTCAAAGACCTGTGTTCTTAAGCTTTAAGGATAAACTACAGCAATGAGACATTTGAAATTTTCATCCAGAAAATTGGAGATTCACTGTGCAGTGTCCCAAGTTTGTCCTGAAACTCATGGCTTCTGCAGTGGTCAGCCCTCCACAGTGAGGTTAACCAAATTGCTCAACACTGATAGAGAACGCCATTCAATTCTGGGAGAAAACAGGATGTGGACTCACTTGGACAACATATGAAAATACTAACTTTAAACAGTGAATCCTATATAATAAAAGTACAATATGCAAATCAACCAAAGAGCAGAACAACTGATCGCTATAATGTGAAGATGCTCAACACAGGAGCTGTCCCCTGGTGGTCAGTGTATTCCCATAGCGGGGAGCACCACTCAGCCAGAAGATGAGTCTAGCTGTGGTGACAGGAGCCTCTCCCACCTCTGCTGCAGGCAGTAGTAAGAAGTGAGGGGTCCTGGACTGTGAGAACCCTGGACTGTGAGAGCCCTGGACTGTGAGAGGGATGTCTCCAGGGGGGTGGAGGAAATGGGGCTTAAGCCTAGCAGGTGGATATCCCCCGAGGGGTCCCAGACTGTGAGAAGGTTCAGACCAGGCTAAGGGACCCTTCCCCCGTGCACCAGTCTTATTCACCTGGCCTCTAGTTAATAATAATAGCAGCGACGACAACAACCACCAACAATAGCCTTAGACCCACGGCTGGCAAACTGAAGCTCAAGAGCCACATGTAGCTCTTTGGCCCCTTGAGTGTGGCTCTCCCACAAAATACCACGGCCTGGGCGAGTCTATTTTGAAGAAGTGGTGTTAGAAGAAGTTTTAAAAATTTGACTCTCAAAAGAAATTTCAATTGTTGCACTGTTGATATTTAGCTCTTTTGACTAATGAGTTTGCCGACCACTGTCTTAGACCATGGCCCTGGTAGATGTGAAGAACTCTTGTGCTCCTCAGAAGAAGGAGATGTTTAACTTTACTGTGTGTGTGGTATCATGTTCAGAAATGTCCAATTTCCAACTGGATCTGTTCCTGTGGTGGTTAATAAGGACCATGAGTTAGATGAGGCTGATTGAGGGGCTCTTATAGGAGCCAAGAGTCCAGGTTCTGTTCTTACTTCTGCCACTAAATCCCTGTGTTGCCTTAAACAAAATCCTTTCCCTTTCTCTTTGAAAATCTGTCCCTTTCTTTGGAGGGAGAAAACTACCTAGTTTCTGGGCTGGTAGCCAGCAGATATGCTCTGGGAAGGCCATGCTGTAGGCCATTGTCCACTCTGTTCTCTGGGGCCAATATTCTTCCTGGTGAAGTGGTGACTGGGAATTACCAGTTGTTAAGTTATTTTGAACATGACCCATGTAAATAATTCACTTCTGATTTTAGAAGGCTGATCGTCATCATCCTGATTCCAATAGGAATCCAATTAAACCCCCTGAAAGATGTGACCCCAAAGACTCTCACCTACTCAGCTCTTCCTTGGTTCTCATCAGCACCCTGGAGTCATTCCATAGTACTGCTTAGCACAGTTCAGAATGGTGGGCTGCCTCTTGAAGTCAAATGGGTTCTAAGTGTAGAGGTGGTTCTCTGGTCAGCCAGGCTTTTCAATCCACCAAGCAGTCTCAACATCTGTCTGACACTATCTGGGCATAGGACACCTATGTTCTCAAAGGCAATATGACCTTGTCTTCATGTCCCACATCATTAACTTTACCCCCACAGGGGAGAGGAGCTCTTTGGCCCAGAAAGATAAGTGGGAAAACGCTGTGTAGTTATTACTGGCCCAAGTCACTCAGAGTCTTCGTGCTAACTTGGTTAATAAACCCTTTGAAGACTAGAGAAAAACGAAGAATGCCCATGTGGGCCCATACTGGCTGGGTTTGAATCCTGACCATGTGACTGTCCATGTCCCAGTTCCCTCACCAGTAAAGCAAGGCCAGTGATAACACCTGTCCTTCGGGGTTTCCGTGAGGAGTAAATAGTCAGCATGTGTTAAGCACAGGACTTTTCTGTGCAGAGTTGATGCTCAGCTAGTACAAGTTATTATTTTAATCATCTTTCTATTAAACTTTCCCCAGTCCTTGGTATCCCAGTATGAAAATGAGCACAGTGCTCTCTTACTAATTTAAGAAATATTTGTTACATGTCCATTGGGTACCAGGTCTTGGGCTAAGTGCCAAGGATTCGATTATGACCCATGTCCCCATGAGCTTGCCTGTCTAACAATACTAGTAATGAACACACATTGAGGATCACAGGTGCCAGGCACTGCTTACCTGTTTTCTGCATTCACCATTTCAATCACAACAAAGTCCTGAATTAGGTACAATTAGTGACCTCGCTTCACAGAGGAGGACAGTGAGACCCAGAAAGACTAAACAGCTTATCGACAGTGTTAAGATATGAAGGAGCCACAATTCAAACTCAGGCAGTTTGGGTTCTAAACCTAGACTTCAATCACTCAGCCACATATATCATCAGAAAGGGAAGACATTAATTAAAATAACAAAACAAGCCAAAAACAAAGCAAATGTGACAGAAGCTGGTTGGAACAGTACCCACTGGGTACCTCTGATGGATGAGATGGGGAAACCCAGGGCAAGCACACACAGGGAGTCAGGGGACTTTTACTTTGTCTTGCTTGGCTTCTCCATTTACAATGGAGGTATATTTGTGTGTGGATTTTGATATTGAAAAGAAGAAGAAAATACTGTAAGGTGAATGATGATAAAATGTCAAATGAGATGATGGAAGAGAAAACCTCTTTACAAATCTAAAGTGAGCTGTGCATAGAAAGACTCTGTACTCATCACATCTGGCTCTGCTTTAGGGAGGAGGAGCTTGAAGCTCAGGGGTCCCGTGATGGAACCAGAGTAAAACAGCCAAGAGGGGTGAGCCTGGGATTCTTCGTGTGCACCTTGATGCATGAGCGTACCCTATCCTGACTGGCTAACATGGTTCCCTTTGCTGCTAGACAATAGCAGATGATGATGATGACAATGATGGTAATGATGCAATAAATAACATTTCTAGGGTACTTTCTAAGACAATGCACTTTGCTTAGCTTTCACTCATCAAATCTTCTCAACACCCATTGGACATAAACACATTTCTTAGTCACACATTCTGGACAGGTAGCCTGAAACTTAGAGGCTCACTGATTCATGGGAAGTTGTGTGAGAATTTCAGCCAAAACCACTAAACTTTTGCGCCTAAAATGAAATTTTGCTCCTAACTGCTCCCTCCTTGGGCTTCCACAGTTAGTTATAAGAAAGGGGGAAAAAACAACAGACTTCCCCATTACCTCAATGTCAAGAACAACTCCTGAAGAAAACTTCATTGATGTCCCACCGTTATCCTTCTGACAGTGCCTCTATCCATCTACAGCTCAGTTTCACCATCTGAGAAGTGGAAACAACAAAACCTCTTTACTCAGCAGAATGAGGTTCTAAAATGATATGAAGGAGCAGCCTTTACAGGAACAGCTCCCTGCCTTTGCAGTCTTACGTCAATGCCCTCTCTGGCCAAGCAGGATGTAAGGATCTGGACAAGGTTTGTGTCTTGGACACAGGCTTTGGAGAATGAGTTGAATTTCTGGCTCTGTTATTTACAAGATGCATGCCGCTGGGCAAATTACCTCACCTCTTGCTTGGTCTCCGTTTCCTCATCTGTAAACAGGCTTAAAATCACCTACTTTGTATTGTTAATGGGAGGCACAAATAAGATAGGGCACCACAGGCCCTGGCACAGCACCTGACTCAGAGTATGTGCTTAGAGACATGGCTGTCTGCTTTAGGTGTCTGTATCTCACGCTGCACCAGCCTGTTGCCAATGCTCGAAACCCATGGAACAACAGACAGAGTTACACAACTTTTAAAGGAGCAATTCCAACCACAGATATTTGTTCCAAGGGATCCCACTCTATCCAAATGGACTCATTCATCCTCAGTCTATATTTCATAATGGAAAAAGAAAAATGACATTCTTTATTTTCATTGGAACTTTTTCTTTCTCCCTCTCTTTCAAAAATTTTTCAGACTCCTGAGGGACTAAGGAAGGAAACTGGAGAAGCTAAGACTTGATGCAAATGAATGTCTAATTGCTGAATTTCAAGTTGTCCTTTTCTCTGCCACATCATGTGTGTCTGCTATGCCAGGCAAGCGGAAAGGAAAGCGAGACAACCCCTTAGCAAGCACACTTGATTTGTGTTCTTGCTTCGTCCACTAGCATGGCTTTCAAACTCTTTGCCCAGACTATATACTCTGCTTTAAATACCTGTTTGTATTCCCGCCCCCAACCCCTGTGCACCTCCCACCCCTGGTTACCAGAGTGGCTAAATATTAGTTTGATAATGACAACGAACCTTTTTGCAGTAGGTGCTGACATTCGGATCTTAAGAATGAAACACTGCTTACTTGGGATCACAGACAAAGAATTCCACTGAACTTGAGCCTGTCTTTCTTTTTTCCTTTCTATTGTTCTTCCTTCCTTTCTTCCTCTTTCCCTCCCTCTCTCTTTGTTTCCCTTTCCTCTTTCTTTTCCTTTCTTCTTCCCTCCCTCCTTCCCTCTCTTTCTTTCCCCTCCCTCCCTCCTTCGCTCCATTCTTCTCTCCCTTCCTCCCTCTTTCTCTTTTCCATCTTCCTCTTTCCCTCCCTCCTTCTGTTACCTCTCTTCCCTCTTACCTTCCTCCTCTCCCCTCTCCTCCCCGCCTCTCCCTCCCTCCTTCTCTTCTTTCCTTTTTTCTCCTTCTTCTTCCACCCTCTCTCTGTGTGTTCTCCTTTCTTCTTCTTCTTCTTCTTTTTTTTTTTTAATACAAACAAAACACGAGCTCAGGAGCGAGAACAACCAGCCTCCACAGCAGACTGGGTAAATGAGCCATTTGGACATGGGTCTAACTATTCTTCCTCCTGCGTACCTCATGGGTCTCATGCCCTGAGCATTCACTATGCCAGAAGCCATACTGTGAACATTACAGCCTCTCTCTCAAGTCAACCCAGGTATCTTGCTCTCTTTAAGAGATGCTGTGCACAAATTTAGAAGTTTTCTGATCATAATATAAAGCTAGATAGAATTATTCTCAACATTAACACTCTTTTTAAAACTACACACACACACACAATACACACACACACACACACACTAGAGGCCTGGTGCATGAAAATTCATGCACTGGAGAGGAATTCCTGATAGTGTCATTAGGAATAGAAAATTCATGCCAGTCCTTCAGCCTGGCCTTCCCCCTCTCATAGTCCGGGAGCCCTCAGGGGCAGGAGGCGACCCCCCCCCCCCCACAATCACACTTCTGTTGCCACTGCTGGTAGTGCAAGCCTCAGCCATCCTAGTTACCTGAGCCTCGGGAAGCCCTGGGTGGCTGGGTAGCCAACATTCAAGGTTTGCCTGTGCCTTGGGCTGGTCTTGGGCAGCTGGGGGGCTGAGGGAACTGGGGGACTCTGGAGGCAGGTGCATGGAGTGGGCCCAGCCATGCTGTGCCTGCTGACCCAGTGGGGCTGAGGGGACTGGGCACTGCCATCTTGTGGCTGTGGGCACTGCCATCTTTGAGGGCATGACAATTAGCGTATTTTCTCCTTATTGGCTGTGGGTGCTGCCATCTATGTGAGGGTGTGAGATCCATTAGCATATTCCCTCTTTATTAGATAGGATTTTTATTTGTTTCAGAGAGGAAGAAAGAGAGAGATAGAAACACCAATGATGAGAGAGAATCATTGATTGGCAGCCTCCTGCATGCCCCACACTGTGGATCGAGCCCATACCCTGGGCATGTGCTCTGACTGGGAATCAAACCAGTAACCTATGGTGCACAGGTTGATGCTCAACTACTAAGCTATACTGACCAGGCAATCAACATTAATACTCTTGATCCAGATCACAATGGTAACTGGTCCACTTAAGTACAGTTAGTATGCTTGTTTAATCCCTTATGGCCATAGTAGTTCTGATGGATACTTTCTATGACCTGCTTGATGTGGCTGTCATCACTTTTAGAACATTATGAATGTGAGGATGAGCATGGAACATCTCTAAGGTTGATTATAGTATCTTCCTTAAACGTGTCACAGAGTCCAGGGCTATATATCCCTGATCTCATCAGTATGGAAATTTTGATGTTTAAAGTACTTTAACTTTTAATCTGAAGATTTTCTTACAATATTCCATTATAGTGTCATTGTTGAGAAAGATGCAGTTGAGCTAATAAAGCCCTTGGAAACATAGATGCCATGAAAGGCAGAACTAGACAGAAACTTTTCTCATCCACTAACTCCCATCCCTACATTAGAGACAGGAAAATGGAGAAACAGGTGAGGTAGCCACTGCATCTGTCCTTTGCTGGAACAAGACCCCAAGTCTCCTGAGTCCTACCAAAGCACTAGTCTGCTCTATCACAATTTCTGTGATGGCACTAGATCAGCTGAATCTTTGTGGACAGATATGTGAATGAATTAAACACTTTTAAAACCAAGAAATATTAGGACAATGCATAAGCCCACTGCCTGTCAATCATGATAATGATACTATTAGGAATTCCAGGACTCCTGCAATGATGCTCCCTTGCACTGGGTGCTTCCAATCCAAGGAGTTCTACATCTCCACAATGCAGAGAAACAGGTTGCCACCCAGATAACATGCCGTGTTTCAAGTACTCATTAGTATTCCTTGCCCTTGAAGAGTGACTATTATACCCTTCATATTCCTGGGGAAGTTATGCATATGTAACAGCATCTCCCACCCTACCCAGATACGTTTTTGAGGTAATTATATACTTTTGTTATTTTTGTTTTTCTGGACTAATAAGCTTCAAACAACACCTTTATTGCCTGGGGGAAAGAAGTCTGACAGCTCCAGATGGCAGCCCATCAAGACTGAATATGCTCCTTGAATCCTCCTATTTCATGGTGATGTCCCTCATGGGACAGATGAGACCGACCACCACTGGCTTGCAGCTTTTGCAGAGGAGGAAGGTAGCACTGGCTACTGCCCACCCTCTGAACCTCGAAGGGGAGAGCCAAGATTTCCTTAAAGATCAGCAGCTCATCCTTAATCCACAGACACATCAATGGACTATCTCTTGCTTGAAGGAATGCTTTGTTTACGATGTGGCTTTCGATAGTCATGCTGTCCATGTCCCCAGATGGCACGGGAAAATGAAAAATCTCACCTCACTTGATTATTCTTCAGATCTTCATGATGACACTAATTACATAGTCTAATTAGCAGACTCCTGTCCGGAGATTGGGAGTTACTTGAAGAAAGAGGGTAAATTCTGAAATTTGCTTGATTTCTTTGGCTCAATACTCAGTGCTATGAACTTGTTTACAGAATAAAAGAACTTAAGAATGGTCATAAAATTTGCTGATTTAAAAAAAAATACCATGTGGTAGTTTGTCCAGGTTCAATTTCTTATTTAAAAAAATACTGTTTGTCAGGTGATTGGGATGTAGTCTTAGCCCTCAAAAAAATAGAGAGGAAAGCAAACTCTCAAATAAAGGAGTGTAATAAAGTTTTCAAACAGCTCTGATAGAGGTGCATGTGGAGCACTATGTTGCCTCAACAGATAGCTAGTTCTAATTTAGATGAAGGGGGAAGAAAGAAAAAGGGGAATTTTTAAAGAGGAAGAAAACATAAATTTAATCAGATAAGGAGGGAGCTGGCATTTCCACTCAAAGGGAACAGCACGTGCAAAGGTCCTGTGTAAGGACTTAGATAGACAATTTGAAAGATGCAGTTGGTTTGGCTGACTAGAGTGTAATATGCACAATGATTAACAAGCTGGAGAACTGCCCTTCAGGAGGCCTGGACTTGATCCTTAGACCAGTGGGAGATATTAAATGGTTTTACATAAAGTGGCAATGTTATTAAATTTGTTTTCTTTAAAGGATCACTCTGGCTATTGTTTAAAGAAAGGACTATACTAGATGCTGGAGGTAAGAAAACAAGACTAGAGATCAAAGGACTCACGTGAGAGATGGTGAGGCCTGACCAAAGATAATGAATACAAATATGTTGAGGGAATAAAATCAACAGGACTTGGTAATGGAAGAAGAATGAGACAGGAGGAAGAGTTGAAACATTTTAGAATAAGAAACTTTGGAACTAGATCAAGGGCACTGGAGAATGCAGTGGGGACTCACCCCTCATCCTTGCTGGTGTAGGTTAACATATCCCTTGTGAGAAAACTGAGGTCAGGCCACGGTCAGGGGTGGCCCTTTCGATCCCACTGGTAGGGAAAGAGTACGCTTCAGTGCCAGATGGTTCTGAGCTTTGGTGCACTCTCTATGTTCTAGCTAGAAGAAGAACAAAATTCACTAGTCCTATTTATAACGAGGTGCTATTGATAAGAGAGCCTTAGGCATTGAGAGACCTCTCTCCAGCACAGGGACTTCCCTTTAAGTATTTCTCTTCCTAGACATCACCTGGCCTCCTGAAATACTTTCAATGGCCAGAAGCTCCATAATTTACAAGATTGTCCTGTGTGAATTTGGGGAAGTTGAATGGTGGACAATAATACCAATAAATCAATTTTCGTCTACACAATGCCATTGCCTATATTGAATCCATCTAAGTCCACTACTATCATGCCAGGTAGGTTATAAGATTTGCTCAAGATCACTTCACCAGTACATGATGGTACCAGTTCTGAAACTCAAAAAAGGTACCCTGCTCCTCTGCTCCCACAATGCAAATGTACACCATTGAACGTAAACATTGCATCACCTCGATTCTCTGGGTTTGTGTCACTTTCCCCCCATTTGACTGCAGCTCCTTGGAGAGCAGGAACTCTGGTAACTGCTCATCACACGCCTCCCTCAGGCACTGGCCCAAAAGACATAGGTGTTTGATAAATGTTGATTGAAAAACAACAACAATAAAAGATTCAGTCCTTTTTGTTGAAAGAATAATGCCAGAAATCATCTTCTCTGAAACTTTTGATCATGGCTTTCCTCCCTAAAGTCACAGAGAAAAAATATTTGTCTTTTACCTGAGGGTCTTCAATCATCTCTTGTTAATCCAACCTCCATTGCCTATAGTTTTTACATATGGCTTCCAATTCTCCCTCCCAGGGGTAAACTTTCCTTTTTCCCTTTGCTTGTTCTGCTTTCTAAAATGTTACTAATTAATAGTGGGAGCAACAGATAGATCCCTCACCACAACCAGCTGTTCCCTGATTAGAAAAGCCTTTCCCATGTATACAAACGCTTGATGATTTCAAGAGACCAGACGGAAACTGTCACGGCATCGGGATTCAGTGACCGACCTTCAGGCAGTGACTAAGTGTGCCAAGCCATGTGGATGCAAAGAAAACCAAGATGAGTCAGTGGCCCAGATGTTTTGTTGTCAGGTCACCAAGGCTCTGGATGATTGGAGGCCTGAATGCCAAAGTTTGTGTGGCCATGTGTAGCCACAGCTTCAAAGTGAACACAAGCCTAATAAAGCAAGGACTGATTCCAGAACTGATGGGAGGTGAAACACAGGGAGAGGGGGGAGATTTGGGCAGAAGGAAGGGGATAGAGTAGAGGAGAATCAGGCTTTCAGGGAATCAGGATGGGGGATGGTGCTGGGTCTATCAGAGACATTGATATTGGTCTCTAGCTCAAATGGTCTTGTGTCACAATTCCTAGAAGGGGGAGCACCACACTAAACATTTCCTGAGCACCAACTCTACTAGAGACTGTGGGAGATGCTGAGAGCATGTGGTGAACATGACAACCATTGTGTGTGCCCGTATGTAGTTGGGTATTTAATGAAAACAAGGAACATTAGAATGGCTCCTGGTAAGTGTTCCAACAGGGAAGTACAAGGCATGGAGGGGTCTTAGAGGAGGGTCACCTAACCAAGATTTGAGAGAGAGAGAGAGAGAGAGAGAGAGAGAGAGAGAGAGAGAGAGAGAGAGAGAGAGAGAGAGAGAGAGAGAACACGAACATCAGAGGGCATTCCAGAAGGCTTCTTGAAGTAAAATTTTAGCTGAGGGTTGAAGCATGAGGATTGAGCCTGGCTGTGTCAAGGGAAGTCCATTCCCATCAAGGGAACAGTATTATGGAAGTCTGGAGGTGAAATCATGATAAGTTTGAGTGATGGACGGAAGTGTGTTGATGAGAGTGGAGTGGCAAGAAATGAGTCAGAAGAAGTATGGCAGGGCCACATACTATGAGGTCTTACAAGCCATGTTGACATTAAACAAACTCTAGAGTGGTGTTGCTTACTGTGCTGTGAGGAGAATGGGTTAAGAGGGACAAGATGGGAGACAGAGAAATCAGTTGGGAGGCTGTGGCAGGAATTCAAAAGAGATGGCAGGCTCAGATACCTCCCAGGTGGTGTGAATGGCCCTTTTTCAGTTCCACTTGGATCCCTCCCAATTAATTTTGTTCTAGCCCTTTCACTACATCTTCATCCTTCATGAATTCCTACATCTAGGACAACTCCAGGCACATAGGAAATGCTCACAAATGGTTGTTGAAAAATGAACAAACTACAATAGTTCTGGGTCTACATTATGAAGATTCTAATCACGTTTTCTTTCCCAGTCATAGATAGGAATATTTCTCAATTTCTGAAAAGGATTGAGATCTTATTAAATCAGGAATGAAATGTCTTCCACCCATCACATATCCACTAAATAAATGGATTCCTGATCATAGATATGCTTTTAACTTTTTTGATTTGTCTTTTCTAATCCTTCATTCTCCACTGCAAATGTTTGTCCAATCAGACCTTCTGATTTTATGATCTATGTGAAGTCATATGATCCCAGCTTTGGAAGGGACTTTAAAGATCATGGAATCCAACTGCCTAATGGGTATAACAGTGTATTTTTAAGTAGAACCAGGTACCAGACCCAGTTCTAAGATCTTTTGGAGATTTTACAATTTAATCCTCACAATAACCCTACAGTGAGGCACTCTCGTGATTCCCAATTTATGAGGAAAAAACTAAAGCACAGAGAAAATAAGTAACTTACTCAAGAACACACAACCACTAAGTGGTAGAGCTAGGAACCATACTCAGAGTCTGTGCTTCCAAATAGCTGTCAACCATACCAGCACTGTGAATGTCGCATGGAGATTGAGTTCCTCCAACACTATTCCCAATAACAGGCATTCTGTTTCTTCCATGTAAACAATGATGGGAAGGCTGAGAAATAAACCAAAGAGGGATGCCTCTTCTCCAAACACAGAGCTAGAATTTATTAAAATGTCACCCTTTGGGATGGACAAAGGATACCTTTCCTTTTCCCCTAGGATTGGGTGGTTGGGGTTTCACACTACAGGGATGCTGTTTTCTTTGCCATCCATCAACCTATCACACCCCTGTGTAACTCCCCTCCTTGGGTTTGGAAGGCTTTCTGTGACCACTAGGCTGGGTTGGGTTCCCCACCTCTGTGTTCTCACAAGGTTTTTCACTTTCCATCCCATCTCCTTTCAGAGTCTTTTATAACTGCTTGGGTGCTTGACTTCCCCTTTAGAGTGGTGTCTGCTAGGGTGATGACCTTTACTGTCTCATTCCTCATGGAGTCCCCATTCCTAGTATAGGAATAGCAGATTGCATTTGTTCAGAAGAATGTGCTAAGTTGGTGACGTTTTAAGAAAGATATCACATTTTCTTTCACAAGGACTGTTTGCTCCTTCAATTGAAATGTGTTTCACCTCACCTTTTTCCTATTCCTTTCACCTTTCTTGCCACATGTATGCAAGAACCACCAGGGAGCTGCTGTTGAAGAATCTGGCTCAGCATCAGTTCTCATCCCAGTTCTGCCAGAAATGTTTGATGTGACTTTGGGCAATTAATTTGCATTTCCTGGACCTCTAAAATGAGCAATGTGGACAAAGCTCGAAATTGCAGAATGGTAGCCCACAGACTGTGCCAACATGCTATGATTGGTATACACAGTATTTTTAAAAACATGTGCATTTAGTGACAACATTAATATTTTTAAAAAAGTAATTGCCAACTCATCAAATCTAAATGCATTAGATTATTCCTATGATCATAGAAGACACCAATCCTGGTGCCTCAATAGTAAGTTTGATCTTCCCAGTTCACCTTCCTGACTGGTATCACATTTCCCTGCTCTTTCTGGCCTTGGTGGACATTTACACTCACCACCCTGTACCAAATGATCTCAAAGACCTTCTCCACACTTAAAGTCTTTGGAGGCCAGTCCCTAGTTATAAGACGCAAATATCATCTACTGATGCTTTCCCTCCAAATGTACATTTTATTATCCTGTGAAGATGTCCTTTAAAAATCTTCAAGAGGAAGTTGAAATCAATTTGGAGAAATTCAATTATCATTTTGTCTATTAAGACATACCATGGCTATTCCCCCACCACATGGGACTCTCCTCACCAGATAATTGAGTGTAGGGAGTAGCATGAAGACTTGAAGTGCAAGCCAATTTAGGTATAAGTAAGGAAGGGAAGAGCTCCAGGAGATCCAACAATGTCATTTGGTATCACCTAACTATAGCCAGGAATCTAACTGCAATTCTCCCCCCAAGGTATTGCCTGATACCTGTAAGACAAGATGAATCTAAGAGAAGTCAGAGGGAAACCTTAAAAATAATTCAAGCATCAGAAGTAAAGGCTAGAATGAGATCTACTGTAAGATGTGCAGTAAGTACAATGTCTAGCACATAGTGGGCATTTCATGAGATGGTGGTATATGTGGGGAGAAATGTGAGGTATCTTTTTTAGGAGAGATACACAGATGGATATTGAGGACAGAACTGATATAATAGTAGAACCGGACCATTTCTTGATACCATGTTCACAGGAGAACTAACATAGCTAGAATGACTACTTATAGCATACATGCACTTTATATTTTGTCATCCCATTTTCTATGCATCAGAACTCTAGAGAGAGGTGAAGTCACAGAGCAGGACCTGAACCCAGGCCACTGGCTTTAATTTCATGCTCTTTCTGTGCCACCTGGGCTGCTGTGTCCTCTAATTCTTCATTATGCTTATTTCTGACAGTTCCTTCCATTTATCCAGGTGGTTTGTATCCTGGTGCCATCTCAGCAGGCACTAGGTTCCATGAATCCTACTCTGCAGCAAATATCCTCTCTGCTTTCTGACAAAGAGTGGGCAACTCAGGTCTCTAGCATGTTCAGTTCACAGATATCCCCCCCTCCTCTCTCTCTTTGTGTTACTCGAGAGAAGGTTAATAGGTTCTAAGAGAGTAAAATCAGACCATATTTTATGGTTGTTGTTATGACTGGCTTACTTCACTTAGCATAATGTCTACAAGGATCATCTATGTTGAAGCATATGTTAGAATTTCCTTTCTTTTTAAAAAAAATATATTTTATTGATTTTTTACAGAGAGGAAGAGAGAGGGATAGAGAATTAGAAACATCGATGAGAGAGATTCATCGATCAGCTGCCTCTTGCAAACCTCCCACTGGGGGTGTGCCCGCAACCAAGGTACATGCCCTTGATCAGAATCGAACCCGGGACCTTTCAGTCTGCAGGCCGACACTCTATCCACTGAGCCAAACCAGTTTTGGTGAATTTCCTTTCTTTTTAAGGCTGAATAATATTCCTGCCAATTGGTACTTGTATTGCTTTCCTTGTGCAGCTATTGTGAATAGTGTTTCTATAAAGATTGAATGTGCAAATATTATAAAGATATATTTTAATCACCACTTATATATATTCTTTAAAAGCAAGGATTAATAGCTAAAATTATGTAGCCAGAAGGGAAGCTTACTCAACATACATTAATGATATTAATTTTAAAATTGATTGTTGCTAAGGAGATTATGGGAAATCAACCTTACCCTTTTACCAGAAGTCTTTTCTAAATATATTTTCATCCTTTAAATATGTCCTCAAATCCACATGATTTTCAGGATAAAATACAAATTCTTTCATATGGCATGCATGGTCTCAGCCACATTTCCCAACCCCTTCTGTTATCTGTTTGTCCATCCCCAAACTCCCTGCACAACAATTGGATTGTACATGAAGCAGGCCTTCTCCTTGATCCTCAGGGCCCTGCACTTTCACCTTCACCTTAAGAGAAGCACTTAAAATACAGTATGATCTAGTGCTATTTTCCCATTTCATTTCCCTGTGGACTACTAGACAGTGAGGATTTTATCTTATTCATTTCAGCACAGCATTCCTTCCTGGTTTTCAAGGAGTGAGAATGCACTTCCAAGCTCATTTTAGTATAGAAGGAACTAACAGTTTTTTTTTGTTTTTGTTTTTTTAAAATATATTTTATTGATTTTATACAGAGAGGAAGGGAGAGAGATAGAGAGTTAGAAACATCGATGAGAGAGAGTCATCGATCAGCTGCCTCTTGCACACCCCCCACTGGGGATATGCCTGCAACCAAGGTACATGCCCTTGACTGGAATCGAACCTGGGACCTTTCAGTCCCCAAGCCGACGCTCTATCCATTGAGCAGAACTAACAGTTTTTTAAGTGAAAGTTTGAACTATTTCATTGCCTAAAACAGAATTTGAACATCTTGATTGGACCCTTATTTTGCTGAACAAATCCCTTTTAAATACATAGTGCAAAAGAAAGTATATGTCTTAGACATATCTGAAGTCTGAGGATTGTTTTTTGAGGAGTAAGATAAGAACTATAATTTCTTTTTTTTCTTTTCTTTTTCTTTCTTTCTTTCTTTCTTTCTTTCTTTCTTTCTTTCTTTTTTTTTTTAATAACAAGGGCGGTGGGAGTGGGTCATTGTAAAGATACAATGAGCCAGAGTCTGCACTATAGAGAAAAGAGTTGAGGAAGAAACTGCAAATACTGAATATTGATTTTTTTACATAGAGGAAGGGAAAGGGATAGAGAGCTAGAATCATCTATGAGAGAGAAACATCAACCAGCTGCCTCTTGTACACCCCCTACTGGAGATGTGCCCTTAACCAATGTCCATGCCCTTGACCGGAATCGAACCTGGGACCTTTTAGTCCACAGACCAACGCTCTATCCACTGAGCCAAACCAGTTTCGGCAACATGTTCTCTTTTGATAGTTCTCCCTATGGGTCTTTCATAATTCCATAAAACAGAAATAATTAAAATAATTTCTTTATGGCAAAAGACTAAAGGTCAAGTGATAAATCTTGCTCTTTGGGCCTTGGTTTATTTATTGGTAAATGAGAAAGTTGGACCAAAAATTCTGAAGTGCTGTCCCAATACAATATCTTCAGTTTAAGCATGTACTACATACCTTTTATGGTTAGCCCCTGGGCAGTAAGCTCTCTATATTATGGACCCATCCATGTATGTTCTCTTTCCCAGAGAATCAACGGAAATCTGTTTCCTCACCTCTCTGAGAACCCTACAAACAAATTTCTCCCTGAGCTTCAGGGCTCTTTTAGGCAAAACACGCCCAGCCCTTTCTTTTTTCATAATTTTGAGACCCTTTTCCACAAGGAACATGTCCCACTCAGTTCTTTCCATTTTCAAGTGTGGCAGTAGCATTGGGTCCCAAAACTTCATGGGAAATCAACTAGGTACAACTAGAGTCTGACTTTGATGTTGCTATGCATAATGACCTGTCATTTATGCCAGCTGAGATTTCATCCAGAGGCTGGGAGTAATTTGAATCTTAGGATATGTGTTACTTGAGAGAAGATTAATAGGTTCTAAGAGAGTAAAATCAGGCCTAAGAAATGGAAGAAGATTAGGGATCTCTTTCTTCATGGCATCTTCCCAGATGAGTGCTTGGTCGCTCATTGTATTAGTCTTTTATTGCTGTTATAAAAATTATTGCCCCATTAATGGCTTAAAATAAAAAAAGTATTATCACACAGTTATGTAGGGCAGAAGTCCAGTTTGGCTTGGCTGGGGCTCACAAAAAGGCCAGTGGGCTCTGGTTAGTGTCTCACAATGCTGAAATCCAGGTGTCCACAGCACAGCGTCCCTTCCTGGTTTTCAGGGAGTGAGAATGCACTTCCAAGCTCATTCAGATTGCTGGAAAAATTCAGTTCCATGTAGTTGTAAGACTGGAGTTCCTGTCTCCTTGCTGGTTGTCAGCATGGGAGGGTGGCAGGAGATAAAATTGATGATGGAGGCAAGAGCCAAGATGAACAAATTCTAAGTTCAATGAGAACTGGAGGACTTATGCAGGGAAGGGACCTGATCTAATTTTGTGTTTATATACAATACTCTGGACTCTATCTGGGGAAAGAGTTGTGATAATACAAGAGAGGGAACATACCAAATTGGATTCTCCTGCAGTGATCCAGACCAAAGATGCGGGTGTCTTGCAGTCCAGTGATAGATTCCAAGATCTAAACTCCCAAGCAGTACAGCTTCTAATTATATGGCTCAATTTAAGAAACTCTGGTTCAACTCACTTAATTTTTAAAGCTAGAGCCCTAAAAAATATTTAATACAACTTTGCATTTCAAAGGTATGGCCTTTCTCTAGCAAGTTGAGGTCCAGCACAGGCAGCTACTAACCATGAATTGCTTTGTAGCTCCTGACAGGTAGCTTCAAGGTTGGCCATCAAAAGCAGCTGGCGTTGGCCTGCACTAGAGCCACTCCCAAGGGGCTCCAGAACCAATATATCCAGTTTCTAGCTTCAGACCACAATATACCTAGTTTGTAGCTTGAGAACCATCTGATTAGCTCCACAAGCCACACACCCAAAAGGGTGGTCATGGCAGGCACCTGAATCCACTGGGGCAAATGCTACTCCATGGGGTTAGCCTATGCACAATGCTTGTACATTGTGGTCATGGCTAGTTCTCACAGAAACTCAGCCTGAGGGTCAATCCCACCTACTGATGTATCAACAGGAAAATCAAGAGTCAACCACACAGAAGGGTACATGCAATCTCCCCAAAAAGGAGACACTCCTGGAGCTCCTGCCTCAAGTGATCAAGAAGACTAGGACACTGGGTCCCACAGGGCACCTACTACAAAAGGCCACACTACCAGGAGTGGGAGACATAGCAAATCTACGTAATACATAGAAATAAGCACAGTGAGGCAGCCAAAGTGAGAGACAAAGAAACATGCCCAAAAGGAAAGAACAGCAGAAAAAGAATAAAATGAAGCAGAGGCAAGCAAGCTATCAGATACTGAGTTGAAAACACTGGTTATAAGGATGCTCAAGGAATATAGGGACAACTTCAACAAAGAGATACCAAGCATAAAAGGGACATAAATCCAGCCTTGAGTAACATGTCCAAGTTCAAAAAGTCAGTTGGGTGTAGAATTGCCATTAGAACCTGTGCTTCTTGACTTCTAGCCCAGTGCTCCTTCTACTGCATGCACATACTTGGAGTTGGTCCTCATCAAGTATTTCACAGGCAAATTATTGCTCATGCAATACAGTGCCCCCCCCCTTTTTTGGCTGTTGTAATAGGTAAAATAAAAGAGGGCCTGACTGCAGGTGTCAGGGAGATAGAGTTTCTAGAAACATGCCAGCAAGAGCAGGACTGATTTATTCTGACACCACCAGGGCGAACTGGCAAAGCTGAGGCTGTTCCCCTACCAGGTACCAGATATGGGTTCCTGGAAGTTCAAAACTGTTCATATGTTCTTTGTAAAGTCATAAGGCAGGATGCAAGCACAAAAACATGGTGAATTCATGTCCTGCTACTTTAGAATCTGCTATAATTAGGAGAAGGTACATGTAATGTTAATACATGATAAAGGCCAAAATAGCAATGACATCTTCTCTTAGTGGTAACAATGTACATTTGCATAATGCAATCTTCTTTATTTATTTTTATCCATTTAATCTTATTGTGTCTATATAATTCATGCAAGTCACATCTGTGTGTGTGTACATGTATGATAATACTAGTGTATATCAACTACGCTTATATCTATTTCTTTTTTCTGTAGTCAGATCCTAGCTTAGTCTAAAGGGAATTGAGCCTTGTCTATGTATGTCTAATGAAGCGATAGATTTGGTAGACCCACAGGCATCTATTTTCATGAATTAATTTATGTGAGAGCCTTGTGCTCAGTTTTTTCTCTTAGTGAAGGAGGAGAGAGCAGGCTGGTATGCTGCTTAATGCAGAGAGAGGGGATAGGGAAAAGAGAGAAGAGTTAAGATCAGAAGAGTAGAATGGGTAACAGGTCTTGTGCTTCTTGGTAGCACCATAACTCAGTTCTTATAAGCAGCTCCTTGGGGCAGAAGGTAGATAAAGAAAGTGAAATGCCAGAGATGGAAAGAAGAGGATTATGCTTCTTTCTCAACTGGGTCTGGCTGACCCTTTGAAGAGAAATGTTGGTGGCAAGAGCTAAAAAATCTGTTTCCATGAGATAATTTGTGAGACTTCACTTACAATAAATATGTCAGTTAGCTATAGCTCTATAATAAGCCATCCTCTCAGAGTAGTGGCTTTAAACAACTGTATGCTATTTTCTTCTTATGTCTGTGAGTTGTTTGGGCAGTTCTTCTGAATGGGGCTGGTCTTGGTCGAACAGTTCTTTCGGTCTCTGTGAGACTCAGGTAATCATTGGAGTGTTAGTGAATCTATAATACAATAGTCTTAGCTGAACTAACTAGCTCTGCTTCACATGTTTCATCTTCTAGCAGTCTGGGCCAGACATGTTTTTGCAAGCCTCTGTTTACATAAAGTTTATTATTATCTCCTTGGATAAAATCAGTCACCTGGCCCAAGCCCAGAGTCAGTGGGTTGGTTTACAATAAAAGGATATGGATTCAGGGAGGAGAAACAATTTTCACAGTCAGTCACTTGCATGCAAGCAAACGTTCTTCAGGCTCAGGTGAGAGAGTCATGGGGAGTTGAAGAGTGGAGCATTCTCCCCACTGCTGACCAGAACACAACTTGGCTCTGATGTAATGTGTACTGTAAAAAACAGCAAGGTTTGGCAAGGAGTTCTCTTTCCTCACGGCTGAGAGGGTGGTGGAAGTCTGTGATGAGTCAGTTACTCCATGAGCACAGCCTCCCTGATGTTCCACTTTGGGCCTGTAGTAGGAGTAGTACATAAATATTTGGTCGTGTATTTTGAGGGACCCTGGGGTGAATCATCCTTAGCAGGAGCATATTATTCCTTTCAAGGTCCTGAGCATCATGTGTATGGTGAGCAACTGTCCCAAGTGACTGTGCAGGAGACAGCAATAAAGGGACCAGAATAGAAGGACCAGTGGCTACTCACTGAGCATATTTATTATTGATATCTGTAATATAATTTGATATCTGTAATAATAAATGTATAATATGTTAATTAGACCAGACAGCCAAATGACCTTCCTGACAAAGCCGGAGCTGCGAGGGCTGAGTCCCTTGCACAAATTTTGGGCATTGGGCCTCTTGTAAAAAATAATAGAAAAGAGATGTTAGCTGGATGATGCCAAGGCCCCACATCATGCAAATGAGAGCTTGGGCCAATACGATGTGGGTGCTCAGGCCACAGAGACCTCAGGCTGGTGTAACATGGAACATGCCAGCTTCCCCCCTCCCATATTTATTTGTAAAAGTCTGTGCACTGTAAAATATGTTACAACCTAGATTTCCTATCAATGAGGACAAGATTTATTTCTTGAATTAGGAAGACTTGCATCTCATCAACTTAGTTCGTCATTCACATATTTTTGTAAAAAGCAGTATGGCAGAAAGAATAGGAAAATGTTCTGCACTGGCATCAGGCAGATCTGAATTAGCATCTTCATGTTACCCTTTAAGAGATTTAACATTGGCAAATGAATCTCTCTATGGCTCTCTTTATTGTCTGTAAAATGGAAAATGGAGATAACCATTTCCCTCTCTCTCTCTCTCTCTCTCTCTCTCTCTCTCTCTCTCTCTCTCTCTTTTCTGTATGAGGTTGGAGGAAGGACTGATGATAAAGCATGCAAAATAGCTGACACATCACAGGTTTCTAATAACTTGTTTTTATTATTGAATTTAATGTATGTCAACTAGAGGCTAGGCATGGTCCCACATGCTACAGAGTAAAAAACAGTCCATAGTCCCAGAACCTCACATACAGATTTAATGAATAAACACATGAGTAATGACATGCCTATCTCCCCTACACAGCAATTGAGTTCTTGAGGTCACAGCACTATGTTCTTCTTTGTAGACCCAATATCCCAGCATCTAATACAGAGCTTGATGAGTCAATGTCTTTTATTTGAATTGGATCATTCTCCAAAGTCTGGTCTTTCTTACCATAATCAACATAGAGTCTCACACAGAAGAGCTGGTGAGTACATTTTGGAAGACTGAATGGGTGAGTAATCAAGAGATAATGGAAAAAAAAAAAAGGAGAAAGGAACAATGGAATTAAAGGAGGAAGGGAGGAAGGGAGGGAGGAAGAGAGGGAGGGAGGGAGAGAGGGAGGGAGGGAGGGAGGGAGGGAGAGAGGGAGGGAGGGAGAGAGGGAGGGAGGGAAGCAAAAGTAAGAACAGGAGAAATAGGAGGGAGGGAGGGAGGGAGGGAGGGAGAGAGGGAGGGAGAGAGAGAGGGAGAGAGAGAGAGAGAGAGAGAGAGAGAGAGAGAGAGAGAGAGAGAGAGAGAGAGAGAGAGAAATAAGAGCTTCCTTTTCCTATCTCCTCCATCAGAATTCTTGAACGTTTGCTGCAAAGAAATGCCACTACCCACCTCTGCTGGCAATGCCACAGGAGTAAATGGGCAGGCCACAGGCAACCTGGGGCAAGGAGGCAGAGGTCTTCGAATTCCCCAGTTTTCTATCTTCTTGGAATGAAGTTGCCTTTTTCTTTTTCCACGTTTTTAACCCTCTGATTGACAGCCAATTGCCCTGCCCCCAGTGCTCATGTGTGCTCATCTCAGATACCGAGCTCTCCCCCAGTTCTTTTCTCTCAACACCAATGCAAGGGTAATTCATCTTCCCCTGGCTAAGCCCCTCTGGGGAGCTCCAATCTCCTACTCACCTCACCCCCTGCTAGACCCTAACCTCTCACCACCCAACCACTGCCCCCCTCAGCCCTTGCTCCTACCCCTCAGTTGTCAGAATGTGTGAAAATTAATTGATTTGGGAAAGAAGAATTCAGGGGGGCTGTCGTAAATCAAAACATTCCATCCATACTACCCCAGCTTTCAAGGAGAATAGGGAGTCCTCAAAAAAAAATAATAATAAGGAAGAGAAACGAGCTCAGAGGGGGGTGGGGAAAAGGAAGAAAAATCAGAGGAAGAGGAGGAGATCTGAAAAATTGGATTTAGGGTTCATGTATTAGAAATTTGGCCTGCATGCTTCTTGGGGCTATGTCGCCGCATGAAATAAATACAGTCTTGGATTTTCAATGAAACTATTGCCATATGTTGTGGGGCTGGAATGTTGCCCACCTCTTCTCTGCACCCCTAACTCTCCTCCCACCCCCCTACCCCTGTTGATTCACTTAAGGCTCTGATTAAGTTTGGTGAAATCCATATCTTTGCCGTCACTTTCCTATATGTTACAGATGGACTGAGAAGGGGAGGCTTGCTGCCAGCCAGTGGAGAAGGGAGACCCACTCCTTGCTAGGTGCCAAAAGTACAGGAGTTCAAATGCATGCAATGGTTTTTGCCTGCTTGTGCAAGAACACTGGGCAACTCCAATGAGGTCTGGAAGTGGCTCTTAAAGATTAAGGAGAAAAAAAAATATCTTCTGGATGGAAGAGTGAAAGTTTTAGGGATGCAGATTTCAGCTCAATAGAAGAGAAATTCAGAGATCTTCATAGCAATTAGAACTATTCTAAAATGAAGCAGACTTATCCAGGACTTTCTTTAACTTGCCATGTGTAAGCACACATATCAAGGTGCTGATGAAGGAAATTATGAATTCCATGAGGGCTTGAGCTAGATCTATAGATTACCAAGTTGTATGGCTATGGAAACCTAACTTCATTTTTAAAGGGACTGTATTGGAACATCATATATACATATGAAAAAAAGCAGCTATGGATTTTCCTGGAAATGATTTCATATTTTCATTGTCTTAATTAATGTAAAAAACAACAACAAAGAATCTAGAGTTATTACATGATGACACAGCATGACAAAGTTCTGATTGATGAAGATATATTTGTCTATAACAACATTAAAAAAAAAAAAAACTTGCCTTAAAGACTCTGGATAATTTTAATTAAGAGATGACTGGAAAAATTGTGACCAGAGTTCTGTACCAAAAGCAATACGCTAAGCAACCCCAGTTAGCTCATTTGAAATATCTCAAAATGTAGTGTAGAGCTGATTTATTTTTCCTCTGAAGTTGTAAGAGTTTTGAGTATACTAAAGATAGAAAGATTTATTTCTATGGATAAATTCTGTATTTCTTTAGGAGTGTAGGCTATGTTCATGGAGCAAAATAGTACTTATCAATTAAGTACTGTACAAAATACATGGATGAATAACATAGATCCATGGAATAACAGAGACACAGAAGCATAGAAAAGAATGTCCAATTGCAGAGGGAAGGTAGGCATGGGTAGGTTGGAATAGATCAGCCAAAGAACTTGTATGCATATATGCATGAACCATGGACACAGACAATAGGGTGGTGAAGGCCTAGAGTGGGGGGCGGGAGAGGGCTAGAAGGAGTCTTGGGGGGCAAAGGGGATATATATAATACTTCAATAATAAAGTTTTTTTTTTTAAGTACTGTAATGGATAAGGAATGATCTCAAATAGGTATCTTAGTTCAAGATACTTAGAAGCAGACCTTGAGGCAAGAGTTTGAATGCAAATAGTTCATTGGAAAGTAATCAGAGAATATACCAGAAGAGTAGGGAAATATGGAATCCAGGCAAGTAAGAAAAGGAAACCAATAAAAGCAAGTTACTACTGTATGGGGGCAACTGGCACTCTTATCCCACTGGGAACTCTGGGAGCCGGTGTTGTACATGCAGTAAATATTAAACTAACTGTGGCCCAGTGCACGAAATTCATGCATCGAGGGGGGGTTACCTCAGCCCAGCCTACACCTTCTCTAATAAGGGACCCCTTGGGAGATGTCCAATTGCCAGTTTAGGACCGATCCCACAATCTGGGACTGCTGGCTCCTAACCGCTCACCTGCCTGCTTGATTGCCCTTAACTGACTCTGCCTGCCTGCCTGATTATACCTAACTGCCCTCCCCTGCCAGCCTGATCTCACCCCCAACTGCCCTCTGCCGGCCAATTTGGTTCTGATTGGTCAGTTTCTATGCCAGTCAGTGTCAAAAGCTCCTCCTCGTAGGCAGCCATTGGCTCCTCACAGTTGACCCAGATTTGGTTGTTGTTGTTTTGTTGTTTTGTTTGTTTGTTTTTTTTGGGGGGGGGCGCGGAGGAGAGAGGTTGTTTATTAAGTGGTTATTACAGGGGTCAGACCATATAAGTGTTGTCAGCTTTGGGAATGTGACCTCTCAATGTTGATCACAAAGCCCCCAAGTCTGGTCCTGGTAAGCACCAAGGTCAGAAATGAAATTGAAAGGCCTTGGTCACATGCTACTTTCAGACGTCCAGGCTGGGCAGCAGGAAGGAGATGCCTATGACGTGCAAGGTCTCCCCCTAGGAAACCACTGAGGTCTGGTAGGACAGCAGCTGCATGCCTGCCTCTGGCAGGAGTCCAATCATGGTAGGCAGCATGGCAGGGTTAGATGGCTGAGTCCAGAACAGGAGCAGGGGAAGACCCCTGCGGATAGCCGCTTCTGGTCCGAAGGCAGCTCCACTGAGTGCCTGCAGTACAAGTGTGGTGCCCTGGACAAAGCCCACAGCATGGTAGGGGGCACCTGCCAGGGCCACACTCAGGAGGCCTTCCTTGCATCCTTGCTTTCCTGGCATAGCTGGTTATGTGAAATGGTTACATTGAGGCCAACTTCCTTCACCAGCAGCTTGGCATTCACCAAGTTCACATCCGCATGATTAGAAGAGTCTTTGAGGAGGCCGACAATGACTGTGAGGCTCAGGCAGTTCCCGGCATTCTTCAAAGATAAGCCCTGCGTTACTACCTGGATGGTCCCTTTGGAGGATGCTGCCCAGGCTCACATCAGAGTCCCCAGAGCTTCTGCCAGACCGATCCAAGGTTTGTTGTACAGAGAGAAGGCACTGGTAAAGGTCTGGGCATTCATGACCCCCGTGAGGGCTCTGCCCTTCACCATGTCCACGAACTGGACAGCGATCTCCTCCCTGCAGTGGCTCTGGGCTTCCTTGGTGCTGGCGCCCAGGTGGGGGCAGCTAATGACGTTCTCATGGTCCACCAAGGAGTAGTCCCAAGGTGGCTCCTCTGTGAACATGTCCAGTGCTGTGCCTGCACACTGCCCAAATGCAGGGCCCAGAGCAGGGCACCCTCATCCACAATCACTCCACAGGTGCAGTTCACTACGCACATGCCCTTCTTGCACAGGGCAAAGGTTCTGTCTTTTCAGCAGGCCTGTCTTGGAGGGCAGGAGAGGGGTATGCACAGTGATGAAGTCACAGAGGGGCCAGATCTGCAGGGGCAGCTGCTGAATGTTGAAGAAGGCCGAGACCTCTGGTGAGATGATGGGGTTGTACCCTCCAGTCTTCATCCCAAAGGACTGCATCTGGATAGCCACCTTTCTCCTGATCCTCCCCAGGCCAAGAATTCCCAAGGTCTTTCCATTCAACTTGGTTACCGTGAACTTCTTTCTGTCTCATTTGCCATCCTTCGTTGAAGCTGTTGCCTGGGGAATCTGCCTGGCCAGACACATGATCATCCCATTGGTGAGCTCTGCAGCACAAAAACTGTTCCCATTGGGAGTGTTCATGACCAGGATGCCCTTCTTTGTGGCAGTCTCCAGATCCATATTGTCCACGCGGGTGCCAGCCCTGCCCACCACCTAGAGCTTCTCTGCTGCGTTGATGACATCAGAGGTGACCTTGGTGGCCAAGCAGAGAAAAGGCCTTCGCAGTTCTGCAGCTCGGCTATCAGCTCCTCTTTGCTCAGGTTCTGCATCTCTACCACCTGCAGTTATCCATCTTGCAGGATCTTCTGGCAGCAAGGGTTCAGGCTGACACTGATGAGCACTTTCTATAGA